>NC_068279.1:33791242-34408465 GCF_025860055.1 Xyrauchen texanus
GTTTTGCCGGCCTGTTTAGAATTTGCCCCAGGTATGGCCAAACCTATTCTGCACCCTCATCCTGACTACCTAAGGTGCCTTTTTCGACACTACATCCTGTCACTCTGGAAGCCTTCTGCTCCCTGCCGTTTTTAATGCCAGAGCAGGAAAGACTTTATAGACTCTGCCCAGTCCATGCCCTTCAGACTTATGTCCACCGCACTAGACAGTGGCATAAGTCAGGGCAATTATTTGTTTGCTATGGGGGCTGCAACAGGGGGGCGGCCGCTACCAAGCAGACTATGTCACATTGGGTGAGGGATGCTATTGCCCTGGCCTATGAAGCGCGCGGTCAAGCTTCGCCAGTAGGTGTCATAGTGAGCTCGACCAGAGGGGTCTGGAAGCTGGTCCTCTCCGTGCACATACATCAGTTTTTATGGCAGGCTCATGTCTGAACATGTTCTTGATGCGGCAGGCTGGTCCTCTCCGCACATGTTCATCGAACTTTATGGGTTAGATGTTTTTGCTACTCCGGACTCTTACGTCCTTGAGTTGACATCTCAAGCTCATGTTTGAGACCTCTCGCGTTCTTGTGAGCACACTTCACAACCATAGGGGTCCGGACAACCCCAGTGCGGCGGCGTGGGTATTGCGTTCCTAAAAGCGCTTAGCAAAGCGCAGCATCATAGTGAAGCTTTTTGTAAAGGGAACGTCTCAGGTTACATGTGTAACCCTTGTTCCCTGAAAAAAGTAAAATAGTAATTAAAATTATGTTTTAAAGGAAAGGCAAGATAAATGTAAAGGAAAAAAAAAAACAGAAAATGCAATAATTTATTTATTTTAATTTTGTAGCTTAAGCTCTGTATTTATTTGAGTCAGAGAATAATGCTTTCATTTTACTGACATGTTACAATTTAAGTATTTTCTGCTTTTTTATTTATTAAAACATTTATAAAAAATTAATAGAAGAAAAAACATTGAAAGTGATTGAGTAGAGGCACAAATAACTGGGCACAAACTTTTACAAACTAGTACAGTGTTTCCCAACCACTGTGCCGAAAGGTTGTCAGGTGTGCCGTGGAAAATTATCCAATTCCATTAAATAAATAAATGCATGAAAAAAAATATATTAATTTCAGGGATCCAAACTCAAATTTGCCATTTTGAAACCATAATCGGTCACTTTTGTGATTGTGAAGAGCAATCGTGTCAGCGCTGCAGAATACATTGAAGACTATGAAGTGACGCCACTTTACACCAAAGTGTTTTTCACACGTTTTTGCTTCACCAATAATGCCTTTGAGAGTACTAAGCAACAAAAAATATCTAAAAACTGTTCAAATTTGTGAAGAGACATTGAATGTCTCATAATTTATCATAAGTTAATATTACCTTATCGTTAACGAATATCAGACACCAGTTATTTAACTCATTTAAATTCACCATGAAAACACTTAGACCTAAACATAAAGGAGTCATTTTATTACTTTTTGCTATCAAAGCAACTGCAAGATTTTTTCTATCTTCTAAATACATGTTTTCAGTGTATACTTTTTGCGACCCTGTCCATCAAAATAACACTAACGCAAGTATGTTTTTTTTTTTTGCATATCTGAATTTCTTTACATTACAAGTAAACGCGCAACTAAGACGGACAGAAAACATGGACAAGTTCTTGAAAAGGAAAAATAGTGATGACGGTTAGCCTATGTGGGATAGTAGTGTGCAAACAAATTTTGTAGTCGTAAAAAAATGTGCCATGGCAGAAAAAATGTTGGAAAAATCATACTGTATACAGTAAGTTTTGAAATAATACCAAGCTATAAAAAGTCAGATTTGTTATTTATCAAATCGTCTATTATGTTTCCAGGAGTGTTGGTTACTCATAAGACGTTACAGAATACAAGAATACTAAGAATACAACTGTGTATTGGGAAAAGCACAAATAAAAACAATACAAATAAACATTATTTGACTTGATTTGACTTATGTTACACTGTTTTTTTCTACTTAGGCAACAAAATCTCAATATTCTCTCTTCAAAAAAAGTGCTGAAGCATTTTACCAATCAGTGATTAGCATAATTAATTCTGATACAAGTAATGAACAGCATCATCCAATCACTGCCAACCATGTCAAAATAATATTATACATAATAAACTCTGAATCTATGTACTGATTGCCATTGTCCCATGTCTGCCATGAGTGGTCCAAACATCATTTGCAGCATGAAACTAAACTTTTGGTCAGATGATAGAAGTGAATGTACTTTAATGCATAGAAAATATATAGGATGCTCTCTTGCTCCCTGTTAGTGATTGACTTAACCTCCAATGTGCTGTCTGTCTGCACTGGTCTCAGAACAGTTCGGGATGCATCTTAATTTCATCATAACTCCATACATTGTGAAAATGCTCAGTAAATACAAGAAATCACTCAAATTTTCAAAATAGCATTTCAGATTAAACTAGTGAGTCAAGTTTGACTCAAACAGGTTTTAATGTAGAATCTTAATTAGGTTTCTTACCAGATGTAGTTTTGTTGGTGTTTCCTCAAAGACAAATTCCGCTGAGATCAGCGCCATTTTGTTTTGTCACAAGCGTCAAAAGTTCAACAATTCACTGACAGCCCAAAGGGTTCTGAATGGAGATCAACTGGTTTAAATGTAAATAAATTATGCATAGTATATAGCGAAGACAAAACAATGTCCACTCAAGAGGATGCAGGGTCGCACAAGGTTAAGAGGGTTACCGTTCTTAGGATAGAAGACTTAAAGGTGCAATATGTAACAAATTTCATGAAATATTCACCTTTTGTGGCCAATGTGTGAACTGCTTGTAATGCAACTTAAAAAAATAGCCCTTCCCGGACTTCCGAGGTTGCCTATTGAAGCCTGTAGACTGATTTTCATGTGAATCAAGCCTGTCACTTTTGCCGAGAAAATCCAAATCTAGATATGACGTTTATACAGGCTCCCCAGAGCAGTAGCTTCTCTTCCACTATTCAACAGAGACAACAAACAGCGATAAAGTAACGTTATCAGCAAACATCCTGCTCCCAGCACAACACAGACTCCTACACAAACTCAGAGTAAGCCCAAAAAAAAATTATTATCTACTGAATACGTCTCGGGTTACTTCACTGTAACCCTTGTTCCCTGATAAAAGCTGAACGAGATGCTGTGCTGAGTTAGCGCTTTGGGAACAACTTTAGGTGTGACCAGCTGTGAATATGTGTGCAACCGTCAATGAACATTGACCAGAATTTATAGCCTCTGCCGGTGACATCATTGGATGCACCTGTAAGCAGGGCTATAAATAGATGCGTCACGGGTGCATCGTCAGGTATTTTGTCTGAAGAGCAGTCCTGGGGCATCCCAGTGTGGCAATGAAGCGCAGCATCTCGTTCCGCTTTAAACAGGGAACAAGGGTTACAGTCAAGCAGGCAGCAGATGCCCTACCCTAAATGAAGACTATAAGGTTGAGTTGCCTGCCATGAGCAACTCAGGACACCTTTCTCCTATTGCATGAAGGCCCAGGTTAATTTTTTTAACACGTTAAACAAAAAATATTAATGGCAGGATTTCACACATTGATTGTGAAAATCGCCTTCTTGTAGCAATTTGAAAGATTTTGCCATATGTACAACACTTATTATATCAGTGAAAAGACCATACGGACATATTAAACATGTGTTTTTAACATGTATTGCAATATATCAGATGTATTTATGTGGTTTAACTGGCATTACGCCAACACAGGAAAGAAAACTAAGCTCTTGAAGCCAATTCATGGGTCTTAAAAGCTATAGTTACTGCCATGCTCCATACCACATTTAATGGGAATTTATCTTAATTAAACAAATGCCAATGGTCATGTGAAGTATATTTCTTCATTAAGAAATGTAACAATTTCCCATCTTTCTGTGCCATCTATTTTGGGAAAAATCATGCACAAAAATAGATCTCTGTTATGACTGAAGATAACCGAGAGAACAACAAGAAGGTGAGTGAGTGCAAGCCCCTCAAAACAGACAAGCTAAAAAGAGCAAATTAGTCCTTTGAGATTAATATTTCAGCGCTTCTACTCAGTCCCTTCCGGCCTGAATTGTTCTTCATCTGTACAGATTCACACTTAAATCACTTCTCTTCATCCTATTACATTAATTAGTTTCACTGCTTAGCAAACTGTATACAAATCAGACCTGGAAAATTGAATGCCTCTGCTTGAGTGAAAATATGAAACAGAAAGATGGAAACCGAGGTAGACAGAGGCAGAAGGATGGAGAGAGAGAATGATACAACATTTTCATGAGTACAAGCATCTCCATTTCAGAGCAAGCATCCAAATTCGAACAGACTTGACAGTTTCTCAATACAGAGTGAGCTTCCTCTGCGTGCATAATTTACACAACCAATCCTTGCCAAAAAGCTCTACACACACACATACACACACACACACACACACACACACACTTTGGCAGAAAAAAAACACTTTTGTGAGAACACCAAAGACAATAGTGCATTCATTCAATTAAGAGCCCAATTGAAAACAAAGCATCTGCTTTGATGAACAACCAAAATGATCCAAATAGCTGAATGTGACCACTATTGTATTTTAGAGGCTTAGGGCAGGTAGCATATATATATATGGTTCTTAGTAGTGTCATGCCAGCAAGAAACTTACCCTGATATAAAATGTTGTATATATATATATATATATATATATATATATATATATATATATATATATATATATATATATATGTTGGGTGTAATCAGTGGTATAGAAATGTCTGTAGAGTTGGGCATACTGTGAATTTATGAAAGGAAAAAAAATGAAAAAACATGTACCAGATCTCTAAAAATCATATATAAATCGTATATAAAAATTTATATACAGTACATATTTTAAATGTGTAAGAAAAATGACTGTTGTATTTATAGTCCCACATAAACTTACAAAATTTATATCAGGGTAAGTTTCTTGCTGGCATGGTGTACAGTACACTACTAAGAACCATTGTACGGTAACTTGATGTTAAATAAGACTTTAAATTAATAGGTGTCATAATGTTCCTTTTATTAGGCTACATTGAAAAGAGTTAATACTTTATTATTACTCTAATAAACGAATTCATAATACCCAATAGACTGTTAAGCACTGTAGCTAATATGAGTGTAGTAATGTTCACATTAACACGTTATCTTGTATTACCATATATAGCCTTCATAAAATTTATGGCTATTTGTTTTATTTGTGTACTAGTATGTGCTTTTCTGTGTATGGTGAAATTGTTTTCCAACTTAGAAATATTAATTGAAATTATTTGATATCAAGAGAAAAAGGCACCACCGACAGCAGTAAAAGGCAAAAAAACGGGAAAATAGGGAAAAAGACCATCAAAAACTAGCAGGGGTGCAATATCATTGGACTGTCTGTCTTGCTGGTGCCATCAATTGCACTCCCGCAGCTCCGTGCACATTTAGAAATAATCTCTGTACTCTTTAAAAAGAAAAATGCAGTTGAAGACAGAAGTTTTCATACACTTAGGTTAAAGTCATTAACAAAATGTTTTTAACCACTCCACAGATTTAATATTAGCAAACTATAGTTTGGCAAGTCGTTTATGACATCTACTCTGTGCGTGACATGAGTAAACTTTCCAACAATTGTTTACAGACAGATTGTTTCACTTTTATTTGACTATATCACAATTCCATTGGGTCAGAAGTTTACACACACTAAGTTAAGTTACAATAAGCTGTGCCTTTAAGCAGCTTGGAAAATTCCAGAAAATTATGTGAAGCCTTTAGACAATTAGCCAATTAGCTTCTGATAGGAGGTGTACTGAATTGGAGGTGTACCTGTTGATGTATTTTAAGGGCTACCTTCAAACTCAGTGCGTGTTTGCTTGACATCATGGGAAAATCAAAAGAAATCAGCCAAGACCTCAGAAAAAATATTGTGGACCTCCACAAGTCTTTTTTATCCTTAGGAGCAATTTCCAAATGCCCGAAGGTACCACTTTCATCTGTACAAACAAGTATGCAAACACCATGGGACCATGAAGCCATCATACCACTCAGGAAGGAGACACATTATGTCTCCTAGAGATGAACATAGTTTGGTGCGAAAAGTGCAAATCAATCCCAGAACAACAGCAAAGGACCTTGTGAAGATGCTGAAGGAAACAGGTAGACAAGTATCTATATCCACAGTAAAATGAGTCCTGTATCAACATAACCTGAAAGGCTGCTAAGCAAGGAAGAAGCCACTGGTCCAAAACCACCATAAAAAAGCCAGACTACAGTTTGCATTTGTGCACATGGTGACACAAATCTTACATTTTAGAGAAATGTCCTCTGGTCTAATGAACCAAAAATGTAACTGTTTGGCAATAATGACCATCGATATGTTTAGAGGAAAAAGGGTGAGGCTTGCAAGCTGAAGAACACCAACCCAACCGTGAAGAATGGGGGTGGAAATATCATGTTGTGGGGGTGCTTTGCTGCAGGAGGGAAAGGTGCACTTCCCAAAAAAGATGGCATCATAAGTAAGGAAAATTATGTGGATATATTGAAGCAAAATCTCAAGGAATCCAGGAAATTAAAAATCGGTCAAAAAAGGGTCTTCCAAATGGACAATAACCCTAAGCATACCTCCAAAGTTGTGGCAAAATGGCTTAAGGAAAACAAAGTCAAGGGACTGGAGTGACCAGCAGAAAGCCCTGACCTCAATCGGATAGAACATTTGTGAGCAGAACTGAAAAAGCGTGTGCAAGCAAGGAGGACTACAAACCTGACTCTGTTACACCAGTTCTGTCTGGAGGAATGGGGCAAAAAATTCCAGCAACTTATTGTGAGAAACTTGTGGAAGGCTACCCAAAACATTTGATAAGTTAAACAATTTAAAGGAAATGCTACCAAATACAAACCAAGTATGCAAACTTCTGACCCACTGGGAATGTGATGAAAGAAATAAAATCTGAAATAAATAATTTATTCTACTGTTATTCTGACATTTCACATTCTTAAAATAAAGTAGTGATCCTAACTGACCTAAGACAGGGAATGTTTTCTATGATTAAATGTCAGGAATTGTGAAAAACTGAGTTTAAATATATTTGGTTAAGGTGTATGTAAACTTCTGAGTTGAATTCTGAATTATATATATATAATTCAGTCAATGGTGCTCATCGTGTTAGTAGATTGAAAAAGGTCCTTGTCAAAAGCCTACTCTTTGTTCTGGCGGCTATAATTATAATCATTTACTTCAGGTGGACAGCCGCAAAATCGTAAGAAAGTTAGGTGAGCATACGGCATATGACTGTGTATGCCACCTAGACCACTAGGTGTAACGCATTAAAAAGTAATGCATTACTGTAATTAAATGACTGTTTCCTTGGAAAATTTAAGTAAGGGATATAAAATAGCATGTCAACTAATGAAAACTAAATGAATTACTCGTCTGAAATTTTATCCTTGGCTGGATCAAGTCTCTCTTCAAAATACAAATGTTCAACGGAGTCCCGCTCTTATTCTGAGGAAAATTGTAACTCTTAGTCACTATCCAGGAGTTTTCTCACTTGTGTATCATGCTGTCTTCCAAACGTGCATATAAATGAATGACTTTGTTTTTACGGCACAGTTGGAGGCGTTTACCATTTGCATTGATCGTCTCAGCACATTAGCGTATGAATGGCGTGCTCTGCTGGTGGGTGTGATCACATTAGAGATAATTCACTGAGCCAGGTGAAACTGTAAATCGCTTTGTTTCAGACAGATTACATTGTAGGAGAATATGTGTTTTAAATGTGAATTGTTTTATTTAAAATTATACATTTTAAACTTTCTTTAGACATATGTTTCATGTTTGTGTGATAAGTATTCACGGAGTTTCAGTTCATTTTTGTGACATATTTCAGATATATGCTCGCGAACACAGAGACTGCTTACAGCTCACCCTTTTATTTTCTTTATTTTACAAAAGCACAAGGTTTAGTGTACAGAAATAAAAGTACACCCGTTATAGTCTCTAATAATGTCTTACACTTATCTGTATGCCCCAAAATGACGGAGAATTTTATGTTGTTTCCGCTGTAATGACGTAAAAACCCAGCAGGACACACCGGCTCGTCCGTCGACCCCAGAGGATTAAAAGAGATCATTTATATATATATATATATATATATATATATATATATATATATATATATATATATATATACATACTGGTGGCCAAAAGTTTGGAATATTGTACAGATTTTGCTCTTACAGAAAGAAATTGGTACTTTTATTCACCAAAGTGGCATTCAACAGATCACAATGTATTGTAAAGACATTAATAACATGAAAAATTACAATTTGAAAAAAATATCAAGAACTTCTTAAACTACTTCAAAGAGTTCTCATAAAAAAATCTTCCATACGCAGCAATGATAACTTTGCAGATCCTTGGCATTCTAGCTATCAGTTTGTCCAGATACTCAGGTAACATTTCAACCCACTCTTCCTTTAGCACTTGCCATAGATGTGGCTGTCTTGTCGTGCACTTCTCACGCATCTTACAGTCTAGCTGATTTACATTTAAGCAGGCTCGAGTAGCCCCATTGCTGAAGAAACCTGCACTTAACCCCACACAAATAGAACACTACAGACCAGTCTCTCTCTCATTCATGGCAAAAACACTTGAAAGGGCAGTTTTTAATCAAATCTCTGCCTATCTCTCACAGAACAAACTGCTGGATGACAATCAGTCAGGCTTAAAAAGTCGACACACCACTAAGACTGCCCTGCTGTCTGTCACTGAAACCAGTCAAGCAGTCAAGAGTCTCTGAGACAGCCGAAAGCTGAATCCAGATCATCTGTCCTGATTCTGCTGTACCTTTCTGCAGCCTTTGACACAGTAAACCATCAGATTCTGCTACCTCCTTGCTGGGTATTACAGGAACTGTGTTTTACGGGTTTAACTCTTTTCTCTCAGGTATGTCCTTCAAGGTAGCCTGGAGAGGTGAGGTATCTAAGCCACATCAACTACTTACTGGGGTACCTTGGGGATCAGTGCTTGGGCCACTTCTCTTCTCTATAGACACAACATTACTGGGACCCATCATTCAGGCACATGGTTTCTCATACCACTGCTACGCCGATGACACACAACTCTACTTGTCTTTCCAGCCCAACGACACCACCGTGACTGCTCGAATCTCTGCCTGCCTGGTAGACATCTCGGCCTGGATGAAGGAAAACCACCTGCAACTAAATCCAGCCAAAACCGAACTCCTGGTCTTCCAGCCAACCAACATCGACAACAGTAACGCCTTCAAAAACGGTCAGAAATATAGGGGTAACCATTGATAACAAAGAAAATTTTACGGACCACATCTCAAAGACCACAAGATCATGTAAATTTTCACTCTACAACATCTTCAAGATAAGACCCTTCCTATCTGAACATGCCACACAACTGCTCGTTCAGTCCCTTGTCATAACTAGACTGGACTACTGTAATGCTTTCATTGCAGGCCTCCCTGCATGTGCAATTAGACCTCTACAAATGATCCAGAATGCAGCAGCACGTCTGGTCTTTAATGAACCAAAGAGAGCCCATGTTACACCACTCCTTGTCTCTCTCCACTGGCTACTGGTTGATGCACGTATCAAATTCAAAGCTCTGATGCTGGCATACACAACAGTCACTGGGTCTGCTCCAATATATCTAAAATCATTTCTGCAGAGCTACACACCCACTAGAAGCCTGTGGTCGGCTAAGGAACGTCATCTTGTTGTACCAACACAAAGAGGCACCAAGACACTTTCTCAGACTTTCAGCTTCATCATACCACGTTGGTAGGATGACCTTCCCAAATCCATCCGTGAAGCTGACTCACTTTTTGACCTCAAAAACAACTTAAAATGTATCAATTATAAGAGCACTTAACTAGTCATAAAAAATTAAAATAAAAAATATTGCACTTGTATACTAATAGTAATAGTACTTTTGAATACTATTCTGATACTAGTGAAACTTTGTAATATGGCACTTTTGTACCACTGTCTCCTTAAGATTATTCGCTTATGTTTATGTTTACCCTTATGTCTGCCAAATGTATACATGTAAATGTAATATAGCTGATCCCACAAAAGCTCAATGGGGCTAAGATCCATAACACTCTTTTCCAATTATCTGTTGTCCACTGTCTGTGTTTCTTTGCAATTATTCCCGTAAGGCCTAATTCAATGAAGCTATCAGCTGAGCACATGTAATGAATCTATTTCTCAAACTAGAGACTCTGATGTGCTTATCGTCTTGTTTAGTTGTATCTGGGCCTTCCACATCTCTTTTTGTCTTTGTTCCCAGATAGCAAAAAATATCCGCACGGCTTCTTTTTGCCGCCGTCCCTAAGCTGTCGGCTATAGGTGCGTCCCACTGGCGGGAATGAAACGTTTGCTGCTGAATTCGTCACTCCCATTTCTTGCGATATGCCGCCGGCGATCAGACGGCGGGCCTCCCGCTTCATTTTCTCTGCCGTTTGCCTCGGGCTGATCGACCGCGGGCGGCTGGCGGCAAGCTGCTTTGAAATACAAGGATTTCTACTCTCAAAATCGACCAGCCATGTTGGCTATTATTATTTTTTGCTCCAAAGCCATTAGGGTTTATAACAGAGTCTTGACTCTTGATTCCAAGATAAGGTAAGGTTTAGGAAATTACATTTAAATTACTTTGAAACTCTGAAGCGATTATACAGTAATATATGTAAATATATTGAATTATTTTATGCACTTGAAAGTTGTTTACATTTCTTTGATTGCTGCGCATTTGAGACATGCACCAATAAACCAAAAAGAATTCCTTTTGTAAAACTTACTTGGCAATAAATATCTTTATGATTCTGATTAGGTTTAAAGTAGATATTTAATTCATGGTATGAACAATTTAGCAGAATAAATTGATGAAGTTAGACTTTTCACGAATGCCTGACTGTCAGTGAACAGTGAAAGACATCTGCAACATGGCCAAAATCTCGGGTATACTTTAATTTTTTGTATTAATTTGCAACCATGGTGATACCTGTCATAAACATGAAAATCCCTGTTTTGACGTGAAGGATAAACTCAATGAAAAAGCGACATTATCCTCTGGTTTCACAGTTGCGCAGAAATTTCATTTATGTCTACATTTTTTCCAACATCGATTTTTTTTTGTTATTTTACCTTTTACAGGTTTTACAATTATGACCTGTACAAATGTTTAAGAAAGTGTTAAAGTCCCTGTAAAGGCAATAAAAAAAAATCTAAACGCATTATAAATGTTAAATGTATTGCTAAAACACATTACAAAGACTGAACTGTGAAGTTCCGCTGTCGCCATATCTGTTTCCGGTTTACTTGCGTGTCGCCCAAAATGTCTGTTTTTACTCGATGTCTCCAGAGTCTTCCGAAAATACGCGTCAGCGATGTTCATCGCATTGTTGATGTCTGGTCCCCTGCTCCGACAAGCAAGAGGAACAAGGGCTTTAAACTCTACATATCGAGTTATCTGCACAACTACAAGGGTAAGTATTTTAATCTAATGTGGTGTGCCGGCAGATAGCGGCTAAGCTAGTTACGCACGTGTACATTTTTTATGTAAGGTTAGTATAGAAGCTTGTTTTTCTTAGTTTTAAAGCAGACTGTTTGTTAATTTTTGTGATAATTGTAATATAAATTATATTAACTTGCTCTCCTCTCAGTTTCTAATAAAGATCAGGGCACAGGTGAAGTCACTGTCAGGGCATTGTTCTACAGGTCCACGAGGAAAACAGATAAACCTTACAGTTTGAGAGTATGGTGAAGCTAGAATTGATAAGACCACAGTTATAGGCTTGTTATTTTAATAGCCCGATGTTCCTGGGGACTCGGCTAAGGTTATTCATGTTTAATGTAACTCAAATCAAATGAAAACAGTTATTGTAGGCAGGTAAGTTTCCCTAGCTGGTCCCCTCTGTGTAAAATGCGTTCTTATTCAAGTTTTCAACTTAGTCATTCGTTTAAGATGCAATCTTTGTGTTATAAGTATTAGGCTATCATGATTATACAGTGAGAAAGCTATATAAATAAGTATTTAATATAATAAAAGTGTAGAGCAACAACTGAGGGTGTAAGGTAAAGGCTGAATATTGTAGATTTATTACAATATGTTGCATGTTTGAATTAAAATACCTGTGGATATGCAGGAGCACACACTGTACAAAAGGCCTGACTGGAGATTTGCCTGATCTATCCGTCCTTCAGGTGAGTAGGAATACAACAATAGCAAATTTCACTGTACAGTATGATATATCAACCAAAATCTGTATACCAATATTTCATTATTTTCTTTTTCCTCCCCTTTTACAAACAAATATTCTGCTTCAAAGAAAAAAAATGAAATTGATGTTATCATAAGGGTTCTTCATTATCAACTTGTATGCCATGCATAACATACTGTGGATAGAAATTACAGGGAACGTTACTGGTATGATAATTGTGGTTATATTATATTTAGTGTATTGCTAATCAATATATTGTTACTTCCCAGGTGACAGCGGCTCACTTCAAGAGCAGGTGAAGCAAGTTGGGACAATGTTGAAGACATTTGCTTGCACTGGGCAATCGGGTACAACTTGCAAACAAGTTGTACCCGATTGTACACCTGTGGTTGTTGGTTTAATTCCCACTGGGGCCACCTGTACATGTAGTAGACCTAGATATAAATGTCATAGTTTAGTAGTTGAAGGACCAGGACTGACTATTTTATTCTTTTATTCTGGGAACCCCTGTAGGTGCAGATCAAACCCTAATGCTGCGACGTCTTGGAGTTTGGCGATGTTGTGCGTAGCATGGACAACAAAATGCTATGCTGCAACATTTCAGTGCCAATGTGTCTGTTGGAGAGTTATCCCTGCCAGGGGATCTGTTACTCCCCCCTAGACACCCAGGAAGATTTGGCATTGCTTGACAACAGTTTGAGGCAGGATAAAGAGCTCCAGCAACGATTTGTAAGTGTGCCGATTTCGTTTATAACGCCATAGGGTAATCTAAAAAGTAAAATTAAGATTGTACACTGCATATTCTGCAGTCTGAATCCACAGCCTGTCACATTTTAAATTTATGAGAAGCTTCAGAGAAATTTAATTTGTAACATGTTTTTTTTGTATTTTCAGCTTCGGTTTTTGGCAATCAAATGTGGGAGGGACCTAAAGACAACCGTGTGGCGAATGCTTCAGAGTATCTTCTCTAATCACCTTTCCATCAATACAACCTGGACTGGTGTAGGGGATAAAGCATGTTTTAGAGACATGTTCCTGAAGACCATTGTTCAAAGTAAGTTGGATATTTTTTTTATTTTTAAGTAGATGTGTATGACCTTATGCCATTCAAATGGAATGACAGATCTTTATTTTCTACAGGAGCCATCCGGAAGAACCCGGCAACCCAGGATGCCACTGATGAGGCGATCCAGGTTAACGTTACGCGTTACCTGAAAGGAGCATCTGAACATGAAGGTGGAAAAAGGCACCGCACAGCTGAGAGGGACCCACAGCCGACCCCTTAAACCTAGGCTGACTACTGACACCCCAGCATCACTGACAACTGGAACCCTTTCTTTATCCTGCAGTCAGTAACATCAAGACCCCTAAAAAAGCCTGCTAAAAGTGTCAGACTACACTCACCCAATCCACACTGTTCACTGTGGAAATTGCTTTTTTTTTTTTTTCTCTCGTGACCCTGCTTTGAGGGCAGCTCCTTGGATGAATATGGGATGGTTTGTCCTTTTATACAGGCGCACGAGGAATCACTGAAGGCCTCATTCTGGAGGTCGGGGAAAACCGGTGATTCTTAGCCCAATACGCCACGCAGTCCCCAACCTCTCCAGACATTCTGATTGGCTGTGTTCTCTACAGCCAGATTTTCTGCTGTTAATTATATTTATTCCCACTTGTTGTCATGTGTAAGTTGAATGTCAAAATGTATATTATACCTGTTATCCTGCACATTCCTTGATACCAAAGATCTCAATTATTTCATATACAATTTGCTGCTTATTTCATTGTTACAGTGCTTAACTATTCTATTTTTAAATATAGCTTGTAAATCCTAGATTATACATCTAATACTTGATATTTGCACATTATCTGGTATCAAATATTCTACTTACCGTGACTTTAGTATTGCTTATTTCATTCCGTTAGTGCTTAACGATTCTATTATAGTTTGTAAATCCTATTTCATACCTCTGATACTTGATATTGCACATTAACTAGTACCAAAAATTCTACTTTCATTCAGTCACAGTGCTTGTTAAATATAGCTTGTAAATCCTTGTGCCACAGGTCAGCATTGCAGTTATAATGGTATATTCTACTCCAGAGCTTTACTCTAAATTATTACCACTTAACCTATTGTTAGAAATGACTTGTAAATATGATGTTATACCTCAATTTATTTGGTATCCTGCACTTTATTTGGTACCAAATATCCTCATTGCTTATGTTTACTGGTAATTCTTTTTATCCCAGAGCTGACCTCTTTATATTATTAACAATTATTGTACATGTTACAATAGTGTTTTTAAAAAAAAAAATTTAATTGGAAACCTGCATGTTCTTTAGTGTGTGTGTGTGTGTGTGTGTGTATATATATAATGTTTGTATTTTTCTGTTATTTATATTTCAGTGATCTGACATCTTGTTTCAATGACAGTTACTTTACTTTGAAATGTGGAATTAAAAGGCCAAATGGAAATTTGTCTGGTTTGATCAATCATTATTCTTGATAAACTGCATGCTATAAATATATATATATATATAAATATATATATATGTATATATACATACATATATACAATAAGCGGCGGCAGATCGCTCGTAAAAAGCATTTGCCTCCGACGGTCCGCCTTCAATATAACGGCGGCGGAACGGCGGATAGCCAGCGGAACGAAGGCGGTAGGAAGGCGGCTGCCGCTTTTAAAAAGCGGCTGCCGCCGGCGGTGCGCCGTCAAACGTGTTTGCGATATCGCCTTTCTGCCGCTTCTACTGCCGCCGGTGCACCGCCAGCGGCCCGCCGACTTATTGCTATCTGGGTTAGAGCCAATTGTCCTTTGTCTTTGAAGAATGTAGTATTCTTTGAAGAAAGGTCTTTGTATGAAATCTTCAGTTTTTGCCAATTTCTAGCATAGTACATCCTTCATTCCTCAAAACAATTATTTTCTGACATGTTTCTCGAGAAAGCTGTTTCTTTTTTTGCCATTTTTGACCTAATATTGACCTTAAGACATGCCAGTCTATTGAATACTGTGGCAACTCCAAAACAAACACAAAGAAAATGTTAAGCTTCATTTAACAAACAAAATAGCTTCCAGCAGTGTTTGATTTAATGGCAAGTGATTTTCTAGTACCAAATTAGCAATTTAGCTTGATTACTCAAGGATAAGGTGTTAGAGTGATGGCTGCTGGAACTGGGGCCTGTCTAGATTTGATCAAAAATGACTTTTTTTTTTTCAAATAGTGATGGTGCTGTTTTTTTACATCAGTAATGTCCTGACTATATTTTGTGATCAGTTGAATACCACTTTGGTGAATTAAAGTACCAATTGCCTTCCGAAACCGCAAAATCTATACAGTATTCCAAACTTTTGGCTGCCAGTATATATATATATATATATATATATATATATATATATATATATATATATATATACTGTATCTATCTCTCTCTCTCTCTCTCTCTCTCTCTCTCTATATATATATCCATAGAAAGTCCCCACTGCAAAATTGCATTCATCTGTGCAAGCATAGCTATAGATCATTTAAAGAAATGACTCCCTTGAGATAATCAATTTCTTTAGCCATCCATGCTTCAAATTCAGTTAAGAGCTAAGGACATTCTTAAGGTGACAATTGCTGCTCCTTCTAGTCAGTAGACGAGTGAGGAATCACTCTTGCTCATCTGTGAAAGGACAAGATAGGAGCTTAGATATTTATCAGGTCAAGCGCAAAACAATCAATGTTGTTTTGACACTTTGTCATAAAGCTTATGAGAGCACTGACTGTAGCATTATGCAGCCATGGATTTCCTTTCATTTATTTTAAAGGATTAGTTTACGCAAAAATGAAAACTTTCTCATAATTTACTCACCCTCATGCCATCCCAGAAGTGAATTAATTTCTTTCTTCAGCAGAACACAAATTAAGATTTTTAAAACAATATTTCAACTCTCTGTTCTCCGCCTCCACCGCCTGACACATTACTGACAGCAGATGTCTTTCCCACATTTTTTTTACTAATAAGGTTACATCCATCAGCAATACATTCTCAGCACCACACCCTGTCAAACACTCACCTCCTGTATTCCGTCTATGTTAACTCCTCTGACTGACACGGATGTCTCTAAACTCCTCTCCAACCACCCGTTCCCTTGACCCCATTCCTTCCCACCTTCTCCAGGCCTTCTCTCCATCCATCCTACCTGCACTCACACACATAATAAACACATTTCTACTTACAGGAATTTTTACCACTATATTTAAGTAGGCTCGACTTAACACCGCACAAGTAGAACACTACAGCCCAGTCTCTCTCATCCCAATAATGGCAAAAACACTTGAAAGGGTAATTCTCAATCAGATCTCTGCCTATATCTCACAGAACAAGCTGCTGGATGACAATCAGTCAGGCTTCAAAAGTGGACACTCCACCAAGGCTACCCTACTGTCTGTCACTGAGTCGCTGAGACAGGCAAAAGCTGGATCCAGATCATCCGTCCTGATTCTACTGGACATTTCTAATGCCTTTGACACAGTCAACAATCAGATCCTACGCTACACCCTCTATACGCTGGGCATCACAGGAACTGTGTTTGACTGGTTTAATTCCTATCTCTAAGTTGGGTCCTTCAATGTAGCCTGGAGAGGTGAGGTGCCCAAGTTACATCAACTACTTACTGGAGTACCTCAGGGCTCAGTGCTTGGACCACTTCACTTCTCTATATACAAAACATCACTGTGACCCATCATTCAGGCATATGGTTTCTCTTTCCACTGCTACGTCGTTGACACATAGCTCTGTCCAGCCGAACAACACCACAGTGACTGTTCCAATCTCTGTCTGTTTGGTAGACATGTCGGTATGAATGAAGGAACACCACATGCAACTTAGCCCAAACAAGACTGAATTCGTTGTATTTCCAGCCAACCCTGCTTTTGAACACAACAATACCGTGCAGCTGGGTACAACTACAGTAAATCCTTCCAAAACGGTCAGATATCTACGGGTAACCATTGATAACCAAGTAAATTTCACAGACCACATCTCAAAGACAGCACAATCATGTAGATTTACACTCTACAATATCAGGAAGATAAGACCCTTCCTCTCAGAACATGCCACACAACTTCTAGTTCGGTCATTTGTCATAACTAGACTGGACAAACTCTCTCTCATTGCAGGTCTCTCTACATGAGCATTTAGACCCCTGCAAATGATCCAGAATGCAGCAGCACATCTGGTCTTTAATAAACCAAAGAGAGCACATGTTACACCACTCCTTGTATCTCTTCACTAGATGCATGTATCAAATTCAAGGCTCTGATGCTGGCATACAGAACAGTCACTGGGTCTGCTCCAGTATACCAAAAATCATTTCTGCAGACCTATATTTCCACCAGAAGCCTGCGGTTGGCTAAGGAACGGTGCCTTGTTGTACCAACACAAATAAGCACCAAAACACTTTCCCGGACTTTCAGTTTCAATGTACCACGTTGGTGGAATGACCTTCCCAACTCCATCCGTGAAGCTGACTCGCTTTCTGTCTTAAAAAAATTGCAAATAAAACCCACATCTTTTCCATCAGCACTTAACTAGTCACTAGCACTAAAAAAGTGTTGCACTTTAATCTGTCTTCAATACTCTGATGCAAGTGAAACTTTGTAATACAGCACTTTTCGTACCACTGTCACTTTAAGATGATTCACTATGTATTCCTCTTTTGTATGTCACTTTGGATAAAAGCATCTGTCAAATGAATAGATGTAAATAAATGTAAACTCTTTAGGTCCATTCAGTGCAAGTGAAAAGACTAACTTTTCACAGATTTCCTATCAATGATCCTGGGCGACTGAAGCTATTGCTGACTTAATACACCCATTGAGTATACAGTATATGAGTATATTGACATGCCAACATGTTTGTGTCACACGAGTGGCAGCTTGAGAGGCAAATTTGTTTTGTTAGAAATGTTTTAAAGATTGATCTATTTCTATTTCTTCCACACACCACCACACACATTTCGCTTCAGAAGAAGAAATTAATTAATCCACTGGAGTGTCAGTGTTGTATGTGTTTCATTCCATGCCATGTTTGTTCACGTGTCTTGTTTCCATTGGTTAATTGTCTTGTTACCTTGTTATCAGTTCTGTCTTGTCATTGGTTATCATTGTCATGTTTCTCCCTTTTCCATGTATTTAAGCCTCATGTTTGCCATTGTCCATTGCCAGGTATTGTTAGTGTAATGTAGTGTTATTGTTAATGCCCAGTTCATAGTCTAGTCTAGTCTAGTCTAGTCCAGTCCATGTTTATGTTTTATTCAAGTGAAGTATAGTCAAGTTCATGTTTTGTTCACGTTTGGATATCACGTTTGTAAATAAAATTGCACTTGGGTTCATCACACATCATCGTCTCTTCAACTATGTTTCAGAATACTTGACTGACCAAAATGAACCCAGCAATCTAGCTTCTACATCTTCACCAGGGGAATCGAAACCTGGAAAATTATGTGAAGGAGGCACTGTAGCGTCCCAAGGCTCTGGCGCTGAGAATAAACTCAAAGCACTTACCTTGCTCCGCGCACCCGGCGGGGGGCGGGTTCGTGACTGAGGAGGAGGTCTGATGCTGGCGTCCTCTGGACTCGTCTGAACCGGCCGGCCGGGGAACAGTCGTGGGGCTGAGGGCGGGGACACCGCGTCCAGGAATCCGGGACTGTTGAGGCTTGAAAGCAGAGTGCCGTGAGAACGGCATTTGTGGGCCATGTGCCCCAGAGACAAAGGAAATAGCTCTTTTATTGAGAATTTGGGAACTGCGACAAATGAAAAAACACAGGATTCTCCTCCCGGCCCTCCACCGGGGGACGGAGCGGTCTTACCACCTCCAGAGCTAACGTCTTGGACTCTGGGTGCGTTGTCTCAGGAGCGCCTGGGAGCCTTCCGGGTCCTCGAGGGGGTCCGTGAGACAGGGGGCGTGCGCTTCCCGCGGTTTGCTCGACGCTGGGGCTGAGAGCTGGCCCCGGGTTGAGGCGGACCAGGAGCTTGTCTTCTGGCCGCGGGAGGACGCCCTCGGCGAGCAGACGGGGCATGGGCCGTGGTGGCAGGCTTGCGGCGAGGCATGATGTGAGAAATGGCCTCCGTCTGCTTCTTCACCGTGGAGAACTGCTGGGCGAAGTCCTCGAAGGTGTCGCCGAAGAGGCCAAACTGGGAGACAGGGGCGTTGCGGAAGCGAGTCTTGTCAGCTTCACGCATCTCGACCATGTTCAGCCATTGTTGATATTCCTGGACCACCAGTGTTGCCATCACCTGCCCGAGCGCCTGTGCTGTGACCTTCGTCGCTCTCAGGGCGAGGTCGGTCGCTGAGCGCAGTTCCTGCAGCGTGTCGGGATCAGGGCCACCCCCGTGCATGTTGTGTAGTGCCTTGGCTTGGTGGACCTGCAGGAGAGCCATGGCATGCAGGGCGGAAGCGGCGCGTCCGGTGGCGCTGTAGGCCTTCGCGGTCAGCGAGGATGTTGCTCTACAGGTCCCGGAAGGGAGTACAGGGCGGCCCCGCCAGGTGGTAGGGCTTCCGGGGCATAGATGGAGCGCAACTGCCCTATCCACCTGGGGAATCGCCGTGTACCTGTGGCGCGCTCCGCCGTCGAGGGTGGCGAGGGCGGATGAGCAGGTGGCGGTGTGACGAGTGGAGAGGAGTGCTCTCCACGAAGACGTCAGCTCATCATGCACCTCCGGGAAAAACGGAACCGGGGGGGTGAGGCTGTGAGCGGCGCCCAGACCCCAGGAACCAGTCATCCAGCCGTGATGGCTGTGGGGAGGATGGAGGGTTCCAGTCCAAGCCCACGCTGTTGGCTGCCCGGGAAAGCATGTCGGTCATCTGTGCGTCGGCCTCTGCCTGGGCGTGCAGGCCCGAAAGCAGCAGCCCAGGGGAGTCCTCAGCATCAGATACCACGCCCTCCGATGCAGCGGCGAGCTCATCTGCTTCCATCGCAAGAGGGTTGGCAGACTGGCTGTGAGGCGAGTCGCCGCCGCCTCGACCACGGACAGGAATCAATGAGCGTACTGGGGTGCGGGTGGTCCGAGGGGGCGTACCCGCCGGAGCTGCACCCGCTGCCATCCCCAAATCGCCTGCATCGCCAGCCGCATCATCCTCAATGCCGTGGGAAGAAGGAGCAACACGGGGGGCGGCTGGAGTGTCATGCAATGTTGTCATGGTCATGTTCTCGCAGTGAGAACATGAACCATCCACAAACGCAGCCTCGGTGTGATCGGTACCCAGACACACGAGACAACGCCTGTGGCCGTCTGAAGCGGAGAGCACTCTACCCCATCCAGAAACAACACAGGGGCAGAAAGGCATCTTTATAAAGACGCGTCCTTAAAAGGACGTTCAACGCCGCTGTGTTTTGCTCTTTTAGAGGAAATTACTCTTAAATAAAATCACTCTTTTATGAAAAAAGGACTCGTGAGAGTTCTTTTATGATCTGCACTGTCGAAGCGCCCAGGGGCAGGAATGCACAGCCGTGCAAATACGAGAAAGCCGCTGTTGTGCGCCGTGGAATCCAACAGCATGCAGCAGAGGAATGACAGGAACTCGGTGTGTAACACGCAGCAATTGCAGACACGACCATCGGCTCCGAAGAAATTTTCTGAATGAACTCCCGTATTTGCGCCACTTAAATACCCGTATGTCCGGGGGCGGGACATGCAAATACTGGTTGCCAACTCTCATTGGCCTTTTTTCATAGTTCAGAGGTGAATATCGGCGCTCAAGAGAGACCCCTATTGTCGCTTCTCTGACACAACGAGGAGAGAGCGACAGAAGGGGAACTTAAGAGTTTGTCTGGAGATTTAAAAATTAAAAGAATATAATAGCTTCACCACGGTAGTAAATAGTGGTCACCCAGAATTGGGGTAATGAATGGCTGATACCAATCCTGATATCTAAAGTGCAGGATGGCCTATGGCCGATAGAAAGCAGATATGTACAATACATACATTTAAATAAATGGACATCTAGGTGGGATTGAATGAGCCAATCTGCAGTGCAGCCATGTCACAGTCATGGCTGAGCCTGCTCCATGTCACAGCCGCACCTGAGCCTGCTCCATGCCATGTCACAGCCGCGCCTGAGCCTGCTCCATGTCACAGCCACGCCTGCGACTGCTCCATGCAATGTCTCCGGCTCACCTCTGGTCAACTTAATTTGTGTTCAGCAGAAGAAAGTTATATACATCTGTGTTTGCATGAGGGTGAGTAATTGATGAGAGAATTTTCATTTTTGAGTGAATTTTCTCTTTAAAGAGATACCAGAGAAGACTTTGGATATTGGCAGGCTGGCCACAAAACTGGTAATGTATTTTGGTAAATAATTTAATGGATTATCGCTTGTGATCATTTTGCCATTTTGAGGCAATAATTTTGAGATTATTGTAGTCCAAAGACTGTGCCATTTTGGCCTCAAATACAGTGGAGTTTTTCCTATCTGTCATTTCCAAAAATCTACCAACAGCATTGTCAAAGAATGATAATAATAATAATAATAATAATAATAATAATAATAATATAATAATAATAAAACTATACAGTTTTATTTAATGTATATTATTATTATTTTATGTATGATTTTTGGGTAAAAACTGTGTGAAATAAGTGTATATTTTATTTAAATGTAAATGTATGTATTGCACATATCTGCTTTCTGTCGGTCATAGGCCATCCTGCACTTTAGATATCAGGATTGGTATCAGCCACTCATAACTCCAATTCTGGGTGACCACTATTTACTACCGTGGTGAAGCTATTATTTTCTTTTAATTTTTAAATCTCCAGACAAACTCTTAAGTTTCATACTCTACAAAAGATGTGTGCTGCTTCTTTTATAACCAAATTCACCTGAATTCAGAACATTTTGCATTTAGACTGCTTTAGTGATGAAACCGAAAACCTTCATAATTTAAATGCATTAAATTACTTATTTATGAATATTTATGTGTCAACACACCAAAGTCTTTGAGACACAAGCCACAAGATATTTCCAAATAATCTTTTTATGTCCTGTTGTTAGGGTTAGGAAATAAAACACAAGTGAAGTGCACAGCAATGCAGTGATAATCTGTTTATAGCAGATAGATACAGTATAACGATTGAAGAATGCTAAGTGAATTGCAGAGATAGATGTATCACCTTTTTTCCTAAAGTAACCATTTATCGACAGACTGAAATAATGCAGACACTCAGGGAAATACACCCAAATTGGATAAAGTGAAAGTTTCATTGGCCATCATTAATCCAAGGATTCTCAATTATTTTTTTGGTGTGATTTGGATTACAATGACTCTCAAATTGAATTAGTTTCCTTTTAAGATCGTTTTGCAAACACCATTAAGAGTTAATGTCTGACTTTCATTCTGGAGGAGAGAGAGAGAGAGAGAGAGAGAGAGAGAGAGAGAGAGAGAGAGAGAGAGAGGGGAAAAACTCCCTTAAGTAAGTAAACAACCACCCACATACTTCATGTCTGTGAAAACAGTCTGAAACAAAAATAAAAGCCAAGTTGAAGCTTGTCAACATATTTTGTTGTATGTAATGTCATATTTAAGAGATGTTGTAATCTTATTTAGTTGCTCAATAAAACATGTCAGTAAAATATTCAGTAAAAACTCAATTATTGATCATTAATTGCTGAATTTGAATAAAAAATACATTTCAAAATTATTAGACATCCAATTCTACATTCCATCCCTACATTACTATTTATTTATTTATTTTTGTCTAGTACATTTGATTATACAAAAGGAAAAAATGTTGCACATATTTCTGTCAGTGCAGTCAGCATCACTCCAGTGCTTCCATAAAGTTTCTGGGCCACCAGGACCTTGTGAATAACCATCGTTAATTGTGGCTACATTCACCCTGCGCTAGTTGTTTCTTAGGCGACTACATCAGCACCACCTGCCCACACAAAGATCCAGATGCATTTGATTTAGTACTCCTGCCCTGCACCTACTCGCATCTGCACACTTCACACATCTCTCCTTGGAATATGATCTTAGATGAATAGGGTAAACACTGTGGCACCTTTCAAAACATTGCTCTTCTCAATTTGACAGTCCAAAATACTAAAATCTTGTGACTGCTGAACAATAGAAAACAGGGAGACTAAGAATATTTTGGAAACCAGTTAAAAAAACAAAAAACATTATTTTAATGCAAAACTAATAATTGTGTATATATATATATATATATATATATATATATATATATATATATATATATATATATATATATTATACACATACACTGGTGGCTAAAAGATGTAAAACAATGTACAATCACTATTTGAAAAATACATTTTTGATAAAATCTAGACAGGCCCCATTTCCAGCAGCCATCACTCCAACAAATTATCCTTGAGTAATCATGATAAATTGATCATTTGGTACTAGAAAATAACTTGCCAGTGTAACGGGAGCCAGCTGGTAGATAGCTGTGCAGTGTGTAAACCTCACTCTCCTGACCTCAAGAGGTGCACTAGCGACTGACGCTAGAGGCTGTAGCCTTTAGCCTCCTTGTTAGAGCACCAGCCTCCCACGCCGGAGACATCAGGGAGCGGGGCAATTAGGACCGGTTACACCATTATATCAGAAACACAGATGAAAGGTATTTGGTTTGTTAAACATTGTCTTTGTGTTTATTTTTGAGTTGCCACTGTATTCAATAATCTGGCATGTCCTGAGGTCAATATTAGGTCAAAAATGGCAAAAAAAGAAACAGCTTTATCTAGAAACTCGTCAGTCAGTCAATGTGTTGAGGAATGAAGGTTATACAATGCATGAAATTGCCAAAAACGGAAGATTTCACACAAAGGTGTACACTACAGTCTCCAAAGACAAAGGACCACCGGCTCTAACAAGGACAGAAAGAGATGTGGAAGGCCAGATGTACAACTAAACAAGAGGATAAGTATATCTCTAGTTTCTAGAGTCTCCAGTATGAGAAATAGATGCTTCACATGTCCTCAGCTGATAGCTTCATTGAATTCTACCCACTCAACACCAGTTTCATGTACAACAGTAAAGAGAAGACTCAGTGGTGCAGGCCTTATGGGAAGAATTGCCTAAAAAAAGCTATTTTTGAAACTGAAAACAAAAAGAAAATGTTAGAGTGGGCAAAGAAACACAGAAATTGGACACAGATAAGAGTGTTATGGATCTTAACCCCAGCTTTTGTGGGTCAGCTAGACTGTAAGGTGTGTGTGTGTGTGTGTGTGTGTGTGTGTGTGTGTGTGTGTGTGTGTGTGTGTGTGTGTGTGTGTGCGCGCGTGTTTTTGTGATTTACGAGGACAATTTTGTAAGTTACAAATTAGTAATTACAAGGGTATTATGCTATAAATGTGATTTATGAGGACATTTCTAGTGTCCCCATAATTCAAATCGCTTAAAAATCATACTAAACAATGTTTTATTGAAAATGTAAAAATGCAGAAGGTTTTCTGTGAGGGTTAGGTTTAGGGGTTGTGTTAGGTTTAGAGGATAGAATCTATAGTTTGTACAGTATAAAAGTCATTATGTCTATGGAAAGTCCTCATAATGATAGGTAGACCAACGTGTGTGTGTGTGTGTGTGTGTGTGTGTGTGTGTGTGTGTGTGTGTGTGTGTGTGTGTGTGTGTGTGTGTGTGAGAGAGAAGTGTCTGTAAAGACCCGTTAGATCTATGGCAAGTGCTACAAGAAGTGTGGGGTGAAATGTCACCTGAGTATCTGGACTAACTGATAGCTGGAATACCAAGGATCTGCAAAGGTGTCATTGCTGCAAGTGGATGATTTTTTGATGCAAACTCTTTGAAGTAGTTTAAGAAGTTCTGAACATTTTCAAATTGTAATAGTAATGTTTCATGTAATGAATGTCCTGACTATACATTGTGATCAGTTGAATGCCACTTTGGTGAATAAAATTACCAATTTCTTTCCATATTTTTATCTTGATTTTGTCTCCCCACTGTGAGTTTTTGTTTCTGTTTTATAATGGTTGGCTTTGTTATTATTATTGGTTTTTCAGTTTCCTCTTCATCGTGAGAGTTTTGTTTTATGTTTTGAATTGTTTTCAATAAAAGTCAATTTCATTGTCCTCTTGCATTTGGGTCATCTCCTCTTCACGCTTGTTAGTGTTTGTGACTGTATGAAGGAAATCGGCTGCCTGGGAAGTCATAAGTCATAACATAATCTGAATAGTTTGGATTTCTACTTCATATTTTTTTTCATTAAATCTGGAAGCACAATAAGATTTAGGCTACTTAAAAAATATTTGTATGAACATAAAAAGATTCAACAACTAAGACCTAAACCTAACATAAATGTAATAATGTGTTCCTGAACAAAGGCGGGGGTCACAATTAAGTAACAGTCAGAATCTGGCGTGGCCACCTGCTCCATTTAGTACTGCAGTGCATCTCTTCCTCGTTGACTGCACCAGATTTGCCAGTTCTTTCTGTGAGATATTACCCCACTGTTCCACCAAGGCACTTGCATGTTTCGGGACATTTCTGGGGAGAATGGACCTAGCCCTCACCCTCTGATCAAACAGGTCCCAGACGTGCTCAATGGCAAGAGATCCGGGCTCTTCGCTGGCCATGGCAGAACACTGACATTCCTGTCTTGCAGGAAATCATGCACAGAAAAAGCAGTATGTTCTGGTGGCTGGAGGGTCATGTCAGGATGAGTCCCAAATGAGGGAGAATGTCTTCCCTGTAACGCACAGTGTTGAGATTGCCAGCAATGACAACAAGGTCTGTTCATATATGCTGTTACACACCGCCCCAGACCATGACGGATCCTCCACCTCCAAATCGATCCCGCTCCAGAGTACAGGCCTCAGTGTAACGTTCATTCCTTCTATGATAAACGTGAGTCCGACCATCACCCCTGGTGAGACAAAATCATGACTCATCAGTGAAGAGTACTTTTTGCCAGTCCTGTCTGTTGAAGGAGGTTTGTGCCCATGGCGACGTGGTTGCCGGTAATGTCTGGTAAGGACCTGCCTTACAACAGGCCTACAAGCCCTCAGTCCAGCGTCTCTCAGCCTATTGTTGACAGTATGAGCACTGATGGAGGGATTGTGCATTCCTGGTGTAACTTGGGCAGTTGTTGTTGCCATCCTGTACCTGTCCTACAGGTGTGATATTCAGATGTACCAATCCTGTGCTGGTGTTGTTGGTCTGCCACTGCGATGATGTTCAGCTGTCCTTCCTGTCTCCCTGTAGAGCTGTCTTAGGTGTCTCACAGTACAGACATTGCAATTTACTGCCCTGGCCACATCTGCAGTCCTTGTGCCTCCAAGCAGCATGCCTATGGCATGTTCACACAGATGAGCAGGGACCCTGGGCATCTTTCTTTTGGTGTTTTTCAGAGTCAGTAGAAACGTCTCTTTAGTGTCCTCAGTTTTTAAAACTATGACCTCATCTGTAAGCTGTTATTGTCTTAACGACCATTCCACAGGTGCGTGTTCATAAACTGTTTATGGTTCATTTAACAAGTATGGAAAACATTGTTTAAACCCTTTAAAATAAATATCAGTAAAGTTATTTGGATTTTTACAAAATTATCTTTAAAATACAGTTTCCTGAAAAAGGGAAGTTTCTTTTTTGCTGAGTTTATATATATTATTTTTATTTATTTTTGACAGGAAAACCATAAAAACTTTCATTAAGAATAAGATTGTTGCAGTACATAAATGCCCTAATGTCAAATGTCTTTCAAAGGATAGAGAACAAAAAATATATCTAACTGGTAAAAGGTGCATGGAAGGGCTAGAAACAGTATTGTAGCTTAGCATAAAGCTAAATGAATATGACAATTTACACAATGTTTATGAATTCTGCTGCTCCAAACTTTAATTCCCCATAGAATGTATACAACAACAACAACATCTTTTTCTGATTGTAGGTGGTTGCCTTTCAAAGGAACTCAAGCTGCATAATCACATAGGGACACGCCCTAAGGTGGTCATGTGGTCTGAAACCCTTTAACAATAATGCCAATTTATTGGTTGGAGGCACTTAAGCAACACCCCTAGGGAGCTATGTCACAAGCACCATAAACATGCTCGCTTTGGCGCCATCGAGTCAGATTTTCTGTTTTTCAGTGAACAATTTTGTCTAAGTCTGTGTTTGTTCCAGTGAATCACATCTTTTGAGTGGCGAACATGTAAGAGCGTCATTTATACAGCGTGAATTTCAGAGCAAGTTGAAAGTGTTTTTTTTCAAAACATTTCCATTGTCCGTTGGGGACAGCTGTGCTTTCGAGGCTTGCAATTTCTCACCACAAGGCATCATCCTCACTTGTTCCAGTTCCACAGCCTCCAGATTTGGAGCTCCATGTGTGGAAGCCATTTAGGATTTCATCTTTGTGCTCGAGAAAGTGCAAGTCTCATTGAACATGTTCTGAGGCATATTTCTGATGAACAAAGTTTGAGAAAGAGTTACCAAGAACGTCTTGAGCCGTCGCATTTAAAAATGCTGTATGAGAGAATTTGTCGTTGAAAGGTATTTGTAACGATTGAAGGAAGTCAAGAGAGCTGGTTCTAGTTGCAGCTAAGGATTTTTAATGAAATGATAAACAAGTTTTTGTCAGGGGTCATTCCTGAAGCTCAGTCCATGTCCACAACTACAGAGGTAGCTCCCGAGACTGTGTTCATATTCACGACCACTGAGGTCTTTTCCCAGTCATCCAGGACTCTTAGTTTTGAGCCTCCCACGGCTCCATGCCATGTCACAGCGACTCCTCAGCCTGCTCCATGTCATGTCACAGCCACGCCTCAGCCTGCTCCATGCCATGTCACAGCCACGCCTCAGCCTGCTCCATGCCATGTCACAGCCACGCCTCAGCCTGCTCCATGCCATGTCACAGCCACGCCTCAGCCTGCTCCATGCCATGTGTAGGGCCTTGTCCAATCAAAATGGCAGTGGAGACCGCATGGCCCTTTGTTCTATGATCAAAGGTGATACATTGAACTCGGTTTCCCAGAGTGCTTCACAGCTTGATGGGAAGTCCCGCCCATGGACCCAATCTCAAACGCCATTGGTCTATCTTGTCAACAAAACTAGCGGACAGATTTGATTTTGCTCTCTCTGTGCCCAGCTTCTAATCCTGCAGTTTGAAAGAGACATAGGAAGGAGTTTCCCTCCTTCTGGACAAAGGACGAAGAGACCACGTTTTTCTAACCTCACCATTTGGCCACAGTAGAGTAAGATTAACTTAGATTTGTTACAGTCTAGTCGTATACGTATTACAACTGGTTCATTAATTTTCACTGCAAAACCTTCTCCCTCGTTTTCTATAAATGTTGACCATCACCAGCATTTCTCTCCATCACCGGACCTGAGGAACAAAGCAGAGACGTGTCTTTTCGCTGACGAGTGTAAGACAAAGGACCAATTCCACATTGTTTTCTCCTGACCGCTCAACACAACAGGAATTCAAACAGACAACCCTGCTGAAATCACACAGGATTTACCAAGTAAGGCTTGATATCTGGGCAGATTTAGTTTAGAAACTGTGACTATTCTTGTACAACTAAATCATATATTTGATGCTGAATGTTTGATGTTTTGAGTATAATCTAGTATGTTTAACTCTGATCGCTGTTTTGCTGCGTTGATTTGTGAGATCGTCAATTTTGGGTGAAATGTTGTTTATTGAGTGATCTGAACTAGCGATTCAGTCCCGCTGTTACCAGAGTTTATCCTAAGTTAAATTGCATACACCCCTGTTTGTTTGCTCTCTCTCTCTCACACACACTGAAATTCATGAAGTGAGCAGCACCGACTCAGGCTGGTGTTTTCAAATTCTCCCGCCTGTTTCTTCAGTTGCTTTGTGTGCCTGCTCATTTCCATCCCCATGTGGTATTAGCTCCTTCACCTGGATCTGACCCAGCCATCTTTCGTTCCCTCCACATTCAAATAATCATTGGCTCCGCCCTTTACTATCTAATCCTCCATTTTGAAACTAGTTTCTATTTTGAATTCAGTTCCCCACGTGGAGTTTAATCCGAAATTTTGTTTCTTTGTTACTGAATCTAGACACACACCCACATACATACATACACTAGCATATAGCTCCACTATTTAGTTAGGATTTCCATGTCATGTTTTTTTGTTATATTCATATAGTATTGGCGGTGTTCAGTGCTGTGTGATTATAAGAAATCTTGTTATATTAATAAAAAAAGTACTCCTAGTTGTTTGTTTGAAAATTGTGTTGAAGCCAGCCTCTGCCATGTCAAGAACTCCCCTATTACTTCAGTATTTTTGTTGTTAGAAGCAAACTGTAACAAGATTACTGTTGGATTCGTACATCAATAATTTGATTAGCTTATTCACTTTTTGATTATTTTGATTATTAATCAAAATACTCAACCTTCAGGGTAGATTGCTATGAGACTTGATCAGTCACTTACTATAATTTTTCTCTTGTCAAAGAGTGGTGCCCCAGGGATAGAATTGAATGCATTAAATGCTATTATTAAATGTAATTAGTAATTAATAATTATTAATAATTTCTGATAGTAAAATTTATCTAAACAACCAGTAGCACCCTACACATGTCACAGCCACACCTCAGCCTGTTCCATGCCATGTCACAACCACGCCTCAGCCTGCTCCATGCCAGGTCTCAGCCAAACCCCAGACTGCTCCATGCCATGTCTCAAGCAAGCCTCTGCGCCACGGTCCAGGCCCGCCTCTGCTCCACCGGGGACCTCCATCCCTATGGCTCCGAATTGGTTCTCAGTCCCATCAGCTCTGACCCTCAAGCCTCTCAGGGCCCCACTTTCCATCGGAATTGCCCTGTTCCCATGCCCCACACCCTGTCTCGCCAGGCCACGCCCCATGCCTTATCTCGTCAGGCCATGCCCCATGCCACGTCTTGCCAGGTCACGTTTTAAGGATCCCCCCAGCTCCCTAATTCACTTTGATATTATGTTTTGGGGTGTCAGCAGCCGCGCCTAGAGGGGGTATATGTCAAGTTTATGTGTTTTTTTCTTGTTTTCATGTCTTTCACTTTCTAGATTAGTTCCTGTCCTGGTCATGTGGTGTCTTGTCATGCAATTTCCTGTTCCCTCATGTGATCATGTCATATGTTTCCCTTGTTCATGTATCTTGATTTCATTGTTCCATTGTTTGATTACTTTGTTTTTAGTCTTATCTTTCCATTGGTTATAGTTTGTTTAGTCTTGTTATCTTGTTTATAGTTTAGTTTTTTGATTGGTTGTCTTGTTTACTTGTTACCCACGTCCTTGTATTTAAGCCCTCATGTTGCCATTGTCTAGTGTCAGGTATTTATTTATCAGGATATGTATCCAGCACAGAACGGTACAGGTTCTGGAAAAAACGTTTAAAAAAAAAAAAACGACACAATACAAATAAGTTAAAATGCACAATGGACAAAGCAGTGCCCAAAGAAATGTCTTTCCATGGTTCAATTAACTATCATAGATGGTGTGCTGGACATATTCACGTTGTTAGTGGATGTGACGAGGCAGGTGAGGAATGAGGATCTATACGCAGCTTTATTAAAATAAACAAGAACACTCAGAATAAATCAAAACACAGGGAACCTAGCACAGAGAATAACAAAACATGCAAGAACTGACAAACTATATAGGGGAAAAAGGGCTTAAATATACAAGGGAACAAACAAGGGAACGAGGAACACCTTGGGAAACAATCAGGGAATGAGAAATAATCAGGGGAAACCAATCATAAAATGAAACTACGAGGAACTACAAAAACCTAACAGGAAACAGGAACTAAACAAGAACTTAAACATAAAAGCACAAAAACAAAAGACAACAGGGAATGTGACAATGGAGAGACCACTCAGGACATCATGGCAGTTATAGTCGCTGAGTTGTTATTGCTAATTATTTTTGCTAGCTAGCAAATGTTTATATTCAATGCAAACTATATATTCTAGATAACATGTTACCTCAGCTTGAGCTTTGCTTTTGCATGTGAAATGTAACATTGGCACCGGTTATTGGCCCTGGCTGGCTTGTTGATAGTGGAAAAATGGCTATTGATCTGCATCTTTGTGAGAGCATGAACATTCCAAAACACACTGTCATAATATTTTGTCTGAAAGGTGTGATGAAAGAAACAACATGAAAGAAAGATTCTATTGGAGAGGTGTGTGTGTGTGTGTGTGTGTGTGTGTGTGTGTGTGTGTGTGTGTGTGTGTGTGTGTGTGTGTGTTCGTACGTGCTGAATGTCGGATGCAGTTTAGGGTAGGTAATACTCAGATTGTGTGTATACGTGTGCACATGTGAACATGTGTGTGTGAGGACTTCATGTTTACAAGCACACATGCACATATGTGCTTATCTAATGGATGAACATGCTCCTGAATACTACATTTTTTTCTTATTTTTAATCTCCCCCATTCATTTTTAATGGTCGGTCATTTTTGACCTTGAACACCACAAGTGTGACTTTGTGCCATTTTGTACAAAATAAAAGAAAAAGGAACATTCTGTTTAAACATTGAAGCATATTTGTGTGATAAATAGTACATAATCTTTTCATATTTATTTTTAATATTGCCAAAATTATCCACAATGAATGTTTTTTTTTTTTTTACTCAAAAATGATGTGCATAATGATCAGTATGTTCCAAAAACAAATACAAAACCTATGCTAATTAAAAATCATTTTTGACCAGGAAGACCAAAAGTGTAACAAAGTATTTTTTTTTTAAATGCAAAAATAGCAATTTTATTCAAAATTTGTATCCAATAGAATAACATTAGCATTTTCAAGCAAAAGTAGTCAAAAGGACCGGAAGACAACATGAAGGTTAGAACCTTGAGTCTTTGTGGAACCTGCGCTAAAAAATAAGCTAGACGAAGTGCAGCTTATGAAGAAAAAGCGAGACATCTGTGCAACAGTCACAGATGTCTGTCCAGCATGCGTGTTCATACAGGAAAACTATCAAAAAACAGCACAAAAAAACACTCATGGTGTCTAACACTCTAAATCGTCAGTTTGCATGTGTTTGTGAGAGTGTGTTTTCATTAATTACAGACCCGAACCCAAAGTCATACTTGGACAAACTGACCTGAACCAGGCAGTATGTTGCATCCCATCAGACCCAGGTCGTGTTGTAGACCTCTATTTCACTGCTGCTCAAATGCTTCTAGAAGTGCATTAATTAAATAGATAGATGTATTCCAACTAAGTAGACTAAATTTTAAATGAAACAAATTACCAAAAAATCTAAAGTAATCTATTCAGTAATCAAAATACTTTATTGAATGTAACTGTATTCTGATTACCAACAAAAACAAATTTAACTTAGTGGAATACAGATACTAATATTTTGGATTTTAAATAAGTAATAATGTAACATTTTCCATTACTCCCCAACCCTGCCTGAGACAACAGTCAATTACACAGTTCAGTGGTCATGACACAAAAAATATCTGACTGCAGAATGGCGCAATTGCCCAATCAGAATCAAGTATTCCAGAAAGCCATGTAATAATACTTTATGCAGTATATTTAGGGGGATTACAAGTCTAAACACCAAAGGGAATGCGTTTGCAGTCAATGTGTAGAAATATATCGCTGCTTCTTAAAGTTTATTATGAAATGTAGCTTAAAAAGCTTATTACCCAAAAGCTCAAACTGAATTGATTAAAATCACTGAGGGAGCTGTGTCATTTCTTTTGTCTGCTGGATATGAACCAAGCATCACAAAAGCACTACTTTTTCTTACTTCTATAATTGTATTGTAATCCTGTAAACTCTTTCTACTATTTGCAATTAGTTCAGTGAGAAAATATGACTTCAGGAAGGGTTTTTATCGATTCCTTTGCAAGGCTGGTAATAAGACAAATAGCAATAAAAAGCTATTCCATTCAACACCAAGCAAAACTTGTCAACCATACATACTGTATAGATGTAATAGCTTGAGGGGCAGTATGTTTGACAAGACTTTTAGAATGGCATTGGATAATAATTTTGACATTTTGGTGTGACAGAATACATTTTGAGATCCCATGAATTGTAAATCTTGGGGAATACTGCCAATTCATCTTTTCATGAGTGCTTGTGATTGCTTGTTGGTTTCATTTTTCATGTGTGACATTTAATCAAAACAGCAGTAGCCACAACCTTTATTTAGCTAGTCATCATTACAGCACAAGAGGACAATTTCTGTTTCTCTTAATTACAGTCACGTCAATTCCCTTATTTTTCCAAGGCAGCAGTTTTCTCAGATATGTTGTCCTGGGTGGTGACACATTCAAATTTTGAAGTGTGTACATAATAAATAACTGCAACAGAGCAGAAATGTAATCAACACGCAAGTAACAGCTGTGGACATGACAACGTGCATCCTACAATGTTGACTAAGGAAAGTTACTTTCATCGCCAGAAGCACCCACCAGGATACATGCAAAAAAGCACTCCAAACACAGAGCAATTATACAAGACCTTCTGATTAACACAAACACATGTTTCTTTTTGCAGAGAGACTGACATTAATCAAGGCATTGCCTCTGTGTAGGAATCAATCTTGCATTACTTTAATTACTGTCCCACAGCCAGGCTACTGCACCTGAGGGATTTGTTCATGCGCAGACAGATCAGTAGTATATTTAGATTTCAAGACTCAAGTCTGTGTTGTATCAGTAAAGCTGTGTGTCATGTATGTGGACTACGCAGGTTGACTGAAGATGCTTCTGTTGCACAGGTTGTGAAACTAAGGATAAATTAACCCATTAACCCATATATATATATATATATATATATATATATATATATATATATATATATATATATATATATATATATATTAGGGCTGTCAATCGCTAACATTTTTTAATCTAATTAATATATAAGTATTTGCTAAAAAAGCCACTCATATAACAATAATTCAATATATAATGATGAAATAACTATACATAGCCATCTTTAAATATTTAAAAATGATATATAAAACAAAAGATATTCAGATAATTAAAAAGCATTAAATTCTTGTGGCAGAAGAGTTCATCATTGAAAAGATAATACAAAAAACGGCTTTAGAATACAAAGTAATGTCACTGTGTCAAGTTAAATATCTAATACTCAATCTTTAAACACATCTTGTGATCCCTTGGTTCGGATTTGCGCTCCAAGTGTTTTAAACGCAATAACGTAACGCATGTTTGTGTTGTTCTGCCAACTGAAGTGTTTTCTTCACTGTATAAACTGCACAATGCTAATACAGCTGAAATTTCACTTACTGCCATCTGAAGTAAACAGGTGGTACTACAAGCTTATATTTCTCAGGAATGTTCCTTATTATGGTCCGGGGGCATTGCGAGTAATTGCGTTATTTTTTGTGAAATTATTCGCACTGAATTAACGGGTTAATTATATATATATATATACACTTTGGATTACTTCAGCACTGGACACAATACACATAAAAATACATTTTCTGAAAAAACGTAATATCTTATGCAGTGCTGTTTCTAAAAAAGATGATTCAAAGGATTTTTTTAATATTTTTACAAGAAAATAATGCAAAAATGTATATCTAGAATACAATTTTTGCCGTAATATCAAAACTAGTGTCCTTTGCATGATGTTTATGCTGACCATCTGTGATTTTTGGAGCTTCAAAAGAGAAATCTCCATTCACTTGCATTTTAAGGACCCACAGAGCTAAGATATTTTTTAATTTTTCTTCAAATGTGTTCTCTGAAGAAAGAAAGTCATGCACACCTCTGATATCATGAGGGTGAGTATATAATTAGATAATTTTGTGAAAATTTAAGACTTTTAGAAGAATATCCGAGCTCTGTGGATCCTTACAATGCAAGTGAACTCAGAAGGACCAAATGACAAAAAGAAGGCACAAAAGATATCCATATGACTCCAGTGATTAAATCCATATCTTCTGAAGCAATATGATAGGTGTGGCTGAGAAACAGATCAATAGTTAAGTCCTTTTTACTATCAATCTCCACCTTTGACCAGCCACTACCAGTAGGTGGTTGAATGAGAAAATGAAAGTCACTTCCAAAACAGAATGTGGAATTGAAAGTGAAAGTGTAGACTTACAGTTAAAAAAAAATGTAAATATTGATCTGTTTCTCAACCACACATATCGCATCCCTTCAGAAGATATGGATTTAACCACTGGAGTTTTATACTGCCTTTTAGACCTCATGAGTTCTGGTCACTATCCGAAGGCATTGTGAGGAACAACAGAGCTGACATTTTCTTTAAAAAATCTTCGTTTGTGTTTTGCAGAAGAAAACAAGTCATACACATCTGGGATGGCATGAGGGCGAGTAATTGATGAGAGAATTTACCACCCTATTTTCCATCACGTTCATTATGATAGCAAAACTCTGGCCTGTTAATAGTTCCTGGGCTCTGACCAGTGGCGCCTCTCTAGCTGACATATGCAGAGCAGCGGGCTGGGCTACACCAAACACCATTGCAAGATTTTACAATCTCTGGGTTGAGATGGTCTCATCCTGTGTCTTAGCAGGAACAAATGGGTAAGTCTGGACCGACCAGCCAGGTATACCACTTGTGCCTGGCACCTTTCACCTCCCTCGAGCTGAAGATGTGTGTTGTTGATTCCCAGCAGTGTTCAAAAATGTGTTCCCTGGTTGATTTCCTCCTAGCCCTGCGGCAGATGAGTTGCGGAGAATCTCACTGCTAGCCCAGAAATGTATAATAATATATATAAACATTTTCTAATGTAAACATGTATCAAACATACAGTATAAATGTAAATAGGCCTTCTGTCCTTATTGTGGAAAAACCTGAGCTCCTGAAATAATACTGAATAGACTGAAGTATTAGCTAATGTAGCGCGGAGGAGGGTGGGGCCGGGCTTGAACGATGCACACCCGGTCCCCAATCAGCTTGATGGGCCGTGCGAGGGTTAAAGGTGGCCGGTGATGACAGATCGAGAGAGAATTACAGGCAGCTGCCCTGTGTGGTTATGTTTGTGTGTTTAAGTTGATCATTAAAATATTATTTATATTGTTAAGCCGGTTCTCGCATCCTCTTTTCCATTTTACCCTTTACAGTTAGCCTACTGTTCTCTAAATTCTTCAATTCACATTCTTCAAGTGTATTCACAACACAATTTACACAAAACAAATTACGATTATTCTGACTAGCGTATCATTTAATTCAAGTTAACATGTTCATTTGTTTCGTTGTGCAGATGTAAGTTGTTTCATAAATGTTGTGGATATATTGATGAATCTCATGTATAAATAGGATGAGGTATTTACCAGGTTTTAAAGTGGTTAATTTTAACTTCAAAATAAGTTCAACTCATGCAGCTCAAGTGGAGAAATGCCCAACACACTGTATTATGGATTAAATTAATCAATTTCTAATATCTTCTTCTATTTACAGATTATCAAAATGTTTCTTCTTCTGTTTATATCTTGCAGTAGCCTATAATTTTTATCGTCATATTTTCGTCAACAGTGTGCTTTGATAAAATTAGACGGCCAAGATGTGTGCGTTGTTTTGTTTTATAACTCTGTTTTTTGCGTCGGTACCGGGAGCTCTTTTGCCAGAGATGAGTTCATGAACATAAAGGGTACAACTCCAGAGGACTTATTTCCTACTTCTCCCTACACTGGAAATTTTGGTCAAAGGTGCGCTCACCTTTGCTCATGCAGTGAAATGCCGAAGGAGAGGGAAACGGGCTGGTGCGCTTGTGTGTCTTCGACAGTGAGGATTACGCACACCGTTACCGGGAATACTTCTCTCTAATGTGCGTTCACTGCCCAAAAAACTGGAGGAATTACAACTGCTGTTGGGGAAAAACAGGGACTTTTCTTCATCTACTGTTTTGTGCTTCACGGAGACGTGGCTTTGTGGATTAATACCGGACTCTGCGCTGCAGCTGGCAGGCTTCCAAATTTACAGAGCGGACAGAGACACGGAACTTTCCAGCAAAACTAAAGGTGGAGGAATCTGTTTTTACATCAACAGCGGTTGGTGCAACGATGTGACAGTGATCCAGCAGCACTGCTTCATTCATTCTGGTCGGTATTTACATTCCGCCGCATGCTTGCCGACCAGATACTGTGTGTGGGGCGGACCAACCCGGACTCTTTAGTTATTGTCCTTGGTGAGTTTAAGAAATGAAACCTCTCTCATAAATCCCTAAATGCAGACAGTTTATTAAATGCCTGACCAGAGAGGAGAACATTCTGGATCACTGTTACACCACAGTCAGTAATGCTTATTATGCCGTCCCCTGTACTGCACTGGGAAACTCTGACCACGTCATGGTCCACCTGATTCCTGCGTACAGGCAGAAACTAAAGCTCTGCAAACCTGTAGTGAGGACATCAAGGAAGTGGACCAGTGAGGCTGTGGAGGATCTCCAGACATGTTTTGACACTACTGACTGGGATGTGTTCAGGACTGCTACAAACAGTCTGGATGAGTACACAGAGGCTATGACATCATATATCAGCTTCTGCGAGGACTGCTGTATTCCATCACGCACCAGGGTGAGTTACAACAATGACAAACCCTGGTTCACAGCCAAACTCAGAGGGTTAAGGTTTGATAAGGAAGAGGCCTTAAGGAGTAGGGAAAAAAAGGCGAAGGACAAGTTTAACAAGGCATTGAAAGAGGCTAAACGACGGTACTCTGAGAAGCTCCAACACCAGCTCTCAGCCAACGACTCTGCACCTGTCTGGAAAGGGGTTAGGCAGATCACCAACTACAAGCCTAAAGCCCCCCAGGCCATCAACGACCGACACCTAGCCAATGACCTGAACGAGTTCTACTGCCACTTTGAAAGACAAAGGGACAGTCCTGAAACCATCCCCCATGACACCTCCTAACAGCTCCAGCCACAGTGCATCACCTCCACCTCCCCCACCTCAGCAGGGGCCTGGGCACCCCCACCAATGCTCACCTTAAAGGTACCCCCCTCCACCCCCCACCAACCTCAGTGATGACTCTTTCCATCCATGAGAGGGAAGTCAACAAACTCAGGAGACAGAACCCCGGAAAGCTGCTGGACCGGATGCGGTCTCCCCATCCAGCTTGAAGCACTGCGCTGATCAGCTGTCTCCAGTGTTCACATACATTTTCAACACCTCACTGGAGACATGTCACGTGCCAGCCTGCTTCAAGTCTTCAACTATAATCCCTGTTCTCAAGAAGTCAAGGACCACAGGACTTAACGACTTCAGACCCGTCGCCCTGACCTCTGTGGTGATGAAGTCTTTTGATTGCCTTGTGCTTTCTCACCTCAAAGACATCACTGACCCCCTCCTGGAGCCAACAGATCTGTAGATGATGCAGTCAACTTGGCCCTCCACTACATCCTCCAACACCTGGACTCCGCAGGAACCTACGCCAGGATCCTGTTTGTGGATTTCAGCTCTACTTTTAACACCATCATCCCAGCTCTGCTCCAGGAGAAGCTCTCCCAGCTAAGTGTGCCTGACTTCACCTGCAGGTGGATCACTGACTTCCTGTCTGACAGGAAGCAGCATGTGAGGCTGGGGAAACACGTCTCCGACTCACAGACCATTAGCACTGGATCCCCCAGGGCTGCGTTCTTTCTCCTCTGCTCTTCTCCCTGTACACTAACAGTTGCACCTCCAGTCACCATTCCATCAAGCTTCTGAAGTTTGCGGACGACACCTCCCTCATCGGACTCATCTCTGATGGTGATGAGTCCGCCTACAGGTGGGAGGTTGACCACCTGGTGACCTGGTGCAACCAAAACAACCTTGAGCTCAATGCTCTAAAGACAGTGGAGATGGTTGTGGACTTCAGGAAGAACTCAGCCTCACCTGCACCTTTAACATCACCCTCTGCGACTCCACAATTGACACCGTGGAGTCTTTCCGCTTCCTGGGAACTATCATCTCCCAGGACCTCAAGTGGATGCTGAACATCAGCGCCCTCATCAAGAAAGCACAACAGAGAATGTACTTCCTGCGGCAGCTGAAGAAATTCAAAGTGAAGTCTTGAGGAGGTGCTATTTTTGCATTGGGAAATTAACAGTTTTAAGGGTATCCTTAAAAAGTGCATTCTTTAAAAAGGCTACCTCACAAGTCAGTAATTAAACTATAACGTGCTTACAAAAGCATAAATCACAGAACAATACTGTTTTCACAGCTGACCAGATAAATAATCAGAAGTTTTTCGTAAACTGATTTTCCTTTAAGCTTATTTGAAAGTTTGATTCACATTAAGAATTAGTATCGCTTTGCTTCGGTCAGGCTGTGCGAATGACAGCCTAGATTCCATGTTTAATTTGCTTGTTTTTGCTTTCAGAACAACACATCATGTAATAAGGATAACATCATTATTAATTCTTGAGATTTCGCATACAGGTACACCCTCCTTAAACCATGGACACACACTCAAAATTACATTAACTATTAAAAGAGAAAACTTAAACCAACATCATGGTGTTAAAAAAAAAACTGTCTTTCCAAAATATAAATTAAACCTGGAAATAAAATTTAGGATTTTGCAGGTACAAAAAACTTAATACAAGTAAAATAGCCTGCTCCTCTCTCACTGTTGCTAACGTGCTAGTAATTACCCCTCTGTGTGATTTTGAAAAACGTATGGCATAATATAAGAAATATTTAAGATTCCACACAATTTCGTGATCAGTAATCAAATAAGCAAATTTGTGACATTAAATGTGTTAATTCATTTTGTACAAAAGGACAGGTTTTTTTTTTCATTAAATCCTTTAATGAAAATAAGAAATGGCACTCCATGTCAAAAAGGTTGCCACCTCCTGGTTTAGAGTATCTGTGGGACTCAATATATATATATATTTTGAAAGTGAATGTTGACCGAGACTGTCAGTCCCTAAATTTCTGTCTAACATATTTTGTGTTCCACATAACACAAAGTCTCACACTGGTTTGGAACAACATGAGGGTAGAGAAAATATGACATAATATAAAATTAAGGCTGAGCAATCACTTTAAAGAGATCATTTACTCACCCTCATGCCATACCAGATGTGTATGTCTTCCTTTCTTCTGCAGAACACAAATTCTGATTTTTCAAAGAATATTTTAGCTCTGTAGTTTTTTCACTGTGTGCAGTGAAGAAAGTGTTTCACTTGAAGAGTTTGATGCTGCTGCACTGATAATTTGAGTGACAGTCTCATTACTCAAGTGGGAGTGTCTCATCGCTTGCAGCTGTGAACTTCCGCTCTTGTAAAAGTCCATTCAGTAATCTTTCAATAAATTACACATGAATTCAAATTAAACCCAGTAATGTAACAACAGTAACGCCACAAACTGTAAAGTAAAAGAAGAAAAAAGATTATTTGAAATTTACTTGAGTGAGAGTAAAATGTACCCACTTTTAAACCTACTATAAAAGTTAATTTTTCCCCAAAAAAGTTACTCAAGTAAATGTAACGGAGTAAACAGAAAATGTTACTACCCACCTCTGAGTGTTATGTGAGTTACTCACCCTCATGCATCTGTCTATGACTTTCTTTCTCTGTAGGTCCATTTAGTGTTAGTGAAGGGGAGCCAAAATGTGACGCTCCAAAAAGCACATAAAAGCAGCATAAAAGTAATACAAACAACTCCAGTGGTTTAATCCATGACTTCAGAATTGATATGACAGGTGTGGGTGAGAAACAGATCAATATTTAAGTTCATTTTTGCTAGAAATTGTTCTCTCTGCCCAGTAGGTGGAGATATGCTTGAATAATGTGAATCACCAAAAACACAAGAAGAAAGTTAAAGTGGAGATTGACTGAGCAGGGAGGAATTAAATATTTATCTGTTTCTCACCATTTCTATCATATCGCTTCTGAAGACGTGGATTAAACCACTGGAGGTACATGGATAAGAATACTTTTATGCTGATTTATGTGATTTGTGGAACTTCAATATTTTAGCACCGATTCACTTTCATTGTTTGGACCAAAAGAGCTGAGATTAATTTGTGTTCTGCAGAAGAAAGTCATACACATCCAGGATGGCATGAGGGTGAGTAAATGATGAGAGATTTTTATTTTTGGTGGACTTTTTCCTTTTTAAGTGTGATGTAGCCCCTGTACCAAATAACTTTTCCCATTCCTGCTCTAAATCCTCTATAGTGCAGGACATGACGTACCAAGTGATCTTGCTTATTTAGCATTTTTTTGCTTTCCTTGCATTGTTTGAACATGTTTTATGCACATCAATAACACTGTTGGTATTATGGGAAATTTAGACCCTACACATAAACTAATTTTAATGTAATTGTTTCATACATTACGATTTAAAATGGTGAACAGTGTATTGAAAATAACTTTTTAATCTTTTAATTTCTGTTATCATGTCTCCCTTTCATTTTTGGGAATCAGATTAATGTAGTGTTAATCATAGATAAGTGATGTATTTTAAAAGTTGGCATACAGTGTTCATTATAAAGGGGCAACATTTTTGCTACACACTATTACATTACATACAATACACACTGCTCATCAGTACTTTTAAATAAGCTTCTCTTTTACTCTTACTTGAGTAGTTTTTAGGACAAATAATTTTACTTTACTCACACAACATTTTTGGGAAGTACCAGTACTTCTACTTGAGCATGATTTTTCAGTACTCTTTGCACCCCTGGTGATTTCAAATCAGATGGGCGCTGTCTCGACTCTGCATTCTCCGTTAATTGTGTGGGTCACAAACACAATGATGACTAAACGAGACACAGGTGAGAACAATGAAGAGTGCAGGCAGTGAGAGAGGCCAGGAATTGTGGGAATTGTAGTTTTTAGACAAGGACAGTGAAACACGGGGCGGACAACAAGGAAAAGGTGACATGGAGCGTGATCAGTGACGAGTGAAACAGAAAACATGGGGCAGACAACACAGGGATGTGACACTACACATGTAATAGAGTAATGGGTGTTTCATTTAATTTTGTCGCACTTCCAGATAAAGTCCGCCAACATTCAGTTCTATCTGAATACAGAGACAGATGCATATCATTTTGCAATAGTATCATATATAAATACAAATACAGATAATGGCTGCATGGCACACCGCTACTGCATAATGTAACAATGTCAGCTAGATATCCAAAATAATCTGACTAAATTAGAGAGAAAGATTTCCCTTGCCAAAATCACGTCCAGCCAAATGAAACACAAAGTCGAAATCCTGTGGGGCAACAGGGACACTTTTAAAAGACATATGTGCAGGCATCTGACAAAACCAACATGACATTAGCATATTCACACTTGATGAAATAAATTCTTCTGCAAGTCTGTGAGTGGCAGTTCATAGGACAGTCTCTATATTTCAGTTACATTAACATACTGTAAATCCATGCTTCTTTTTCGTCTTTGTTAGAATGGAGTACTTCTAGAAAGACCCCTGTAGAGGTTAATGATAAATTTGGTCCTAACAATATAACGAGCTTGAGACTGAGATAACAGAGGCACTGCAGGGCTTTAAAGGCCTTTAAATAGAAAGAGTACAAAGAGGAGGTTCCTCAGTGTAATACTTAATGATTCTTTGGGGTTGGGCAACCCCAAAATGACTAATGCTTCCTTTAAGTGCATCTTGAAAGCTCCTACTTATGAGATGAGCAGGTGTTATTATGACTTGTCACACATGGCAAAAGCACTTTTTTCTGTCGTTCCTGAGGATGCATATATTCGGAAAACAAATGCATTACATCTACACAACCTATATGATTTATGTATGCATGGTATCTAACGAATAACTGACTTGCATTAAGCAAACTGCAAAGAATCAGTCAATAGCTTTACATTAGTAGACGTTAAGCACTCTCATAAACAACACCTTAATATTATTGAAATACAGAATCAAATATCAAATACATGTTACTGCAGACTTGTTTTCTGCCATTTTTTATGTGGACACACCCTTTCATAGTCACAACCAGGCAACTTATGTAACACTATGTGTATTTATCTGGTACACACAACTTTGCTTGGTCAAGCATGTGCACATACCTCATAATTATTATCTTTTCGAGGCAGCACAGTTAACTAACTGAATAGCCACAGGCAAGCCAATTAGTTAGTAACTATATCAGAGCTGAGTAAGTGTAGGCTTGGAACAAAACTATTCTGTTTGGAGCTCCTTAAGGATTACCTTTGGGGACCAATGACTTGGATATAATATACTGCAAGTTCTAGTCTTCATCTTTACTGAAGAAAAGCATGGCACAGATTTGCCAAACCATTAATCCATAGACCCCATTATGAATAGGCTTAAGATCCATAATTAATCTAAGCACTCTGTGAGAACCTGGATCTCCATGCCTGGTTGATGAATGCTAAACGTTATCTGTATGGGACTGAGGTCACATCTCTGTTGGAGTAGTGGTGAAGACACAGGAAACCACAAATGAGAGCACTAAATCAATTCATTACACGAGAAGAGGAGGAAGAGGAAAGTTTTGAAAAAGCAATCTTTCAAATTTCAGGGGGAGAAAAGCCAGACCAAAGCCATGTAGACAGATGGAAGAGATAGAATGGGTGTCTCTTTGAAGCATTTCCTCACTGTCAGCATGTTTGAAAGCAATCAACAGAAACTTCAAGAGGCCTTCAAGCCATTGAGTATGCCCAAAAGGAAGGAAAAAGAGCTGACTTGCAGTGTATATGAACGGCTGGTGAGAAATGTGTTCATTCAATTGGCTTCAAAACCTGTCAGTGGGATTTACAGTATATACATTTTAATGTGAGAGGTTTGTTTGACCGTAGAGGTCCCTTGCAAAACAACATGATTTGTTTTTATTTTTTTTATTGATGGCTGGTTAATGGAAGGGAACTTTGTGACAAATGTAAAAGATAATGTTGTTTGTGATTCATTGGGCTTCTATGATAGTTAAAAAGCAGTCCAAAAACGGCAAATGACAGTATAAATCCTTGCATTTATTTTTATTAATTTTTTTTTACATTCGCTAGAACAAACTGCCCAGCACTATAAAACTTTATTTGCATCTATTTGATGCAGCCAGCCTAATGAATTCATTAAATTTCTTAACTGAACGTTTTACTGGAGCCTGTACTAAATAATTATGTATGCTTGACTAAACATATCAGTGAAAATATCAGGTCAAACTGTTTATTAATTCAAGAATACCAAGATCATTTCAAACATCCAATAAAGAGTTGAGTAACAATTTAATTTTTTGATTGAAATAAATGTGTATTTATGATAAATCCATAAGCAATCCTAATCTAAAAATGTTTCACATAGAAGCAAATGCATTAAACACCTCTTCACATTCTTAAAATTTAGATGTAGAGGGATTCAGCACATAACTGTGCCAAAACACTAAGGAGTGCCCTGGTTGGCTAAACTGTCTCTGATGTTGCTGTAGAGAATCGAAGCTCTGATTAATAAGAATACTAAATGTGTCATTAAGCTTGATTAATTCCATTAATCTTTTAACCCCTAAGTCATTCTCTGATGTCAATGGTATTGATTATTCCACTGGGGCAACCTTACAATTCACCATGGCAACTGTCTTTTAAAATGTGCCCAACTGTATCTTACACTTGCTTACTTTCAGTGATCACAGTGGAGCATTAATTTTGTAATCTCAGGATCTAAATAATTTTCACAAATTAACCTCATGTGTTAACCACTGATGGGCAGTAACGCGTTAGTAGTAACGCGTTACTGTAATCAGATTACTTTTTTCAAGTAACGAGTAAAGTAAGGATTACAGTTGTGAAAAACAGTAATTAGATTACAGTTACTTCCCCGTAAGCAGGCTGCATTACTGCATTACTTGACCGTAATTTTGTTTCGTGAGACTGTCTCGTGACGTGAGTCGTGACTCGTGAGTGACAATGATGACGTATGAGTGCCGCGACGTCAGTGGTAAACACTGACATGTGTAGTGTTGAACTAAAAAACATGTAGCGCGGGAGAGAGCAGGACCATGCAGCGTTTAGTGCTTGGAAGTACCGACATTACTTTGAGTTTGACTCGGTTAAGGTGACAAAAACATCAGCGTCCGCTGTACACGCTGCGAGGGAAGAAAACTTTTATCTACAGCGAAAGATTCCACCTCAAATCTGAGCAAGCACCTAGCAAGCCGGCAAAAGAATGTGAAACTTACTGAAAATAACCCTGAACCGCCAACTGACATGACCGCTGCGGCTACATCCAATTCCACCGCGCGAACCTCCGAGGGCCCCTCTCCTGCTAAACAGGTGAATATAGGCTTAAAAGTGACAGGACTTAGTGCCGCTGAACTGAATAAACTCGTCGCTTGCTATATTGTCGAGGACATGCTGCCAATTTCCACTGTTCACCAGTGGAACGGCTGTTCAGTTTAGGTGGATTGGTGCTTTCCCCGAAAAGGAACAGACTGTGTGATAGGAGGTTTGAGAAGCTTCTGCTGATGCGATATAACCACTGTTTCACCCCGAAAGAAAGCAAAAAAACATAGGGCCTTGTCAAGGTAGCCATAAAATGAGACTGTACTAACAGCCTAAATGTGGCATGCAACAGCATTTTCTGTTTTGTTAAAATTATTTTTACTCTTCTCTGCACTTTACTATTAAAAGATGTAAATGTTAATAATTTGGAATACAGTCAGGAGATACTTTCATTTTAATTATTTTATTGCTGTATTTTATTTACATCTATTCGAATGAAGGGTTTTACAAAAAATATTTTTATTTTATATGCTGGAATATGCAGAAATATAAGTTAACAGAAGGACGACTTTATTTCATTAAAATATGGTGGAATGTGCAGAAAATAGGTTTAAATGTTCAACAATTTTCTTCAAGTCTGAGACTGTTGCATTTAATTACATTTTTGCTTGATGTAATGTGCATAAAGTTAAAATATTGAAACTAATAAAACAAGTTTTAAAAAAGAGAATGTTTCATTTGATTCAATTTTAGATGATGGAATATGCAGAATGGATAAAATTAGGCTGAAAGGTCTATTGCTTTATAGTGTATTCAGGTCGTGGATCATGTTTTTGAAAAGTAACTTAGTAAAGTAACTAGTAAAGTAACTAATTACTTTTGGAAATAAGTAATTAGTAAATTAACTGGATTACTTTCTTGGAGAAGTAATCAATAATCAGTAACTAATTACTATTTCCAAGTAACTTGACCAACACTGGTGTTAACTTATTAAAATATGACAGTATTCTCTACATCTCTTGAATAACACTCCATGTCTCCTGAAAACGGGCCAACCTGTCTAAATACAGACCTCCGTGACATACACAACAAATGAAATGCCTCAATTACATATAAAATACATATAAAATAAATAAAAAAAACATAAAAGACTTCTTGCAAAACAAATGATCCCAAAGCTGTTCAGTGAGGTATAGTTTTGTGCAGGCTAGTCAAGTTCTTCCACACCAGACGCAGTGCTTTATTTCTTTATGACAATAATGTGTAATAAAGCAAATAAGGACTCTCCCCGAAATATTAAGACAAAACTGGAATCACACAGTTCTTTTGAATGCCACTGTATGCTACAGCATTAACATTTGTCAGCACAGGAATTACATGTTAATTAAAAGGGGATGTCCACAAACTTTTGGCCATTTAGTGTATATTGTTGAGTTACTGTACACTGTTTACAGAGTCATATACAGTGAATGGTTTCATAATAAGACAAAGCAATTGATGGTAGTAATAATTTGAATGTCCACCCTGAGGGGAGGCAATGATTTTACTGCTCTAATGTAAATATAAATTATGAAGTGTTTACAGTGGTAGCAGGATACTAGGCTTGATATGAAAAATTACAAATAGCTTTTGCTTGAGGTAAGATGATCAGTTACCTTAATGAACATTGAGAAATTGAGCTGAAAAAGAAGTGCTCTAGGGAGAAGGATAACTGGGATTTGTTGAACATTTATTAATTTAGCTAAAAAGCAGGCATCCTCACGAATAAAGCTTTGATCTTTGTTGAGTTTGTGAGTGAAAGATTATCTTAGGACACAATGTTGTTTAAAGCACACATCTGTGCTGTCATGAATAATTTTTGAGTCAAACTATGGCACATGTTCTAATTAAGAATATTTATTTACAATAACATTTAATAATTCACAGGTATTCTTTATTGACCATTTCAAGAATTTAAACAAAATCAAAGGAATTAGAACGGTCCAACCGTATTTTCAGATCCTTTTCAAGGTAAGTCAGTCCACTCAGCAGCTGTCTTTGGAAAGATCTTAAGCAGTGTTTCAAAGTAAACAAGCATCAGGAAAGTGCAGCTCCTATCTACTTGAATAGGTAAAGTCAGAACTCTCAAAAAAAGTTTGTTAAGATTATGATTAAAGAACATATGTGAAATAAGCAGTAAAATCTGACAACACTGTGTGGCGGGGTAAGCAAGATATGGACACAGTGGGTGTGGCGTCAGGCATCGGAGTTTATTTAAAATGTCCAAAACAAAGGGGAAACTGGGGCATTTGTGGTGGAAAGGACAATGAAAGAAGAGTAGTGAAGACAGGGGAAGGTTCAGGTGATAGTGGGCGGGGTCACGACGGCCGTAAGGTGCTCCCCTCCTTGTGCATGGGGCGGCGGCTTCACTCAAGCAGCACTGCATCCCTGGACCTCAGCACTAGAGGGGAATAACAGCCCGACATCCTGGCCCATCCGCTGTGACGTGTGCTCCAATCCCCAGAGTCGCATCTAACTCATGCCGGAGTTTCAAGGTATAGGTCCGGCAATGCATCTAACTTTTACCAGACCCGCTACGTTCCTGAACCTGCGTAGATGCCAGCAGATAGAGACCAATCTCCAGAGGAGAAGCATGCTCAGTGTTTAAAGGCAGCAGTGATGAGGCTCTTCATTGGGTTCAGGTGAACAATCACACACCTCCAAATGGGGAAAAGTCACCGCGAGTGACGAAGATCCATGGGATCAATTTCCATCTTGTATAACCAATGTGCATGCACATTCTTGAGTTGATTGACAGGTAATTTCTGTATCTAGAAGGTGATTGGCTATTTTACCTGTAAGGCTGGACTTCCTTCTACATCTGTTGACTGTTGGCTTCTGTTGGGCATTCCAATTTCTCCCATTAATTTTAATAGAAGTGGCCCATCTATGTTAAATAGTCTCTGTTTTGACAAGCAGGAAATGTTCATAGAACAATGACATCACTTGACGTCACCATAGAACAGTCCTTGAAATGGTCTATACTGTAAAAACCGTTGTGATCTGACCTTACTAACTACTAATATACTTTATTTTAATTTACAGATTAATTTAGCCAAAATAAATAATATATTTGACTTAAAAAAGTGGCAAATTCAGATATGGTCAGAACTTTGTCTAGTTTAGAGGTGATATTAAAATACAAGACACAACACTAGATTGTCCATTAGAATTTGAGGACATTATAATGAAACATACCTGCAGCCACTGGGACTGGTCACTATGTCCAGATGTCCAGGCATTGACCTTTCCTTGCTTATCCAGTCTTGCTTTTCCAGGCTCCCAGGTGAACATGTCCATATTAAGAGTTCTGAAGATGCTGGAGGCTGTGATTTGGTAGTCCTGAATGTGACCAGACTTCATCCCCATTTGCTCAGAACACCCTGAGAAATAAAATGGTACATTTATTAACCTCTTACACAACCCTGCTGAAAAGACCAACTGACACCAGCATGAATTTCCATGCAATTCCAGGCTGACCTCTTGGAGATAAACCAAGACACCAGCATTCCAAGCAGGGGACCAGCATTCAAAACACTTCCAGAAAGCAGGTGGTCATGTCTTCATCAATAAAATACATTGTACAGCTTCTAGCTCAGCTGGAAATGCAAGGGCAAAATCATGGGTTCGGCTCCCAGGGAGCAGATCTTGTCTGCTTTAGATGAAATTGTCCACTAATTTCATAAATATAATGTAATTCATACATTTAAACACAGCCAAAAATAATTATGAGACATAGGACATCTGAAATGTGACATGTAATCAGGGTTGGGAGGGTTACTTTTGAAATTTATTCCACTACAGTTTACAAAATTCATCATGTAAAAAACGAAAAAAAAAAAAAAAAAATATATATATATATATATATATATATATATATATATATATATATATTAACGTATTCTGTTAGATTACTCAAGGTCAGTAACATATTCTAAATACTCTGGATGACATCTTCAGCACTGGCCGATTTTTTCACTTGTTTTCACTATAAAATCTCTGCCAGTACAGTAAGACAAAATACACATGTTATACATTATAAAAAAACATTCTCTGTAGTGTTGTAGTGTTGCTTCTAAAACAAGATAAATCAAATTGATCTTGTTTTAAGGATTTGTAGATATTTTTATAGGAAAACAATAGACAAATTATTATCAAGAATACGATTTTTGCCCTAATATCAAAAGTCTTAAAAGAAAGAAGAAATTATGATCCAAAGTGAATTTGCTTGAGCCTGGTAATACGTGCATGTAAAATGGCTATAAATAGCATTTTAGCTTAGCGTAAAGCTGATAATTTACACAAGGTTTATTTCTAATTCTTCTGCTCCAAATTTACTCCAAACATACTAAATGTTAAATGAAACAAATGACAATAAAATGTAAAGTAATCTCTTCAGTAATCAAAATACTTTTTGAAATGTAACTGTATTCTAATTACCAATTATTTAAATTGTAACTGTAGTGGAATACAGTTACTTATATATTGTATTTTAAATATGTAATCCAGTATGTATTCCATTACTCCCCAAACTTGCATACTGCTTTGCCTTTGTATTCAGATCATCCTAGAAGTGTAATAAATAAAATCCCCTTAACTGACAAAGTAAACCCTGTTGTGTTTCTTTCATTGACAATGTGAACAATGTTTCAGCTGTGACACTTCTAATGTCCCCATTGGATGGGTTCTTAAAATTATGTTTCTTGTTTGTTGAGGTGACTCACCTGTGAGCTCACAACCCAGGAGCTCCATGCGAAGAGTGCAGTGTCTCCTGCACACCTGGGGGTAGATCCTCACATACAGAGCTTCGATCGGAGGGGTGAAGGAGTTGGCATATGGGGTGTTGTTATCAATATTACCACGGAAGATCTGGAGGGAGAATGGTGAGAGATATCACACAAGATGAAAGCAAAGACTTTAAGGGATGTCAGTTAACTTGGCAGACAAAGTGGTAATGTACCCGTGCAGCTATACAGTGCATTCATAAAGTATTCAGAACCCTTAAGGGGATAGTTCACCCAAAAATGAAAATGATCTCATTATTTACTCACCCTCATGATATCCCAGGTGTGTATGACTTTCTATCTTCACCAGAACACATTTGAAGAAAAATAGAAACATTTCTTGGTTCAGTAGGTCCTTAAAATACTAATTATTTGCGATTTCTCTTCAGCATAAAATCAGCATAAACTTAATCCATATGACACCAGCTTTTAAATGAATGTCTTTAAAAGCGACATGATCACTTTTAGTGTGAAAAATATATACATTTAAGTACTTTTTTAACTCTCAATATCAATCTTTCGGTCAGTAAAGGCACGTGTAATACGTAATAACATAATGTGTGATGTAATATTAATTGCGGGCCACTCATATTCTAGGCGATCTCAACCACGCAGCAGACTCGCTGTCACTGCAGGTGATGCTCAGGGGAGAATGGAGATTCCACCCAGGTGGTCCAGATTATTTTGAGTTGATTCAGTGAAGCACAGATATACCTGATTGCGTCCAGTGAATCCTCCCACTGCCCACTCTGGCACTCCCTGGTGAAGGCTCCCCTTGGCACAGACGCGCTGGAACATAGATGGCCCTGAGGGCTGTGCAAGTATGCACAGGGGCAGCTGTCCCCCTCCACATTGAAGGTGTATGTGGCCGCTATAGCAGCACACCACAATGCAATGGACGGTAAGTCCCTGGGTAAGCACAAACTGATCATGTTCCTTAGAGGTGCTAGAAGGTTGAATCCTTTCCTCGTTCCTACATGGGATCTCTCTGTGGTCCTGTCGGGCCTGCGGAGAGCCCCGTTTAAGCCTATAGAGTCTCTCTAGCAGACATCTGTAGAACTGGGCAATGCCCAATACCTTTGCGAGATTTAATAATTTCCGGGTTGAGCCAGTTTCGTCCCATGTGTTGACAGGTACGAACAGGTAGTGTGCAGGCAGCTGGCCTGAGGGGAAGACGTGCACTTTTTTGCCCATGCGAGTTCCTGAGGTGGGTGATTCCTGGATGTCCTTCCTCCTTAGCCCTGCGGCAGGTGAATTTGAATCTGAGGAATTCGAAGCTGGGCCCAGTATGTGTGCTAGTATGCCATGTACTGTGGTTGGTGCTCCACATGTGCTGGTTACATTCACAGAGTTGTCCCTAAGCCAATCTTGCATTGCCTTGGCTGTGTGCTTAGGGTCTGATCACTGTCATGTTGGAAGGTCTGAGGCCCAGTCTGAGGTTATGAGCACTCTGTACCAGGTTAAAATTAAGGATATCTCTGTATTCTGCATTCAGATTTCCTTCAACCCTGACCAGTCCCCCATTCCCTGCTGCTAAAAAACACCCCCACAGCATGATGCTACCACCACCATGCTTCACCGTTGGGATGGTATTGTGCAGATGATGATTTCCTCCAGACATGATGCTTGGAATTGAGGACAAACAGTTAAATATTCGTTTTATCAGACCAGATAATCTTGTGTGTGCTTTAGGTGTTTTCTCTCATATTCCAATTGGGCTTTCATCTGTCTGGCCACTCTTCCATAAAGCCCATATCAGTGGAGTGTTGCATTGATGGTTGGCCTTCTACAAGTTTCTCCCATCTGCACATATGATCTCTAGAGCTCAACCAGAGTGACCACTGAGTTCTTGGTCACCTCTCTTACCAAGGCCCTTCTCCCCAGATTGCTCGGTTTGGCCAGGAGGATAGCCCTAGGAAGAGTGCAGGTTGTTAAAAACTTCTTCAATTTAAGAATTATGGAGGCACTATGATTTGGGAACCTTAAATGCAGCCAAACAATTTTTGTAGCCTTCCGCATATCTGTACGTCGACACAATCCTGTCTCTGAGCTCTGCATGCAGTTTAACTCATGTCTTGGTTTTTGCTCTGATATGCATTTTCAGATGTGAGATTTTCCATTGACAGATGTGTGCCTTTCTAAATCATGTCCATTCAATTGAATTTGCCACAGGTGGACTCCAATCAAAGTGTAGAAACATCTCAAAGATGATCCAGAGAAATTAAATGTACCTGAGCTAAATTGAAATTGTCATAGCAAAGGTCTGAATACTTATGTCATGTGATATTTAAGTTTTTTCTTTTTAAAAATCTTTGCAAAGTTATCAAAAATCTGTTTTTGATTTGTCATTAAGGAGTATGAAATGTAGATTGATGAGAAAAAAAAGTCTGAAACACAAAAAAATTTGAAACAATTAAGGGGTCTGAATACTTTATGAATGCACTGTATTTCAAGTCATGCTCTTATCAACTTGAATGGGGGAAGACTAAAATCTTAAAAAAAAACAGGCTGGTCCAGGTAACGCAATTTTTAGAGTAAAGATACTGGTGATTCTTCTATCAAAAAGTCGATTAGCTCTTTAATTTGTAAGGAGGGACTACGGCTGCCATATTGAGCATTACGATTTCTACCATTCATTTTTATACAAATAGTCTGGCTCCTACCCTAACAATTTTTTTTAGTTACAGTTACCCCAATTGGAATTCTTTACTAAAAAATTATTTATTAACACCAGATCTATATCTAAAGTAATTTGTGGAAAAAAAAGGTGAACCTTTCTTCAAAAAAGGAGGTGAAAATGGACTAGATTTGCATTTCTTAAAGGGAATATCAGTGCTAGAAAGATAGAAAAAGAATAGTGTTACATTTTTAAGTATAGCTTAGGTTTTAGGCTTTGATTCTGCTTAAATGAAATGCTGTATCAGAGCCACTTTGTCATGACACTCAGCACATCTTGTGTTCCATCAATTGTGAGAATCAACAAAACAGGCAGTTCTGGATCAAATGAGACCAATCACATTTCAGTAAGCAAATATTACAATGACATAATTGTAATTTAGAAGTTACAGGTAGAAGAAAAAAATTAAATTTCAGGACTATCAATCTAGTAAAGACTAAAATCCACAAATAATAGAACAGGATCTGCAATCATCAAAATAGCAGCTTCTACCCAAAGTCATTAAAGGAGAGAACTAGACACTAATTATTAAAAATGGTATCAGAGATGATATTCATCACGTGTCCTCTGAGGCCCAGACGGCCCTCATTTATCTCCTAAAAATCCAGTCTGATAGCGCGTACTGGCGGAAAGGTAGGTAAAAGCACATGCTGAGTGACTGATGGTGGGTCTTTCTGCTAATTAAAAAAAAGAATGTCTCACTATATCTTCATCTGTGCCCTTGACTTTGTACATCCTCCAGGTCTTTCCATCATTGCTATAGGCCACTTTGTACGATTTAACATATTCTGGGCTCCCAATGCGCTTGGCACCTTGGGTTATCACTCCTGTGACGCGCATTCTTCTCTGTAGGTTAATCTGAAGGAGGGTGCAAGAGAACAAAAGAGATAGAAAGATAAACAGATACAAAGTCAAAGAGAGAGGTATAAAGAAATTGTATGTTTTGACATTTGTTTTTAAACAAAGACAAAAATAATGATGAGTAGAATATAACCCCATAGAAAGCATAAGGCAGAATTTTAAAGGCTCTCAAAACGACTCATCTGGTATGCTTTCCTTTCCCTTGTAAAGGAAAGAATCTGCCACATATCCAGAGCAGTTAGTATATTGTGAGCATGTCCAATGCTATTATTTTTAGTGACATTCGAAAAAAATGTCTGTGCCCATATGACCAGCCTTGTGTATAAGAGCCTACATCTCATCCATCCACAGATGGTGATGGTATTTTAAAGGTTTTACATAGCGAACAGCTGTCAATAGATCTTCCCTCTTCAAGAAAGAGGAAAACAGCAGTTTTGTATCTAGTCTGTAGAATATCAAAGTGATCTTTTCTGATCATTTTGAAAAAAACATTTTTTTTAAACTCCACATAAAAACTAGTTAACTTCTGCAAGCACAAAATGGACTGCTCATGTACTGCTTCTGTATCAAATTCTTCTAATCAAAGAGGTCAAATATAATCCAAAGCATTTTATTTCTTTTGAAATAAATAAATAATATAAGGATACCCTTAGCTCTTGAGAGTGTGGCTTCAGCCATGGATGTTTTCAAATCCTAGACATGCCCCTGACGGCAAAGGGTAAAATGATTCCTTTTAGCAAAAAATAAAAATGCACACACTTTCAACAACACAAATAGATATATTTAACTTTATATTGGAAATGCACTGCTATATTGGTAACTCAGATTATACTTTTTTTTTTATTATTATTTCCAGAAGTAAATTGTCTGACAATTATGGCCATATTTAAATGCATTAAACATTGTTTTTACAGCTTTTGACCAATGGAATTCAATGACTTTCCAGTTGTTTGTTAGTCTTAATCCATTACTGCATAAACTGATTTTAAAAATAATTTCATAGAGATTTCACTCACAAAAAGCTATTTCTAATCAATGAATCAAGATTTTTTCAATTTCTTATTTAAATAAGACATTTTATGATATATTTATTATTATTATTATTACTATTTTTAAATATTTCATTAGATTAGATTAATTTCTTTATGGGTGTGAAATAAGAACGCATTGCTGTATTCAGATTCAGTGACACTGCTGTGTTATGAAGTACTGCTGCTACAGTACATTACAGATGGCAACAATAACTCCCAGAATCAAATCATAATTTCAATCAACTGACTGATAACATATACATTTTTCAAAAGCACAACATCAGCTCTGTTCTCCCTAGATGAAAAGAAAATGCTAACATTATCAATTTGCCCTTCAAATGTGGAAGCACAACCTCTATGTTAGCATTAACATCAAGCAAACAACTGAAGCTGCTGTGGTTGGGAGTATACAGCTGCAGGGACAGATGTCATGCCAATCCAAACAACCATGTATGTCATAGCAAAGGTTTTTGTCCTGTCCCATCTTTATATGCAGAGCCAACTTTAAGTAAGCCATTTTCAGGTTTATTTCCTGAAAAGTGTCAACATCGTGGCTCTACGTTATCACAACATGCTTGGTTAAGCATCCCGACCAGCCTGACAGCAACATTAGTTAAACCTATGATGTGAGTTTGGGGCATTAGTAGTGAAGAATTTACACTTCAGCTTAAGTGCCAATTTAAAGAACAGGACATTTTTTTGAATATGTTTGAATATAATGTTTGTTTTTCCAATTCTATTTGTTAATGCTAGAGTTGCATAAATAACAGACTTCATCTTAAATTTAAGAACAGAGTTATAATAGTGTGTATCTATTAGTATCTATATTAGTCTGTAATATTGTCACTAAGGGCTTTCTTAAGGGCTTTCTTGCAACTCCCTGTAGGTCTTGGAGCCTCTACTAATAAGCTAATGAGCTGAATCAAGTGTGTTTAATTAGAGGGACATTCACAATGTGCAGTGTTGAGGAGACTACAGAAATGATTTGAAAACCCTGAATTAAACCAGCATGTGGAGGAGAGAGAGGGACATTCATTAATGTAAGATAATCACTAATGTCCTTCTTACATGGCTTCATGACAAAGAGCCAGAGAGAAATATGTAAATGGCTACACGTTGATGCTCAACACACTGGCTGTATTCATGTTGTCTGGAAGTATACATACACATGCATTAATGCATACACTCACGATTAAGGCACAGCATCATCCATTTCACTGTATGTACATATAGACTGTCATCCAGAGGTAAGAGGTGGTCTGCAAGTAGGGTGGCCAGACGTCCCGAGAAACAGTTCTCGGGACAGCCCCGTATTTCTAGTTTTTCTAGTGTCCCTAATATTCTGAAAAGAATATATATATATTTTTGTCCTGCACCCCCCCGCCCCCCTCCCCCTCCTAAAATTCCTCTATCACCTACTTGCCTCTCTCAGTCACGGCTTGTAAAACCAATAAAATCACACCATGTTATTTGATGTAGATGATTGGATTAAACTATCCAATCACGATCCCCTATCAATAGACTTCAAGTTAGTGAACTGATTGAAGTGTCAGTTTGAAGGATCACACAGACTCAATTTTGGCTGGAAAATTGTCAAGGAAGTGTGCGTGTACATTTAATGAGGATCTTCCAAAAAGGAAATAAAAGGAGTCACAGACAGATCCTAGTAATTTAGTTGTGAGATTTGTGGAGCTCGCTTTTTCCATCAACCATGGAGGCTGCATCAACATCGTGCAGCATGTTCATACAAAAAAGCTGCTAAAAGTAATTGTGCCACCCCAAGTGTTAGCGATTCGTTTGTGAAGCAAAGTTTGAATCTGATAAGGTGCACGCAAGTGAAGGACTTTTTGCTTATCATTCTATTGTGCACGGCTATCGCGTTCGGTCAGCTGACCGCACTTCAAAATTGATCAAGAAATTGTATGATCCGAAATTTTACACATTTTCAATGGTCTGCATGCATACTTTCTTTCTCAAGAAAAATGCCCAAAGTTTCTAAGAGACATTTTCAGCGATCCTTGCACTAAACTTTGGATTGGCTGTGCACTCAAGCAAACATCCACTTTTAACCATGTACTGGATATAGTAGAGCAAAACCACATATCAGCCACAGAAGTGGCTTTGCACTTTCATGACCTGAGAAAAGTCTTGCAGTCTAGGCTGGAGGAATCATTCATACCCTCTGACATTAAAAAGAAGTTGGATGCCCTGGTTGAAGCTGGTGACATGTGAGCGGATGATTTATTTTGTGCAGTGAGAAACTTTTATTCAGCATCGGTGGATTACCTCCTAAATTGGAGCTGCTCATTGGAGAGCACAGAAAAACTTGAGTAGGCCCTACTGAGAGATATCCCAGAGTGGAAAGACATTCAGAGCAGCCTCAAACACTTTTACTCCAGAATCCCCGCTCTCAGTTTGACTGACAAAACCACACTCTTTGATGAGTGGCCTTGCGTGAAAAACAGTCACTCGTTGCATCACTGAGTGGAACATGAACAAAATGATCTGAGACAGACATTTTTTGTGAGCTGAAGAGCAAGACCATCAACTTCTGAGTCTTAGCCAAGTTCATGGAGTTTGTTTTATGCCTGCCTGGGACATCTGTATCTGTGGAGCATGTGTTCTCATTAATGAACGCAGCATGGACACCGGATAAATCATTACTCAGTGTAACAGTCATGAAGGCAATGCTTTTCATATGTCTTCATTTTGGACTGGACTGCTCTGCATTTTACAATAAACTCTTGAAAGACAAGCACACACTGAGAAAATAAATTCCTGCCAGCGAAAAGTACAAGGTGACAACAGTTACAGATGCGGATGCACCCTCTTCTTCACATTGATCTGCGCCTTGGCTAGGATACGTCAATAAAACATTTGTATGGTAGGGGGCTGTCTCGTTTTCCACAAGCAGGAATCTGGTCACCCTATCTGTAAGTAATGAGGCTTTTATAATATCTTCCGCACTTCTCACCATAACTCCTCTGTTTTACTAATGTAGCAACGCTTGTAGACCCCAGAGTAGGTATAACAGTGACGGAGAGCAGTCAGTCAAATAAGACCCTCTATCCCCCAGAGGTAAAAAACTGTCTGAGAGGGTTCCTGAAGGATGGGGTGTGGAGTGGAGCTGAGTGCTCATAATGAGACAGTTCAAGCTCTCAGACAGACAGCCATGAAATGGGGGGAAAGTAATAGTCATAATACAGACTTAAAATGATTTGTAATCGCTGAATGGTGTGTGTGTGTGTGTGTGGTTTTCGATGACATTTTTTTAGGTTACAAACTGGTAATCACAAGGGTATTATGCTACAAAATGTGGTTTATGAGGACATTTCTAGTGTCCCCATAATTCAATTAGCTTAAAAATATATATGTTTTTTTGATAACATAAAAATGCAGAAAGTTTTTTAGTGAGGGTTAGATTTAGGGGTAGGGGATATAATCTATAGTTTGTATAGTATAAAAACCATTATGTCCTCATAAGGATAGCCAACCAAAATGTGTGTGTATGTGCCTGTGTATGTGACTTTACAGTCAGCTTCACTTGATCTTACAGTGTGTGAAAAATGTGACTGGGATATTGAGGGGCCACACAAATCACTACCTGAATTTGTTCTCCAACCCTTTAAGTCTCTCTAAAGATGTATCAAAAACGTACTAAACCATTGACATGGTCTACATCACATGGTGGGATAACCTGCCAATTTCTATAGATAAATCACATTCAGAATTGTCAACACTGTTAAGCAATCTTGGCATTTTGGATGTTTGCTTACTTTTACAGTAATTAGCAATAATTGTAACAGTAATTTGAAAGTCACTCACAGAAGTTTGCTTGTGTTATTATTAAAGAACACTCACATCAAGCTACATCTCATTATTATATGACTCTCTGGAATATTTGCTGATTGCTCAATCACAGCATTGAGAAGTCAAATATATATATATATATATATATATATATATATATATATATATATATATATATATATATTGACATATATATATATATATATATATATATATATATATATATATATATATATATATATATGATATGTGTTGTATAATTACCACTAACCTGTATAGTTGACTGTTGTTCATGGCAACATACAGATGATCAAAATGGTAAACTGACTGTAATAAAAATGGCCTCTGAGGATTTCACTATTAATTTTAATTAGGGCTGTCAATTGATTCAAATGTTTAATCAGATTAATCACATGACATGCCAAACTGAATTAATATTTAGACTGAAATATATAGCATTATTGTGGCAGATGATTAAGGCATTGATTAGACAATATTAAAGTGGCTTTAGAAGTCAATATATTGTTTGTTTTATATATATTGTCAATATCGATTTCAAATCATTGGACAAGCCCACAGTCGATAACAATCTATTTTGCATTTGAATTGTTATTCTGTCCTGTTCTAACAAGATGTGTTCTTACTACTGCACTATTTTTAATTATATTGCCATCAATGTACATTAGACGGTGTAACAGAATAATAAATTAATTATTTTAAGTAAAAATTCGGGTGCCAGACAGGTTTAGGCCAATCAACATGGATACTTTATCCCAGATAGCTCTAAAAGCCACCAATTACATGCATTTGAAATAAATTCGCAAAAGAGTTTCACTTCCAAAGCATAAGTATATTTCCAAATAGCATAAAGAAAACAATAAACAAAAGGCAAGGAATCCAATACTCAAACAAAATACCAGAAATAATCAAGAAATAAAGTGTGTGTGTGTGTGTGTGTGTGTGTGTGTGTGTGTGTATATGTGTGTGTAAATGTATGATAGAGAGTTAAGGCAGTAGGACGGTTTGTGAATGGTGCACGCTGGTTCATGGAGAGTTTGCAATGTACCTGAACGACTACTGTGTGTTACGATCCTTGTGTTCTCTGTTTTCACTAGTCACGTTTATGTCACGTTTATGTCGCCTTTCATTGTGATCCACCCCGCGTTTTCCATTTCACTCTCGCCAGTCGCGTCCCATGTCACTCTTCCTTGTTGTCCGTCCCGTGTTTTCCGTTTCACCGAACATGCTCCCTGTCATGTCTTCCTTGTTGCCCGCCTGTTTCACTGTCTCTGTTAGAACTACACTTCCCTTCGTCCTCACTCCTCATCACCGCTGTCACAGCGTTATTGTCCGCACCTGTCGCCTATCGTTATCACCGTGTCGATCTATTTAAACCCTGTCGTTTCCTCTCTCCGTTGTCGTTCGTTGACGTTTCATGTTCGTGCTCCTCTTGCCTACGTTCCTTTAGTTTAGTTACTTTTCCCATCGTGGACCTTTCATTTGTTCCTGTGTTTGTGTCATTATTATTTTCTTGCTAATAAAGAACACCCAGGGCTCCTCCTCCCGAGCCTCCTAGGGCTCCGCCTATCCAGTCTCTCGAGTCTTCCAGGGCTCCTCCTCCCAAGCCTCCTAGGGCTCCGCCACTCAAGTCTCTCGAGTCTTCCAGGGCTCCTCCTCTCGAGTCTTCCGGGGCTCCTCCTCCCGAGCCTCCCAGGGCTCCGCCTCACAAGTCTCTCGAGCCTTCCAGGGCTCCTCCTTGACAATAGATAACAATCTATTTTGCATTTGAATTGTTATTATGTCCTGTTCTAACATGATGTGTTCTTACTATAAAAAATTGTCTGCACTATTTTTAATTATATTGCCATCAATGTAAATTAGACGGTGTAACAGAATAATAAATTAATTATTTTAAGTAAAAATTCGGGTGCCAGACAGGTTTAGGCCAATCAACATGGATACTTTATCCCAGATAGCTCTAAAAGCCACCAATTACATGCATTTGAAATAAATTCGCAAAAGAGTTTCACTTTCCAAAGCATAAGTATATTTCCAAATAGCATAAAGAAAACAATAAACAAAAGGCAAGGAATCCAATACTCAAACAAAATACCAGAAATAATCAAGAAATAAAGTGTGTGTGTGTGTATATGTGTGTGTAAATGTATGATAGAGAGTTAAGGCAGTGGGACGGTTTGTGAATGGTGCACGCTGGTTCATGGAGAGTTTGCAATGTACCTGAACGACTACTGTGTGTTACGATCCCTGTGTTCTCTGTTTTCACTAGTCACGTTTATTTCACGTTTATGTCACTCTACCTTGTTGTCCGTCCCGTGTTTTCCGTTTCACCGAACATGCTCCCTGTCATGTCTTCCTTGTTGCCCGCCTGTGTTTCACTGTCTCTGTTAGAACTACACTTCCCTTCGTCCTCACTCCTCATCACCGCTGTCACAGCGTTATTGTCTGCACCTGTCGCCTATCTTGTTATCACCATGTCGATCTATTTAAACCCTGTCATTTCCTCTCTCCGTTGTCGTTCATTGACGTTTCATGTTCATGCTCCTCTTGCCTACGTTCCTGTACGCTCCTTGTTCTTGTTCCCTAGAGTACCCTGTTCGTCCGAGGTTAACCCTGCCGTTCTTCAGCCCTCCGTGGATGTTTGCTGTCTGTTCACTCCTGCACCCCTTCTGTCTATTACCCAGTGTTCCAGTTTAGTTTCTTTTCCCATCGTGGACCTTTCATTTGTTCCTGTGTTTGTGTCATTATTATTTTCTTGCTAATAAAGAACCGCATTTAGACCCGAACCTCACGTCTGCCTTCTCCTACCTTCACACTATCATAACACTGTGGGCAATACTGCAGGCTGCAAGGGAGATGTATTTTCTAATTTGTAACTATGTTGTAAGCAAATCTACATGTAGGATAATAAAATAGTTTCAACATAATATTTTATGTCCATGTACTTATTTGGTTAGTAGATGTATAGAAGGCTAAGTGGGAAAATGTAGTCAGCAGGTCATTAATGCAAAATATACTCCTTCAGGGTGATACAAGCTCACCCTGTCAAGAACTACCCTCTGGCTGTATATTATCACATACATAAATCTTGCTCAAGTTGTTTATTTATTTTTTCCTAAGTGTTAATTATACACCAATTAATCTCGATCTATCCTTTCATAGACTCGCACAAGACAAAAACAGGTGTGACCAATTAACTCTGTGTGACTAAAAGGCCATGACTGCATGATGCTTCTCGTTCATAATAGCCACAGATGTTGGAGTCACTTCATCTAATGGAGATGTACCCACACTGGCACCATGTGTGGAACGGCAATTGGAAACATCTGAAACAGCGATATTTGTCAGTTTTGTGGAAACTGATTCAGTTGTGGACGGCAACTGAATGGCTGTATTTCCCAAAGGCCGTTTATCAGTTTGACACCCAATCACGCAAGAGTCGTTTACCAATCATGATCTCAAATCTCCAGCCACTGACAGGCTTTTGAAGTTGTTGTGTTGTGTGGGGTAGGAGAGCGAGAGTCATGCAGACATAAACAGGCAGACACAAAAACACACACCGCTGCAGGACATTAATTCCAGTGATAAAACATATTTGAATTAAGGAACATAGAGGTACTTTTAATGAATTTAAAGCATGTACAGTACAGTAGGGTCCAAAATTCTGAGACCACTAGTGAAGATGCTACTATTTTAAATTATTTTCTAATTTGATATACTTTTAATCTATATATTTATTTTAGTCAGTTACATTGTTAGCATAATAATTTGAGCTAAAAGTTCAACTGAAAATAAATACATTATAATAATATAAAAAATAATAATAATAATAATTACCATGCCCCTTTTGTTTTAATGACAGCATGCACTTTAGTAGGCATGAACAGCCCTTACAAAAATCGAGAGGTTTTGCAAACTTGCTGCAAATGTGCTGCAAATTTGGCACTCATTATTTTACCAGGCAAAAGAGCATTGCAGCAAACTCTTCATCATAGCCAAAGGTTTGTTACAGGTTCACCACTACCGGTAAAGAGCAATAAACTTCTTGCAAACATTTGTAGTGAATCGCAAGCTTATTTGTGCCGAGTTACCGACTTTTACTAACTCGGACCTGACAAAACACGGGACGAGACCGACTCAACCCTGATATTGTAAAATCTGGCAAAGGTATTGGGTGTTGCCCAGCCAGCTGCTCTGCAGATGTCTGCTAAGGAGGTGCCATGGGCCAGTGCCCACGATGATGCCACACTTCTCATATGGTGTGCTCCAACCTGCCAGGGGGCGGGCACGGCCTGGGTGTGATAAGCTAAGGAAATAGCATCAACGACCCAATGAGCGTTCCCTTTCTGCCGTAGCAGACAAAGAGCTGCTCAGAACATCTAGAGCTTTGCGTGTGGTCCAAATAGATACGCAAAGCACGTACTGGACACAGCAACGAGAAGGCTGGGTCTGCCTCCTCCTGGGGCAGCTTGCTTGCAGTCTCACAACCTGGTCCCTGAAGGGGGTCGTAGGCACCTTGGGTCCATAGCCCGGTCATGGCCTCAGGATAACGTGAGAATGTGCCGGACCGAACTCCAGGCAGGTGTCGCTGACAGAGAACGCATGCAGGTCCCCAACCCTCTTGATGGAGGCTAACGTGATCAGAAGGGCCGTCTTCAGGGAGAGGGCTTTGAGCACAACTGAATCAAGCGGCTCGAAGGGGGGTCTCTGAAGGCCCGAGAGGACCACAGAGAGATCCCAGGAGGGGAACAGGCTAGGCCAGGGAGGGTTCAGTCTCCGGGCGCCTTTCAGGAACAAGATAATCAAGTCGTGCTTACCTAGGGACTTGCCATCTACTGAGTTGTGGTGGGCTGCGATAGCAGCTACATACACCTTCAAGGTGGAGGGTGACAGCCTCCCCTCCAGCCTCTCCTGCAGGAATGAAAGCCCTGACCGAACTGCGCACCTCTGTGGGTCTTCGGCTCGAGAAGAACACCAATTTGCGAAAAAGCGCCACTATAGGGCATAAAGTTGCCTGGTGGAGGGAGCTCTGGCTTGGTTGATCGTGTCTACGACTGCAGATGATAGATCTACAAGATCTTCCACATCCCATCCAGAGGCCAGACGTGGAGGTTCCAGAGGTCTGGGTGCGGGTGCCAGAGGGTGCCCCGTCCCTGAGAAAGAAGGTCCTTCCTCAGGGGAATTTTCCAGGGAGGTGGGCCAGTAAGGGGCCACCAGGATGACCTGTTCCTCGTCCCATATCCGCTGGACCACCTGGGGGTGGAGCCTCCACTCTCCACAGGGCGAAACCTGCCGCGACAGCTCGTCTGCCATCGTGTTGCGGTTGCCAGGGATGTGAGTGGCGCACAGCGACCTGAGTCGCGGCTGACTCCATAGGAGGAGATGTCGGGCGAGTTATGAAATATGACGAGTGCAACCAAGCTTGGTCATTTATGTATGCTACCGTTGCGGTGCTGTCTGAACAGATCAAGACGTGCTTGCCCCGGATTAGTGGGAGAAACATTCGTAGGACAAGAGATACAGCCCTGTGAGCGCACACTAACTCTCGAGCATGAGCCAGGATGAGCCAGTCGTCGAGGTAGCATTGAGGTAGTTGAGAATGCGGATGCCCACTTCCCTTAGCCGGGCAAGAGCTGCCTCTGCAATCTTCGTGAAGACACGAGGGGACAGGGACAGGCCGAAGGGGAGGACCTTGTACTGATACTCCTGGCCGTCAAACGCAAACCGTAAGAAGGGTCGGTGTCAAGGTAGAACGGAGACGTGGAAGTACACGTCCTTCAGGTCTACCGGTGCGAACCAATCTAGCTGTTGAATGTAGGTAAGAATCTGTTTCTGCGTGAACGTTTTGAACGGGAGTCTGTGTAAGGCCCGTTTGAGAACTCGCAGGTCCAAGATTGGTCGCAACCCACCGCTTTTTTTTGGGTACGATGTAAAAACCCTTTATCGCATTCTTGAGGAGCAGGGTCCTGATCTCTGCTCATAAGGTGCTGGTTTTCTTGCCGTGCACGGAAGTGGAGTGAACACCGCTGAAACGAGGCGGAAGCCAGGCGAACTTAATCGCGTAGATGAGTCGGATGGTCCTGGCCAGCCAGCACGACGGATTGTGAAGTGAAAGCCATGCATCCAAACTCTTCGCAAGGGGCACTAACGGGACAATCGCTTTTGACATACCGGGCAGGGCTTCGCGGCAGGGGGGAGCAGGTAATAGCGTGTCGGGAGGCAGAAGAGCGTCCCGAGGCTTGGGTGCTGAGAAAAAACTCAAAGCACTTACCTTGCTCCGTGCACCCAGCAGGGTTAGAGACTGAGGAAGAGGTCCTAGAGAGGCATCTTCAGAACTCGTCAGCGCTGGCCTGCCGGGGCTAAGCAGTCATGGAACGTAGGTGAGGGAACTGTGTCTGGGGAACCGTGAGAATGGCGCACACCCAGGGAGTGAGGAAATCACACTTTATTGAGAATTTGGGTGCCACAGCCCGAAGGCGGTGCAGCAAATGAAACAAGGATTCTCCTCCCGGCCCTCCACTGGGGGACGGAGTGGTCTTGGTACTAGCTCCAGAGCGAACGTCTGACTGTCAGCGTCGCCCATCTCAGGAGGGCTTCTGGAGCTTTCCTGGTCCTGGAAGGGGTCCTGGATACGGGGGCCGTACGCCTTTTCAGGTGCTCCTGAAACATCCTGAAAAGGACGTTCAATGCCTGCTGTGTATTGCTCTTTTAACAGTGGGAACTCAAACTCTTTTAGAGGAAATAAATTCTTTTTAGGAGGAGAAACACTCTTTCAGGCAATGAAAGCGCTGTCGAAGCGCCCAGGGGTGTGGACTGCACAGCGTGCAGAGAGAGAGAATGCCAGCTGGAAACGCGCCGTAGATCCAACAGCAGTGCTTATCGCCAGTAAAGGTGAGTGGAACAGTGGTGAAATTCTGTCTTCCAACTTGACATCTGCCTTTTCTCAGGTTCAGAGGTATGTTTGGCGTCCCAGGAAGGGTCTTGTGTCACTTCAATCAATACAATGTCGAGTGAGTGACAGAAGGGGAATGTTTGGTCTGTATGGGGTTTTTAAATAGCTGCGCAGAAGGCTGGTAGTCAGAGTGGTTAAAAGGCCCAGCTTATTGATTTAATTTATAGACTGAAGAGCTTTTATAACCTTGAAGTGGCTGATATACTCTTTGATGGCAGTAACCTGGAGATACTTGACTGTGGTGTGTAGCTGCAATATTTGAAAAGATAAACTGGGGATAAATTACACAACTAGACTCAGATTGCACTAAAACATGACTGGCAAGGATAAGTTCTGATTTAATTTAATTTTTATAATGAAATGCAAACACTTGGATCATACAGTACAGCAGTGTTTCCCAAACTGCGGTACATGAGGTGACAATGGGGGTACGCAAATACAACTCTGAGATTTACCGTTCTATTAATTTCATCACATTCAAACCCATTTCATTAGCTGGGATAGGCTCCAGCCCCCCGCGACCCTGTACACAGGATAAGCGGTTGACGATGGATGGATGGATGGATGGATGGAAACCCATTTCATGCATTTCTTACTGGTCAAAATAATTTAGTTTGCCCTCTAGTGTAGAAACACCAAAATGGTTGTGGCATAAAGGTCAGATAAATATTTAATGAAACAAATAACCCTATATTTTTTTTGCAGTCTACTCATGCGTCACACAATTATCTTTAATTTGCCAGACAAGCACACTGCTAGGTGACGTAGCTTAGTGATAGCAACATACTTCACTGTTTTACCAGACTCACACATGTCAGCCGTCCACAATTTTAATTTTGTTTGTTTGTTATTTCGCAGTTTAAAACTTAATTTGTATTTAAGGTTAGATCCGTAGGGATTTTTGATTCTGATGGTATAAGTTCATAAGCTTTGATGACAGGTTTCAGATATCTGGTGTGGCCAAATAATTGTACAAATTCACACATGGTAATTTTCACTCACATTTGCTCGCACACTACATACCCGTTTTTACATTGTTGCATGAAGTTTTTTTAGCAGATCAGCTCACAGTGTCAAATGTGACCGTGCAATTGCATAGATACTTTTCCACAATGCTCAAAGTCTCCAGCAGTGCAGTGATGTGCAATTCCAGGCACAGAACTGAACGCTATTCTTGCGTACTGCGACGCAACGAGGGGGAAGCTTTCAAGTTATGCAGTTATATCAAATGTACCATCTCAATCGATAAGCCATTCAATAAATAAGTATACGATTAATATAACATGCACAAAACATGTACAGTGTACATTAATATAAGGGATTTGTTTTACAAAGATAATTGTGTTAAATATACATATTTTCAAAATACCTTGTGTGAATGTTATCTATGCATTAGAGTACGCCACTGTAAAAGGTTTGGGAACCACTGCAGTAGAGCATTCAAATGAATGGACCCTACTAATGCAAGGACTCTAAGCATGTGCAAATCAGCATATTGAGGAGACATTCCAAATCCAATAAATTAAATAAAAACTTTAATGAATAAAGTGTTGCTGAGTATTCTACTTCCTTCATGTCCAGAAATGCCACTTCCTCAGTTATGAAGTCTTTTACTTTTGTCCACTATGGACTAAAATACATTTCCCAAGTGTGTCGCAAAGCAATTTCACACAATTGGGAAAGACTAGATGCAAGTGATCCTTTCAAAGCTTCCCCTTCAACCAAACAGAACTTCATATTTACCTCTCCCCCTACTTTTTAACAAACAGTGTTTGTGCAGAGTTTGCGTTTTATTCGCAATGTATTGTATTAAATATAGTATTTACGTAAAACATTTGCACACACGTTGAATGATTCATCAATAAGTTTGCACTTACATTATTTCTACATTTAGAAAACAAATTCAGAATCATCTGAAACCACATGTACACAAAAATCACACTCAAGGTAGCCTTAAAAACATGTAATGTGTTTTTAAAATGAAAAAAAAAAAAAAATAATATAATAATCATTACTAACACCCTGTCAACACCGGATATGAGCGATGTTGCACTGAGTTTCAATGCCTCAAATCAAACGTTCTAAACCATACATTTGTCTTGTTGGCAGGAGTTCATCCAGCACGTGCAATGCAAAATAGAACAGGGGGCATCCTTTTACTGTGGCATGAAGGATGCATCCAGTTTGGACAACATCACTGATCGATGTCGTGCACAGATGGGGACAGCAGGGGCGCAGGCCCCTGACCCTTTTGGTGCCCTTTTGGTCATCCAGAAAAAGGGGAGACATTTTAAAAATTAAATTAGTTAAATAAAACAAAATTAAAATCACGTCATAATCTAATAATAACACTAGTAATGTGTTATTATGCGATTTCTTTGTAAATTGTGGGTGTATTAAAGAAAATTAAGAAGAGGTGCCTTTAACAGCACACGCTACAGCAGATTGGGGGCAGATCCAATAGCAAGTGATCCTCCCTATGCCCTATACTCACTCTTAAATGTAATGCCCTTGAAGTGGGTACTCTGAAGAAAACATGACATTATAGTATGAATGTAATCTTTGCTAACAGTATTGTGGATGGGCCTTCACTTTTGTTTTGGAAAAGCTTTCAAGTGGCATCCCCTCCCACAGCAGTGCCCTTCAAGGAAACAAAAAATGCAGTTTTTAATTCAGCCTGGAACATCAAAGTGCTGTTACCTCAGATGAGTAACAGGTCAGATAAAAATTAGACTCCATGTATTGTGTTGTAAGTTCATCAAAAGAATAATAATAGATTGCTTCCGCATTTCAAACATCGCGTACCCCTAATGTTGACAGATTTATTAATTATAATGGGAGCGGTCACTTCGCTTTCAGTGATATAAATTACATTTGTCTTTTATGTATGTACAGTACTCTCAGGTGAAATCAAATCTTTAGAAAGAATAAGGGGCCATTCACATGCACCAAACTCAGAGAAGAAGATGGTTTGGGTGAATATTATGCTAATTACTAACTGTGGGGACATTCTCCCTCAATTAAAATAATCTGGATTCATCTACATTTGAATGAGCATAAGAACAAATGTATGTGTGTGTGTGTGCACAGGTTGCTAATCAGGCATACTTGTAAGCATGCAATTATTAGTAAACGAGACCCAGGGAGAAACTGAAGTAGAAATACGAGGAAAGAATTGAGTAAGAATGACAGCGAAGAAAAAGTGAGAGAGAGACAAACAGTCACTATATGTAGCCTCTTATTTAAGTCATAATTGGAGTGTCACGTTTTGATTTTTTACCCACTTCTACGGCCCAAGAGAGGTCATGTGGCAATTACTACAGCATGTGGCCTTAAGCCTATCCAATATTTCTAACACACCTATCTGTGTTCTAACCCAGAGGCTCACAGCACACAGCTCTAAAGCACCAAAAGCTCTATCCCAAGAGGGATCATTAAATTCAGACAAACTCCCTAAATACTTTATATTTCTCCCTTTTTACTATCTCTCTCTCTTTCTGCCTCTAATCCTTGCTCTTTACCTACTAGCAACCACCAGTTCACGAATAGTCATTAACTTGTTACAATCACAGGTCTGCAGTCAGACTTTCTCAATAATTTATTGCTTTAGCCATGTTTCATCTCGCCTCTTCAGAGAGGTCAAAGAGATTTACACTATGTTCCCACAACCTGCTGAATATCAGTTCAATGAAATATCCAACTCAGTCCCAATGTCTTTTACAAACAGGCATTTAGAGAATAAATCTGAGGTTGACATGAGGCTACTCATCATAGAACTAGAGGTAAATGGACTGAGACTTTCATCCATTGCGATTGTCTGTCTTATCAATCAAATGTACTGTGTTGAAGAAATCTCTAACACTGAATACTAAACCATCTACTGAAGAAATTCGAAGAAATGGATGGATATATAAATATGTCAGCTGTATGCCATAACCATCAATCAAAAGAAATCAAGAAAAGTCAGGCTGTACTGTGGATGAACAACACTTCTGAATGCTAATATAAGAAAAGTTGCAGTTTAGTAGAGTACTTGTTTGAAAATGGTTTAACTATTTTGATTACTTGGGTGGATACGGGAGATTTCGCACTAAAATTGCAACCACAGTGACTTGAATAATTAAGTATTTTCTGTGAAATATCACTGTAATAAAAACTGCCACAGACTGCCAATCTTTCATATAGTCACAACAACTCATTTTAAAATGTACCAACATTCATCATTTTCTGATAAACAGGTTTATAAGAAGAGGACATTTCTGCCAGCTACAGATTCATTCGCTGTTGATGGATCTTCATCCAAACTTACTCTGTCTGTGTCAATCTGTTACCTGAATCCAGGGCCATCTGTCATTCTCAGCTGCTGTCCAGGCGTTCACTAGACCTTTCTTATTCAGCCGGGCAAAGTAGGGGTACCATTTCTGGAGACCGAAGAGAGCTCGATGAGTGGAGGAGGCCGTAATCTGCTGGTTGGAGATGATTCCACCCTCCATGCCAAGAGGACCAGAACATTCTGGTTAATACACACAAAAAAGGACACAAATATGGAGATTTTAGACCTGAATACAAATGCAATCACATTCGTAAGAGTTTAGACCTGAGTAAGGACAATGCAATCAAAATCGCATTGGGGGTTAGACCTGAGCACAGTTAATGATGTCACATATTCTACACAGTGAGAATGCAGTCACTGCTATGGGTTTATAGCATAGTAAATGTGTGACAAAGGAAAAATAAAAAGATCTGTAAAAACAGATCTTAGTACAAATTTCAAGGATGAAATGTCTTAATAGCACATACAATTTAGGCAACTGAGATTACTATTTCAATTTAATGCAAAAGTTGGGAGTGGAGCACAAACAAAAATTTTGGAAATGTACTTTGGGTTCAAAGTATTTTTTTCACACATTAATAAATGTCTAGTACAAATTTGTGGTCTTGTTTTATGAATACAGCATATACGTTTTTTCACCAACTGAAATGTGTGTGTGGAAACTTTTAAACCATGTGTGTTACAACTATCGCATTAGTTTGTGCCGTGCTCTCTTCAGCCTCATGAGGTTACATAAAGACATGTCGAAACTACATTTATTGTTGATTGTATTGTTTAAATAATTGTTAGATTTATTTTATGGAATCTATGAATTTATGTGCATGGGTAACTGATGACACAAGTGTCTCAGTATTTTTTTTTATCAAATATTTTACTCGAAAATATAATATATCTGAAATAGTATATTTCAGGTGCTATTATGGGTCAATTTGTTTTCAAATTTAAAAAAAAAAAAATTTAACCCCCTTTTGGCTTCATTAAATTATTTAAAATTGTACTGTGGTGTGACAAAGGGATTTTGAAAAGCATAAATATTACATGTATTATGAGATCATAAACACCTTTCATATTAATGCATAATAATGATAAACAAAATAGCTAAATGCTGTTAAAAATAGTTTAGAGAGAGTATACTTTAGAAAAGTTCACTCCCCAAAAACTATTTAATATCAACTACCCTCATACTATACATAATAATCACAATATATTTGATGTATTCACTTTATGCCTGAATGCATGTATTGCAAGTATCAAAAGGACATGGCTGCAAAATCAGATATCAGAAGACTACAAAGGACAGTTCGGACTTCTGAGAAGATTACTGGTTGCCCCCTGCCCTCCCTACAAGAACTATACACTTCCAGAGTGAGGAAAAAGGCTGAAATCACTCTGGACCACACTCTCCCTGCCCACTACCTTTTTGAACTGTTGCCTTCTGACCGACGCTTCAGAATTCTGAGCAACAGAACCGTCAGTCACAGGAACAGTTTTTTCCCTCATGCTATCCATGTCATGAACAGTTGAAAATGCCCCATTGAGCAATAATTATGTGCAATTCAAAGTCTAGTATTTGTATATTTATCCAACACATCCTACCTCTTCTGCCATTACATTCCCTTGCACTGTATATAACAGATTTGTATTTAGATTTGCACTACATATATGTGTATGTATGTGTGTGTGTCTGTCTGTGTGTGTATGTATGAATGTTTGTGTAAGTATGTATGTATGTATTTTTATTGGCTGCACTCCTGCCTGTGTTTAAATACTTTGGGTATGTGAACATGTAATTGGAGATGCATGACTTCAGAATGGAATGCAATAAGATATTCTAAGTGTCAGATTTATAGGTACTCAGAATTTTTTTTTATTTTGGTTCAAAACTTTCTGCCTTTTGCTTTGGCTTCTTGCCTCAAAGTCATCCTCTGTCTCTCTATTTCTCTGCAGACACACTCACATTTGAGTTGAAGTACTGCCAATGTCTCCATCAACAGAGTTTTAACTAGAACTTGTGTTTTTAATTGTCAGAGCTAAAATGTACCCAGTGCAATTTAATTGGGTCATGTCTTACAACAGATTTCCAACCCAGAGTTTTTTTAAAAAGGCTGTTAAAGAGAGTAAAATAAAGTATAAAATATTTAGCTGAAAAAAAAAAAGAGCACATACAGTATTTTCAATTATGGTTTATCTGTGCATTAGAAAATTCTCAGACTCGATAAAATAGGCCAAATTTAAAGTGAGAGAAAAAAAACAATACATTTGTTTTGAACACAAGGCATGAGGCATTTTTCATTAGACATAGTTGCATGACCCCATTCCAAGTGCTTTTAAATAAGTCAATTCATGGCATATATGCAAATCCTGAAAATATGTAAATTTGTGTAAAATGCCAATTCTTGATTTCAGGAATGGAATTATTACTAGTAAAAGTTATATATATAGTGAGGGAAAAAGTATTTGATCCCCTGCTTATTTTGTATGTTTGCCCACTGACAAAGAAATTATCAGTCTATAATTTTAATGGTAGGTTAATTTGAACAGTGAGAGACAGAATAACAACAAAAAAATCCAGAAAAACACATGTCAAATTTTTGAAATTGAATTGCATTTTAATGAAAGAAATAAGTATTCGACCCCTCTGCAAAACATGACTTAGTACTTGTTGGCAATCACATAGGTCAGAGGTTTCTTAAGCACTTACATCCTTATATCAAACATTCCTCTTTATGCAGCTTGCATCTGAACCTTCTTTATTCACATTTACAGATGTTCCAGTAATTAGTCATCTAACAAATCAATATTGGAAGGCTGAATCACCATCATTACCATGAACTTCCTCCAAGCCTTCCCCTTCTGGGAAGAGAGGATGCCTCTGAGTTTGTTTACGTAACATCAAGATGTGCAATGTCATTCTACCATTACCTTCCCTCTTAAAGTGCAGGAGTATGATGAAATTGTACAAGCCCCTAGTTTGCCTCTGTTTGTGTATTCTTCTACAGGACTGTGCTGTCTGGCCCTACTAAAACTCACTAAGAATGTTTAGTTCACCAATACAGTCACTGTATTTGTGATGCCTCAGTGTTGTTTGTCTTTAAGAGGTTGTGATAGCTATGGCCTTCAATGGTGAAGGATTGTTGCATGGCAGGACTGTTAAATGTCGAAAGAATGGACACTATAAACAACAGAATAGGCTCTTTTATCACGGATGGTTTAGGTTCATTTCAGACTCTTGCAGAGCTTTATTGGTTTTACTGTAAACTTTGTCAACAATGAGGGTTGATTATAAAGTGTCTAAACTATCTCTATGAATATAAAATATGAAAATCTGATTGTTAAATTAGGTATTGGCCCTTGTGATGAAATAGTAATGCTTGAGATAATTTAATAAAATGTATGTTATGATAGAGATAGGTAGCAATTAATATTCATTAAAGCTACACTCTGTAACTTTTGGCCCTCAAGCGGATACAAAATTGCATGTGTCTTGTGGAAGAATATTGTTATGGTAATGACGTAAGTCGTGCTTCGGCTCTGTTACTCTGCATAGATAAATGTGGTTCAAGGCACCGGTATACACAGGGATACAGGACATCTTATCAGAGCGAATGGACAAATAAATGATGAAATAAAGGAAAAGACGGATATCTGAAAACATGTCATCGGAGTAGATAAGTGCCATATCTTATGCTGTTGTTTTGACTTATTGGAAATACTGATGTTTTGAAATAAATGACGTTACAAAAGATATCCAACATTTATTAACATTAGTCATAATGATTGCTAGTCTGATAATGTCAAGAGTTTTAAAATGTGTATAACTGCTGGATATTCTGGCCAAATAGACCACGGTAGTAACTAATTTATAGATTGTCATTGTTACCAACCAGTGGTCAACATAATTTCAAGACCTTGTGGTCTTGTCCTTGGTAAACCTAGGACAAAATTATTTATTTATATAAGTTATTGCCGTTATAAAGAAAAATAAACACGTGAGCTAGAAAGTGAAAAGTTCTTCCCCGAAGTATAATTATTGTATTTCACTACACACACACAGATGTGTGTGTGTGTGTGTGTGTGTGTGTGTGTATGTGTGAGCGTGTATTTATCACTTTGTGGGGACCAAATGTCCCCATAAGGATAGTAAAACCCGAAATTTTTGACCTTGTGGGGACATTTTGTCGGTCCCCATGAGGAAAACAGCTTATAAATCATACTAAATTATGTTTTTTGAAAATGTAAAAATGCAGAAAGTTTTCTGTGAGGGTTAGGTTTAGGGGTAGGGTTAGGTTTAGGGGATAGAATATAAAGTTTGTACAGTATAAAAACCATTATGTCTATGGAAAGTCCCCATAAAACATGGAAACACAACATGTGTGTGTGTGTGTGTGTGTGAGATTACACAACTATACATAAACCATATCAATAAAATAGCTTATCTGTTGAGAAAGAAAAAGCCAACTCTGTTTTGATTTTATATCCTTTCAGATCTCAGAGTTGTCGCCACCTCTGAAAAGCCAAGCCAATGTTGATTCAGGTTTTTTTACAGACTCTGGTGCTTTCCATTTTTGCTTGTAGATTGTGCTCTGTTCGGGGTTTCTTTGTTTTTACAAAGTGATTCCCTGGAGGTTTGCCATATTGAATAATCCGTGGTCAGTTTTTCTTGTTCATTGTGACAACAACCTTTCAGCTTCACGCTACTCCCACACACACGCTACTGTAGCCAGATCTTATTTTCTCTGTGCATGGATATGACATCAACATGCAGCAAAATTGTCCCGGCATCTCTAAAATATAAATAATTATTATAGGTTTATCAAAATGTATTTGGATAAAGACATGGTTTGGAAGATGGATTTTTGTTGCACTCTCTCATTAATATTTCTTTTTTTTTTTTTTTTACAAAAAAAATTTACATAGTGAAGCTTTAAAACAAAAATAAATTTTGTTTATTGGTAAACTGAAATGCACTTTAGAATAGGGCTGAAATGATTAGTCGATGTTATCAAAAACGTCAACAATACAAAGTCAACAAACATTTACGTTGTCGAATAATCGTTAGATCTCATTTTACGTAACACGATCAGCACTGCAGTTCACGCCTGACTGAGGAGAGGAAGAATTACTCACAGTCCAGATGCACTCTAAACTTTCCAAACAGAACACAAACTACATACACACAAATAATACAGTCAATAAGACCATCACAATGGGGGACACGGAAAAGAGATTCCAGCACCGAATCACCAGTCAAAACATGCAAAGATTAAATAGAATCTCCAACTCAAGAACTTGAGAAGTTTCATGTGGATTATACACATACCTGATGAGGTGAGGACACGTCTCACCCATCTCAACCCATAATAATCAGCGACGTATCTATTAATCATTCATTGAATACTTGGAAACAACTTAGATATTAAACTTTTACCTCTTTATTTCTCCATGTATTTGTCCATGTGGTCATTGTTGTTGAGGAACTAAGATCATCAACCCATGACACCCTAATCACTGTGCATGCACTGCAGTAGTAGGTAGGCAATTAGTCGATGCTGTGATTGGATGCTGCTGAAAACAATCATGGGATTTCTTGCTGCTGTAATCAATCAATGGGTCTGTAGTAATTTGTACATTCAGTGAGAGTTTAGGCAGTTTGACATGAATAAACCCCTAAACAATGTAAAAATGATAATATACTTACATTTACATTTAATATATTTGGATACTTATGCTGGGGTGCCAATGCTTTTTCTTTGGGTGGCATTTGCCACCCCATGCCACCCCTATAGTTCTGCCTTGCTAGGCCTTCTTTTCCTCTGCATTATCAATCTGATCACAACTGTAATAAAATCAAACAATAAGCTGATGAAATGGGGGTGATGATGTCTTGTCTACTGTACTATGTAGACAATCTAAATGTCATGATTAATGGTAAATGCCCACTGCCTACTGCCTGTTATGAATGTACAGCATGACCATACAATATCTACACACCCTCATTGTCCACTCCATTCCTGTAAAATGTAACAATGTTGTTGGGTTCGTAACCCCTCAAATACATCTGTCAAAATTTTTTTGTATCTCTCTCCTCCAGCATAACAAATACTTTCCTAGCTGTAGTCTGATTGTTTGAAAATGCATATTAGACATTACGTTGATATACTGTAAATCTTTAATGAAATTTGTGGTATTACATTTCCAGTCCCTTTTCATTACCCCAGATACTCAATACTAATATATACCCAGGCTTGGCACTCAATAGCTCCCGATTGATTTATCTCAATTGCCTGTTGCTGTTTGAAGGAGTCAGAAGTTTCTGTTTTGCCTCATCCCTTTTTATCTCTCAGTCTCAGAGACAGTTTTTTGAGGAATCAAAGAACAAGAACAAGGGTAAAATTATGACACCTACACTCACAATAGATTTGTGTTCCCAGCGAATCCGTGGCTTCAGAGTTCAATTATGTCAAAACAAAAACCTCAAAACTTATTCTCTCTCACTTTTACTCTCTTGCCATTTCTTTTTTTTATCCCATACCAATCTTCTTATTTTTGTAATTTTAACATCAAAGAGATAAGTTTCCCAAATGCCACAAAGATCTTTTGTCATTCCGGCTCAGCTGTTGCTCTGCGGGGTGGTAATTCCAGCAGAGTGAAACAGAGAATGCAGCTAGGCTGAACTATGATTCCTCTGAAAAATAGCACATATTTTGCTAGTGTTGGTAGCTTAGTGGTTAAACATCTGGGTTCTAGTAATCTAAAGTTTGTTGGTTCAAACATCAGAAGGGGGTTGAGAATTACTGCATTGCCCTACCACTATGCCTTTGTGTTATGCACTTAACCTCAGGATGCACCAGGGGGTCTGTTTCACTGTAATAAAAACCGTGGGTTGTATTCAATAAGAAAATCTACTAAATAATAATAATAATATAAAATAACATCTACAACATCTTATCTAATACATTCTGCATTTAGAAATCTACAAGCTTTAAAAAGCACGAGTTAAATGCAGCTTTGAAACGCAAATAATCTAAAGAAAATAAAAATAAATGAATAATAAAAAAAAGACCTTCCAGCATACATCAGAAGCCAGTGGCCATCACTATGCTGGTGCCACAGCGACATGATAGGTGAATACATTTCTCAGCACGCCTACCTATATAATCCATAAATTGAGTTGATGTTTGTCTCAATCTTTGGTGCTTGTGCTAATGAGGAAGAACTGGGAATTGAACTCCTCCTTGAACCAGAGGGGTTACCAGGATATCATGTTTGGGGGGGCATTTGGCTTGTTTGGGGGGGCAGAGGGGTTACCAGGATATCATGTTTGGGGGGCAACATAAACAACTGAAAAAATCTGCGCAAAATTAAGCTATACTACACACAATCTGTTTTAGTGCATATCTTTTTCTAAGCCAGGAACCCAGAGATAGGCACAGGGCCCCTATTAGACTATAGGGCTTAAAATGGATTTTTGTTGTGTCAGACCTCACTCATCTGCTAGCGATGGAAAAAATACGCACAAAACAATCCACTTTTAAATTGTAATTTATCATCAGATGCAGAGGCGTTTCCAGCATTGAAGGACATCCGGGGCTTGGCCCAGACAATTTTATTTTCACACTAGCAACCACTTCCCTGTAGTCCAAAGCTGGTGAGGGGGTATTCTTTGAGTTTTGCTCTGGCTGGGCATGTTTCTACAGTTCCTAAATCTTCCACTCTAGTACTATCCTCAACATCCTCTCTCCTCCCTGAATCATCTGTGATGCAAAAGAACAGATACAGCACATAACTTATTGCAAATCAGCTTCAAACAACTAATTCATCAAGTGCTGCATATGTCAAATTGTAGACCAATACCATTGAAGAAAATGTATTGGGAAGAGCAGATCAGTGGGATTGCCCTAATATCTATCATGATTCTTGAATTTTCATGTACATTAACATAAAGTCATCACAAAAGATTTATATTATAGTGAGTAAAGTGAGGTAAAAAAAATATTGAATATAAATTATTTATATTTTTTGACATTAATAGTCAAAATGATGTATAAGATCCTAAGTTAAAGCAATACATGAATGACTTTAGTCTAAGTTCATTGACACACTATGGCATCGAACTGTATATAATTCTCATCATCTCTATGAGAATAATTCATCTGTCAAAATCCTTTCATTAGGATCATTGAGATAAACAATGTTTTACTTTTAACTTTCTCTAAAGTAAAGTGACTGATTAATTGTTACCAGTTTTCATGCCTGATTCTGGCACAGCTGCTGCTGCTGCTCCTCAGTCTGTTGCTCATCTTTGCTACACTCTACAAAACCATTTAATCAAATCAAGGTGTATATTTACTACAAACTAATATCACAAAACAAGTCACACATACATTTTATGTTAATGCTTGTTGGTTATCCTTAGCGAAAACAACACCTGATAAACAAGAAAAGTACACTCCGAACAGGGCTCGAACCGCGGTCTCCGGCGTGAGAGGCGACTACATTAACTCAGAGCTACCAAGCTGCGTCAGTCTAAACAAGGAGGTTAGAGGCTACAACTCTTGAGGTTTAGCCTACTGTGGGTGAAAGCCAGCTAGATGATGATCTTAAGACTTTAAGGACAAAAACAAATGTGAATTCTTACCCACTGACTTCTTTCGGAAAAATCCCCAAAGCCTCATTTGCTTAATTTTTGCTGTCTTTCCTGCTAATTGCCATTAACTCGCCACTAAGTAGCCTAATGTTAGTTGATGTCAACGACTGTGCAAGCTCCTCCTCTACCTGCTGCATATTCAACAGAGAGGAAGAAACCGAGTCGCCCATAGGCTACCGACAGCAAAGGAACTTATTCTATAGGCTAGATTATGCCTATGTCTATTTTTACAGGCTGTATGCAGTATGTGCAAAGCCAAAGCACAATGAAATAAGGTAACTTATGATTTAGGGGGTTTACATAGGCTTTTGTCCTGTTTCATATTTGTCAGTCAACTATTCAAAATACATTCGGGGCTACACTCAAAACATTCGGGGCTGAAGCCCCGGCAAAATCGGCTGCCGCCGCCTCTGGTCAGATGGACAGATTATTTCTCAAATTCTCAGGGGAGGCAGAGCTTATCCTAGGGGACTGCCTCCCCCAGCCTCCCCCTAGACACACCCCTGCCTTGAGCAGATTTTAAACCCTGGCAAACTGTTTAAATGGATCCTCATATCTGTATATTCATGTCTGTAAGTAAAAACTTGTGTCACATTTCAAGGTATAATTCTTGGCTGAAAAAGTACCTACATCCTTAAAGGAATAGTTTATCCAAAATTGTGTAACCATTTACTCACCATCATGTTGTTCCAAACCTATATGCTTTTCTTTCTTCAGTGGAACACTGAGAGAAATTCTGAATAAAGAGAAGAAATTCTGAATAAAGTTCTGATCGCTCTTTTCCATGCAATTAAAATGAATGGTGACCAGAGCATTCAAGCTTCAAAAAAGCACCATACAAGCAGAGGCTGGCTGTGCCTTTAAAGTCTAGTCCTTCAGTGTGATTAATGCAATTAAGAAAACACAGTTTCACAATGAATAATAATACACCCTATGCCTTTGGGCATCATACATTATGTTACAGCTAACTAGTAATATCAATTGACATTTTAAATACGCGTCCACGCACGAAAGCCAGAACTTGAAACAACACTTAATGTTCAAGCAAGCTTAATTTGAACTGCAGCATGACTGTTTTGTGAAATGAACATCTCCCAAACAGACCTTCATAAATAATTCTTCATATTAATCTAGTGCAAAGCGATTAATGGAAAGGAGGTGAGAACCGGCTTTACGATATAAATAATAGTTTAATGATAAATTAAACAAAAGACACAAACACACACATGACGGTCAGCTGCGCATAAACAATCTCTCTCTGTCGCACCACCATCCGCAGTTGGCCTTTATCCGTCTCGGAGGCTTAATTAGCCTAACAAGGGACCGGGTGTGCAGAATCACCACCCATCCCCGCCCTCCACCCTGTCACATTCCTCCCTCGTTCTCTCAGGCCGGGGGAGCCCCCCCTGGAGGTTCTCTCAGGCCGGGGAGCCCCTAACCTTCGTCTGCCGGCAGGTCATCCCCACCTTCCTGAATCTGGGAGGGGACGGGAAAAATAAATAATTAAAATATGGGGGGGTACTTCAGTGTAACAGCGTAGAACCCCCCCAAAAATACACTGTGAAATTTAGAAGAGAGGGAAAAGGCCAACACGGAGCGACAGTGAGAGAGAGAGAGGAGAGAGAAATGTAGTTTGTAGTTTGGTCCTCGGCCACTCCTCCATCCTCTAATGAATGACAGCCATGCCTCCCCGGATGGATCGGAGGCAGTCCTCCAGCCCTTGGCAGACAGAACGCCCGCCGTGTTCTCGGGGGAACAGAAGGGGGTCTCCCCCGCCCCTGGCAGTGGTTCCCCACTCCAGGCGGTCAGCAGCAAGCCCCTCCCCGCTCGCGGCCGGCAGTCTCAGACCCCGCCGCGTTTCAGTAGCTGGTAGGGGGCTCCTCTGCCCCTGGCAGCGGCCCTGACTGCTCCAGGTGGTCGGTTAGGAGTCCCTTCTCCCCTCGCGGAAGCTGCTCCATTGGGGTGGATGGTAGTGACGAGAACTCTACTACGGCGTATCCCTCCTCCTTCCCGGATTTCGGCACCAGTGTAAAGCGATTAATGGAAAGGAGGAGGCTAGAACCGGCTTGACAATTTAAATAATAGTTTAATGAAGAAATAAACCAAAAGGCACAAACACAAGCTGGTCAGCTGCCCGTAAACAATCTCTCTCTGTTGCACCACCATCCGCAGTCGCCCTTTATCCCTCTCTGAGTCGTAATTAGCCTGATAAGGGACTGGCTGTGCAGAATCACCACCCGGCCCCACCCTCCACCCAGTCACATCTACTAAGGAGGTCTATAATACCAGGAAAAATCTCTTGTGATTTAAATGTTGCTTGAAATAATGTTGTTTCATCAGTGTACACGGTTATGCTGCATTCCATTCAAGTTGGATGAGGGATATTCTTATTTGATATCTCCAACCATGAATGCATTCCATTCCCCGATATTCAGATGATGACATTTAAGGAAACAAAACTACAGTGCTCCCGTTAGCTTAGCAGGGGTTTGACTCTCATAAGAGATATCTCCTAGCAACCCAACTTATAAACAATGCTGCAGCACTAGCTTTTGTGCTTCAGGTGTACGATTATCAAAAGAGATTATGTTTTATACACCTGTTTCAGCAGGCATTTGTTAAACAAGCTTTAATATCATGTAATGTGGAAACAAACTCATGTATGAATATTACTTAATAAAGTGAATGTTTATCACTTACTTTGTATATCTCCCTGTGTGCCGACGGCAAAATCGGAGTTGAGAATTTCTTCAAGAGCAAGTTGTAATTCTTAGACTTAAAGATGCATTCCATTGCAGTTTTCCTAGTAGGAAGTTGAAAAATCCGAAAACATTCCAAGTTGAATGGAATGCAGCACTACTTTTCAAAACTTTTTCTGACACTGAATGTTGCTATAACAATACAAAAAGCACTTACCAATTTACTTGAGGTGAAAATCAGTCCTCCTTTCCTGTTTAATAAATTAAGCAATCACACAGAACATTGTGTTTTTAAATCTATAAGAATCTCTTTCTCAGCGGCAATGAGCAGTGATGACAGCCGACACGTCAGACAGCTTGACCTTATGCATTTCGCTCTTGAATTACATACATCACTTAAAGCGTGATTGCGTCACTCAAGGCCAGCTAGAAGGCCTCGGCCAGGACATATCCTAAATATCACACCTACCAAGTACAAATAAATAAATCTGAATGGCTGATGAATCTGACTGGACCATTAATTTGCATTGTTCAAATTCTGAAGACCTGACGGGGTGGAACTCAAACTAACGTGTTTCTTCGGGCATGCGAATTGTGAAGCAGTTGTCACACTTTGCTTGTAAGCATCAAGGAATAAATTCTGACTGGATAAACTTTTCATTTTTCTCTACTTGTTTGTAATTAATTAAGAGTGGAATGCGATCAAAAATACAAAGTCAAAAAGGGGATTGAGAATGAAAGGATGAAACATATGTATGATTTGGCATGTTAGGCCAGCAGAGAAGACTTTGCTGGCCATGAGACTGCATACAAGTATATTAAAATTAGTCTACATAACTTGTGTGCTACAGCATATTCAATGTCTTGTAAGCCATTTGATCGGTTTTGCATTGAAACAGACTAAAATTGAAGTAATGTTTCACTAAAAATATGGCTGGGAATGACATGAATGAGACCAAATTATTTATTTTGAGGTGAACTTTTCCTTGAACATTTAAAATTGGCATTGTAACTAAAAGCTTGATGTCATTGCAGAAGCATATAAAAGTGCCCTTAATTAAAAAGAATATAGTACATTTATTTGATTACCATTTATAGCAGATTGTACTTTTTATTGTAATGTTCTTCTGTGCTTTCTATTAAATGGGTAATGGCTCAATTTCTTCCAAATTTGACAGTTCCAATGAAGAACATCTCTATTTTTTTTATTTTATTTATTTTTAAACACACACAAAGAGTCACCCTCAACAATTGATCACTTCACCTGAATATCTCCAGCCTTTTTGTACAAATAAGTGTCCATCCAACATGATCACACAGAAAATCCACATGCCTTTTCCGAAAGATCCAGCACCCACATTGTGCTGGCTTACTGATAATTGCAATCTCCTATCAGACATGTTTGGGGCCAACATCAAACCCAGGAAATAATCTCGTTCACATAATCAGTGATGAGCATGATGCAGAGGATGCATTTTACCTTCTAAGATTACATTTTTACTCCACTGATGGTTATACCTGTTGCACACCATACGGTGAAGCAGAGCAGAAAGCAGCATGAATTTGTTTCGGTTCAATGTTAACAGGTTAAAGTTTTCAAATTGGAAGCAGAAGAGTAGTAGTAGCAACCAATTTGGTTGCTTAGGAGACCTGGTTGGAGTCACTGAGCCCTGGATTTGAACTCCAGGGGTGGTAGTCAGCGGCTTTACTTGCTGAGCTACCCAGACCCCCTCAATATTTTTTTTTTACAAAAGTAAAAATTACAATAATGCGTTTAATAATTTATTTACTGTAACGTTATAATACAACTACATATATAATATACCTTGAGATAATACATTGCAAAACAGACAGAATATGCTCTAAAAGGACAATTAGGACAACTAACAATAGCTTGTGCATCTCTTCAACTGGGGCAAAAGGAATGAGAAAACAGCGGGACACACAGTCTTAGGAACCTGGAAACTATGGCAATGTTATAAAATACTCTGTAGTCATGAAAGTTATTAAACATGTTACAGGAACTTCACCAGACAACTTATCTACATTGTGAACAGTTAAAGGATACATATCCATCCAGACTACAACAACGCTATCCTGAACTGACTGACTGATCTGAACAGAGTAGTTTCCCCAGCTAGAACATGTGGCAGCCGATACTTCTTTTATGTGTTTACAGACATGACATAATGAGGTAAGGATGAATGACTTTTAATCCTGTGATTTCGTGTCAAATCTGACCCGACAGATAAAAATTCAAATCAATTTTGTTGGATTACTGTAGTGAATCATGATGAGGTAAGGACATTGTTTTGGACATTGTACTCAATCGATAATGGCATTTTATTAACCAAAATAATCTTCCATTGTGCAGCTTTAACAAAGAAAAAGGCGTGGGGTACCACACAGTTGCAGTTACCTCGGCTGTTGTTGCAGATGGTAAGTTAAAAAATTTTTGGGGAGTGCATCCTATTTGAGAGGAAAGTACTCAACACTTAAATGTTTTAGCTGATGTTTCAATGGCTGTACATAATTACATTGACTATACTTTCTAACTATAATATTAAGCTATATTATTACGTATGATCAAGGTAAACCGAGTGTTTAAATCCTCTCAAAAGGCTGGAGAGCAGAGGCCTTTCTTCTCCTCCTCCTCTGGGCGGATGAAGTTAGCAGCGCTGGTTTGTTGACCACGGCAGGCGTGGGGGTTGGCTCACTCACCGTGGCTGGAGAGGAAAGCCCAGAGGCGGGAGCTGGGATCTGGAGAGGTGGTTCCCCGGCAGCGAACTCCTCCAAGATGAGTCCCACGTACTCCCGCCAGGTGCAGTCTCCGGGAGTTCCCACCACCGGTGTTTGGGAACACCGAACCGGTACGCCACCTTCAGAGTGTGGTCATCCCAGCCGGTGCAACTGGCCACGTTGGTAAAAAAGTAGGAGAACTCCCGGACAGTCAAGTCCGCCTGTGTCAGCTCCATGAGGAACCCTGCTAGATCCATAGTTGGTCGTTCGTTCTGTTAAGAATGAGGCAGCGAGGAGAGAGGATCTAAATTCTTTATTTATTAAACAAACACAAAGGGAAAAACCCTCGATGGGGAAACAAACATAAACTTTGCCAAACTACATTAACCTCTTAATGAAGGGTGGTTCAAAAATTACCCATTTGCATATTTATTTACATTTTATTTATGTTTAATGCATGTTTATACTGTAAAATTGTAATCTAATATTGACATCTAATAGATAATTTGAAAGATCTGGGTCTCAAGATTTGATAATATAAAGAGATTTTGACGATTGCAAAGTTACAACAATAAGATTTAATTGAATGTGTCAAGAATGAATATCTTGACCTTTATGGTTTTCCAGCCAAACACAAATGATCACAATCCTCCAAACTTCTGTATGCTTTTCAATTAAATAAAATCCATTAGAGATTTTAGTCAAAAAATGTACATATATGAAGAAATATTGATCGATCTGTCTTTGTTCACGCATTACATATTCAATACGTTAGAATACATGTCCATTTTCTGCGAAATCCTGCACTCTGTGTAGTGTTTCAGTAGCAAAACACCCAATCATGATATTTGGGAGGGTCTCACAAAAACAAAAACGAGATCTCCCTCGAAATTTTCTGTGCAGTCATGATTGGGTTGTCACTCAAAATAGCCAAACAGGACAGTCAACACGAGTGATGTAAAGATTTGTGCCATCCATGTTTGTCTCTGGATAAAGCCTGCCAATGAAAATCTAGATAATTTTTGACTGATGGGTCGTGTAGCTAATGAAAAGATGAAAAACGATATGAGATTTGTATATATCCCTGATGCCAATTCACAAAGGTTTGGAGTCAAAAACGTGGACTGTGTTTGTTTGTGTTTGCGCTTTTATGCACGGTGTGCAGTTATAGCCAGTTACTGCCATACTGTCGACAATGAACTCGACTTTTAGACCCGAAATCTGATCCACCCTTTTTGGCTTCAGTCACCATCACTGAGGGTGACTGCATTTTTTCATCGAACACCGTTCAACTGCACATCCAGCAGGCTCAGACATGTCATTCAAGCCGAGATGACCCACACTCCCCAGCTTCAGTCATCATCATCGAGGGCCTGGAGGAACCACTCCTCCCGACTACATTTTTACTCAAACCCCCTGTTCAACTGCACATCCAGGGGGCTCAGGCATGCCATTAAACCCGAGATGAGCCACCCTCCCCGGCTTCAGTCACCATCATCGAGGGCCTGGAGGAACCACTCCTCCCGACTACATTTTTACTCAAACCCCCTGTTCAACTGCACACCCAGGGGGCTCAGGCATGCCATTAAACCCGAGGGGAGCCACCGTCCTCGGCTTCAGTCACCATCACGAGGGTCTGGAGGAACCGCTCCACCGACTGCATTTTCACTCAAACTCCCTGTTCAACTGCACATCCAGGGCGCTCTTGCATGTCATTCAAGCCGAGATAAGCCACCCTCCTCAGTTTTGCTCACCGTGAATTAGACCCCGGAGCACACACACTCCCAATGCATTGACATTTTTTTTCCACTGCTTTTCGTTCAATTTGTATTGGGAGCAGGTGTGCTCCAGGCTTCACTGATGCCGTTCGAAGCTGGCAAAAGCGAGGCTTCGCAGTTTGAGGCAGTGGCTAAAGACCCTGGATGAATGGCAGAGCAAAAGCTCTGAAAAATAATTTTACATTTGCATGGGGAAAAATATACAGAAGCATCTTCATTGTAAGTAAAAGTTTATTTCCATTGCAACATTTCAAATTGCAATGTTCTTTTCACATTGTTTATAAAATGCATAAATATAAATGGAATGCATTATAATATATTACCACATAATATAAAAAATATCTTCATGTATATTTTGGTTTGTGTGGAATTTTTTACATTGAAATATAAACAAATTGTGTGTTTTGAACCACTTTGATGATTGGTTTACGGAGTTACTACAAGTGGTCTATTGGTGCCTCCAAGAGGTCGTTTTTTTGGAAGTTCCCTTACATAAATCATTATGGAACAAAGAATTTTGGTCATATCGATTTCAAAATTGTGTCAGACCTTCATCAGACATGTGGCTTTGTAGCAGATGTGTTATTGGGGCACTGCACATAGCCTTGCATATTAAAAAAATAAGTATTTTAAAAATAATATTTACGGTCACTAATCAAAATAATTGAATAGCTCAAAACATTTTTTGCTATACTATAATGATTACTCTTTACATTTGTACTCTTGAATAACAAATGTCTAAGTGTCTACTTTCTAATGAGCCCAAGTTTGGGTTTGTAGACCAAAGGGTTCAAGAACTGGAAGAGTTTTACTTTGAGTATGTTGTTTCCAAGCTCATGCACAAAAAGAAACCAGCTGTTAAGAGGTTAATTTTCACATAAAATAAGAATATGTTATATTCACTTCAGTGAAGGTTTACATTTATCAGTTCAATCCATGGAGAAAATATGAAAAGAGTGTCATGTATTAGGGGCAAATTGCTGCTGACACACAAAGTATGTGTACATGTGTGTAATTGAGTTTATTTATGTTCATTTGGGTAATTGTGAGTAACTAAAGGTGATGTGAAACGTTCATGTGAATGTATGCCTGTAAAACAGGGTGAGAAATGTGCAAACCCTAAAGACTCATGTTCCATAAGGTAGAGACTTTTATTCTGATGGACTTTTATTATGATGTGATCACATTCTCTGAGGCATTTCGGGAGATTGGGGGTAAAGCAGCACTGTATTGCATAACTCCTCATTCCAATTGAGGAGATGAGACAAACAGTCTGGTATCTTTTATTTTCTTCTTTTTCACAGATCATTCTCATCTGTTGACTTGACCTCTTGGGTGGGATCTGCAACACATGTGTTGGGGCTCATCTGGGATTGGCTCTTCATGCTAGCAGAAAGCTAATTCAAAGATTTCTGAAACTTGGGATCAGTGAGGAGGTGATGCAGTAGCCGGTCACACTGGTGACCTTAGAGCTGATGCATCTCTGGTGATCCAGGGCCTGCAAGATAGAGGGAAAGCCTGATTCTATATTCTTGTAATGGTGTAGAGAGAAATTGTGGAAACAAGTCATGTTGGACCGTTCCAGGTCACAAAAATCATCAGCCTAGCAGCCTATGTAGGATCAGTCTGAGTACCAAGAGGGTTGCTTCAAGTTCGTTAATGCCTACATATCCAGTAAGCACTTACTGACAGAGCTAGAAGACAGAGGTATGAGTGAGCTGCTAGCTTTACAAGCGACTGTTGATTCCATCAATTAGACCTGTACTGTTGTTGTACCTGTTTGTGTGCAAAATGATGTTGACAACACACAAACCACACTCACAACAAATCAATCCACTGATACTGATTGCAACAACACTACTGACACTGTCCAAAATGCATCATCCTCCAGTCTAACCAACACAGGGAATGTTAGTGTAGGGAATGTCATTCCAAATACTGAAGTACACCGAATGCTTTCCAGTTATGAAGAATTGTATAAGAAACCTCTCCATTATATAGCAACGTCCACACAAAATCCAACCCAGACACAACCTGTAACACAGAGCAAAGATACAACACAGTCTCGCGACCAGGCTGAACATGCCAAACTGATGAATTCTGAAAACAGAGAAAAACAGATACACACCGAATCAATATTTAACCCCCACTAATAACCCTCCCCAATCACCAACCCAACCCCCAACCAACACCCTCGTGGTCACACAAAATAATAATAAAAACAATATATATATATATATATATATATATATATATATATATATATATATATATATATGTCTATAAAACTGAGATCTGGGAATCCCAAAATGATTAACCAAATTTTCAAAAGATCTCAACACTCCACTCGCCACCAAGTGTATTAACCCCGTCACAATCCACCCTGACCAGCAGAAAGGGGACTTATTAATACATAATTTAGGGTTCAGCCATATGCTTGAGGCAACATTTAAATAAATGTCTGAATTAAACACTCTTTTGTCCATCTCGCAAATGCGAGATAACGGTGTGTAACTTAACTTCTCTGATTAGTTTGATAGGAAGGCTTTGCAATTGCAAAATAGGGGTAAGAACTTCCTGTTCAATATAAAAACAGGGAGGGACTCTTTCAGGTGGAAGTGACCAATGAGCCAAATGTCAGAGACCAAATGCATAATAATAAAACAAAATCTTATGTTTGCCTTGCCCACCTTGTAACTTAAGTAACTTATTGAAATGTAATCTGGGAAGCTTACCATTCCAAATGAAGGATTTCTCTATGCTATCAAATCGCTTGAAATTTACATTTTTCATTTATATTTATGCATTTGGCAGATGTGTTTATCCAAAATAAATCCCTTATTACAGGGACAATCCCCCCGGAGCAACCTGGAGTTAAGTGCCTTACTTAAGGACACAATGGTGGTGGCTGTGTGGATCGAACCGACAACCTTCTGCTTACCAGTTCAGTGCTTTAGCCCACTATGCCTCCACCACCACCACAAATAAGAGAGGGGGACATCTACAGGGAGAGATTGTAGCAGGTAGTTGAATTTTGGAATACAATTCATTTTAATAACATTAAACTTCATAGATAAATCATAGATAAATTTAATGAAGCCCACCTGCCCACATCACTTGAAAACCTTTTTATTAAGGGGTCAATATTAAATCTAACTATAACTGGAATTATAAAGATCAAGATAAAATTATTTAAAAGTATTATTGATATCAATGGCAAAGGTAAATATTTCCCCACCAGCCGATTTCACTGAGGGAATGGTAGAAAAATCCTGTATAGCCAAAACTTCATCTTCCGCGAAAAAACAGCATCTGTATTTCAATCAGGTCAATTTTCTGAGGCCATCAGACATTCTGCGCTTCAGCTCTGCCATTTAATATTCCCTTCCAACTCCACGAGTTCTCTTGCTTTGGATTTTTTGGCGAAATATGTATATTGTATGATCCGGCCCCTAAGAATCACCTTAAGTGCCTCCCAAGCCACACCCACAGAGGATACTGAGGACCAGTTGGTCTCCTTATAAACATTAATTTCAGCCTTTAACATTTGTTGAAAATCAGGATTTTGAAAAGGGATACATTAAAACGATAACTATGCGATTTCTTTTTCTCCAAATGTGGCAACACCTCTAATCTCACCAGGACATGATAGTAGACTAAGATGTTTAGTTGTCCAATTGATCAATCAACGACAGATGAAATGAGGGACTTATATATAAAAAAACAAAAGGCGCAATCACTCCAATGTCCTGCAAGAGATGTTCCACAAAACAAACTCCAGGCCACAGGAGGCATAAGCACCAAAAACCTGCAGATTTATACACAAGCTGTCCCAAAGGAATTATATTACACAAAACAAACTCCAGCTGCTAAGTGGAACCAGCTAACAAAGTAACAAAGAAGGCGCCCAGCTTCCTCAGGCAGTCGAGTTTATGTTCAGTGATTTAGGCCCACTAAACAAAAACATGAAAATCACCAAATGGCTTACTCACTTCAATGTTTTTATGAAGGACAGTGCTTGCTGTGGGCATGTAAATTATCTACGGCCATCCTTAGTAACAATTCTCAATTTGGCCGGAAACATTAGAGCAAACACAATCTTCCGTTGATCTTTGAATCGATCACGTGTCTCTCAGCTTTCATTTGTTCCTTACATAACATGAGATCTTTATCAGATGATCTCAGAAATTTGGCCAGAATTGATCTGGGCCTGTCTCCCTCAGTGGATCTGCGGACTCTGTGTGCTCAATCGATTTCCAGCTTATAGCCTGTTATGTCGAACAGACACGAGAAGAGCTCATCTAGGAATTTCACCATATCTCTGCCTTCTTTATGCTCAGGAATTCCAACAATTTGAACATTGTTTCATCGATTACGATTCTCCAAATCCTACAATTTTCCCAAACGCGCAGCAAGTCTGTCTTGGTCACTAGAGGGTTAGCAGCTAATTCCCTCTCCAATGACTCCAGATAATGATCCTGTTTGTCAACGTCCGGCAATATTGTAACCAACTCAGAGAATTTAGCCTCCATGGAAGTGATCAATCAACGTATTACAGCCAAATCATCTAAGTCTGCGATGATTTTTGCCAGCATTGCATACATGCTCGACAGTTGCCATTGAATTTCTCTCGCTGCACCATCCAAATTGATTCTAATGTCTGTAGCCCTGTCTGAGGTATCTGAATGAGCATGTAAGTGTCTTTTAATAACTCCAGAGCCCGATAATTTTTATAGTCTTTGATTCTTATCTCTTTTATGAAGACAATATGTCAGTGTGTGTTGAATCTCACCAGTTCATGACATAAAAAGTATTAAAAACTAGCAACGTGTGCAGAGCTCTCCGCTCACACGTCCGACCCCTGCATGGCATCACGTGACTCCCCATAAAAGTAGTCTCCTTAAGAGACCTGTCTCACCTCCAACGTTGTGAATTCAAAGTACATGGGAATCAAATTGGCAGTTGCGCTTCAGACATTACCTACAACAGAGTGTGCAGACAAATTGAGGATGGCATTAAAGGAATTTCTGTGAAGCAGAGATCATGAGGGGTATTCTCAGAATAATAAAGCCTGGAAACTTCAAAGATATGTTGATGAACAAAGAAGATAGGACTGTTAAAGGGCTCAGAGGGTTTCTCCAATCACACCTGGGAGATAGAAACAGCACAGAGTTGTTTCATGAGCTGATGCAAAGTGAACATGTAACACACTAACAGTTCTTTAATTGAGCAAAAGATCCTCTTTGCTGCCAAACAAACAAACAATGAGGTGTAGTACAGTCCAGTAACCATTCAAGATGTGTTTTTACATACCATTTATCAGGGTCTGGGACACATACATAAAGATAATATGGGGTTGCCATATTGTTGCCAGACAATAATGCCACTGATGTGAGATGATATTGTGACACATGATGAAAATCACAAGTGATGAAAATGAAAGATTTTGAAGTCTGGGTCTGGTAAGTCAGCTAGAAGGGGAACAAGTAACAGAAAAAAGAGTTGTGCAAGAGATTCCCAAACAGAAAAGGGATGATGACCACATCAAGTGACTTGTGGCTAGAACAGATGCTAGCATGGTAGATTCAATAAGAGCTTCAACACCACCAGAGCACAGTCAATGCAAACTGAGAGTACCTGTAAGTGCTCTGTAAACAAGCCAGCTCAAAGGAGAAAAGGCAAACCCCATGGCTGTCCAAAGTGTGTTGATAAGGGGCTGCAAGATTGTAAGCACTGTTTCCTTTGCAGTGAAGAAAGACCCCTGGCCATAAGATGCCTCCAAAAACCCAGGCATGAGGGAAACGGAAAGTGGCTACTGTAACGGGACAACCAGTGACCAGTCCACCACTGTCCCAACAACAAACTGAGTATTCACAAGAAGCTAAGCCTGATGGTGAGGAAGGTAATCCCATAAGAAAATTCTCACATGGTAATGTTGAAGGATCTGGTAACAAAAGATAACACAACACTCAACAGAGGGTCAAGAATGAGCCCATTATCAAACTCATTGGAAAAAAAGCTTTGACTCAACTTAAATGGCCTTGCTTTAAGCACCCTACTCGATACAGGTGCCCTAGTCAGCATGATTGATAGAGCTTGGAAAGACCAGCACTTACCAGATGTAGATCTAAGACCACTTGCTGGTTAAATGGTTAGTCCAAAGAAATTAGAAGTGTATGCAGTGAACGAAGACCTTATTCCTTTCGATGGTTGGGCCTTAATAACAGTACTGTACTGTAGAGGAACTGATTCAAGGGAGACGAGAGCGTCTTATGCCAACTTTAATCTCCCTGCTTTCTGGAGCTATTTTTGTTTCAAGTGAGAAAGCACAAACCCTTAAGAACTTTGTACAAGCCTCAGAGCCCAGCAGGCAGCATGGATGGCTGAGAATAAGTGGGCATGATATAGTCATTCTAGCAGGCCAAGTAACGTGGGTAAAGTGTAAGATACCACCCCACACTGACCAGTCCGACGCAGTAGCATTGTTTGAACCCGATGAGACAAATTGACGCTTGGAACAGCTGGACATGGGTGAGGGCCTCCTGGAAATTCAAAGCCAGAAAAGCAATTATGTCTTTGTCCCTACTGGTAATGGTACTATGTGTGAAATTACCTTGCCTCTTCACACAGTCATTGGTTTCATCCAGCCCATTGAAAGATACTGAAGACAGAGTTGCTAGATAAAGCAATGTCCAGTCCAAGGGCCCACAGTGCAGCTATCTCCATGGAGGAGGAAAAATCGTCACAGTGGGATCCACCGGTTGACCTCAGTGGATGTGTTATGGTCTCACCCGTTCATTTCTGTGTGTTCTGCATTGTGGCTGGTTTTAATTGACAAATTCTATATAAAAAAATATTTTTCGTCTTTTTTATAATACTTTTATAGTCTCACCTTTAATTTCTAAAAACTCATTTCTAATACATTGTTCTTACAGGTTTATTGATTTGTGTATAGAATGGACAAACCCAAATTCTGTTTCAGCTTTCAAAAAATCTTGTCACTCAACACTTTCAAATCACTCAGAACAGAGGCCACTGGTTGCCACAGCAATGGTAAATTGTCTTCTCTTTCAAAAAACACAGACGTTCCAGACTTTACAATTTACACAGCCCCTTCTTTCACTTGGGGGCAACTGCAAGCATGCAAACATCCTGAGAAAATGTTCACGCCAGTTGTGTTTTACAGATCATGAGCTAGCGCACAAGTAAATGTCAAAGCAAATTGTGGTGACATTTCTCTCTGTGGGAAAAATGCTGCTATAAAACATTTGCATACTTCAAGTAATGCCTTCCACACTTGAGCCAATGGCAGCTGTCTATAGTTACACAGAGGAGTGTAAATACAGCACTGCAAGGACTGGCTTTTTGAGTTTCATTGTGACAGCTCATCAAGATGACTTGTCAAGTAAACTGAAAATACTTGTAGTAAGTTATATGGCATGATATTGATATGCTGGGAGCCCTATTGTTTACCTTTTTAAATAAAGAAAAATCTTGTCATTAAAAACAACTGAAATTCTCTATGCTCTCTATCACTGCTCTATTTAGTGATTTTATTTTGCATTAGCATGCATTCTGACTGGGTGAGCAAAAGCAACAAAGAATTGTTGAATTTAAAACAAAGAATTGATTTAGATGTGAGAATTTCCCTCTGTGGCACAACATACTTGTGATTTGTATTATCTGCAAATATACAGCGACCCCAAAAAGTATTTGGTACCTTTAAGCTGATGTGTGAAATGTCTGGGCCACTAGCGACACCACAGAATTGCAAAAATAATGACTGTTTTCAAACAAGTGTCTCTTGTCTTCCACTGTTGTCTTCCAACAGATAGTCATGTTTGTCCAATGGCAGATGGGGACATATTCAGAAAGCTATTTTAATAACGCAAATGTTTATTTTTGAAATTCCATTTGGTGGTGCTAGTTGCATAGAAATTACATACATCATCTTTAAAAAAAGGTATACATTTTATTCAGTGTTGGGCAAGCTACTCAATAAATTTAGCAAGCTAAGCTACCAACAATTCTACAAAAATATTAAGCTAAGCTAGAAGCTACACTTCAGAGAAAGTAGCAAGTTCAACTACAAGCTACACAAAAAAAGGAGCTTGCTACATTTAAGCTACTTCATATGCACATATGCACAGAGCATACTCTCATAGACAAATAATCTAAAATACTTATTCACATAATGTTTATCAAAGCCATGATACAGCATAATAAATTATAGCACAATACAGTACAGTATCGGCTACGCAGTATGGTGCAAATAATATGCATTTAAAAAACAAGTAAATTCATGTTTACTGTATGCATGCTACCTGTACAACCCCATGCATTTAAAATGAAAAATCACTATTTTTAATACTATCTCTACAAACCCATACCCATTTGAACATAATTTCCTTTGCATGTTCCTGTATAAAAACTCTACATATATTTTAATTCTGTGTCTAGCTGTTGTATTTCTGAAGCTTCTTATCAGAGGCCAAATCCTTGTGTGTTTGAGCACATCTGGGCAATAACAATGTGATTTCTAATGGTATCAGATTGTAATACCATGGTACTTTGTGATACAATTACCATATTCATATGGCGTTATATATGTGCCTCATTCCTGAGCGAGTAATTGTAAGTTTTGAGCACAGAGAACTATATTTTGCAAGCACATTGCATTATATTTTGAACAGAAATTAACAATCGCAAATAAAAAAATCGTTTGAGCAAAGAAAAAACGATTCCGTGCTCAATAAATGTATTTGCTATTATCCATATTAACGTGCAATAATAACCCTCTCACGCAGTTTACTCAGGTGCTCTCACAAATTTATTCTCTGCGCTCTGTCAAGTCCCTCTCTCTCTCTCTCGCTCAACCTCTTAATTCTGTGCGCGCTCAACTCTTGACACACGCGCGCTCAACTCTTCAAACACACGCGCGCTCAACTCTTGACACACACGCGCGCTCAACTCTTGACACACACGCGCGCTCATCTCTTGACACACACGTGCGCTCAACTCTTCAAACACACGCGCGCTCAACTCTTGACACACGCGCGCTCAACTCTTTACCCACACGCTGGCTCAACTTGCAACAGCGTTACAAGTGTGCCACAAAATCAACCAATCGGAAAAGTAAAGGTCAATTGTGATTGGCTGTTGGTCTCCAATCACCACACAGCACAAAGATGACGAAAACCTTTATGGATAGATGTCTTCTCTAGCCACCATCAAACATGACAGAGTCAAATGGTGAAAACTGCAACAATATGCCACAACGTCAGGTGAGTTAGTAATTTCTAGTTTTATGATGTTATGGTTTTCTATGCCTTTGATGAAACCCTGCTATTATCTACGGAAGCGTATTGCATTCACTTGAGAAAAAAAAATGTACTCTGTTTTTCTGAATTAACGACTTAATTATCTCAGAATTACGAGATAATTTTTCATGGAAAAAAAAGTTTTTGCTCTGTTTTTCTGAATTAATGAGATCCCTCAAAATCCTACCAGGAGCTTTATTTTAGCTGGATGCGCATGAATTTATAGAGATATATTTTAAACTTGGCCTTCAATACAAAGACATTACTGTCTATGACATTTGTAATACTGTCATGGCTGAGACATGCTTTGATCTTCCAAAGGACACTAATTACACGAGAACTACCGGAATTCTAGAACTACTAGAATGGCCATAGTGGTCATTCTGACCGTTCATACTAGACTGTACCAAATGTCATGTCATATTTACATTCGAAACTTCTATTGAGGTTTTAGAATGAAGCTTCTAATGTCTGTCGTCATATTTTATATCGTCATCACCCTAAAAATGTATTGAATAAAATAGAATAATATGGATCAAATGGAGCGCCAAGCGAACGCAGATAGTCCTACATTATACGATCTTTTTTTGAGCACGGAATCGTTTTTTCTTTGCTCAAACGATTTTTTTATTTGCGATTGTTAATTTCTGTTCAAAATATAATGCAATGTGCTTGCAAAATATAGTTCTCTGTGCTCAAAACTTACAATTACTCGCTCAGGAATGAGGCACAAATATAACGCCATATATTCATGAACTATTCTGTATTTATATGGTGCTTCAAAGTACTTCAAGAATACCATGTTACTACCATGGTAATTGTATATATGATTACCATATTCATATACAATTAAAAGTACATGGTGCTTCGAGGTATTTCAAATAATAACTTGGTACTACTATGGTACTTCAATAAATGACTACCTAATTCGTATACCACTGTATAAACATGGTGCTCCCAGGTAATGGTCCAAAACACATGGTAATGCCATGGTACTTTTTTGATGTGCTTTCCTGTGGGCTACTAAGTGTTTTGCTACTCTTTTGGTGATAAAATCTTTACATGCAATACCATTCAAGCTGTATATGTGTTGAACTTAATAAAGATCTTTTTTATCACTGGCAAACGATAGAACGCTTTCTCTCTAAAAAAAAAAAAGAAAAGAAAGGAGAAAATGACTGAAAGACAGAGCAAGTGTGTTCGCTTGTCTATGCTCTATGACTGAGAGGGACACACATCAGTTTTTCTTTGTATGTTTGGGGGAAGAGCATGCTGCTCTCACGTTGGGGCAGGACGGGTGCGAGCATTGCGATCTGCTCTTGCTCAAAATGCTTCGCTCTCGTCTCGTTTACTTCCAAGAGTCGGCACCCACACTTCAATCGTGGCGCTCTTGTATGGATCTGGCTGAGGAGCGAGAGGTCCATCCCTATCGTTCACTCTCTCCCCAGACCCAGCTGGTCCTTTCCGTGATCCTGAAGCACGGTCCGGCGCCTCTTCGGTTCATGAGGGGGACCTTGTGGAATCTCTGGAGTCTGCGGACTTTGAATTACCCACCCTCCTAGCATTCCGTGCATGATAATATATCATCGGAGGAATTACTCGAGGTGATTACTCATGCGGTGGCCAGGCTTCAATTAGACTGGCCACGCAAACAAGAGACCCCCAAACGCTACAAGTTGGAGGACAGATTTCTGACTGGTGGCCCCCTTCTTTGATGACCTCCATTACGAGCTCTCTCATTCATGGAGGAAACCTTATACATCCCGTGTCTATGTGCCCTCGTCGACTATATATTCGACTATCGTGGGTGCTGAGACACGGCGGTATTCGGTGATGCCGCTGGTTGAAGAGACACTTGCGGGTTATCTCTCGCCGGGTTCGGCATCATCGTTAAAATGACCCTCTCTCCCCACAAAGCCATGCAGGAATACCTCCACACTAGTAGGGAAGGCTTATCAGGCAGTGGGTCAGGCTGGTGCTGCCCTGCACACTATGGCAGTGTTACAGGCATACCAGGCTGATCTGCTGAAGGACCTGAGTGCGGGTACCACGCTTGATGAGGAGGCTTTCTCCGAGCTTCGTCGAGCTACGGATCTATCTCTTCGTGCAACCAGAAGTGCCATTGGCCGTCTATGTCTGCTTTAGTCAGCACAGAGAGACACTTATGGCTCAACCTATGGGGCATCAGAGATAAGGACAAAGTTTTCCTTCTTGATGCCCCGGTTTCACCTTCTGGCTTATTTGGGAACGCTATGAATATAGTTATCACCAGGTTCCAGGAGGCGAAAAATCACGAGGAAACATTCAGGCAGTTTCTTCCTCGCCGCACTCAGGGGGCGGGGCCGTCGGCCACCCAGACCCGCCCCGGTCCTGCTAGAAGGGAGGCTCAGAATCAAAGCATGGCTAGTCGTGCTCCCCCTCTTAAAGACTGGGGACAGGCTCGTCACCCTCAGCAGCCCCCAAAGCAAGACCTCAGGGTAGTAATTTCTAAAAAGAAAAAACCCTGATGGTCTTGTGCCCAGCCTTGTGGGGGTAGCCCCCCTCGGGACAGGGCTTGTGTACCCCCACGAAACCACTCCATTCCCGCCACCTCTGTTAGAGGCTTCCAGCGAAATGTTGGGTGTACTGCTGCTTCCTGCCTTTGTCCACGACGCGGAACACTCGACATCCCCTCAACAGGAAGTGACAAAATTAATACCCATCTCAGAGAACCTGGCAGCATGGAAACTTCTGCCAGGTATTTCTATATGGGTCCTAAGAACAGTAGAAAATGACTACAGAATCCAATTCGCTCACCACCCTCCGCGTTTCAATGGCATGGTTTCCACTACTGTGAAACAGGAGTAGGCATTTCTACTGTGGAAAGAACTGAAAAATCTCTTGGTCAAAGGGGCCATAGAACATGTTCCCCTTCCAGAGAAAGAGTCAGGTATTTACAGCAAATACTTCCTGGTTCCCAAGAAGGGTGGGGGGTTGCGTCCGATCTTAGATCTTCGAGGCTTGAATCACTCAGTCAGGGCGTTCAAGTTCAAGATGCTAACTATCAAGACGGTTGTGTCACAAATCCAACATCACGATTGGCTGGTCACGATCGATCTCATGGACGCATGCTTTCATATAGAAATTTTGCCACAGCACAGGAAGTTCCTGATGTTCGCTTTCGGGGGCAAAGCCTTACAATATCGGGTTCTTCCATTCGGCCTAGCCCTATCACCCCGCACATTCACGAAATGCATGGATGCAGCACTGGCTCCTTTGCGACTCCGGGGCATCCGCATTCTGAATTACATAGACGACTGGCTGAAACTAGCACAGTCTCAAGAACTGGCAGTTCAGCACAGGGATATTTCTTAGCTCATCTGGTTTCAAAAAGAGTGTTCTCTCTCCCACCCAGGGAATTACCTATCTGGGAGTTATATGGAATTCGATCACAATGCGGGCACAATTGTCTCCCGCTCGAATCATGTTCATTCAGAACACCCTGAGCAAAGTCAGGCTAGGTCAAAGTTTCACTGTTCGTCAGTATCAACGAATACTAGGTCTCATGGCGTCTGAGTCCACGGTGATCCCTTTGGGCCTTCTGCACATGAGACCGTTTCAATTGTGGCTCAAAGCCAGGGGATTTCATCCAAGGGCCAGGAGTGACAAGATATCAACGGATGGTAGAGTCACTGATCTATATAGATAACTGGATAGCTCATGACGTCACAACAGTGAAGCTACTGCGCCGCCATCTTGGTATTCCCTAACATTCTGTACTCCTATGTGTCTCAATGGGAAATCGTCTGTTTTGGTGAGTAATTTGTACCCATCCAGTCACATTAAAACACATTTCTTATGTCTGCATACACTGTATCACAACGCAATCTTCCTAAATATGTAATTCATTATTTATTTTGACTTTAATTTTCCCCCCTGCTTATTCTAAATGTGAGCGTGTTATGTTACTCTTTATTGCAGCAGCATTACGTTCAGCGGTGCACGTGCGCACGTGTTTCAATAGAAACAAGTTTAAGAAACTGAGGTAAGATATCAGTAGACATTTGCAAACATATTTTTTGCAGGCTTTAAAGTTTTTATTCTGAATACATAATTATGTTTTTTAGCTTTTGTTTATGTTGAACGTGCATTGTGGTTATTTTCTTAGGATAAATGAATATTAGCTATGCAGCTAACGTTAACTTAGTGAGTTATACTGTTATTCATTGTGGTTATTTTCCTAAGTCAGCTTTTTTGGTCAAGTTGAATATCTAATTGCAGATCAACACCGGTTACATATGATAAATATAATGTGGGCTTTCATTAATTCTCTGTGTGTGATTTGTACTTTTTGCAGTGCAGGCCTGAATACGGTCCAGCTCACGGGCATCATTTATAAAGTGATCAATTGGAATAGACGAGGAGCAGGGCAGGACTGGTAATCTGGACTACCGGACATTTTTCCGGTGGACCGACAAACTTTGGGGCCGATCAGGGTGGACTGGCCATCGGGAGAACCGAGCGGGTCGCTGTGTCGGCCGCGATAATCTAAAACGAGCCGCCGCGTTAGCGAACACTACCCACCCAACAACTTTTTGACAGTTATGTCAAATCCGGGCCGATTCTCTTTCCAGTCCAGCCCTGAAAAGGTGCACATGGATATTGTTGAAGTTAAACAAGGTAAATTTGCCGTTTGGATTTCAATAAACATCGCACTGAATGCTAGATAAAACTGGAATTGGTTTGCAACAGGAGGAAAAGCTGTATGAGGAGTCAGCCTGGCTTCACTGAAGAGCTGTTTTAACAGAGTAAAAAATATTATACTGTCTGTTTTTATTTGCAGTGAAGGTACTTTTGCAACATGCAGTATAAGTCTCATAAAATTACTGTGTTTCAGATAGTTATAACATTTAATATTAATAGAAAAGTTGACCCAAATATGTAAATTCTGTCATCATATACTCAACCTCATGTCCTTCCAAATCCATGTGACTCTTTTGCAGAACCCCCAAAAATGTATTTTGTATTCCATATAATGAAAGTAAATGGTGAGCAAAATAGCTTGTTTTGGTCACCAATGGCTTTCATTATATGGACAAAAACATTTTTTTAAATGGCATCTTTTGTGTTCCACAGAAAAAGTCATACAGGTTTGGAAGGACATGAGGTTGAGTAAATAGCTGTGCGTAAGGTCTTAAGTTGGGGTATAAAGTTCAAGGCTTCGTAACTACTAGTTAGTTTGCAACTAAGTTGGTGCTTAATTTGATTGCTCCACCTGTTCTTTAAGTTCATTTTTTTTTATGTACTTGGAAGCTTTTGTTATTGAACAAATAAATATGTATGATTTCCTTGAGTGTGCATATGTCAATAAACCTATTTCTGATTATGATTTAAAATATCAGGGATTGTTGAAATAATTAAATGCTCACAAGCTGGTATGTACATGTTCCAGAAATGAATGCAAATGGATAATTCCATTAAGTAAAGGTAAATTAATGTGTGTGTGTGTGTATATATATATATATATATATATATATATATATATATATATATATATATACACATACTACATATGAACTTGTGTGTGTATACTATGCTACATTTTTATATTTGGTTCTGGATTTATTCTAAGAGATACTGTCTAGTTACAATATCAACACAAAGCTAGTCGTTTTTCTTAACTTTAAAATTTGTTGATGTGCATGCACCCCTAAATTAGTTCACATTTACTATATAATCTAGTCAAAATGGTTAATAATGTTGGCAAATTATGCAGATGTATAATTTGTCAACATTATGAACAATGAGCATCAACAGATTTAAACTATGAAGGCAGAGAAACATTGCATGCTGTAACAATCTGCAGATGGATAACTTTGCTTTAAAAGGGGTATTAATACACTTTGGTGTTGTATTTTTACTGTTGATTATTAAAGATTATGATCGTTATGGACACTCTACATGGGGATAACGACTAATGTGTGCTTAATATGTACATAGTCATAAATTACAACCTGTGGGCACTTTAGCCGCATCCTTAAGTGAGTGTTGTTTCGCGGTTAAACGTTGCACATGCCGCGATGCCCTCTGTCGGTAGGGAATAGTAAGATGGCCGCCAGAGCACTTCCGGTAGCTTCACCTACTGCTGGCAGTTTAGAATTCTATGAGCTATCCAGTTATATGTATAGATCAGTGGGTAGAGTACAGAATTAAAGCAAGACATACAGAGATTGGATTTGTTCTTATTAATTTGATTCATGAAAGTTCCAATTCAAGTTCCAATTAATTTTCATATCACCATCTCATAAAAAAGTTGTCCAAAGTGCTTTACATAAAAACAACAAAACAAAAATGTAATTATAAACAGAAATATGCATGCATACATATACAAGCATACAGTGCATTCAGAAAGTATTCAAACACACTCTTTTTTCCACAATTATTATATTGCAGCCTTATGCTAAACATTTTTACATTATAATTTTTTCACATCAGTCTACATTTCATACCCCATAATGATTAACAAAAAACAGATTTGTAGTAACTTTATTAAAAATAAAAAAAACTGAGATAAGTATTCAGGCCCTTTATAGCCTTTTTAAAACTAAGTGGTATCAGCAAACAAATAATGCTAGTCCTCTTCTAAAAACTAATTAAACTTTTCATGCAACTTTTGTTTTCAACCAACTGGTCCAAGTTGATTTTTAATAGCTGTATGAAGTAATTTCCTTTAATGTCTTGGCACAGAATACTGACAAATGGCCTTATTTGCATCCTATTTCTCATGGACATAATGTTAAATAGAAGTTATATCCTCCATAATACCAAAATGAGAATGAGAGAGAGAGTCCTTAATCTTGCAACATGCAAATTATTTGCAGTGTTCCAGCTTACCACAGAGTATAAAGCAAAAGAGGTGGCAGTGATTCAACATGACAAAAAGTTGAAATGAATAGAGCGAGACTATCACTCAAATGACTGGAGGAATTTTGCAGCAATCGATTTTAGCAGTCTAAGGAAGTAGTAAGTGAATGCCTTTTGAAAGGGCTTTGGTCAAACTCATTCAAAAGGTGTGACACTTCTTTCCGGGCTTGGTATGCAAAAAGTGATTTCATTTCTGTTTGAACATGGATGTCAATCAAATTGACTACATTTACATGGACACCAGAAAGCCATCTATTGTGAGCAAGCTGCTTAAGGCTGGAAAGTGGCATTCCTGTTTACATACACTGTGTTTGTGGCTTTCTCTTTATGCCTGTATAATGTACATACGACTCGTTCAGTAAGCGGCTTTCTCCACAGCAACATCATTTTGCTGCAAAGCTTTTGTGATATACATGCGATCAAAGAAAGACTGCCATTTTATTCTCTATAACTTTGCTTTATTTCCAGATATTCCAAAGCTGTTGCTATGTTTGTTTTCGTCACTTTACATTGGGACCTGCAGCAGAATTGCACTGCAATAGTGGGGTTTCACTCTTATGCCAAACTCCAGGATTCACCCAATGTAGTTGATGGACAGTAGTCAACATTTTAATTGATGTGTATAAATCAGTATATTTTAAAATATCTGTGATTTTCCCTTTTCCCACTTTACACTCAGAAAAGTTGAATAATTTCAGCTGTGTTGAATTGTTGATCTGATAAATGGCTCCATCCTATGACCTTAGTAATCTGGTCTGTTCTGCTCACTCTTCAACAGTGTTGGGGTAACATGAAAAAAGTAACACACATTATGTAATCAGATTACTTTTCCGAGTAACGATTAAAGTAACAGAATATTTTTTTTATTTTAGACCCTTATATCAGTGTTTCTTTTAAAATAAATTAATGTTTTGCTTTTGTACACATCTACTGCCCTTTGTGAGAAATCAGAAGTAAAAGTGTGCAAACTTCAGGGAGGAGACGTAGTGCATGATGGGCATTGTAGTTCTATAGAATGCAATATATATATATATAGAGAGAGAGAGAGTGAGAGAGAGAGAGAGAGAGAGAGAGATGGCTCATCTTCCAATAAACAGGTTTGATTCATGTGTTAATAAACACTGCATTAAAAAAATCTGTAAACACGTTTAGGCAGAGGGATTATAAGGCTAGTCTTCCACAGGCAACGGCATGATAAACAGGGTGAAATACTCTCAATTCACTGACTTATGCAGCCGAACTTCTCCGTTTTACAGCTCCCTGTAACTGGGAGAATGGTATGAGAAAAGGCTCTGACCAATGTTCTACATTAGTTGTGTATGCAAAGAAAATGTATTAGTTTAGAAAAAACAGGTAGCTTGATTCATGAAACAAAATGTTTTTATGACATTTTGGTATCATTAAAAACAATTCCATTCAAGTTGTATCCACATGCGCCTTTGAAGTTGTGGCATCTGTATGCACCGTGGATCAACTCAAAACAAGAGAGCACTGAGATGACTTTAGTGAAAAATATTCATTTATTCATCAGACTTATTCCATGAACATGTTAGGCTGGCATTCCCCACTGAATTTTATCCTGACCTTTGAAAAACATCTTAAGTTGACTGAAATTGTTGATGAGCACCACATATGGTGACAAATATGATTCAAGTTCAAGTGTTGGACTTTGCTGCTTTAAGACGGTGGTTATTCTTCATTATTCATATTGCCTTCCATGTTGATGGAAAAACAAATCATGCATATGCATGTTATTGATTATTTATTATCAGGGGTGTAAAGTAACAAATTACAAATACTCACATTCCTGTATATCCAATAATATCCAATAATTGTACTTTTATAAGTTGTTTAAAAATGTTATACTTTAACTTTTAATTGAGTACATTTTAATTGCTGTAACTGTACTTTTACTGCGCTATTTTTCCACCATCTGTGTTTGCTACCTCCCTGTCCAGAATTAATTTTTATCTATCAACATGATTGGCTACGAGAGTCTCATGACCCCCGTCAAATCAAATCACACGTAACAAATTTGAACAGCAACTGCAGATTTGGCGCCATGCCGCCATCTGTGGAGAATGCCTCAAACACAGTTCAACATGAGCGAACTGCAGAACGCTCACCCCGATGGACTGTTTATTGTCGCCGGAGTTTTCAACCACGCGAATCTCAAGACAGTGCTCCCTAAATTCCATCAGTATATGGACTTTGCAAGGAGAGGGGCGAACGCGCTTGATCTTGTTTACACAAACATCCCAGGCGCGTACCGGGTGGAGCACCGCCCCCACCTTGGCTACTCAGACCACATCTCTGTTATGTTAATTCCAGCATAAAGACCGCTCCTCAGATGCACAAAACCGCTTCAGAAGCAGGTGAAAACCTGGCCAGCAGGAGCCATCTCTGCTCTTCAGGACTGTTTTGAGTGTACTGACTGGCACATGTTCAGGGAGGCTGCAACATATGGCGATTCTACCAACTTGGAGGAATACACAGCATCAGTGACCAGCTACATCAGCAAGTGCATTGATGATGTCACTTTCTCCAAGACCATCACCACACGCTCCAACCAGAAGCCGTGGATGACTGCGGAGGTGCGCACACTGCTGAGGACCCGAAACTCCACCTTCAGAGCAGGCGATAAGGCAGCCCTAAAAACAGCTAGGGCCAAACTGTCCCGGGCAATCAGAGAGGCAAAGCGCTCTCACGCCCAGAGAATCCACAGTCACTTCCAAGACAGCGGTGACATGCGGCGCATGTGGCAGGGCATCCAGGCCATCACCAACTACAGGACAACATCAGTTGCCTGTGACAAAGATGCCTCCCTTCCAGATGCACTGAACGACTTCTACGCTCGGGTTGAAGTGCAGAACGACGTAGTGGCGAGGAAGACCACCCCTCCTCCCAATGACCAGGTGCTCTGTCTTACCACGGCAGATGTGAGGAAAACTCTACGTAGAGTCAACCCACGGAAGGCTGCTGGACCAGACAACATTCCTGGCAGAGTGCTCAGAGGATGTGAAGACCAGCTAGCAGATGTTCTTACCGTCATCTTCAACATCTCTCTGAGCAGCGCCGTCGTTCCAACGTGCTTCAAGGCCACCACCATCATCCCCATACCAAAGAAGTCTGCAGTGTCCTGCCTCAACAACTACCGTCCCGTCGCACTTACACCCATCATCATTGAAGTGCTTCGAGAGGCTTGTCATGAGGCACATTAAGACCCAGCTGCCCCCCTCACTAGATCCACTGCAGTTTGCATATCATCCAAACGTTCAACGGACGATGCCATCGCCACAACCCTCCATCTGGCCCTCACCCACCTAGACAATAAGGACTCATACGTTCGAAGGCTGTTCATAGATTTCAGCTCAGGATTCAACACAATCATTCCCCAGCACCTGATTGGAAAACTGAACCTGTTGGGCCTGGACATCTCCCTCTGCAACTGGATCCTGGACTTCCTGACTGGAACACCTCAGTCAATCCGGATCAGGAACAGCATCTCCACCACCACCACACTGAGCACTGGGGCCCCCCAGGGCTGTGTGCTTAGTCCACTGCTGTTCACTCTGCTTACTCACGACTGTGCAGCAATGCACAGCTCGAACCACATCGTCATGTTCGCAGATGATACGGCTGTGGTGGGTCTCATCAGCAAGAACGACGAGTCAGCATACATAGAGGAAGTGCAGCTGCTAACGGACTGGTGTAGAGCCAACAACCTGTCCCTGAATATTGACAAAACAAAAGAGATGGTTGTTGACTTTAGGAGAGCACAAGGTGAACACTCTCCGTTGAACATCGGCGGCTCCTCTGTGGAGATCGTCAAGAGTACCAAATTCCTTGGTGTTCACCTGGCGGAAAACCTCACCTGGTCCCTGAACACCAGCTCTATCACCAAGAAAGCCCAGCAGTGTCTCTACTTTCTCCAAAGACTGAGGAAAGCACATCTCCCACCCCCCATCCTCACTATATTCTATAGAGGGACTATTGAGAGCATCCTGAGCAGCTGCATCACTGCCTGGTTTGGGACTTGCACCGTTTCGGACCGCAAAGCCCTGCAGAGGATAGTGAGGACAGCTGAGAAGATCATCAGGGTCTCTCTTCCTTCCATCAAAGACATTTACAAAAAACACTTGTGGCATGGGGGGCGTGGTCAGGTGACAAGCCTTACCGCTCTCTCTCTCTCCCGCAGACCGACACATGACCACGCCCCCCATGCCACAACACTGTATCCGCAAAGCAACCAGCATTGTGGGCGACCCCACACACCCCTCACACATACTCTTTACCCTCCTGCCGTCTGGCAAGAGGTACCGAAGCATTCGGGCCCTCACAGCCAGACTGTGTAACAGCTTCTTCCCCAAGCCATCAGACTCCTCAATACTCAGAGACTGGACAGACACACACACACACACGTGTCATGAGTTACACTTTAATTACTGTCACTTTATAACTGGCTGCTACCTCAGTAACTGCTATGTGCATAGAACATTATCTCATAGTATGTTATGTTTACATTTTTAGAAACTGTCATCTTTTTGCACTACTGTGTAGGCTACTGGTCGGCGCTGCACTGTCTCTCACTGTGCCTATTGTCCTGTTCATTGTCAGAAATGTCTTGTACTGTCCCGTACTTTTTGCACATGTTTGCATGTGCACTTTATATAGGTATATATAGGTATTTTATATAGGTATTTTATTTAGTTGTGTAGTCTCATGTGGTCCTGTGTTTGTCCTACGTTATTTTTATGTAGCACCATGGTCTAGAGGAACGTTTTCTCGTTTCGCTGTGTACTGTACTAACTGTATATGGTTGAAACGACAATAAAAACCACTTGACTTGACATGAACACATCACGGCCGCACCTAAAAGGGATTTTCACTGTGAAAAAGGCCAATTGCTTGACTGTGTCATGTGAGTTTATTTGAAGAAACATATTGAGGTAAATTCCATATTTCTGTTTTATTTAATGTTTCTATAACATAGCCTGTAATTTAACTATCTATCACTAAGATTGTTGGGCTGCTGCGAAAGAATAATATGATCTAGATATTTATCGGAAAAAAGATAAATGTCCTTGATCTGGTTTGAATACATGCTGTCGGTTGACATAGACTTTTTATTTCCTGATGTCTGTAACTGCGCACTGTTTGATTGACATGCGGTTAATGTTTGTATGCTTTACATGCGCGTGCTCCAAGTGCGCTAATTAGGGTTAGCGACTAAATAATCAAATAGGCCTACACTATAATTCCACCAATGCCCATCTTGGTGAGGATTTAATGTAAACACGGTCGTTTATGTCTAAAGTGAACTTTAAACAGTGGGACAAAAAGCGTTTTTGTATCAAAATGTCAGACTTGAAGTGTACATGTAAGTGAATTGAGTCCAGTAGGCTATATATCATATAAAGGCTATTAATCAAACAACAATAACAAGGAAACGAGAAAACCACTCACTAATTTTGGCTGAATAACTTTAAAAGTATTAATGTAATAGAATAAAACAGTGACATTTGAAATAATAATATTTTTTAAATGTTCGTTTTTTAATAAATTACCAGGAAAGTAGAGATGATAAAATAATTTATAACTATGCTTAGTCTTTATAAAGATATAAAAGTATCAACATTACTTCAGGTAGAATATTCCACCAGTCACAAACTTCAGAAAATTGTGCATCATGCATGAGAATGAGAACACAACTATTTCTGGACTTAAAAGAAACAATTACTAAATCAATGTTGAACATTGTATCTCAAAAGGAGGACAATGTGCCCCACCATGTGCTACTTAAAGAAATAATTCACTCAAAAATGAAAATTATCTTGGAATTTGCTCACCCTCATGCGTCTGTCTATGACTTTCTTTCTTCAGAACACAAATGATTTTTAGAAGAATATTTCGTCTTTGTAGGTCCATTCAGTGTAAGTGAATGGTGACCAGAACTTTGAAGCACCAAAAAGCACATAAAAGCAGCATAGAAAGTAATACATACAACTCCAGTGGTTTAATCCATGACTTCAGAATTGGGTTGAAAGGTGTGGGTGAGAAACAGATCAATATTTAAGTACATTTGTGCTAGAAATTCTTCTCTCTGCCCAGTAGGTGAAGATATGCATGAAGTGAATCACCAAACACACAAGAAGAACTATGTGAAATTTAAAGTGGAGATTCACTGAGCATGGAGGAGAATTAACAGTAAAAAAGGAATTAAATATTTATCTGTTTACACCACAGCTATCATATCACATCTGAAGACAAGGATTAAACCACTGGAGGTACATGGATAAGAATACTTTTATGCTGATTTATGTGATTTGTGGAGCTTCAATGTTTTAGCACTGATTCACTTTCATTGTATGGACCAAAATAACTGAGATACTCTTCTAAAAATCTTAATTTGTGTTCTGCGGAAGAAAGAAAGTCATACACATCCAGGATGGCATGAGGGTGAGTAAATGATGAGAGGATTTTAATTTTGGTGGAATTATTCTTTTTTAAGTGTGATGTAGCCCCTGTACCAAATAACATTTCCCATTCCTGCTCTAAATCCTCTATAGTGCAGGACATGACGTACCAAGTAATCTTGCTTATTTAGCATTTTTTTGCATTCCTTGCATTGTTTGAACATGTTTTATGCACAAAAATAACACTGTTGGCATTAAGGGAAATTTAGACCCTCCACATAAACTGATTTAAAAAAATAAAAACACATGCCCTGTGTTTTAAAAAATAAATAAATATTTAAACAAGCAATGCATAAAAAAAAATAATAATAGAATGAAAGCATTTAAGCTCACGCAAAGCGAAGAAAAAGACACCCTTAATGAAGTAGACAGACGAAGTAAACATACAGGACGAATATAAACACTTGATAGTTATCATGTTTATATTGTACCTCATTTTTTTGTTGAGATAAACATGCATTTCCACGTGCTCGGTAAACTATATTCATTTGTAAACACCAGTTTAAATGAATGAATGTCCCTTACCTCCCCTAGCATAGTCTTTCTCAGTTGCCATGTTTGTTGTTTACAGAAGCGTTGCAATGATTACGTTGCTACGGTGACGCTGGTTTCTAACGAGCTGCACATATATGAGATTAAAGTGTACACTGCTTATCCGGTACATTTAAACTGGAACCTAGCTTTCTCACAGTAAGCCACATTCTCACAATAACCCGCTTTTCTGATGTCCATCTGAACGTACTGAGTGACAGAACTGATTGCTCAACAAATGTGATCAACTTGTTTCCACACTCAAGAGCGTCACCCAGTCTATTCTGTTATAACTGCCAGTTTTAGTTTGTGTGTTCAAGATTGAACATGCATCTCACAGTATATATGGACAGCAAAGCAAAACTTTGCAAAATTGAAATAGTATTTTTACTATTCTAATATTTATTGCATAATGAATATTCAAATATTCGACTACGCATGCACATCCCTAGTGTTAAATAATAGATTAGTGATGTATTTTAAAAGTTGGCATACAGTGTTCATTATAATGGGGCATAGGTTTTGCAACTCGGTACTCAATACTCACTACTCATGAGTACTTTTAAATGAGCTACTCTTTTACTCTTAAGTAATTTTTAGGACAGATACTTTTACTCTACTCACACTAAATGTTTTGGGAAGCAACAGTACTTCTACTTGAGTATGATTTTTCAGTACTCTTTCCACCTTGTTTATTATAAATATGACGTGAAGACCTACTTTCTAAATGCTTTGTTTTACTATGTCGTTTTGACATGAGTGTTGTACATTAACGCACATACTGAGAAAACCGAGGGTGATAGAGTTTCTGTCTCTAATTAATAAATGTATCTCAAATAACCAACTGAAAACTAATATCCTTTTTGATTCATGACAATAAGACACATCTAGTGTGAACCAATGACATGTTCTATCTCTCGCCATCTCTCTCAGTTTTTCCCAGTCAAACCCCATCTGTCTGTTTCATCATTTCAGTCTCACTGCCTATTTCCCATTCATTCAAAAAAATAAGAGACACAATATACATTTCCAGAAACTGGTGATGAAAGGTGATAAAATACAATTTTATTAAAACATTTGATCAAACCTAAATCAAAGTGTTTCACCCCTTTAGCTTATGTTAAAATATCAGTCCACAGTCAAACAGCCTAAAACATCAGCTTTGACTAGAGTAGTGAGGTGTCAAACAAAGGATAAATGACATACAGTAGTGTGAGTAGTGTGAGAGCCAAATTTTTGAGGATGCGTTTGCTGATTGCATGACATTCTGTGCTCTAATGCCCTTGCATTCTCCAAAAAAAAAAGATGCTCCCAACTGTCATAACATTAACTTAATACCAAGCCAGCAGGATGGACTGAGAAGGAAGAAATGGGGCAGGGAAGGAAACATCCATAAAAACAGGAACATGTACTTACTGTACTGACAGTTTCTTCCCATATATTCCCCTGGGCATTCACAGGAATAGTTTGCAACCAAATCTGTGCAGCTCCCTCCGTTTTTGCATGGGTTTCTTTCGCATTCATTAATGTCTGTGAAAAAAAGAATAGAAAAAGTGATTACTTTAAATCAGGCTTAAAAGCAATTACTGGAACACTTCTCATTCAAATACACTGGTGGTGGCCAGTTACAGAATTTGGGGTAGTACAGTACTGCTTAATTGATATTTGCTACTCTCCTCACAGCTTACATCTACATTTGAGCAATATAATCAAATTAAAGAGATGATAAAATGTCACAACATTGGTCTGACAGCCTTTTTGTTATCTGTCAGTGTGTTTGTCTCTGTTTTGTGTTTAAGCACATGGCTCTGTTTGTGTTTTTGTCTGCCATGCACTCTTCTGACCCTTTCCGCTTAGTTCACCTTGCCACACCTCCTAATTTAGTCCTTGTAATGTTGATTGTCTCCCTCTATATATTGTGACTTCTTCCCGCTTGTGTTTGTCAAATTGTTTTGTGAAGTTGGTGTTGTTAAGTCAGTCAGTCAGTCAGTCAGTCAGTCAGTCAGTCAGTGCCTGTATACATTATGTTCCTGTTTTTTGTCAGTCCTTTCTGTTATCTTTTTTCTTGTTTATATTAGTCTGTTTTCTCTCCTCCCATGAGAGATTTATGTTCATCTTTGTTTCAATAAAGTTTTTGCATTCACTCTATTCCTGCAATTGGGTCCTCATTCCTGCTTGCATTTGTGACAAAAAAAATGGTTACTGTTGATAATAAAACAATACCAGCCTATCACTAGATAGTCATTGATGAATTAATTAAACATGTATGAACACAAAAGACATTGTGCTACATTTGAAGCAGACAAAAATTAATTAAACAAGAAATGGAAACTATAGTGCATTCAAAAGTTATTTTTAAAAATAAAAATTTTTCCCCACATTTTTTTATGTTGCAGCCTTATTCTAAAATGCTTTAAAGTAATTTATATCAATCTAGACTCCATACTACATAATGACAGCAAAAAAAAATTGGGGATTATTTGTTTTTAATAAAAAAAAAAAAAAACTGAAATATCACATTGATATACATATTCAGACCCTTAACTCAGTACTTAGTTGAAGCACCTTTGGCAGCGTTTACTTGCTCAAGTCCTTTTGGGTATGATGCGACAAGCTTTGCACACCTGGATTTGGGGATTTTCTGCCATTCTTCTCTGTTGATCCTTTCAAGCTCTGTCAGGTTGGATGGGGACAGCCATTTTCAGGTCTCTACAGAGATGTTCAATTGGGTTTAAGTCTAGGCTCTGGCTGGGCCACTCAAGGACATTCACAGAGTTGTCCCTAAGCCACTCTTTTATTGTCTTGGCTGTGTGCTTACGGTCATTGTCCTGTTGGAAGGTGAACCTGCGGCCCATTCTGAGGTCATGAGCGCTCTGGACCAGGTTTTCATTGAGGATATCTCTGTATTTTGCTGCGTTCAGATTTCCTTCAACCCTAACTAGTCCCCAAGCATTGTGGTATATGGTATTGTGCAGGTGATGAGTGGTGCCTGGTTTCCTGCAGACATAATGTTTGGAATTGAGGCAAAACAGTTCAATCTTCATTTAATTAGACCAGAGATCTTGTTTCTCACAGTTTGAGTGTTTTTTGCAATTTCCAAGCGGCCTTTCATGTGTCATGCACTGAGGAGAGGCTTCCATCTGGCCACACTTCCATAATGCCTATATCCATGGATTTTTGCAGTGATGGTTTTCCTTCTACAAGTTTCTCCCACACATGATCTCTGGAGCTCAACCAGAGTGACCATCAGGTTTTTGGTAAGAGTACCAAGGCCCTTCTCCCTTGATTGCTCAGTTTGGCTGGGCGGCCAGCTCTAGGAAGAGTCCTGGTTGTTCTAAATGTCTTCCATTTAAGAAATTTGGATGCAACTGTGCTCTTGCAATGCAGCCAAACATTTTGTAGCCTTACCCAGATCTGTGGCTCAACACAATCCTGACACTGAGGTCTGCAGGCAGTTAATTTAACCTCATGGCTTGGGTTTTGGTCAAAAATGCATTTTCAGCAGTGGGACCTTATAGAGACAGGGGTGTGTTTTTTCAAATTATGTCCAATCAGTTGCATTTTCCACAGGTGGACTCCTGGTCATTAAGAGTAGAAAAATCTCAAAGATGATCTAGAGAATGGGTTGCACCTGAGCGAAAGTGTAAGTGGCATAGCAAAGAGTCTGAATACTTATGTCAATGTGATATTTCATTTATATATAATATATATATTTGCAAAGTTAGTAAAAATATGTTTTTTGCTCAGTCATTTGGGGTATGAAGTGTGGATTGATGTGAAAAAGAATATGGGGCAGTGGTGGCTCAGTGGTTGAGGCTCAGGGTTACTGACCAGAAGGTCAGGGGTTCAAGCCCCAGCACCACCAAGATGCCATTGTTGGGCCCTTGAGCAAGGCACTTAACTCCAGGTTTCTCCGGGGGGATTGTCCCTGTAATAAGTGCACTGTAAGTCGCTTTGGATAAAAGCGTCTGCCAAATGCATAAATGTAAATGTAGAATACAAATATTTAAAGCATTTTAGAATAAGGCTGCAACATAACAAAATGTGAAAAAAAAGTCTGAATACTTTTTGAATGCACCATCAATTTGAAACTGTGGGATTTAGTTCCGAGATAAAACAAAGCATATCTATAGCTGAAAATAATATATTTTTGGTTATTCACTTATTTGACACTCAGCAGATTATTCTATACTAATATTAAACACCATAAAGATGCAATCAGTATTTGTTTAGTTTTAATGTTGTGCTGGTCAATATGGCAGTCATGTTTGACTTGAATTAACATCTAGTGACATAGATGATGATACTAATCGTAGATGATACTAATAATGGCATAGTAATATTGGAAATGGCATTTGAGGTTACTAATGCCATTGTAGAAATACTCTATTCACAGTCGACCATGCATAATTAATTTGATTGTAGAAAGTGTCCAATAATAGGAGGATTAATTAGAAAAAGTGAGTAGTATTAGGCTTAACATGGTGAACTCCACACTCCATGTAAAATAGAACCACTTTTTTGAGGCTACTGATATGACATATATTTCAACAGTACTACTTATTTCAAAGTAAAACATTTTAACGAGGACAAAAAATGACTGAGTGCACCTTTTGAAATAGGAACAGTACTCCAGTTACATTCTGAGTGTTGGATCCTCAATGTTGACTGATAGTCAATTACCTTACTACTATCATTACCATTAATTACAATAGGCAATATGTATTTTGTTGAAGTGACTGTCATGGCTCATACCTACAGAAACCACCTGCCAAGAAAATCTTTGTAAATAAATATTAAAAAACAGACAACTCCCCTGCAGAACATCAAAGGAATGCTTTTTTGGGAATACAATGTTCCCTTCAATAACACATGTTTCCACAGGCACATGGTGATCTCCTAGAGCTCTCTATAAGCCCACATCATGAGTCCCTCATAGTGAATGTTTGATGACAGTGAGCTGCAACCTGCTACTAAAGAGGAACTCTGATTCATATAGGCAGAGATAGACGGGGATCCTGTTCAAGCCATACTGAGGGAAAGAACGGACACAGACATGGATGAATCATCACTTGATCATCTAACTTAACACACACACACACACAATAGAACATTGATATTCAACATTAGGCTTCTCCACAAATTAGGCTGATGAAAACCACACCTGTCTTAATTATTCTGTGGTTAGATGAACAGGAAATACACAGTTGCTTTCTGTGAAAGTGCATTCACAATAATCTAGCTGTGTGGTCTAAAGCCCTCAGCTCTCGATAACACCACAGGGTCCCCACATTTTTTACAAATGTACTTCCATGGCTTTTCCAGTTTATGTATTTATTATTTATATTATTAATATTTCTTATTTAGATATTGCACTTACAAAAACCAATTTTCAATGAAATATTTTAGAATATAGCTAAATAATATTTTTTTAACTATTTTATTTTTTCCAAAAAAAAAAAGACTTTTCTCACACATGCCGTGTATGGAGTGTCTATTTGTACCATGGTGTAAATGGCATCTGCCACACAGTGCATCTATTTGCACCCCAATAGTCTGGTGGAACCACAGAAATATACGACAAACTAGACAATAGATGTCGCTGCATGGGTGTGGGATGTAAAGACAATGAGTGCATGTTTATTGTTGTCCTAGCGACCGCCATTCTAATCAGTGTTTTGTCCCATTCTTTTACAATCTGATTTTCTGATTCCACTCTTAATATTTCCTTTAATACTACTTAAAATAATACATACAAATGAATATAAATGTTGATTTAATTGCAGTGATTTGGTCATGGTGAATGTCCGGGAGTGAAGAAAATTGTTTGATCCAGATGCGGGTTCTATCATTCGCACTCTTTCCCACGGCTTGGCATCAATTGTGCGTAGATTGCATCACTTTATTAATAATATTGTAGTAACCATGTTATTTTTTTTTTGGCAGAAACCATAGTTTTAATGCAATTAACCATTGTGTTGCTACAGTAATATGGTGGTAAAATAGTAACATGGTTCATTTTGTGGAAACTATGATTACTGTAGTAAAACATTGGTTATTTTTTTCTATGGTAAGGTTAGGTTTTGAGGTTGGGTTTAATATAGTGTGTCTGTGGGACTCTAAATAAACACAAAAAACACACTGCAGTGATACCAATACTGAATATTTGTATTTAAATTTGGGTGCAATTGATATCTGACACTATTTGCACCAGGGTGCAATTAATGTATTCCATTATTTGCACCAGGGTTGGGGTTCAAATAAAATAATATCTGCCCTGGGGTATAAATAGCATATACCATTATTTGCACCAGGGTGCAAATAGCAACTGCCTTTAGTTTATGGGCTTTTTAACTGTAATGACCAGACAAGGTGAAATAAGATTTTAATAGGCCAGATTTGAACCGGAACTCTTTGTGCCACAAGCACTTGCACTTCTCATTGTGTCATGGGTCTGGTGCTTTTAAAGATTTTTAAAGATTTTATTAACTTTCATGTATTTTCCACTGCTGGAAATCACGAATTTAAAATATACCTGATATCTCCAGGTTTTCTATAAAGAGCAAAAGTCAAAAGACCAAAGAATCTACAAACAAGTAAATATTTGATTTAAAAGTGGCAAGACCTCCTTTGAACTAATGTTCTCTTACGAGAGGTTCTCTCGTATTGCGTAAGCTAGCTTACGCTACGGAAAGATTCATCTTTTCTGAGATATTGAAGCCAAAAATTATCCTTAATTTTTGTATCCATTATCAGCGCAGTCGCGGCAACTGCAGACCTTGGCGGGCTAGCTAGCGAGCTCATAGGTTGCTCTGCGGCAACTGCTGCAGCCTATAGACGAGCTTGGGCGAACTTCGCATCCAATGAGAAGCGTCCGGCGCTCACTGCAACAAAGCCCGCCAAAATGGGCGTGACTAGAGTGCATATAAGCGTAGTTCGTAGGCTGGAACCCTGATTTTCATCTCTTCAGCGAAGCTCTTCGCATCTCTGAACTGGAAGCGGCGTGCGCCGTTCGAGGGGCATCAAGCAAGCGTGGACAGCGCTTCGAAGAAGCCGGCCGTCTTCGCCACCTTCAGCCGTCCTGCGAGCTACGCCATCCGGCGGCGTATCCTTTTAAAGCAAGCTAGTTCTTATGAACTTCACAAAAAGTACGGCGTCTTTTTAAAGATGCCTCGCTCCACTTGCGCCTCATGCGCGCCCCTCTCAGCACCGGAGACCGCCACGTCATCTGCGCTCTCTGCCTGGGACTGGGGCATGCAGAGCTCGCCCTCGCTGAAGGCGGATCGCGATCTCTGCGAGGAGCTTCCGATGTCGACCCTGCGGGCTCGACTTCGAGCGCTCAGGACCGAGCCGCCCGCGCCGCCTTCCATTCAGCAGCGCAGTAAAAGCGCCGCTCTCAAAGGCTGCGGAACCAGTGGTAGAAGCGATTGCCTCGCCGGAGCCCCTCCCTCGAGCATCGCCTTCACCCTCCCGCCCACTCGGGGCCAGCGCAGTTGCCGCCCGGCGGCTGCTCTGCTGCCATCTCCGGACGAAGCGGAGGATAAGGGCTGTTCCATCATGGCTTCGGACAGCGAGGTGGTCAGGCTCACGCGCCTCCTCCTCGGCCCAGGAATCCAGCAGGACCCGTGCCGGTCGAGGGGAACTAGCGCCTCCTCACACAGGCCGTCGACCGCCTCGGGCTCAGTGGTCACCGCCCCTGAACAGGCTCCCAACAGACTCCACGCCGCACCTTTGCCCGCCCTCCGCGAGATGGCGGTCTAAGCTGGTGCTCCGTCTAAGGCCTGCAGAACTACTTCCGCCTGTGTTGGCGGCGCCTATACCGCCGCCCGGCCAAGCGCATCTGCTCTGCATTCCATGGCCGTCTTACAGACAGAGGCTGTTTCAGATCTGACTAGCCGACTTGGGAGAAGCTGAGCGCACTACTGCGCGCTCTCTCTGTCCGGTCTCTTCGGTTCCGCGGTGAGTGGCATTGTTGACCGTTTCTCGAAGCCCAAGCCATGAATCTCTTTCTGCCTCGTCGCGCTAGCTCCTCTGCAGGCCGCCGCGTGACCAGCCTCCTGCACGAGCCTCTTCACAGCGCCCAGCTCAACAAGCCAGACTTCTCAGCGTCGACAGGGCGGCGCCCTCGATCAGCGCTCAGACAGCCGCCCCCCTGCGGGCCTCGGCCTAAGATTGTACTGAAACCTGAGCAACCGAAGTCCTCCTAAGCGTTGTTGAGAAAGCGGCGGCTCAGTCCGCCACGGCCGGACCACCGTCAAAGCTTCGACCCCTGTCAGTCCCCTTCTCTCAGGCTACTGCAGTGGTGGATTCAGCAGCCAACAAGCGGTGATACTACTCGTTTGCCTGCACTCAAGCGCCGTTTTCACGGCGACCAAAAATCTTGTAAAGAGTAAACATGCCTTATGTGTAGAAAATGTGCCCACAATCCAGTGCTCACCCCTACACACAAGCATTACACATCCGTGTCCCTATCAGAGCACACTCACATAAGCGGTTACGACCGGCTCGAGTGTTAGAGTTAATAAGCGCCCACGAGCCCGTCGCGTCATCCCTCCTCTGCCGGCTCTGTCACCGCGGCCAGCTGTATGTAAGTCCCGTGCGCCCCTGTCAGTCCCCTTCTCTCAGGCTACTGCAGTGGTGGATTCAGCAGCCAACAAGCGGTGATATTACCGGCTTGCCTGCACTCAAGCGCCGTTTCCACGGCGACCCAAAATAAAGCCTTATGTGTAGAAAATGTGCCCACGATTCAGTGTTCACCCCTACACACAAGCATTACCGTCCGTGTCCCTATCAGAACACACTCACATAAAGCGGTTCACGACCGGCTCGAGTGTTAGGGTTAATACGCGCACCCACAAATCCGTCGTGGCGCCCATTCTCTGGCAGCTCTGTCACCACGACCAGCCTTATGTGTAGAAAATGTGCCCACAATCTAGTGTTCACCTCTACACACAAGCATTACCGTTCCGTGTCCCCATCAGAACACACTCAAAAGCGGTTCACGAACCACTTTCGAGTGTTAGAGTCAATAAATGCGCTCCGCGAATCGTCGTGGCGCCCATTCTCTGCCGGCTCTGTCACGCGGCCAGCAAACACTTCTCTGTATGTAAGTCCCGTGCCCGTGGCTATGCTTGCGCATCACTTAACAGGCGTGACTCTTTCCCCATTCACCTCAATCGGAAGTCACTCACAGAACAGCCTGTCCATGCTGTCTGCGAGCAGTCCAGCATAAGCACAGTAAGCGGCTCACACATTCTGTTCAGCGCTGTGTCGCGGCAATCAAGCGATTTGGCCATTCACCCTCTAACATTACGCTTCAAAGCGTGGGAAGATATTCCAGGGATATCCGAATGGGTGTTAAGCACAATAAAACAGGGCTATTTGCTACAGTTCGATCGCCGTCCTCCTTGCTTCAGAAGCGGCTCGAAACTACTTTGAACCGGAGGCTTAGCGTGCATGCTTCGTTCAGAAATAACAAACCTTCTGTGCAAAAGGGCCATAGAGAGTGCCGCCTCCCTGAGCGAGTCGGGGTTTTACAGCCGTTATTTTCTTGTCCCCAAGAAAGACGGCGGCCTCAGACCAATATTAGATCTCAGGGTTTTTGAACAAAGCGCTTGCAAAAGACCGTTCAAAATGCTTACAACCAGCAAACTCCTCGCGCATGTGCGCCAGGGGACTGGTTTATTTCTCTCGATCTGAAAAATGCATACTTTCAGATTCAGATAAATCCCGTCACAGGCCATTCTTGAGATTAGCCTCGGCGGCCAGGTTTATCAATACACCGTCCTTCCGTTCGGCCTGTCCTTAGCACCCGTACTTTCACGAAGTGCATGGGCCTGGCGCTTCGCACCCCTCTTGAGTCAGGGTTTGTGAATTCTGAACTATTTGGGCGATTGGCTGATTTTGGCACAATCACATATGGAGCTTCTGTCTCACAGGACAGTTCTCCTCAGTCATCTGAACAGTTTGGGCCTTGCAGTCAATTGGACCAAGAGCTCACTACAGCCCAGTCAGGCAATTTCCTTCCTTGGAATAGAACTAGACTCAGTGGCAATGGCGGCTCGCTTATCTACACAGCTGGCGCCGTGTGCAGCGACTAGCGGCGTCATTTCAGATGAACAGCCTCACACCTCTGAAGAAATTTCAGAGAGTGCTAGGCTACATGGCCTCAACCGCAGCAGTACTTCAGCTGGGTTTACTGCACATCGCCCGCTTCAGCATTGGCTAAACACCCGCGTCTCGCCGGGCGGGCCTGGCGCCAGCCCATCAAGGTGACTCAGACCTGTATTTCAGCTCTGCAGCCCTGGACAGTGGCGAATGGTATCAGCGGGGAGTGACAATGGGAGCTGTATCTCGCCCGAAAAGTCATCTCGACAGGCAGCGTCCAACCGGGTTGGGACGCGGTCTCGCGAGAGCTCTCCGGTTTTCGGCCTATGGTCAGTTCAGGAAAAGCTCCTTCACATAAATTGTCTGGAAATGATAGCGGTCGATGCTGGCGCTGCGTCTTTCTCCCGGTCATTCAGGGTCACCGCGTCCTGGTCGTTCGGACAACAGATCTGTGGTATCCTACCTAAACCGTCAGGGCGATTGTCAGATCCAGGAACCTCTTCCATCTGGCGAAACGCATACTGAGTTGGTCCCAGTGCCACCTGCGCTTCGCTGAGGCGGCGCGCGTGCCAGAGCCACCTGAGCGGCGGCCCGGACAGACTGTCCAGAGACAATATTCCCCCAGGGGAATGGTCCCTGCAGCTCAAACAGTCCAGGCGTTATGGCACCTATTCGGCAGAGCGGAGATGAGACCTCTTTGCGTCCAAAGAGAACTCTCACTGCCCAATATTTTTCTCAGCGAGGGCAGCTGGCCCAGGACTGGCCCAGGCGCCCGCTTACGCCTTCCCTCCCGTCTGCGCTATTGCCACAGGTAATGCAGAGGATCAGGAAGCAGCGTCACTCGGTGCTCCTCATAGCCCACGTTGGGAGAATCAGACATGGTTCCGGAGCTTACGCAGCTGTCACTGACAGCGCCGTGGCCCATCCAGTGAGCAGATTTCCTCTCTCAAGCTCGCGGCACAATCTGGCATCCCCACCCAGAGCTGGAGCTGCATGCGTGGGTGATCAGCGACTACCAGTCGCTCTGCCAGAAGGAGTAATAAACACCATCATACATGCTAGAGCCCCTTCCGCGAGAAGACTCTATCGTCAAAATGGTCTGTGTTCTCAAAATGGTGCACCGACCGAGACCTGGACCCGCGGACATGTGGGGTGTAAGTCAGCTGCTTTCGTATTTCTACAAGAGCTGCTGGATAAGGGCAGATCCCCATCCACGCTCAAAGTGTATGTGGCGGCCGTTGCGGCGTTAAGCTGAACCCTGCACGGCCAGTCATGGGGTAAAAGCGAGCTGGTCATCCGGCTTCCTCAGGGGAGCTAGAAGGATGAACCCCAGCGCCCCCATCGGTTCCTATCTGGGATCTTTCTATAGTTCTCGAAACTATGAAAGCCCCCCTTCGAACCACTTCAATCCGTGGATTTGAAATACCTTTCACTCAAAACCGTTTTTCTGACTGCCCTGTCATCAGTCAAGCGTGTGGGGAGACCTTCGCAGCTGTCTGTCAGCTGCGTGTCTTGAGTTTGGACCAAGTGACTCCAAGGTCATTTTAAAGCCTAGACACGGCTATGTTCCCAAGGTGATCGGTACTCCTTTCCAGAGCACAGGTCATTTCCCTATCGGGCTGCCAGCTTCCGTTAGCGAGCGGCGCCAATCTCCTTTGCCCGGTCAGAGCACTGAGATTGTATACTGCGCGCTCCGCCGCTTTCAGACGCTCTGAGCAGCTTTTCGTTTTAGATTCGAGGCGCACCAAAGGTCTCGCCGCCTCGAAACAGACACTATCTAGATGGATAGTGGGCGCTATTGCTGCTGCATGCAGCGTCAAAAGACCTGCCATGCCCGTTGGGCATTAGGGCTCACTCCACTAGAGGCATGGCATCCTCGTGGGCATGGTCCAGCGGGATTTCCATTCACGACATATGTGTGGCAGCGGGATGGACTTCCCCTCCACCTTTGTCAGATTTTACAATATGGAAGTGCCCGCTCTGCAGAGCAAAACTACTAGCGGTTTAATGCGCTACAGCTCCCTGGTGAGCTGCACTGATGGGACACATTCCACACAGACCGGCACCGCCGCTCTGTCGTTCCTTCCCACTATGTGCTTATGTATTACACAATCAATGACCGCATTCTTGCCGGCCAAATATTATTTCCCCACTCATAAGGGCTCCACGGGTCCCCCTTAATTCCCTGGGGCTCATACAGTGGATGCTTGGCGGCGTTGACAATGGGTTCCGTAGCGTAAGCTAGCTGCATATCTGAGAGAACCTCTCGTAAGAGAACGTATCGGTTACCTAGCGTAACCTCGGTTCTCTCTAGATGAGGAGCAGTATTGCGTAGCCGGCCGTGCTTTCGCGCCACGGCGACTTTTAAGCTTCAGTCAATGAAAACCAGGGTTCCAGCCTACGAACTACGCTTATATGCAATCTAGTCACGCCCATTTTGGCGGGCTTTGTTGCAGTGGCAGCGGGCGCCTCTCATTGGATCGCGAGTTAAGCCCAAGCTCGTCTATAGGCTGCAGCAGTTGCCGCAGAGCAACCTATGAGCTCGCTAGCTAGCCCGCTCAAGGTCTGCAGCTGCCGCACTGCGTTGACAATGGATACAAAAATTAAGGATAATTTTTTGGCTTCAATATCTCAGAAAAGATGAATCTTTCCGTAGCGTAAGCTAGCTTACGCAATACTCGTTCCCTCATCTAGAGAGAACCGAGGTTACGTTAGGTAACCGATACGTTTTTCAGGATAAGTGAGATATATGTGGGTCTTAATGGTGATGCTGATACATTTGATAAAACAAACAATAAAAACATCTCAAATTCTCAGTGGCATATTATAAACACCCATTCCAGCACTGAAGTAGTATATATATATATATATATATATATATAGTTGAAGACAGAAGTTTACATTCCTATTGTTGAATACATTAAGATACATTTTTCAACCACTCCACTTATTTAATATTAGCAAAGTATATTTTTGGAAAGTCGTTTAGGACATCTACTTCTTGCATTACATGAGTAATATTTCCAACAATTGTTTATAGACAAATTGTTTCACTTTTAATTGATTATATTGCAATTCCAGTGGATCAGAAGTTTACATACACTAAGTTAACTATGCCTTTAAGCAGCTTTGAAAATTCCAGAAAACTATCTATATCCACAGTAAAACGAGTCCTATATTGACATAACCTGAGAGGCTGCTCAGCAAGGAACAAGCCACTGCTCCAAAACTGCCATAAAAAGCCAGACTACAGTTTGCAAGTGCACATGGAGACAAAGATCTTACTTTTTGGAGAAATGTCCTTTGGTCTGATGAAACAAATATCAAACTGTTTGGCCATAATCACATCGTTATGTTTGGAGAAAAAAGGGTGAGGATTGCAAGCTGAAGAACACCATCCCAATATGGGGGTGGCTGCATCATGTTGTGGGGGTGCTTTGCTGCAGGAGGGACTGGTGCACTTCACAAAATAGATTGCATCACGAGGAAGGATAATTGTGTGGATAAATTGAAGCAACATCTCAAGACATCAGCCAGGAAGTTAAAGCTCAGTTGCAAATGGGTCTTCCAAATGGACAATGACCTCAACCATTCCTCCAAAGTTGTTGCAAAATGGCTTAAGGACAACAAAGTCAAGCTACTTGAATGGCCATCACAAAGCCCTGACCTCAATCCGATAGAAAATTTGTGGGTAGAACTGAACAAGCATGTGCGAGCAAGGAGGCCTACAATGCTGAGTCCATTACACCAGTTCTGTCTGGAGGAATGGGACAAAATTCCAGCAACTTATTGTGAGAAGCTTGTGGAAGGCTACCTAAAATGTTTGACCCAAGTTAAACAATTTAAAGGCAATGCCACCAAATAATAACAAAGTGTATGTAAACTTCTGACCCACTGGCAATGTGATGAAAGTAATAAACGCTGAAATATTTAATTATCTCTACTATTATTCTGACATTTCACATTCTTAAAATAAAGTAGTGATCCTAACTGACCTAAGACAGGGAATGTTTTCTATGATTAAATGTCAGAAATTGTGAAAAGTTTGAGTTTGAGTTTAAATGTATTTGGTGTATGTAAACTTCTGACTTAAACTGTATACAGGGGTGTATAGTAATGAATTACAAATATTCACATTACTGTAATTAAATAGTTTTCCCCAGGATTTTTACTTTAACACTAGAACTACCACGGCGGTCATTTTGACCGTTTTTAAATTTTGCAATGTAATAACTTTGTTGAAATAAATTCAGGGATTCAGTGGAGTCCCCTTTGGACTGGACTCCAGCAACGATAAGAACTCCTAAGAAGGCATGTAAATGGGTTTGGTCCATCTCCTTCCACCTCTCTCCAAAAACAACGTTCCTTCTAAATTAGTGCATTCCAGAATAATTTTCTGGATTGAATCTGGGATGAAAAGCTCAAAAGAAGACTTGATGTCCTTGGCCCTGGTTGCATCCGTATCACATTGGCAGCAATGCAGGATGGCTAATTTTTTGGGCAAGAAGACCATTCAATTTCAAAATTTTTGGACATCAATATTTTTTAATTTATGAGCTGCTGGAGGACTTGTTCTGGTCCTGGAGTTGGCTGCCGACAGGCTTGTTCAGGAGCTGGCTGCTGACAGGCTTGTCCTGGGACTGGCTGCTGACAGGCTGATCCTGGAGCTGGCTACTGACGGGCTGATCCTGGAGCTGGCTGCTGACGGGCTGGTCCTGTGGCTCGTCTTCGTTTTAGAACTAGCTGATGCTCAATCTCATCCTCTTCTTCAAAGTCACAGTCGGACTCAGATTTTTCAGTAATGTGATCCTCACATTCTGAAACCTCTTACTCTACATCATCAAAAGCTTCTCTCTCTTCCAAAATTTTGTCCATCTTCTCTCTTTGGCAATCTTGTTTAGTTGTGATAAGGAACCACACTGGCAAAGCTATATTTATAGTGTCCCACCCCCAATGTGCAGCTGGGATAGAGTATGAGAAAAAAAAGATTGGCTCCCGCAAGACAGAGGGTAAAATGTGTGGGAATGTGAGAGCAGACAGTGTTGGTGCTTGAATCTTGCAACAATGTTGCAACCTTGTGTGGGAATGGCAGGGGCAGAAACAGAAAACTCACACTTACACTCACACTCTCTCAAACACACACACACACTGTATACACAACAGCAACATTATTAATCTACATTAATTTTGTGTGGGATCCCATAGGAATTATTGTATTTTAAGTATGAATTATTCAACACTATATGACCAAAAGTATATGGGCACACACTTCAAATGAACAAATATGTTTACTTAATTAATTTCAGTGAAGATATATAATAATGCTACTCCATTAAATTGCATTCTAGGGCATTGTGTGCTTCCAACTTTGTGGCAACAGTTTGGGGAGAGCACTTTTCTGTTCCAGCATGACAATGTCCCTGTGCTCAAAGTGAGGTCGACAAAGAAATTGTTCACTACGTCTTGTGTGGAAGAACTTGACTGGCCTCCTCAAAGCTCAGACCCAACCCCAAACATCCGTCTTGCCTTACTGATGCTCTTGTGCCTGAATGGGAGCAAACCCCTGCAGCCAAATTTCTACATACAGTACAGTGGAAAGCATTTGCAGAAGAGTGGAAGCTGTTATGACAGCAAAGCGGGAATTGATGCATATCATTTTTAAATTAAATGTTCATCCAGCAGTCTGTGTTGGGAACCATCTTACCCCACAGGGGCACCAGAAACTCCACAGGCTGCCCTTCCTCACACATTATACGTTATTCAAGGACCCAGTAGCAGTCCTGAAATACAGATTATCACCTCACAATTGGTATTTTGTTTCAATCCTACTGGTTTACACAAAAAAATGACTTTTCACTTTGTTTCCCATTTGATATCAGCATTTCAATAGTTTATTTTCAGTACACTGTACCACTTTTTGATAGCACATGACACAAAGTGCAACAAATACTTAAATACTTAAACAAGCATCTTGATGCCCTTGTGAATTCAAAATACAAACCCATGTTCTAAGTCAAGTCATTTTTTATTGTATAGCGCTTTTCAAAAGCAGCTTTACAGAAAATCACGCATTAACAAAACATAAAACTGTAATATCTGTCTTAAAATGAGTCTTAAAATGATCATTGTGTAGTTTGATTAAAAATTATTGGTATAAGTTGTGGAACACAAATCTCCATTAGATGATGGCTAACGGAGAAAAATAACCTAGGGAGAAACCAGGTTCACTGTGGGGGCCAGTTCCCCTATGATTAACCAGGATATATATAATGCCAATATTAGTTATTTATGTTCAGTCCTATGGAAGCATATGGGTAGCAATATTCAATTTGACATTTAATATGCAAAATGACAATGCAATATGTAAAATGGTAATGCATTCTGTATTTAAATTTACATTTTACATTACCATTCTAGCAACGTTTGGTGCAAAATGAAAATGAAAATGAAATTACATAATTTACATTTGCCATTTCATACACTCGTTTTAATATGAATTATTGAAATGCTTTATAAGTTGCAAAATTAAAATGAAAATGTATTACAGAAATGATTAGATATGTGTAACGTTCAAGCAAAAACTGTGGCAAAATGATCATTCAAATGTTATTTTTCTTAATTGCATTTACACTCACAGTCAAGACACTTGCGATTGCTTTTTCATTAAATGTCCCTCAATGAATGTAGCAAAATTCAATGTGCACATTGAAAATGCATTCGAGCCGATCACGCCCCTGCCCGCCCCTCCCGCCCTGTCAGTCACTGCATCAAAGGCGGGACTCGGCAACAGGTAAACATAACATGTTATGGCTATGTTACGTGTTTTGAGCTTACAGTCTATGGTTTTGAGCGTTGGAAAAATGGCGGCAGCAGAGCTATCTGGCGTTAAATTCACTAGCAGATGAAGTGGAGCGTGAACAGAGAAACGGTAGTATTTCCGAAGATAATTACGAGTATGTAGGTGATAGAACCAGTACGTTGTTGGAACGTCTGGGGGAATTTTCTGCCTTATCAGGCACTGACACCCGTTTGGCTGCTGACCTCTTAAAGGTGGTGGAAGAACAATTGTATTCGGAGAGGCCTAGGGGAGTGGGGAGACCAGCAGCCGTGGAGATCCCTGGCGAGGCCATAGAGGGGTATCTTATGTATGGGTTAAAAGTTAAAGATATCGCGGCCTTGTATGGAGTTAGTCGATGGACAGTACATCGACGAATGCAGCAGTGTGGACTGAAGTAAACAACAACTTAAATATATTTTAATGATTTTATACGATTTTAGATAACTATTAACAGTTAACGTTACTACATTTAAAAAACAAAACTGCCTTTTTTTTTATTAAAATCCCCATGGCAGAATTCGGGAGTAAACACAGAGATTATGGCCTTGAGGCATTTGTATAAAATCATTAAAATCGTGATCGGCTCGGAATGCATTTTCAATGTGCACATTGAATTTTGCTACATTCATTGCGGGACATTTAATGAAAAAGCAATCGCAAGTGTCTTGACTGTGAGTGTAAATGCAATTAAGAAAAATAACATTTGAATGATCATTTTGCCACAGTTTTTGCTTGAACATGTTACACATATCTAATCATTTCTGTAATACATTTTCATTTTAATTTTGCAACTTATAAAGCGTTTCAATAATTCATATTAAAACGAGTGTATGAAATGGCAAATGTAAATTATGTAATTTCATTTTCATTTTCATTTTGCACCAAACGTTGCTAGAATGGTAATGTAAAATGTAAATTTAAATACAGAATGCATTGCCATTTTACATATTGCATTGTCATTTTGCATATTAAATGTCAAATTGAATATTGCTACCCATATGCTTCCATACAGTCCAGGTCTTGGTTTAAGATTAGTAAACTAAGTATTAAGGACCTTTGTTTTAAAAAATATTTTTTTATAAACTGTAAGATTAAATACTAATGTATTTGAAGTCCATCCAATATTATCTGCAGATGTTCTCATAGATGCATTGTCCTTTGTAAGTTGGCAGATGAAGGCTTATGTTGGCAAGACTATGTATAAATGTGATACAGGCATAGATCAATGAGGTGCATGGATGTTCAACCGGCAGATCATTTCGGTGAGGTTCGGATGGGCCATCATAAATCCAAGGTTCAGGCAGTGGCATATGAAGTATCCAATGTCTTACAGTTGGAGTTGTCATCCGTTCATCCTCTGAAGTCCATCATAAAAGACTGAAATTATGTCTGGCTAGTACCGGCTGCATTTAGTCATCATCACTCAGAGACACATAGCAGAAACGGAGCTGAATCTGGCCAGCTCTGATAACCTCGGGATATGAATCCTGGAATATGAGACATGGAAACAAATAAAATAATATTAGCCTAGATGTCATTCAATTTTATGCAGAGTTATAGATCATGATAGATGTTTCTGGTTCCAACAGAACAAACTAAAGCAGCCTAATTGTGAGTTGATAGATAAATTAGGTGTATGCCTGACTAAATAGATGAGTCTTTAGTCTAGACTTAAATTGAGTGAGTGTGTCTGCATTCCGAACAGTGTTAGGGAGACTATTCCATAGTTTAGGAGAGAAATAGGAAAAGGATGTACCTCATTTTATTGATTTTGATATTCTAGGAACTATTATCAAACCAGAATTATGTGATTGTAATGAAGGAATATAGTGTGTCAGAAGGTCACTTAAGTACCGTGGAGCTACACCATTCAAAGCTTTGTATGTCATTATCAGAATGTTTTAATTGATACAGAATGTAACGGGTAAAATATTTAACAACAATAAAATGGGGCTAATATGATCATATTTCTTAGTTCTGGTCAGCAGTCTGGCAGCTGCATTTTGAACCAATTGAAGTTTTTTTTTTGAACTTCCTGGACATCCTCCCAGTAAATCATTTCTATAATCTAGTTTTGAAGTCATGAACGCATGAATTAGTTTGTTGGCATCAGCAACAGAGAGCATGTGTTGTAACTGAGCAATATTTCTGAGGTGGAAGAATGCTGTTCTACAAACATTGGAAATTTGAGTTTCAAAGTTCTTCACTGTAGAAGACAACATAACAGTACATCCATCGAGAGTAAAATTATACTGTAGCTGCTTATTTTTAAAGTTTTTTGGTCTAATAATTAGTACCTTTGTTTTGTCGGAATTGAGTAGAAGGAAATTTCAGGCTATCCAATCTTTGATTTCATTGATTTCCTAAAACTGATCCTTGTGGCACTCCATGCTTAACTTTTGTTTGATTTGACAATTCCTCATTTACACATACAAAGTGGTAGCAGTCTGATAAATAGGACCTAAACCATGCTAATGCAAGTCCATTAATGCCAACATAATTATTCAGCCTTTTAAAGAGAATGTCATGATCTATTCAGAATCAGAATCAGAATCAGAATCAGCTTTATTGCCAAGTATGCTTACACATACAAGGAATTTGTCTAGGTGACAGGAGCTTCCAGTCAACAACAATACAAACAATACCAAAAACAGCAGCAAGACATAGGTAATTAAAACAAAAAAGAACACAAAATAAATAATTATACATATACGTACATACACTCACCTTCATACATACCAACATACACACCTAGTGCAAATCTAATACAATCTGTTATATAAAGAACAAAAACCTGTATATTATGTACAGAGCAATGTAAGTAATGGCAGAAGTGGATATGTTGGATAATATAAATTTAAATTAAAATTAAACTGTGTATTGCACATAATTATTGCTCAATGGGGCAATTTAATTGTTCATTAGATGGATGGCCTGAGGGAAAAAACTGTTCCTGTGTCTGACGGTTCTGGTGCTCAGTGCTCTGAAGCGCCGGCCAGAAGGCAACAGTTCAAAAAGGTAGTGGGCAGGGTGAGTGGGGTCCAGAGTGATTTTACCAGCCTTTTTCCTCACTCTGGAAGTGTATAGTTCTTGAAGGGGAGGCAGGGGGCAACCAATAATCCTCTCAGCAGACCGAACTGTCCTTTGTAGTCTTCTGATGTCTGATTTTGTAGCTGCACCAAACCAGACAGTTATTGAAGTGCAGAGGACAGACTCAATGACTGATGAGTAGAACTGTTTCAGCAGCACTGGTGGCAGGTTGAACTTCCTCAGCTGGCGAAGGAAGTACAACCTCTGCTGGGCCTTTTTCACAATGGAGTCGATGTGTATCTCCCACTTCAGGTCCTGTGAGATGGTAGTGCCCAGGAACCTGAATGACTCCACTGCTGCCACAGTGCTGTTTAGAATGGTGATATAGAATCACCGTTCTATAATTACCTTTTCTAGTATTTTTTTATTGTTGTAATGGCAGCAATAAGATCTATAAGCAGTAGAAGAGAAATGCAGCCACGATCAGATGATATAAGCAAGTCATCCGTAACACTGATAAGTACAGTCTCTGTACTGTGATGGGGCCTAAATCCTGACTGAAATTGTAAATACATACCATTTCTCTGTAGAAATGAACATAGTTGTGAGGAGATTACCTTTTCTAGTATTTTCTACATAAATGGTAGATTTGAAATTGGTCTCTAATTAGCCAATTCTGCAGGATCAAGCTGTGGCTTCTTAATAGGACCGGCGAGTGAGGAGTTAATACTATTTAGAAGAGGTTCTGAGATTACAGGGAATACCTCTTTTAAGAGGTTAGTTGATATTGGATCTAACATGCATGTAGTGGTTTTAAGTTTTGTTAACTCTTCATGACCTATGACAGCGAAGGTTGTTCATAAGGAAATGTATAAGACACTATCTTCTGAGGTTCTGTGATGGTTGATTGGATAGTTCCAATTTTATTTCTGATTATTTCAGTTTTGTCAGTAAAGAAATTCAAGTCTTTACTATAGTGCTGCGATGGAATATCTGGTTCAGTCGACGCTTTGTTTCTAACCAATTTAGCCACAGTACTGAATAAACTACTAGTATTGTTGTGGTTATTTTCTATGAGTTTGCTCAAATATGCTGATCTGGCAGCTTTTACTGCCTGACTTTAGCAACAGACTTGCGCTCCATTGTTCTAGCTGCTCTCTTGAGATCATGAGTGTTATCATTGTACCATGGTGCGGGGCTTTTTCCTTGAATTTTAATGGGGTGACACCATCAGGAGTGCTAGAAAAGACTGTATATATATTTTCTGTTATTAAATCAAGTTCTTCCAGACTTTTTGGCTTACTGCATATTTGAGATAATCACTGAGTATGTGAGAGAAGATTGTAAATGAAGCTATCTTTACTGGTCGAAAGAATAGTTCTTCTCTCAGTGACATAGCTGATCACAGCAAACAAGAGACAAGTTAATGATCTGAGATGTCACCGCTCTGCGGTACAATTTATATAGTATCAACATCAACTCCATATGACAGAATTAAATCTAGCGTAGGAACATGGCGATGAGCTGGTCCTGTCACATTTTGTCTGACTCCAAGATAGTTAAGAATATCGATAAATGCAAATCCCAATGTGTCATATTCATTATCTATTTGAATGTTGAAGTCACCAACAATTAAAGCTCTATCTACTAAATCTGATAGAAAATGTGCAAATTCAACAAGAAAAATCTGAGTACAGACTATTTACTGTTGCAAGTGCAAAAGACGACAGAGATTTTTTATTTATATCTGAAAGTGTCACAATAAGCATTATTAATCCGAAAGACTTAAACACATATCTTGTCCGCTGAGTAACACCAAAGACTTTACTGTAAATTTTAGTAACAACTCCTCTTCAACCCTTCAGGAGAGGCTCATGTTTATAACAATAACCTGAGGGAGAACATTAATTTAAACTAATCTATTCATCCATTTTAATCCAAGATTCAGTCAAACAGAGTGCATCCAAACTATGATCACAATAATTTCATTTACAATTAGTGTTTTGGTAGAAAGAGATGTAATGTTTAGTAGACCTACCTTTATATGATGTTTATCTTAAAAAAAAATGTCTAAATGATTTATTGAGGGGTTTGTGTTTGGTAGTTTGGGGAATAGACACAGTCTCTATATGATATCTAGGTAATACTGTATCTATGTGTTGTAGTTTATGTGACGTGTGATGTCTCAAGGCAGCTAGCAGACATTTGGATTAACAAGTTTGTCTGCTTCATGACCTGGGTCCCAATTTGTCAAATACTATCACTATTAATTCTCAATTAATTAGAGACGAGAGCAGAACCTTACCTGGAGGGATGGAGTCCATCTCTCTTTTGCCGGTCATGTCTACCCCAAATACTCTTTTAATGTCTATAAATCCTACACTATTCTACGGACACCACTCAGACATCCAGCCGTTCAGTGACACTAATCTACAAAAAAAAAACTACTATAAGCAGGGAGTGGCCAGAGCATATTACAATGCAAGTTCACACACCTCTTTAACATTATCTTTAGTGATTTCCGACTGGGGAACACTTGATGTCAGACACTCGAGCCTTGGAAATGTATTTAACGATGGTGGCTTGAATCTCTATTTCCATGTTCCTTACAATAGAATCACCAATTATTAAGGCTCTATCAACATGATTCTCAGAGGGTGCATCACTGAGAGGAGAGACTCGATTGGAAGCCCTAACAGGAATGGGAGGATGGTGTCGTTTTACCTGAGTGAGTATGCCGCCGAGACGTCACCCACATTCCCTGCTGCGGGAGCTCTACACCCGGAACCAGAGTGTGTGTGTTGCTTGCTGTACTAACTGCATTCGAAACCGTTTCTACTGACTTCTCTTTCTCACTGACCTCCACTAGCATTTGGATGCATTCCACAAACTCATTAACCTTCTCTGTCAGCCTGAATAATTCCTTATATTTAATACATGCAAATGTCTCACTGCTGATGGAAGAAGCTATAGTAAGCATGTGGCATGCAATGCAAGAAGAAATAACACATAACTTACCACAATTGATTGTTGTTGTTGTTTTTGTTGTTGTTATGGTTGTACTTGAGGAGTAAGGGTTTGAGATCGATGTGGTTCCTGATCATTAGATGTTTGAGATTGATGCAATAATCTATGTAAAACACAGTGGAGAAAACAAATGCACACAGTCGAGACAAGATCAGGGCCGGCACTGGCCAAATTGATGCCCTATGCAGAGTTCCAGGTGGGGGGAGGGGGTTTGTATGTTATGAGCGCATAGCGAATGATGAACCAATAAGAATAAGAATAAGCAACACTAAGTAGGCTAACAAGCTAAAAACACTTGTGCAGAGTGCAGCTAAGCACTCTCATCCAAGCATCAAGTGCTTTATTACTATGGATACACAAACAAGCCCTTGTCAGACAAAGTGCCATTGTCAGGAGAATGTCACAATCACAAGGGTTATGCTTTAATTAATTCAAGTGAGAGATTCTTACCTCTCATTAATGATCATTAACTTGACAAACAAAGACCTGAGAGCACACTGCTGACAACGACTAGTGCAAATTATCACTAAGCTACTAACTTGAAAATCAAAAATGGGCACTAATGTGTTCTTTTAAACTTTGCTAATTAGTTGATACCTTAAAGGGGTCATATCATTAAGAATCCAATTTTCCTTGATCTTTTGAGATAAAAAAAAGTTCACTGTTCTATGAACACATACAGTAGCTTTCAAAACACAAACTACAAAAAACAGCTTGTTCTAAAATTATATATATATATATATATATATAATGGTTATTCATGTTTTAAAGATGTAAGATAAATTACAGCTCATTTTCTTTAAAGCTGCTTTGGAACAATGCATTGGGAAAAGCACAAATAAACAAATAAAACAATTATTTGACTTGATTTGTCTTTTATGCTACAATGTTTTTTGATTTGTTTTTCTTTTTTCTACTTTGGCAAAAAATCTCAATGTTCTCTCTTTGCACTGTCAAACAAATAAGTGATAGCCAGTACTGAAGCATTATAACAATCAGAAATAAGCATATTTTTTTCTGATTGAATTAGTGGCCAGCATCATCCAATTACTGTCAACCATATTCAAATAAAATGATATATGATACATTCTGAATCTAAGTACTAATTACCATTGCCCCATGTCTGCCAAACATGTTGAGTTGTGCAAACATCATTTGCAGCCTGAAACTGAACTTCTGAATAAAAGTTTGGAGTGAATGCACTTTGCTGCATGGGACATTTTTAAAATACTCCCTTGCTCCCTAATTATTTAATTACTAACCCTCCAGTGTGCTGTCTGTCTACACTGTCTCAGAACAGTTCAAAATGCATCTTATTTTCATCCTAACTCCATATGCATCCTCTGAAAGCAATATTTTCCAACTTTTGGGTGCACCCATTGATTCTCAATGTGATAATACACAATGGGTATAGGATTTCTAAGGTAAGTGAGGCTCATTGTCCTCACAGAAGGTCATTGTGTTGAACGCTTTTTCGCAATATATCACATACATTTTTAAAATGGCATATCGGCTGAAACTAGTGATGTTACTCTTTTGACACAAGCATCAATGTAAAAATTGAATTTGTTTTCTTAACAGATGTTGTTTTGTTGGCATTTCTTACAAAGACAAATGCTGAGTTCGGATGGGCATACAAATCTGTCTATGGCATAAATAGTAAGATTAGTATAGTAGTATGCCACTCCGAACTTGGCCAAACATCACTGAGATCGGCGGCATGCTGTTTTGTCACAGGACTCTTTTTAACTGTTTTGTGCGTTAAAAGTTGAACCCTTTAATGACAGCCCAGAATTTCCTTAACTGACATCAGTTTGTTTACATGAAATTAAGTGATGCATAGCCAGCCTGATCTCACATAAAAATCAGCAAGTGTGTACTGATTTTTCTTTAGCCGAAATTATTACATTGTATACATTGACCGAATTTGAAAACACTGCCTCCAGAGGCTAAAGCTAAAGAGGCTAAAGTTTTTCAGAGCATATAAACAAGTGTGACATCCATTTATATCCAGGAGAGTTCGCCAGAAGCCAGTTGTAAAAATAGTTTTTTTCAGCTGTGGGTGTAAAACAGTTAAGAGAAATGCTTTTTTTTTTTTTAACTACCCCCAACCAAAACCCAAATATAACCCTAACCATTAGTAAAGACAAATGCAATGTTAGAGACAAAAATGCAACCTCATTACGCTTGTGATTATTTATACAATCATGATTACTTCCTCGTTTGATTGAGGATTGAACTCTGGTCTCCCATGCGAATGATGCAATGTGCTACCAGTCAAGCCATGAGGGAAAGTAATCATCGTTGAACTGTTGGAGAGTTGTTGCATGTCAGAGATTCGGCATACTGTTATAGATCCTAGGGTAAAGGAACTTTCGGAAACAGCATGTCAACTTCCCGTGTGATCATGTTGGCATAGCGTATAGCGAAGACAATACACAATCTACACATAGTGCACAAAAGATACACTATAATATTCTACAATTAGACCTTGCACCTGCAGTGTGCACATAATAACAGAAGCGTATTGCCGAGAGAGACTTAAGATCAGTGAGGGTCAATTAAACGGTTGTTTGCTGTATGAGTGTGTAAGTGTGAGATTGACACGGAGTGTGCGAGTGTGTGTGTGTGTGTGTGTGTGTGTGTGTGAATGAGTGTCCTCGTGTGGGAGAGCAAGAGAGATAGGATTACCTAAGGGGAAGTGTAGCTAATCCACACAGTCGGCGACTCATAGACACTGCGAGGCTCAAGGTCAGGTAAACAAAACTCAGCCATACCTGACACCACACTCCCTCAACAAGACGCCATCAGAGTCAATTAACTCCTGCACTCATCCCAAACACATGTGCACTGTGCTATGAGACACAGAGGAATGCTAAAAAGTTATGATTATAAATACTGTGCCAATACACACACAGATAGCAACATAAATTCTGTATGATTAAAACTTACGTGGTTCCAGATTGCTTTTTCAGCCTTGAGTGTACTGGCTAAATCTATACAGTTCATTGCTCATATGTCACTGATGGCAAATTGGACAAAAAGAAAAAAAGAGTAAACACAAATTTTTACCAAGAGGTTTAAATGTGTTCTTAGGATAAAGGTATTTTTCATGAAAATCAGGTCAGGTCATGTTGTCAAATTTAAATGGGGCAGGTTTTCATGTGGTTATACAAGAATTGTACAAATATAAATGTAATATAATCAATATATATTAAAAAATAAACATACTTAAATATGAATATCTAAACAATTAAATAAAATTTGTTGTAAATTTATATAAAAAAAATACAATATTTGTATTTTTGAATTGTAGAATACGAAGGAACAAGATGTTGTGTCGATTGTAGTGACACAAGGGGTCTCTTCTGAAAGCCTTGCGTATCTTTGAACTTGAGAAAAGGCCAATGTCAAATTGGCAGACAAAATTTGCATGTCCCGCCCCCTGACATATGGGTATAAAGGGGAACGGGCAAGCGTCTGTCAAACAGAATTTCACTGAGGAGCCGAGAATAAGGTTACGGCGCATTGCAGTGTTAGGGATAGTGACGTGGCAAGGGGAATGCAACGTCTCGTATCTTCCGTCGGGGAACGGAGGTTACAACAGTAACCATGATGTTCCTCTTCTGTCACTCATTCGACGTTGTGTCAATTGTTACGTAACTGCCGACTGCGTGATAGAAGCAGTTGGGTCGGCCGCCTTCCCAACGCCCCCAATAAAAGGTGTCATACACTGCTCTTCGGTTCCCAGTACCCGTACGGGAACAGGCGACATGCCGCGCCTTTTCTCTCTCAATGTTTCTCATCATAGAGTTAAAAAGCAGCTGGGGCTATCTTAATGCAATAGATGTGTCGGGGAAGGCGTCCTTACTATTCTTTCAGGGGGAAAAGGCCCTGCAGAGACCACAACGTTGGGGGAGGTAACTTGTGGCTAATACACACAGGGGTTGTCAAGCCACCCGTGGACATGGTGCAGTGGTAGATCCTGCCTGACGAGGGAGGAGTTGCTACAGACACGGCAACCGGGGGCAGCAAGGACTGCCCAAGGGAGACACAGGTCCTGCCAGCAGGGGGACCGTACTGCGGAAAATACATCACAGGGAGTTGCCTGAAGCAGGAACTATGCCTGTGGAGCCCAAGCCCAACACGGAGCACTCGACTCGTGGTGGGTCTGGCGGTGAATTCCTCCGCTGAATTCGCCAGCCAGAGGGCTAGGGAGGAAGAGCATCCAGGAAGCGAGAGCTTAGTGGCTAACCTGGGAAAGAAGGCAAACTGGATTAACTTGGAGAATGGTGCAAGGTGCAAGCGGAACTCCAGTTCAGCTGGTCCGTATTACCGGGTTCTACCGGCTCAGACCTGACAAAACACTGGATGAGACCGACTCAACCCTGAGGTTGTAGAACCTAGGAAATGTGTTGGGTGTTGCTCAGCCCGCTGCTCTGCAGATGTCTGCTAGGGAGGTGCCATGGGCCAGTGTCCACGAGGATGCCACAATTCTCGTAGAGTGTGCTAGAACCCGCAGGGGGGGGTACGGCCTGGTTGTGATAGGCCAGGGGAAAGCATCAACAACCCAATGAGCTATCCTCTATTTGTAGATGACGTTCCCATTCTCCTGTCCGCTAAAGCAGACAAAGAGCTGCTCAGAGCATCTAGAGCCCTGCGTGTGGTCCACATGGATATGCAAAGCACGTACCGGACACAGCAATGAAGAGGTATGGGTCTGCCTCCTCCTGGGACATCTTCGCTTGCAGATTCACAACCTAAACCCTGAAGGGGGTCGTAGGAACCTTGGGCACGTAGCCCGGCCGCAGTCTTAGGATGAGGTGAGCATCTGCCGGACTGAACTCCAGGCAAGTGTCGCTGACAGAGAATGCTTGCAGGTCCCCAACCCTCTTGATGGAAGCGAGCCCGATCAGGAGGGCCATCCTCAAGGAGAGGGCTTTGAGCTCGACTGAATCAAGCAGATCGAATGGGGTCTCTGCAGGCCTGAGAGGACCACTGACAGATCCCAAGAGGGGAGCAGGCTTGGCCTGTGCCTGTTGTGGAACCTGATAATCAAGTTGTGCTTACCAGGGGACTTGCCTTCCGATGCGTCGTGGTGGGCTGCGATAGCAACAACATACACCTTCAAGGTGGAGGGGGACAGACTCCCTGACCAATCTCTGGAAGTGTCTGGAAGAGCACCAATTTGCGAACAGACGCCACTGTGTAAAGCTGCCTGGGGGAGCTCTGGCTCGGTTTATCATATCTAAGACTGCAGGTGGTAGACCGCTTAAGTCTTCCGCAGAGGGTAAAAGCATGATAAGAAACAGATGAGTCATCAGCATCAGACGCTGCTGTGACACTCTCTGATGCAGCGGTGAAATCGTCATCCAATTCTGGGGGCTCAAAGGAGAATGCAAGCTGGCCGTGAGGCGAGCCGCACTCATCCTGAGCGCGGACAGAAGCAAGCAAGCGTTCCGGGGGGGCGGGTGGTTCGTGGGCATTTACCTGGCGAAACAGAGCCTGTCATCATCAATCATGTGGGAAGAAGGAATGATGCAGGGGGCGGTTGAAGTGGCTTACTCTCGTGAGAAAAGAAAGCCACGACTGCGATGTTGCCATGGCTATGTTCTTGCACTGAGAACATGAACCATTCATAAAACACTGCCTTCGTGTGATCGCAGCCCAGGCATGCGAGGCAGCTTTTATGCCCGTCAGAAGCAGAAATACTGACCGCATCCAGGAACTACACAGAGGCGGAAGGGCATCTTGAAAAAGATGCATCTTGAAAAGGACGTTCAACGCCTGCTGTGTATTGCTCTTTTATGAGTGGAAACTCAAACTCTTTTAGAGGAAATAAACTCTTTTAGGAGGAGAAACACTCTTTCAGGCAATGAAAGTGCAGTCGTAGCGCCCAGGGGTGTGGACTGCACAGCGTGAAGAGAGGAGAAAGCTGCTAAAATGCGCAGTAGATCCAACAGCAGTGCTTGTCGCCAGTAGAGGTGAGTGGAACGGTGGTGAGCTCAGCTTTGCTGTTGCACAACCGCTCGGCTTCGAAGAAAAAATCTGTCTGACAGACGCTCGCCTGCTCCCCTTTATACCCGTATGTCTGGGGGTGGGACATGCAAATTCTGTCAATTTGACATTTTCTCAAGTTCAGAGGTATGTGAGGCTATCAGAAGAGACCCCTTGTGTCACTACAATCAACAAAACGTCGAGTGAGTGACGGTTTGGGAACTTGTGTTCAATGGACTTTATCTTTTTTCTTAGACAAAATCAAAGATAAAAATTTTCTTCCAATACCATAAAAAAAAACATTACATAAGTGAAATGTTGTAAGATATTGACTAAACCATTGGTATAATATGTATCATACATTTTATGTATCATAACATTTTGCAAGGTGATTTTTAAAGATAAAAAAGACAAGACAACGTAAGAGGTATTCTACATCTCATAGCTATAAGTATGCACATGCAGAAGCAGACAGAGAGAGGAGGGATTGTCCTTTGCTGTGCCATTGTCTGCCATTTGAGTGATGAAGTGCTCTGCTAGCTGGGAGACAGTGGAGGCTTAACCTGATTTAGTGTTCAGAGCACATAGGGCCATTTCCACAGAGCAAGTGGATTGAGGTGGAGTGTGTTCAGATTGTATGTATGTGTGTTTCTCTGGTGCATCCGTGTATACATGTCTCTTAAGCTTCCAGCCTTACTCCAAGCCACATTCCACGACATGCTTCTCCCAGAACCAAAAATAACTCTTTCTCTCTCTCTACTAACAAATTATTTAAAAAATCTTCCAAGTGTGGCACACTCCTCCATAACTACCTTCTAATCCTTTATCAGGCCCGTAACAACATCTGCTGTTATAGTTAGACTCAGGCCGAACTCTGATTGGCCATGGCTGATGGGTCTCTGCCCTTTTCCTGTTTGCCTCAAAACAGTCCTCAGTCTTAGGATAATGAGAGAGAGGAATAGCTCTTCAGCATGAAGGGCTTCGATGGTAAGTGCTAAATTGAAAGATGTGCATCCAGAGAGAGAAATGACCTTTCCAGTGGGCAGCACTGACCCCTAGTGAGTGGACATCTGCTCTGGTGCTACTCTGAGACAGTAGGATAAGGATAAACCAGGGGCGGTGCAAGGTTCAGTGGACATTCGGGGCTTAGCCCATGGGGCCATATTTTGATGAAATATCAGAAAATAATATATAAAAATTGCAATACATCTATGAGGTGTCATTTATATAGTAAACTAAAAAAGTCTTACTAACTTTTGACTCAGCCTTATATACACTCGTAGTTCAGAAATTGCACGCTTTTAACACATACTGTAAAACGTGATTTAAAAAAACCCAAATTTTACCTTTCGTCTTTCTTTGACACCAATTGTGTATGGCTGTATACGGATTTCATTGATTCGCCGCAGGTGCTTAAATTCATTGACAAGAAAGCAGGTATTAAATAGGCTAAATAGGTACTAGAGATGAAAAATAATAACTATATCTGTTAAAGTTTGCTAGGTTTATTGCATTGTGTCTTATTAAAGGTTTTGCTACAAACACAAATGTCCTAGCTCATGACTTTATAAATTTCCTGAGGAATTTGCTAACTTTACAGTATATATTACTCCTTGTTTTCAAGGTTATATATCTAAATATCTGTACTTACCGCATCTGTATAGAGCAACTCAGTTTCCAAGACACAGCCGCCAGTCGCAATCACGTGCCACAAGCTCTCATTGCATGAACACACAAAGGCTACATAAAAGCTGGAAAGCAGCTGGTGACAAGACAGCATGTGGGTACTGAACTGAGTCTGTATTTGATGTTATCAATACTGTAGAAAGACAGGAATCATTAATTAATTTATATATATTACCATATCTTTTAAATGTTATGTTAAAATAATTAAATGCAACATGTTTTCATATCAACTTGATACCTAAGCACTGGTACTTCTGATGTCACTACAAAAAGATGATAAAAACTTTCAGGGCTTTATGGAAAACATTCATGGTTTAAATCCCTGTAGCCCAGCCTTGGAGCCTCCCATGGGATTAACTGTGCAGAAGAACAGCAGAGATTGGTACAGTGTGAGTCAGAGATTTTTGGCTCTGGTAACTAGATTTATACAATTTATACAAATTTTTGATTTGTTGACGTATCAATCAAGGTGATAGCTTGATTGATAAGTCAACAAATCAGCCAACAAGGAATTTTAATTAACACTTTGGTCTGGTCCTCTAATCTGACTAGACTAGTGGCTGATATTTAGTATTACAGCACAGTGACACCATGTTTCCATCACTCCGCTTTTTTGTTTTTGCAGCACACCAGACAGGTTGTTAGTTTGTGTGTTGCCATTCAAAACTTCACTGATATGATGTATTGGCACACTGGGTTCACTTCGACTAATGAAGTATAACAGAATGTAAGATGAAAGATTAGGACATGTGCTTTTCTTAAATATTTACTGTATATTTGGGAATGTATAAATTAGCCACCTTATTGTATCACCTTTGTTGTTTTGAATGTTATAGAGCCTTACATTGTATCTGCTGGACTGTGTAATATCTGTGTAAATCCTGTTTTTATTGTATCTTTCTCTTGTGCGATACTGGTACAACAATTTATTTGTACCTGCTGTAAATGGCTGATAAAAGCTGTGAATCTTGAATCATGATGTACTGAACTATAGTTCAAATATGAAGTCTTGGAGGGCCTTCACTAAGTGATGATTCATTCACTCTAATTATAATTTCATGGTTGCTAGCATGACATGAATTCAAGCAGTCATTCATCAGACATTACGATGATGCTACATAACAACTCTATCAAACAAACAGCTGCTAATGTTTCAATAAACAGCAGTAAATATATACAGTTTATTTCTACTATTGCCCTGAGCACAGACAAGTGATATTTTTTCCTGACTGAAGTCATACAGTGAGCATTTTATTCGTTTCATCTTATCTGAGTTTGGTGGAAAGTAAATTGCAGATGCTAATTCTGGGTTAAGTCAAAAAAGTATACAGTGTTAACTTTCATCTCAGCACAAGCTGATTTACTATATAGTGGAGTTGTCTGGTTAACACACTTTGCTAAGACACCTGAATTGCTAAACTTCTAAACTGTACATTATATGGTGTATTTCACCCAGAGACAATATGAAGAGGAGGAGATGGGAAATTAATAGGAAAAGTCGCAACACTTAACATAACAGCTGTATGAATGGAAATCATGATTGTTTTATAAGTGCTGCCACTTCACACCAAAACTTTTTGCTTATCTTCTGTTTTGTTACTTTTAGTCTGTTTTCATCCCTATAATGCACAATCTTGTTTTCAATCCAAATGATTTTGTGTGTGTTGCTGCACACTGGACTTATTATTAATATTATGATTATTATTATTATTATTATTATTATTACTAATATTTATTTATTTATTTTACATATTTATTTTTCTACATGACTTTTTTGTAAAAAAAATGGGACTTTGATTTCACCTGAATGCAGTCCATATATTGTGCAAGTACTAAATTTACTTTAACTGATGTGAAGTATTTGGTGGCTAATTAAGATTTTCATATGAATTCCTTTGAGAAATTAAAAAACAAAATAGTTAGCTTGACTTTCACCATTTTTCATTGCACTGGATATATAAATGATTTGTCTGTTTAAAGGTCAAACATTTTGCCTCAAGTTCAGCAGTATTATTACTAAGTAATTTATATACATATTGCAGAAATATTTTCTCTAAATGTTAAGTAGACATCAAAGGTTTCTGTAATCGGGATATAAAGTGAGACCTAACACTCTCAAAAATAAAATAAATCTCTTTACAATCCTGTTCCATAAAAACAAAATAGATGTTGTCCACACAAGTGACATGTTTATCACAGAGTTTGGTATATTGCTAGGTTTGGTTTATTCTTAGCTTCTTAGAACAGATGCCTCGAGCAGTTGGCAGTCAGGATCTTTGATAGCATTAGCAGACCTCGAGTTTACTTACACCCTATGTGTCACAAGAAACATCTGTCATGGTACGAAAGGAATCTTGAGGTGGTCAGACTTTAAATTCTGACCTCTGATCCTCATGAGGATTTCAAGTTTCCACAAGTCAAATGACCTTTTCCAACAGGCTAATCACATCCGTGGTGATATTCAGTAGAGCAACACTCTTGCTCAAATATAAATACAATTGCAAAAAAAAGAGGGGAAATTCACTAAGAATGAATTGCACTCACTGACGTTTTCTTAAAATAAGGTAATGGTGAAGACACATACACACACATACACACAAAAGTATGCTAACTGCTATTTACAAGTTACAATTTCCCATATTCTAAATGCAGAAAGTTTGCTTGACTACAATGAAAACTGAAAAGAATGATAATGAATACATAACCACAATGCCAGCTCAAATAGCATCTGGTAAAGTTTGGCTGCAGGTGGTTAATGAATAATGCTAAAATATTGTGTGCTAAATTGATGCAACTTAATTTGCCCTGCAATTTTTTAAATAGTGGCTGTAAGAATTCTAGTCTCATGGCCTGGCTGTAAAGATGGGCTAAATCCTAATGCAAGTGCAGTTGATTGTGTTTGAGCAATGTGCAGGTTTCTTTACTAACAGGCTTTGATAGCCTACCAGCAGAGCTCTGGCAGTAAAAATGAATGCTCGGCTGGTGCACAAAGAGGGAAAAGGAGCATATAACCATCAATAAAGTAGGAGAGAGAGGGAAAAAGGGAAAATAGCAGAGAGGGAAGTAATGAAAAGAGAGAAGAAGAGAAAAAGAAGAGAGTTAGATTAGGAGTAGGAGAGACAGGCGGTAGAGAAATATGGGGATACTGGAAAAAGAAATGAGAAGAGTGGTGGGGTCAGATGGAAATGAAGAGGATAGAAAAATATAGAAAGAAAACCAGTAGAAACTGTCAAGGAGGCAGGGGATGTGGCAGTGCCAAGAGACACTCAGATGAGCTCTGTCTCTGTGGGATTGTAGAACAATTGGGTAGAACAATACTATGTCTCCACACTTTGCTTTATCAATAAACCACTGTAGTTTGGCTTTGTCTTGAAAAAAACACTACATCAATTGATGTTTTGGATAGCAAACTTCAAAGCGGCGAGAAAATGATCAAATCCATAATACTTACAGTATGAAAAAAGGTTTCACATTTTAATTAGAATTGCCAGCTGGTTTGACAATAATATGCTTGACAATATCAAGGTCATTTCAAAGTGATGAATTAACTGTGGATATGTGGGTTGTTGACACTTAATGTATGCACTATATATTTTTGTATTTTTTTAGGTTAAGACTTAAGGTTAAAATGTATGAAGAAAGGCATTAATACAAAAAATACAAGGTCTTTTAGCCTTTACAAATTCATTTTAAATGGCCCTGCAGTGTGACAAATACATTTTTAATGCTACAATTCCATATAGTCTCTCAATTATTATTAGTATGCCTATATTACTAAGTCAATAGTACCGTATAACTGTAAAATATGTATATATATATATATATATATATATATATATATATATATATATATATATATATATATATATATATATTAATTAAAAGACATACCGATTAATTAATCACAAATAATCGCATCCATTATTATTTGCTGAGAAAGGCCTCGGAATAAATATAACTCATAATGCATAATAATTCAAAGATTTAAATATAATATTTAGGGCCTATAATAAATATATATAATATTGATCGAACATCAGTTTGAAATAAATTGCATTATTGTGGCAGATGAACAATTGAAGATGAATGAATCAATATTTTGTTTGATTTATTGTCATATCATCGAACAAGCCTACATTTCACACTAATCTGTTTTGCATTTATTTCATCAATGTGTCCAGTATTCACAGTACGCATTCTTGCATTCCATCTGTACTATTTTTATGACACTCTATGTACATATGTGTGCCTCAGACAGATGTGTTTGGAGTGTCTCACTGGTATTCAGCAACATAAACAGCACATTTTTAGAAGGTTGTGTCAAGCTAAAAGAAGTGGAAACTTTGAAGATCGCTCTCAAAGTTCTTGTATTTTGTTGTGCTTTGTCCACCTATTGTGCTTCCCCAAGTGAGCGATTCACATTCTGTGGCTATGCTGCTTGTGCTTGGTAAGGTGTGCTGCTATCTACTGACGAGGTTTGTTAAAACAGATGTACATCAAGATCGATCAGTCCAATTCAAGCTTGAAGAACCACCTGTTTTCTCCAGGGGGCAGTAAGCAAATCTCCAGCTGCATAGACAACGCACATCTTACAGAGAATACACAAATTACACTAAGGCTTGCTTGACACCAGCGACAGCAAAAGACGAGAAGAACCTGTCCTTTTGTTCAAACACACCTTGTGTCCATCTGACGCAGGAGTGCATTGATGGGTCCTAAGAAAAGCCCTTACAATAATTATCAGTCTGATTTACAAATTCAATTGCAAAATGGATTGCTGTGTGAGTGAACTGTAGACAAGGGCTCTTCCATTACTCTTGTGTGGTGGCCAGATTATCTAAATTAATTCTTCATGGCCGGGGCCAACAATTCTTTCTATATTTATTTCAGCTAGCACTTTTATTTTAGGTATCATGTTAACATTAAAAAAAAAAAAACAAAAACAACTCCAGTGAAACTGTGTGTTTTAACATTGCAAATATTCAGGATATTCAATAAAATAAATGTAAGGTCTGGCCATATGTATCTTCTTAATATCTTGCAGAAGAAATAAAAAAACATGACTTAATAGTGTTAAATAACAAACACATTTTAATCAACTTTAATTTAAAAATACAAACAAAATGAGTTTTAACATATCAGGGCTGTTGTTTTACAAACTATTAAAAAGAAAATAACATTAAGATATGCTACTGTAAAGCCCATACATTTGACAATATCAACCCACATAAGAAAACAATGGCCATCAAATATAGAAATTTTAAGTATAAATTCTAAACTGAATAAAATAAAAAATGTCTACCCTTCCTTAAATAAAGTTTAAAGGAAATTAACCTTTCTTTATCTTGCAGGTATTGTTACTTTGCATACAGGAGCCAGTGCAGGAGACAGATAATTCTGGAGATAATAATTAAATAGAGAACAAATTGATTTGATGATGTTCGGAATTGAGAATGCTGACACACATCCGTATATATATATATATATGGATTATTTCGGATGTGATATATATATATATATGTATATGTATATATATATATATATATATATATATATATATATATAGCAAAAACACAGTCAGGATATATATACATTTATGCAGGTTCAGTGGCACTTAATTTACACTTTTTATAAGCTCTACAGAATATTCATTATTACGGTCCAAGGACATCGCACTGAATTTACTGGGTTATTAATATGTTAGGGCTGTCAATTTAACGCATCCGTTTAGTGTGATTAATTATATGTAACATAATGTGTTACATTTTTTTTACAATGAATCATGCCCTCTGACGCTTATGTAATCTCCACAATAAAAGTTCATATTTTCCTACCAATAGTATCTTGAAATACATCTGTTTTAAAAATGTATTGTGTATATATATATATATATATATATATTAGTATATACAAACACACAGAGTATATCAGACTAATTACTATTACAAATAATTTCAAAAGCTAACTAACCATTTAATGTACTTGTCAGGGACACTGTTAACATGTGGAGGTGAATAATACAAATTGCAAAATACACCAGCTGATATATTTTGCTTCATGGCAGTCAGACTTCATGACAATGACACTGACAATATGTCAGAAAAAAAGTACTCCCTTTTTTTGCATGTCTTCCATCTCACATCACACTCTTTCAGCTAGTGTTCCTCTTTGCTTACAGACATGCCAGTATGATTGACAGGTACACTGTGTAGCATGGCATGAGTGACGTTAATCGGCATTGTCCAGCCTGACCAAAAAGCCACAGAGAAAATATTAAGGTCAGCAGTGATCTATGGGACAAGTGTTTGCAGGCTAGGCAAGACAAGTCTTCTGGATGAGGACTGATGTTGGAGGCTGGGTTCACCACCCCATGAAACGCTCTGATTCAGGCATTATCCCTACTGTTTGTTTTCCCTGATGCCTTTAGACATCTGAGAGATAACAGCAACTCCAGGTTCCTGCAAGCTTATTTTACATCAAACTATTTTTTAACATGCATTGGGTACATTTCTGTTAATTATATATCTTTAACATCTTAAATGTTTGTCCTAGGCAGTAATTAGATACAAAAAATATTCCGGGTTCAATACAAGTTAAGCTCAATCGACAACTTCTGTGGCATAATGCTGATTATGAAAAAAAATATATTTTTTTAGATTCATCCCTTTAAAAAAAAAAAAAAAAAATTATTTTAGTTTTAATTTTACATTTAATCAAGAACCTCTGAAAAACAATGTACACATAACACAATGTACAACAAACACTCATTACTTTAAATATTTAGAGCACAAATAATCATGATTCAGACACAGGCAGGTGCTTAGAACACAGTCAAAGTTATAGAAAGAACATACGTCTCACACACTGCCGTTTATCACAATAATCATTATAAAGTACGCAAAGTCACACTCCTCCGTGTATATTGAATATCACTTATTCTGGCATATACTGTATCTCTTATTCGGGTATTACAATATTTGTTAGACCAAATGTTGCTATATCAATAAATAATCTTACAAGCTACAGCTGTATCCAGGAAAGTTTTCTCTCCTGTCTTGATATTTTTGAGACACAAAATAATTCCAAAATCCTCTTTGAAACAACAATAACAATGGTTTATTGTTTGTTTACTTACTTTAATGATCGTAAAACTTTCCCAAGAAAAACTTTTCAATAGAATCTGAACAGGAGTAATTCCATATCTCTGGAAATCTAAATAATACAAAGTCAGACTAAAATGTGAGAATACATACACAAGAAAAGATAGTGATCTGTTGTTGATAATCAGTAAAAAAATATTATAAAAATTATTATTTTACATTATTTAATCTGTAATTGACTGCCTCGTCTGCCATGATTTTTCCTCCAGCTCGGAAGCTCTGTTGGGTAGTAGTCTGCTGTGGAGCTTGCACTAATATGAGCTCAGCCGAAGGGGGGAAATTGAGGGCGGAAAGTGGGTGCTCCTGAGCATACCTCTGAGTACTAAAATGTCAAATGGGACACCCTACAGGCTCGTGGATTCCACAGGAATGTGCAAATGTAGACAACAAGACCGCAAGTCCAAAACTAGTTTTCCATTTGGGGCAGGGCCATAGAGAGTGATACACAAAAAAAATAAAATAATATAAATTATCATATTTTGATTCATTAAGCATGTTTTCTTAAATTAATTTAAGCAACATTATCATGACTCTGTATCATGTCAAAATGGTTTAGATCAGTGCATCTCAACTGGTGGGGAGCAACCCAAAAGTGGGTTGCAGGTCTATGTGGACTGGGTCGCGGACAGCAGGGAAAGCACAATGCCATGGATCTCCCATTTAAAATATTCATGTAGCCCCCCAAGTGAAATTTAGGACTGCAGAGGCAAATTTTATGATAATCCCTCATTCAGTGCTTTATACGCACAATGCGATATTTTCATGTTGCGATAAAATCTTGTTTTTCCCACGAGTGTAATGATGTCATGATGAAATGAGATTGCCCATGAAATTGAGTCCCTTTTCTGGCTTTGAAACAAAATATTTTATGAAAAGCACTATACATATGAACATGACTGGCTTCACATTAATCATTAACATGTTTGTATATTAAACACAGAATAAATGTTTAATTTAATGATGTATAGCTGTGGTAATATCCTATTATGTGTAACATGATTTAAAAGTCATTAAATGTCATATTTACAAAGTTATATTGACATACATCTAAAACGATTTTGTAGAATTTGTACTGAGGTAGTGAATATAGTACTCATTAAAAGATCTATGAACCAATGGAATCACTTGGAATCACTTTGACGTCAGATGTGGACTTTTCTAGTTTAAATTGCTATGGAGGAAGTCAAAACTCTCAAACAGGTAGCCCGACATTATAAACAGAATTGAGGTGGCACAGAGCTACACTGCTATATGCTAAAATAAAGTTGTTGTTGTTTTGTATTATTATTACACATAATCACCCTTAAAAACTATTTTGTGATTTTCCAGTAACTGTGAAATGTTGACCAAAAATGTTTTAGTTTTATATTAAATAAGCTTTTAGGTAGAATCTACCATTTTTAATAAACACTATAATGTATTATTGTTATTATTCTTATACTATTAAAAAGAATAGCTACATTTATTAGGAGCCATTGTTAGTGTTACCTTGTCTTGTTTTACCGTTGCCCCTTTGGTTTCCAGTTTTGTCCCTTTTGTTTTCCGTAGTTTTCACTTTTGTCCCTTGTTTAGCTCCACTGTCTCACTAGTCTATTGTTTAAAAGAACTACACTTCCCAGTATCCACCTGTCATCATCACTGCCATTTTGTTCATTGTTCTCACCTGTGTATCATTTGTAATCATCCTGTCCTTGTGTATTTATATCCTGGTTTTTGGTTCAGTCCTTGTCTTTCGTTGAATGTTGTTAGCCCGGTGTGTGTTCCCTGCCTGTGTTTTCTGTGTTATGTTTATTTCCCCATTGAGGGTTTTCCTTTGTGTTTTTGTGTTTCAATAAAATAAAGCTTGCACTTAGATCCGCTCTCCTCGTCTGCCTTCGCTGTCTGCATTCGTAACAGAACGAAAGACCACAAATGGATCTAGCGGCTTACCTCATGGAACTGACCCAGGCGGAGTTGACCATCCGCGAGTTCTCCCACTTCTTTTCCGCTGTTGCCCCCCACACCGGCTTCGACGACGCATCCCTAAAGACCATCTACCAGCTCAGGCTACCAACATACCAGCTGAGGGAATTGCCGAACTCCGGAGACCTCACATGGAGGGAATATGTGAGTTTAGTCTTGGGAGAACTCGCTGCCGGGGAACCACCTCTCTCGATCCCGGTTTCCGCCTCTGGGCTTTCCGTGCCTGCCACGGCCAACGAGCCAGCGTTGCCAGCTTCGATCCGCCGGCGGAGGAGGAGAGGAAAGGCTTCTGCTCCCCAGTCTCCGCCTGCCATGGCCAGCGAGCCAGAGCCCACGCCTGCCACGGCCAGCGAGCCAGAGCCCACGCCTGCCACGGCCAGCGAGCCAGAGCCCACGCCTGCCACGGCCAGCGAGCCAGAGCCCACGCCTGCCACGGCCAGCGAGCCAGAACCCACGCTTGCCACGGCCAGCGAGCCAGTAGCCTCCGACGTAAGTGAGCCAGCGCCTGTAGCCTCCGACGTCAGTGAGCCAGCGCCTGTAGCCTCCGACGTCAGTGAGCCAGCGCCTGTAGCCTCCGACGTCAGTGAGCCAGCGCCTGTAGCCTCCGACGTCAGTGAGCCAGCGCCTGTAGCCTCGACCGCTCCTGAGCCAGCGCCTGTAGCCTCGACCGCTCCTGAGCCAGCGCCAGTAGCCATGACCATCCAAAAGCCAGCGCCAGTGGTCGTGCCCGTCCAAAAGTCAGCTCCTCCCGAGCTTCCCGAGCTTTCCAGAGCTCCGCCTTCCGAGCCTCCCGAGCTTTCCAGAGCTCCGCCTTCCGAGCCTCCCGAGCTTTCCAGAGCTCCGCCCTCCAAACTTTCCAGAGCTCTGCCTCCCGAGCTACCCGAGCTTACCAGAGCTCCGCCCTCTGAGCTTACCAGAGCTCCACCCTCCGAACTTTCCAGAGCTCTGCCTCCCGAGCTACCCGAGCTTACCAGAGCTCCGCCCTCCGAGCTTACCAGAGCTCCACCTCCCGAGCTTCCTAGAGCTCTTCCTTCTGAGCCCCCCTAGCTTTCCAGAGCCCCACCTTTCGAGCTTTCCAGAGCCCCGCCTTTCAAGCTTTCCAGGGCTCCGCCTCTCAAGCCTCTTGAGCCTTCCAGGGCTCTGCCTCTCAAGCCTTTCAGGGCTCCACCTCTCAAGCTTCTCGAGCCTTCCAGGGCTCTGCCTCTCGAGCTTCCCGAGCCTCCCAGGGCTCTGCCTCTCAAGCTTCTCGAGCCTTTCAGAACTCCACCTCCCAGGGCTCCTTCCCTCAAGTCACTCGAGTCTTCTAGGGCTCTGCCCCTCAAGCCTCTCGAGCCTTCCAGGGCTCCGCCTCTCGAGCCTTCCAGGGCTCCGCCTCCAGAGCCTCTCGAGTCTTCCACGGCCCTTCTCCCCGAGCCTCCTACGGCTCCGCCTCCCGAGCCTCCTACGGCTTTGCTCCCAGAGACTCCAGAGCTTTCTAGGGCTCCGCCTCTCAAGCCTCCTACGGCTCCGCCTCTCGAGCCTCCTACGGCTCTGCTCCCAGAGACTCCAGAGCCTCCTACGGCTCCGCCTCCCGAGCCTCCTACGGCTCTGCTCCCAGAGACTCCCGAGCCTTCTAGGACTCCGCCTCTAGAGCGTCCTACGGCTCTGCCTCCTGAGCCTCCCTCAGTTCTGCCTCCAGAACCTCCCGAGCCTCCTATGGCTCCGCCTCCCGAGCCTCCTACGGCTCCGCCTCCCGAGCCTCCTACGGCTCCACTTCCAGAGCCTCCTACGGCTCCGCCCCCAAGGCCTCCTGAGCCTCCCACGGCTCCACCTCCTGAGCCTCCCGAGCCTCCCACGGCTCCGCCTCCCGAGCCTCCTACGGCTCCGCCTCCCGAGCCTCCTACGGCTCCGCCTCCTGAGCCTTCCTCGGCTCCGCCTCCTGAGCCTTCCTCGGCTCCGCCTCCTGAGCCTTCCTCGGCTCCGCCTCCTGAGCCTTCCTCAGTTCCGTCTCCTGAGCCTTCCTCAGCTCCGTCCTCAGAGCCTTCCAGGCCTCCTGACCCGGCCCCTGTCCTGTGGCCTCCTCCCAGGCCTCCTGACCCGACCCCTGTCCCGTGGCCTCCTCCCAGGGCCCCTGACCCTGTTCCTGACCTGTGGCCTCCTCCCAGGCCTCCTGACCCGGCCCCTGTCCTGTGGCCTCCTCCCGGGCCCCCTGACCCAGTCCCTGTCCTGTGGCCTCCTCCCAGGCCTCCTGAACCTGCCCCTGTCCAGTGGCCTTCTCCCCGGTCCCCCAGACCTATCCTTGCCCTGTGGCCAGCCCCCAGACCACCTGAACCTGTCCTTATCCTCTGTGCCCCTTGGACTTCCTTCCTGTCCTCTGTGCCCCCTAGGACTTCCTGCCTGCCCTCTGTGCCCCCGGTGCCATCATTTTGTTTTCTATGGGTTCCTTTTTGTCTTTTGGTGTTTTTTCTTTTAGGATCATCTGGGATACGATCCTTAGAGGGGGGGCTATGTTAGGGTTACCTTGTCTTGTTTTACCGTTGCCCCTTTGGTTTCCATTTTTGTCCCTTTTGTTTTCCGTAGTTTTTACTTTTGTCCCTTGTTTAGCTCCACTGTCTCACTAGTCTATTGTTTAAAAGAACTACACTTCCCAGTATCCACCTGTCATCATCACTGCCATTTTGTTCATTGTTCTCACCAGTGTATCATTTGTAATCATCCTGTCCTTGTGTATTTATATCCTGGTTTTTGGTTCAGTCCTTGTCTTTCGTTGAATGGTGTTAGCCCGGTGTGTGTTCCCTGCCTGTGTTTTCTGTGTTATGTTTATTTCCCCCATTGAGGGTTTTCCTTTGTGTTTTTGTGTTTCAATAAAATAAAGCTTGCACTTAGATCCGCTCTCCTCATCTGCCTTCGCTGTCTGCATTCGTAACAACCATCATATTCTTACCTGTGCTTCTCATTCCACTGTAAATATATGGGAAGTTCATAAAAGGCTTTAGAGTTAATCTCCAAGACTTGTAGACACATTATGAACAACCTTTTCCTCCTGCGTAAAGTATGTTCTGTTTGAAAATAGGAAATAAACTGGATAATAAATATAATGGGCTCGTATAAATACATGCTCATCAACTTTTAAAAGGAGGGGTGGGGGAATTCCTGTATCTTTTGTTGTTGACACCAACAACAAAAATAATGTCACCTGATACAAGCATTTATACTTGAAAACCTTGAACAAATCTAAGCAAGCTAAAAGAAAATGTGACCTAGGATAGATCAGATTAAATACAGGTTATGTTTTTTTCTTTTACTATGGTGGGACGCCACTGTAAAATTATGTAAATGTAGGTCCCGAAGCAAAAACAGTTGAGAACAACTGGTACAGATTATCCTACTTATATGCATGTGACGTCACCTACACAAAAGTTAGGTCAGAGGTCATCCAAATGTAATTGGATTAGATTATCTAAAAAATACAATCAAAGAGATTACATTACTGATTGCAATTTTAGTCATGGAATTTGTAATCAGTACCAGATTACAATTTAGAAGTAATCTACCCAGTGCTGTTGAACGCTACACATCAACACAACTACCAAAAAAATGCACAGGTCTCCGATCAAATTTAAAAACACACACAATTACAATTTTACAAATTCTGGTTAGCTCTCAAATACGTAAATAAACAAACCAGTAAGTCCTCATGTATGTGCACAGCACACAACTCAAGTCTTTTTCTTATCTGCTAAAACCGATCTCAACAGACTGCCTGAAGAACAAAACCCCTTTCTTGCTGTTCTCTTTCTTCTTGCATTGCCACTTAGTTTAGCTCAGGTTATTTTGAAAAATTAATTGACTTAGCTCGAGGGCAGAAACACAAAGCATTGCTGATTGTTCACAGCAACCCTATTAAGCATTAGCTTTAAGCTGCATTTCGTACAATCAAATAAACTTCCATTAGAAAGCCTCTTGTTATACACATAAGAAACAATATTTGCATGTATATCTACACAGTGATGGAAATGTCTTCTATATTATGCATGTTTCATTTCTCTCAGAAAGAATAGAAGAAAGCATGATAAGAAATGCTTCATAAAATGTGTGTATCCTGCACAGATTTCTACAAGTGGTGATTAGGCGTAAGGTTAAATATCCCTTAACAGAAAGCTCACATAACTGGGACATCTGCGACAGAGCCCATCATCTGCAAAGCATTGCGTCATATTTATGTCCAAACATCTGATTTGATTTAAATAATAAATAAAGCATTTGATTAACGACATTGCAAAATATCTGCTTAATGTTGTTCCAACATCGGACAAGGGATATTTTAGTGATATACTGTATAAGGGCAAACACTCTAAAAACTACATTTTCCAGATAAATATGCACAAAGGGAAATACATCTGGGTAATATAATTGTGCCATAAGGTAAGTGAGAGGGAGATGGGGCTGACCATTTTATTATAAGTTAGTCCTGTTTTCCATTAGGTGTGCTACAACAGCAGAACACACACAAAGACAAAAATCTTTGTTATAGATTTAACAAATCTATATTTTTACAATTTACAACCATACATCACAAAATTATAAATTGCACATAAAAATGTATTAACACACCAAATCTCATAAAAAGAAATCTCATCATTTATAAGAGTATAATAAGCAAATTCAACTTTTAGCCTTCCGCTATCAGACTCCTAAACATAATTTCAGAATCAGTACCAACAAGTTGCAGTCCTTTATTCTTCCTTGTCTTCCAGATCACTAGCTTTGCTGTTCCAATCAAGTAATTTAACAAATATGCCTTCTTTCTGATCGAAATTCTATACCTCACCCCTCAAATAAACATTTTATCTGAGAATTCCTCATCAAATGCTTGAATCCAACTCTTAAGAAGCTATAAAAGTTCTTCCAATCTTTTACATCTTAAAAACAAATGTTCTACCTTTCCACAAAACCTACATTCCTCACCCAGTGCTGGATTTAGGTGTTCCAGCTGTTCTATTTTCTATGGGGGGCTTATACAGGGCTCTCCACCTGTCCCTCACAAAGAAATCTGTCTCCAACAGTCCTGGCCACTTTGAAAGTTTTTGTCTTTTGAGTGAGTCTATATACATAGCTTTCACTGTAGTGTAATATATCGCTTTCTTTGATGTGTTCTCAAAATAATCCAACTGAGGTGTTTCTAGGGATACAATTTAATTTACCACCCCACCTTCTTGCTCCTCATCAATAACAGAAGTGACTATGATATTTGGAAATTCTTGTTCACATTGGATGTCTGGAAAATGTCTCCTCCTAATATAATCCCTGTAACCGCTTGGTAACACATTTAAAATCTAATCTACCAGCTTCAATGCAAGACATGAAGACCTCAAGCCGGTCACGTCTCCAATGGCCTCCACCACTTTCTACACATCTCCATCCACGAGGTGCCCCAGCTTTACAATGCCATTTCTCAGTAAGCATGTACGCACACTTACAAGGGACAACAGCCTGGTTTGAATCATTGGATTGAAAAACAATGGTTTCTAAGGAACCCAGTGCCCAGGTTCACCAACATCTCTTTCCACTCTTTCCAGTTATCCAGGAATGCAACACTGACCAGTAAAAGCTGGGTGTAAGCCCTGTAATGTCTGTCCAATCTAAGCCAACCTGCCTTCTGCAAAATCCCTCTTGCAGTCTGAGTCCATGCCAGGTCTTTATGATACAGGAGTCATTGTGCTGCTTGTATTCTGAAATCACGTTTCACATCCACCAAGCCCTGTCCTCCTTTCTGAACAGAAAGAAAAGTGTTGCAGAACGAAACTCCAGAAGAAATCCACAAATGCCTTTTGTATCTTACAGATCTCATCAGTAGGTGGCTCCATGACAATAGTTATATGCACAGAACATAGAACAAACACCTTCTCCAGCATTTCCAACCAACTTTTAGTTTGAAATGGTTTATTCCCTAATAAAATGCCTGCAATTTTAAGCCCTTTTCTTCCCCACAGCAATCCCAGATCGGTCCTGTTCCCTCCCACTGCCCATTAATAAAACCTTCGATTTTTCCCCAGTTTACTCTAGCTAATGATGCCTTTTCATAATATCCAATAGTATTATTTTAACCTGTAATAAACGCTGTGATATCATCAGCATAAGCTGATAGTGACACTCTAAGACTACTTTTTGTACCGGGAATTGAAATTCCACAGAGATCTCTTCTTAACTGGCACAAAAAGTCTCAATTGCAAGATGGTATAAATGCTCAAAAAGTGGTCAGACTTGCCTAATACACCTTAATTCAGATATTGGTGCACTTAATCTTCTACCCACTTATACAATCACAAAGGCTTTATAATACAACAATTTTATGTACAATATTTTGTCACCAAATCCAAATTAATTTAGGACATTAAAAAGATACCCATGATCGACTCGATAAAAGGCTTTCTCCTGATCCAATGAGAGAATGCCAAGGTTAGAATTATTGAGTAATTGATTAAAATCAATGATATCCCTCAGTAAAAAGACTGTCCATAATCAGCCAATTAGGGATAGAATATGTTTGGTCCTTCTGAACCAATCATTCCAGACAAAACTTAAGTCTGCTTGCAAAACATTTTGAAAATATTTTATAGTCCAGGCACAACAAGGAGACTGGTCTCCAATTTTAAAGAATTACAAGGTCCCCTTTCTTGAGGAATAAAGATAGGACTGTACATCATCAACTTGTAGAAAGGTATTTGTTTTCAATTATTTTCAAAAGCACATATAAATCTTGTCCTAGTATCTCGCAAAATTGCTTATAAAACTCTGCAGGTAGTCCATCAGTCCCTGGGGATCGACCAGTAGACATTTGCTGAATTGCGTCTGTGAGCTCCTGTACTGTAATTGGATTGTCCAGAGTCTGCTCATCTCTTAATTTAGGTAATTACTTTAACAGATCAGAAACACTTCCAGAATCACAACAGTCAGCATCATGCAAGTCACTTGCAAGTCATCATGCAAATATGCTGCCAGCTTCCTTATTTCTACAGGATATGATGTAAGAGTTCCATCAGTATGATGAAGGTGGTACATTTGCTGGACACTTTTTCTTTCAAGGTTAAAAAAGAAAGTGGTAGGAGCATCCAATTCCTTTATAGAGCAAATCCTTGCCCTTATTAATGCTCCCTTTACTTGCACTTGTAGAAAGGACCCAAGTTCATTCCTTTTTTTATGTAAAAGTTCTTTCTGTTCAATTACATTGTTATTTAAAAGAACACTCCAACAGATAAATGACTCTATTAAGATTTTTCACTGTAGCTTTCACCATTAATATAGTATGTAAAATATAGTTTTGACAGAATATTCTTATATTTGCTTTACCAACATCCCACCATTGACACTTATTTTCAAAGGAATCCTTCCACAGTTTCCATATACAAAAATGTTTTACAAAATGAGGCATCTTGTAATAACTTAACATTAAAATGCACAAAAACAACCAGAGGATGGTCTAAAACCCCACTAGGTGAATTAAAAACATGAATCACCCTATTACTCCACATATTTCCCAAATAATATCGATCTAACCTTGCCCCGCTAACCCTACTATCAGAAACTTTAAGCCATGTGTACTGCTTGACTTATATTTCTACATCTCCATATGTCTATCAAATCAAACTCAGTCAAAATTTTTGACAACATCATACTTGACTCGTTGTGCGGATCCTCCCCATTTCTATAAATCATAAAATTAATGTGACAATTCCAATCACCACCAATGATAAAACACATTGTTATCACATTTCAGAATAGCCATTTTCAACTTCATAAAAACTTCCACTCGCTCAGGCCCTCCACTGGGGGCATAAACATTCACAAGTACAAAACCAGTGTCCCCAAACTCTATTAGAGATAATAATATTCTTCCTATTAGATATAATATTTATATTGCTATTTTTTTAAATACAATGGCAACACCCGAACTGGTATTTGTCCCATTGCTTAGAGTAAGTTTTCCTTCCCACCACATAACCCATTCAGTTTCATTATCAATACCAGTATGTGACTCTTGTAAAAATATTCTGTTTACCTTTTTAATACTAAATAACTCTGATACCATTGCCAACTTATTCCTGTCCCGGCCCCCATTTATGTTTATGGACCTACCTTTAAAACCTCCATAAAAATACAGAGAAATAGAGAGGACAGAAACAGAAAACGTCTTGGGTTACGTATGTAACCCTTGTTCCCTGAAAAAAGTGGAACGAGATGCTGCTCTTTGCTAAGCGCTTTTTGGAACAATCCTAGTTGTGACCAAGCTGTGAATATGTGTGTAACACGTCAATGAACATTGACCGGAATTTATAGCCTCAGCTGATGTAATCATTAGATGCACCTGTGGCCAGGCTATAAATGGATGCGTCACCAGGTGTCGGCAGATACTTCTTTTTGAAGAGCAGTCCTGGGGCATCCCAGTGCGGCAAAACATTGCAGCATCTCATTCCGCTTTTTTCAGGGAACAAGGTTTACATACGTAACCCGAGACGTTCTCTTTACAAAAAGCTTCACTATGATGCTGCGCTTTGCTAAGCGCTTTTGGGAACGCAATACCCACGCCTCACTGGGACTGTCCGGACCCCTACGGTTGTGAAGTGTGCTCACAAGAACGCGAGAGGTCTCAGACATGAGCTTGAGATGTCAACTAAAGGGCGTAAGAGCCCGGAGTAGCATAAACATCCAAACTATAAAAGTCTAATGAATGTGTGCGGAGAGGACCAACCTGCTGCACCACAAACTTGCTGCAGAGGGAGACCTCTAGCCAAGGCTTTAGAAGAGGAGAGCCCTCTGGTAGAGTGCGCCTTAAAACCTACAGGCGAATCTTGATCATGTGCCTCGTAGGCCCGGAAAGTAATGTCCCTCACCCAAAGTGTCATAGTCTGCCAGGACATGACCGCCACCCGGTCACGGCTTCCAAGTGAAGAATTGCTGCCCTGACTTTATGACACTAGCAAATGCGGTGGACATAAGTCTGAAGGGTACAGACTGGACAAAGTCTGAGAAGTCTTAGCTGCTCCGGCGTTACAAACGGCAGGGGGCAGAAGGCTTAGAGAATAACTGGCCAAGGGTCGCGAAAGGCACCTTGGGCAGGTAGTCAGGGTGAGGGTGCGAAGAATGCTTTTGGTCATACCTGGGGCAACTCAAAACAGGCCGGCAAAAGAGACAGAGCCTGTAGGTACCCATGTCTCCTTAGAGACGTAATTGCCATAAGAAAAACAATCTTGAGAGTCAGAAGTCTACCAAACGCTGACTCTAGAGGTTTAAAAGGGGGGTCTTACCCCATGAAGAGGTCCGAGCAAGGATGCCTCTTAGAGGGCACCCTGCCCACCAAGGCATGGCAAACCAAATTGGATTCCACATAGAACCTGGCAGTGGCGAGGCAAGTGCCCGCTGACAGTTCTTTCTACAGAAAATCCAGAACTGAAGCAAACTGGCAGTTAGCTGGTTCTGTAATATTAACTTATTAGAAGGAAACGCATGCAGGTGCATTTGTGCCATGTATGCTCCACCACGATCAGCACCCTCTGGGGTGGGGGGGGGTTACTGGGTGACTCGGGGAGAGGGGGGGGACTGGGTGACTCGGGGAGAATTAGAGGAGACATTGCACTATCAACAGAGGCGAAGAGGTCCTTTTCTGCCCTGTAAAATCTACTCAGATCAGTTCCAAGTGGAGGGTGCCCTAGCACTTGAAATGGTTTCGATAACCTCAGGAGAAAGCCCTGTGAACCTCAGTTGGTACCCTACAGGGGCCAAGCATGAAAGGTTTCACAATTTGGGACGGGGATGAATATGTCCCCTGAGCCTGAGAAAGAAGGTTCTCCCTGTTCGAAATCGTCCAAGGCGAGCCATCGAGGAGAGATATTAACTACGAGAACCATATCCTGTTCGGCCAGTGCAGCGCCATTAGTAAGAGGCAAGACCCTTGCTGGTGAACATTAGCCAAGACTCCCGGGAGAAGAGAAACAGATGCATTCTAGGTCATGTATGTGTCTTAACGTCCAGACCCAAGGGGCCTGGGTGACTCAGGGAGAAGTAGAGGAGACATTGCGCTGTTCATAGGGGGAAGAGGTCCTCTTCTGCCCTATACAATCTGACCCAAACTTGTTCAAAGTGGAAGGAGCCCGCATTTAAAATGGTCTCGATAAGCTCAGGAGAAAGCCCTGTGTCTCTCAGTTGGTACCCTTAGGGGCCAAGCATGAAAGATTCCACAATTTGGGGCAGGGATGAAATACTGTCCCCTGTGCCTGAGATAAAAGATCCTTCCTGTTTGGAATCGCCCAAGGCGAGCCATCGAGGAAAGAAATTAGCTCCAAGAACCATACCCTGTTCTGCCAGTGCAGAGCTATCAGTAAGAAGCTGGCCAACTCTGGCCAACTACTACCTTAGGGTGCAGTTTTCACTCCCCCGTTGGTATTTTCTGTCTGGACAGTAAATCTGCTCCCACATACGGGCATCCAGGGATATAACTGCCCTGAGTGACAGGAGCTTACCCTGGGCCCTAAGGAGAATCCGACGTGTCAGAAATACAGCTGACAAGAACGTGGATCTCCCTGATGATTTATGTGAGAGGCTACCGCTGTATTGCCCACCCGCACCAAGACATTGCAGCCTCAGGAGGAAGTATTTCAGGGCAAGAAATACAGCCATCAACTCGAGACAGTGACTGTGACAACCAAGCTCCTATCCCCTTAAGCTGGACGACCACTTAAGGCCGCTACCCAGCCCGTCAGGGCGGCATCTGTTGTTAGCAGCCTACGACAACAAGATGCAGGCTGCGTAAAAAAAAACAGGGTCTGAACCACATAGAAAGGGAATGAAGCCCATAGACCGGCCAATAGCACGGGCTGTTTGCTTGGTCGCGCAGAGAGAAAGATCTGAGGATTGTTTGTCGAGCACAGCACCCACACTCAGGTCGTCCAGCAGGTCAGCCTGGTACGCCTGTAATACAGCCATAGTGTGCAGAGCAGCACCAGCCTGACCTGCTGCTTGATAAGCCCTTCCCACTAAAGTGGATTTTGTCCTACAAGGCTTTGAGGGGAGAGAGAGCTTTTTGAGTGCCGATGCCGAGCCCGGCGAGAGATAGCCCGCAAGTGTCTCTTCAACCGGCGGCATCACTGAATATCCCCGTGCCTCAGCACCCACGATAGTCGAATATAATGATGTCGAGGGTACGTGAACACGGGAAGAATAGGGGTTCTTCCATGAGCGAGAAAGCTCTTCGTGGAGGTTATCAAAAAAGGGAAGGGACTGATGAAGCGTTCCCTTCCCCAGATTGCTAGAATACATTTCTATCCCCTAATTTGGAGTCTCTTTTTGGCGTGGCCAGTCCAACTGGAGTCTGGCAACCGCACGAATAACCACATCGAGCAATTCCTCCGCTGATTTTTTATCGTGGACGGAAAGCTCGGAAGCGGGAAGAGAATCGAGGTTCCCCTCATGAACCGAAGAGGTGTCGGAACACGCTTCAAGATCATGTGAAGGACCAGCTGGGTTTGGGGAGAGAGCGAGAGAAAGGGACAAACCCGTCTCTTGCTCCTCAGACAAATACATGCGAGAGCCCCACAAAATAAGCGTGGATGTTGACTTCCGGAAGCGAGCGAGGCGAGTGCGAAGCACTTTGCCAGAAAGCAAATCGCTCACACCGCCCCGCTGCAACGCGAGAACAGCGTGCTCTTCCCCCAAACAAACAGAGCAAAACTGATGCGTGTCCTCTTCGGCTATAGAGCGAGAACAGGGGAACACGCATCGTTTGCCCCGGCTTTCAGTAATTCTCTCTTTTAAATATATTTATTATTTTCTTAGAAAGAATAGGAAAGGAGAAAAGGTTAACTGCACACTGCCTAACAAATTCTAACTCCTAGCAGAGGAAAGAAAGTTTTGACAGGTTTGTAAAACACACACACAGAATCACTCTGAAAAAAAAAGGATCTGACGACACCTGGTGACGCATCCATTTATAGCCTGGCCACAGGTGCATCTAATGATTACTTCAGACGAGGCTATAAATTCCGGTCAATGTTCATTGACGTGTTCATACACACATATTCACAGCTCGGTCACAACTAGGATTGTTCCCAAAAGCGCAGCATCATAGTGAAGCTTTTTGTAAAGGGAACAGGTAAGACAGACAACTTGTGTGATTTAATCATTTGATTATTTTTTTGAAGTATGTACCTTCTCTTTCCTTATCATCAATATGATTTTCTTCAGTCCGAACCGTTTTTGCCTACCTAGAGCTTCATAGCTATCTGTTGTTTTTTACATCAACACTGACAACATGAATGTATCTGTGTCTGGAAATAAATCTTTCACTTCTACAGTTTTGCCAAAGGTTACATCCATAAAATAATTTATCTCTTGCAGTGAATATACATTTTCCATGACTTGTGATCTAATATCAGATAATGTATCATCATATCTAATCCCTGTTTCAGCACATATGTATACACATTTCAACATTTTTAGCATAAACCATTTTAACATTATCCCTTTCAATTACCTTATCATCATCATCATCATAATCATCATCATCATTCATCACTCTGTTTTTGTTGATACCTGATACATCTTCATTTTCACTAGGTTTCAACTTTTGATAAGTATCTTCACTCTGATTATCAGCGACCCTTTCAATCAATTCAACACTTTTATTGTTACTCTCCTCTGTGGCCTGAGCATTTAATTCAGCTCATTATTATAAATCTCCACTGTTACAGTTGCAGAACTAAGCCTGGCAAACTCCTCTCTAAATGTATCTTTGTGTGGGCATGCCAGCTTCTTATGCCTGAGATACCCACACTCAAATAATTTTATGCTACCAGTATTTGCGTAAACATATACGCTTTTCCCTCATGCCACACTAAATGACACATCATGCTCTGTGTCATTCAAAAACATAAACAACATGACATGTTTCAGGGCCACGCTTTTGCATCTTAATAGGACAATTTTTATCTCAATTGCCAGCTTTCCATATCGAGCCAGGCCCCGTTCAATCTCATAATTATGAATGAAGGGAGGTGTACATTGGAAACAGTTACTCTAGTAGTTGGATTAACATGAGGTGAAACTGAAACAAAATCTCCATTTACCACAATTCCACAGCATATCAAGTGGTTAACCAGACATTCTTCCTTGACAAAACCCGCCACTGCCTTGTTCATTCTAGAAGCTTAGGAAATGTTACAGCAATACAGGTGATGCTCCCCCCATGGGGAGGGATGCCATTCTGTTGCTATCACATAAATTCCAAGAAAACTAAGTAAGCTAAGAGTTTTTATCACTTTCTAAATTGACCATTACCAAAACTGTTTTATAAAAGTGTAATTGAAAACGGAAAAATAAATTATTAGACAGAAAAAAAAAATAAAAACAATAGTTCTATATGCATCCTCTACCCATGAGCACCCTTACACACCCAAACCACTCCCAGAATACAGAGAGAGAGAGAGAGAGAGAGAGTTTAACTTGATTCTTTTATTAATGAATAGAGCTAAACTTATACCTTCTAAGAGGACTATCAGAGGCATCTGTGATCAACACTATACAAGAACATCATTATTCCTACGTGTTTCTCACTTCTATCATATTTGAACTGAACAGACTACATTTAAAACTCTTAATATCATGGGCATCACCGAGTCAGCTATATGACACGTACAAGTGTTTGCTTGGACATTATTTTGCTAAATCAAGTTTATTTATTAGAGACATTATTTGGTTCTCAACTGGTTTTCCTTTAGCAAGACACACAAACATTGACGTCAACAACAAAAGACTTGGGAAGCATTTTTTCCTCCATTATAAAACCTTTAAATGTATGTATTTTTTATGTTGCTCTCCCTAATTATGCACAATTATATAGTTTGTTCCATCAGAAAGGACCAGCAACCCATATTTAATTTCAACCATTTAAGAACCACTGGTTCAGGATACATGCTACAAGAAGAACCAGACTCTTTCCAGATAATGTGTTCTTTAAAGACCTCTCAAAAACATGTGCATAGTATGATCTCTAAAGTCAATCCAGCTTCTCGTGTCTATATGATGATCCCAGAAAAGAACACAAAGCGTATGTTAAGTGGTTTGGAATGTGATGTGTTTAGGTGGTGAGTGATGTTTGTGGGCTGTGGGTTAAAATAATGGGATTGCAATCTGAATTTCCAGATGACTTGGTCTCCAGCATAATACTGGATGAATGTTGTGGGAAGGCCACCCAGAATGTGGGAGAATTTGAGACATGTTGTAATGAAGAGTACTGTTTGTTGGCTTACTACTAACAATATATAATTTAATGATAAGTTAATAAAAGATAAAGCCAACCTGTGACACATTGACAGGTTCTATATTAGCATTAGTAAACAATGAATAAATGCTAATTTACAAATCTACTATTGTTCAAGTTTTGTTAAGGTTAGTTCATGATGCATTAACTAATGCTCATATCTTACTTTTAATATATTAAAAGGCCGCTGTGTGTGTCCCTTTCTCTCTTTAACTGCTGCATCCGGCTCGTCTTTATCCCTCTCCTAGGCTGATTAGCCCGATTTGGGGCCAGGCACGCACACTCACATCCTAGTCACACTTATATATAATATACAGGGGAAGGGTTATTTTTGAAATGTATTCGAATACAGGTTACAGAATACATGTTGTAAAATGTCATTTGTAATGTATTCCGTTAGATTGCTCAAGGTCAGTAACATATTATAAATACTTTGAATTATTTCTTCAGCTCTGGTAGATTTTGTTTCACTTGTTTTGACTGTATAATCTCTGCCAGTACTTTAAGACTAAATATACATGTTAAAAATACATTCTCTGAAAAACCTAAATATCTTATGCAGTGTTGTTTTTAAAACAATATAAATCAAATTGAACATGTTTTAACGATTTTTTGATATTTTTACAGGAAAACAATAAAAAAATTATTATGAAGAATACGATTTTTGCCCTAATATCAAAGGTGACAATTAAAACAAGGTTTATTTCTATTTCTTCTGCTCCAAACTTACTTCTCTGTCTGCTCGTATAAATGTAACACATCACAAGAAAGTGTTTCACCGCTGTTCAAATGCAATTTGAATTACACCATATATATATATATATATATATATATATATATATATATATATACTCACCTAAAGGATTATTAGGAACACCATACTAATACTGTGTTTGACCCCCTTTCGCCTTCAGAACTGCCTTAATTCTACGTGGCATTGATTCAACAAGGTGCTGAAAGCATTCTTTAGAAATGTTGGCCCATATTGATAATATAGCATCTTGCAGTTGATGGAGATTTGTGGGATGCACATCCAGGGCACGAAGCTCCCGTTCCACCACATCCCAAAGATGCTCTATTGGGTTGAGATCTGGTGACTGTGGGGGCCATTTTAATACAGTGAACTCATTGTCATGTTCAAGAAACCAGTTTGAAATGATTCGAGCTTTGTGACATGGTGCATTATCCTGCTGGAAGTAGCCATCAGAGGATGGGTACATGGTGGCCATAAAGGGATGGACATGGTCAGAAACAATGCTCAGGTAGGCCGTGGCATTTAAATGATGCCCAATTGGCACTAAGGGGCCTAAAGTGTGCCAAGAAAACATCCCCCACACCATTACACCACCACCACCAGCCTGCACAGTGGTAACAAGGCATGATGGATCCATGTTCTCATTCTGTTTATACCAAATTCTGACTCCACCATCTGAATGTCTCAACAGAAATCGAGACTCATCAGACCAGGCAACATTTTTCCAGTCTTCAACTGTCCAATTTTGGTGAGCTCTTGCAACTTGTAGCCTCTTTTTCCTATTTGTAGTGGAGATGAGTGGTACCCGGTGGGGTCTTCTGCTGTTGTAGCTCATCCGCCTCAAGGTTGTGCGTGTTGTGGCTTCACAAATGCTTTGCTGCACACCTCGGTTGTAACGAGTGGTTATTTCAGGCTAAGTTGCTCTTCTTTCAGCTTGAATCAGTCGGCCCATTCTCCTCTGACCTCTAACATCAACAAGGCATTTTCGCCCACAGGACTGCCGCATACTGGATGTTTTTCCCTTTTCTCACCATTCTTTGTAAACCCTAGAAATGGTTGTGCGTGAAAATCCCAGTAACTGAGCAGATTGTGAAATACTCAGACCGGCCCGTCTGGCACCATCTGGCACCAACAACCATGCCACGCTCAAAATTGCTTAAATCACCTTTCTTTCCCATTCTGACATTCAGTTTGGAGTTCAGGAGATTGTCTTGACCAGGACCACACCCCTAAATGCATTGAAGCAACTGCCATGTGATTGGTTGATTAGATAATTGCATTAATGAGAAATTGAACAGGTGTTCCTAATAATCCTTTAGGTGAGTGTATATACACTCACCTAAAGGATTATTAGGAACACCTGTTCATCTCCACTACAAATAGGAAAAAGAGGCTTTCAGCACCTTGTTGAATCAATGCCACGTAGAATTAAGGCAGATCTGAATGCATAAGGGGGTCAAACACAGTATTAGTATGGTGTTCCTAATAATCCTTTAGGTGAGTGTATATATATATATATATATATATATATATATATATATATATATATATATATATATATATATATACATACACATATGTTAGTATATGTTGAAATTAACATTAACCAATAATAATAAATGCTGTAACATTATTTTTCATTGATAGTTTTCTTTAACTGCTACAGGCAATGTGTAAACCTCACGGTTAAGTGTTAACAAATATATTAATTATGCTCAATTTACTATTGTATGGCAAAATTTTATACCAAGAATTATTTTTTATTTTTTTCAATAAATGAAAATAATCTACAAAAACTACAGACCTTAAGCAGAATAACTAACACGTATCTGCCGTTCCTCTTCTGTCACTCACTTCACGTTGTGTCGAATGAAGAGACACAAGGTGTCTTCTTGGGACACCAAACGTACCTCTGAACTTGAGAAAAGGCCAATGTCAAATTGGCAACCAGAATTTGCATGCCCCGCCCTGGACATACGGCTGTAAAGGGAAGCGGGGCAGCGTCTGTCAGTCAGAATTTTTTCTTCTGAGCCGAACGGTTGTATAACAGCAAAGCCGAGTTTACCACTGTTCCACTCAGCTCTGTTGGCAAGAAGCACTGCTGTTGGATCTACATCCCGTTTCCGTTCTCTCTCTCTCTGCACGCTGTGCAGTCCACGCACCTGGGCGCTTCGACAGCTTTCCCGGGCCGCCGTGAGCACGAGGCTGGACTGAAAACCTACGCCCCACACCTCCGGTTCCTTTCTTCTCAGAAGTGCATGATGAGCAGATCAGCCAGCACTGACGAGTTCTGAAAACGCATCTCTAGGACCTCTTCCTCAGTCTCTAACCCGCCCCTGCCAGGTGCGCAAAGCAAGGTAAGTGCTTTGAGTCTTTTCTCAGCACCCAAGGCTTGGGACGCTCTTCTGCCTCCCGACGTGCTATTACCTGCTCCCCCCCTGCCGCGAAGCCCCACTCGGTATGTCAAAAGCAATCATCCCGTTAGTGCCCCTCATGTGGAGTTTGGATGCGCGGCATTCGCTGCCCAACCCGTTGTGCTGGTTTGCCAGGACCATCCGGCTGTGCAAGTACGCATTTCCTCCAGTGAGCCTCCTTGCACTGGTGCTGTGCAAGATCAGGGAGGACGAGGAACAGGTCACCTTGGTGGCTCCTTACTGGCCCACCCGGACCTGGTTCTCAGATCTTACGCTCATCATGACAGCACCTCCCTGGAAAATTCCCCTGAGGAAGGACCTTCTTTCTCAGGGACGGGGCACCCTCTGGCACCCATGCCCAGACCTCTGGAAATGTCCACGTCTGGCCCCTGGATGGGACGCGGACAATCTAGTGGATCTACCACCTGCAGTTGTAGACACGATCAACCAAGCCAGAGCTCCCTCCACCTGGCAACTTCACTCCCTAAAGACCGAGTTGAAGACCCGCAGAGATGCGCAGTTCGGTCAGTGCTTTTATTCCTGCAGGAGAGGCTGGAGGGGAGGCTGTCCCCCTCCACCTTGAAGGTGTATGTAGCTACTATTGCGGCCCACCACGACACAGTAGATGGCATGTCCCTATGGAAGCACGACTTGATTATCAGGTTCCTGAAAGGTGCCCGGAGACTGAACCCTCCCCGGCCTAGCCTGTTCCCCTCCTTGGATCTCTCAGTGGTCCTCAGGGGCCTTCAGAGTCCCTCCTTCGAGCAGCTTGATTCAGTTGAACCAGCAAGCGTTCTCTGTCAGCGACACCTGCCTGAAGATCGGTCCGGCACATTCTCACGTTATCCTGAGGCCGCGACTGGGCTACGTGCCCCAGGTTCCTAAGACCTCCTTCAAGGATCAGGTCATGAACCTGCAAGCGCTGCCCGGGAGGAGGCAGACCCAGCCCTTTCGTTTCTGTGGTATGTGCTTTGCGTATCTATTTGGACTGCACGCAGAGCTTTAGATGTTCTGAGCAGCTCTTTGTCTGCTTTGGCGGACGGCGGAAAGGGAACGACGTCTCCGAGCAGAGGCTAGCCCACTGGGTCATTGGCGCCATCTCACTGGCTTACCAGACCCAGGCCGTGCCCGCCCCCTTGCGGGTTCGAGCACACTCAACAAGAAGTATGGCATCCTCATGGGCACTGGCCAACAGCACCTCCCTAGCAGACATCTGCAGAGCAGCGGGCTGGGCAACACCCAGTGCCTTCACCAGATTTTACAATCTCAGGGTTGAGTCAGTCTCGACCTGTGTTTTGTCAGATCCGAGCTGGTAGAACTCGGTAACGCAGCACAACTTACCGGGTGTTTCCTCTTGCACAGAGCGCCCTTCACCAAGTTGATCCAGTGCACCTTCTATCCCAGGTTAGCCACTAAGCGTCACTCCCTGGATGTTCTCCTCCCTAGCCTTCTGGCCTGCGAATTCAGTGGAGCAATTCGCATCCAGACCCACTACGAGACATAGGTTCTGTGTGATGGGGTCAGGCTCCACGGTCTTTGTTCCCTTCTCAGACAAACTCCCATGATGTATTTTCCATGTTACGGTCCCCCTGTCGGCGAACCCACATTTCCCTTGGGCAGCCCCGATGCCCTGGTCGCCGTGCTTGTAGATCTCCCCCCTCATTAGGCTGGACCTACCACCGCGCCACTATGACTTCACAACCCTCGTGGTGTATTTTCCACGTTATCTCCCCCTAGATTGGGCAGGATGTTGCCTCCGCAAAGAATAGGACCGGGAAAGACCGCCTTCCCCGGCGCATTTTCATAGCATTACATCCTTTTACATAGTGAAAGAAAAGGCATGGCTGCCGGGCTTCCTCCCATGCTAGTCATGTAGCACCTATTTCTCCCCTCTGGGGTGCGGGGAACCTAAGGTCTGTATATGACATCTCTTCTGGGGGTGTTTGGGAGGGCTACATGCAGCCGACACAGTTGCCTCTAGCACGCAGTAGCCTGCTTGCACCTGTCTCGACAGTTCACATAACACGGTCTGTGGGTGCCGTTTTTGGACGGGACCCTTGTGTCACTTCATTCGACACAATGTCGACCAGGTTGTAACCTAAAAAATTGTCCTCGTAAACCACATAAACATAATTGTGGGGACTCTCCATAGACTTAAATGCATTTTATGGATTTTATACAAATCTAAAGATGATTTCTATCCCCTAGCCATACCCCTAAACCTCAAAGAAATCTTTTTGTATTTTTACATAAAAAAATGTAATAAAAAATTTTTTTTTTCCCTCTTGGAGACCGCTGGCTGGGCACCATCTCAGGTTTTACTATCATTGTGGGGACACATTTTTCTCTCTCTCTCTCTCGCTCCCTCTCATATGCTGTTCATCACTATGTTGCCAGCAGCCATGATCCTATTTATTAGCAGAGCAGAGGGAGCAGTTTTTGCCAGGCTCTGAGGGGATGATGAGGTAGAGGTTGTGCTGAGAGCTGTGAGGAAAAACTCTCACCGACATATGCCTGCTTATCTTGGCTCAGGCAACATTTTGACTCCTTTTGCTCTCAGTCAGAATCAGAATCAAAATGTGAATCCAGGTATACAATCCCACAAAGCATTCTTGTAGCCATGCTGTGCAAATCAACAAGAATGCATTTTTTCAAAGTAAATACAGTAAATAAATAGTAGTATATAATATTAGCACAAAGTACATTTTATGAATTGCTAAAACACTAAACCCAGTCTCTGAACCAAATGCTCAGTGGCCTAAACCAATTTGTTGAATCAATAACTTGCATAACTCTAAACACATTCTCACTCACTAAAACACAATTCACACTGTGTTGCAAAATGGAAAACATAGGCAACAGTTTTACACACAATGACTCAAAATTGTTCACACTTGTTTCTAATGATGTGAAAACGTGATGCTGAGGCAGAATGAATCTCTCTTTGACTTTGATTTTGCAGTTGCACAACATGTTTAAGTGTACTGTAATGTGTTGTTCATTTTGATTGGATTGTGTTGTTCATTGTTCTTTGGGATTTTGCATTTAGACTGCTGTATTTTTACAGTATGCAAGTGCTGAATATACAGACATTCAATACTTTATTACAGTTTTTCTGAATTATTCTGAAATACAATATATTAACTGAACTACTGCAAGTTGCGATTACTATACTTTTTTTTACATTACAGTTTTTCCAATTGCTAAAACACTAAAATGAAATGCACAGCACAATTATTTAAACTGACACACAGAGAGCAAAACCTCTTATCAAGTATCCAAAATGTAAACACATTTTCTGCTTTACACACATTTTGCAATTCAAAATGGCACTTTTACATGCACTGCACACAGTTCTCTGCATAAGACACAACAATCTGACATAAAGTCACATGTTTGCCATTTCAAAACACTGCCATTCAAATTTACACTACATGAGCTAATTGGCCAATACATGTGCCACTTGGTCAAACCCCTCAAAGGTTAATTGTTAGCACTTCAATCAGGAAGTATATGTGGATGTAAGTACAATATTGACTGCAGTACACTACACGCAACATTGTTTCCCAGTGTACTGGATAACATCAAATTGACAGATTTTTGTTCTTTGTTTTCAGAGAGTACTGGAAATGGATGCTCATGCAATCCCACATGAGTTCATCTTTATAGATGAGGCTGGGTTCAACCTAGCAAAGACCAGAAGAAGGCGGAGAAACATCATTGGCCACAGAGCCATTATAGATGTTCCTGGTCAACGTGGTGGGAACATCACAATGTGCGCTGCCATCTCCAATACGCGTGGTGTCCTCCACCATCATGCCAACCTTGCACCATACAACACAGCCCATATTCTCACATTTCTGGACAGACTCCAGAACATTCTCATACCACCAGAGCATATGAATGATGCAGACCATCCAAGAAACCGATACGTTGTAGTATGGGACAACGTGAGCTTTCATCGTGCAACCCCAGTCCAAAACTGGTTTGCTGACCACCCACCATTTCTCGTGCAATACCTCCCACCATACTCACCATTTTTGAACCCCATAGAAGAGTCCTTTTCGGCATGGCGGTGGAAGGTATATGATCGGCAGCCCTTTGTGCGCATGCCTCTTGTGCAGGCTACGGAAGAGGCATGTGATGAGATAGGTGTGAGTGCGATTCAGGGATGGATAAGGCACTCAAGGTGCTTCTTCCCTCGATGTCTGGCAAGGGAAGATATTGCCTGTGATGTGGATGAGGCATTGTGGCCAGACCCAGCTGTGCGGCAAGGTGCTGTCTAATTATTTTTCTTGCCTCTTTTTTTTCTATATATTTTATTTTACCATATACATACTTTTTCAGTTTACTGTTTTTTGTGAGCATATAGTTGTTCAGTCCAATGTAAATATATCTGTTGTGCATATGTTGCACTGACTTGTTTGGTGAATCATTTAAATAAAATGTTTCAACAGCATGTGTGTGTATCTGCAAATATTTCTGTGCATGTGAGCAATCTGAAGAATTTTCTACAATTTGAACTATTTTAGTATTATGGCAAAGCATACTGAAGATGAGAGTGCTTTTCATTATGCCCAACAGTGTGTAGTTGGTTAGACAAAAATCTGGTAATATGAATGAAGTGTGTGCCATTTCGTGCAAACGTTTGATTTTGATAATGCTATATGTAGTTTTGGTTGCAGTGCTTCATTTTGCAGGATATATGAGGTATTTTGCAGTTGGGGTGAGTGGTTTTGTGAATTGTGTTAAGTATTTTGATTAAACCAGCCTATTTTGCAAAAGTGTGTGTTAGCAATCGGAAAATACTGTAATTGCAAAAAGCACTTACTATATAAAATAAACCTTTTATTTCTGTAACAATGTGCCCTGGATGCTGTGTTCTCCATTTTTTGATGTAGTGTCTGATAAATGCTCTGTAGTGTTTATATATTGACTTGCTGTGTGTATGATCTGAAAGCATTGTTTGATTTTGAGCACAGACTAAATGGTTTTGAGGTGATTGTTTGATTTTGCCAGAAGAGTCAGGGATTTTGTGAATGTAGTTTTAAGATTTGGTTTTATGTTTAAAGTTGTGAGGAAATGGGCAAAGGTTTCAAGAAATGTGTTATAGCAATTAAGAAAAAACTAAATTAAGCATAATAAAGGCTCAATGAAAATCAATATTTTTTTTGTTTTGGTTGCAGCCATCTGCTGTATGGTAATATCTGGTCTCATAGCCAGATTAGGCAGGAGGAAACCGTCTGACCAGCATACAAAGCATGACAAACCAGAGTTTGTTTTGTATTTCATGGTGTTTAGGGGCAGGTTTATGTGTAGATTGTACCACCAGAATGGTATACATACTTTCTAAATATATAAATGTAATATATTTAAAACTGTCACACAAAATGTTAGACCAAGTGACTGGGAGGAGGCCTGTCCTGGTTGTATCCATGAAAGACATCCTCTCTACACTGTGTAAAATACATATTCAACATCATTCCCTTATCCAACTTATTCCCTATAGAGCCTGGGATGCTCCTTTAAACCCTCCAGTCCAAGCAAACAACCACACAAGCACCTGTCAATATTTAATCAGACCCCAAAAACCCTGCACATGTTCCCTCAATCCAAATCAATCACAGTAACAGCTGGTATATTTTGAAAAAGCCAAAGATTGCTTATTGATCAAAGTACAAAATAAATCATCCACAAGTCTACAGGCTCAGATATAAAAGTGCTGGAACCTTTGAGTAGGAGCCTAAGCATGATCCTGCCTACACAAGATTCCTCTACATAAAAAAGGCCTTTTAACCTTGCTGTATTTTCCCTATTTTATATATTGTTTTATATTTATTATCACTTTATCATTTATTATTATCATTTTCTACACTGTTAGAAAATCCCTTGGTGTGAGCAACTGATATTTCCCATATACTTGGCCTGCATTGGATTTGATGAACTTTCTGTAAATGCAATCCTGAAGAAACAAATCTAAAAATACTGTACTGCATGCTAAAGCTCTTCAGATTCAATACCCCTGACAGAACAAAAGACAGAACAAAGGAATAATGAATAGCATTGTAAATAACTATGCAGAACAGAGGATCTTGATGGCTATTCATGTTTTACAACGATTAGTCTGCATAATGTTTATCATTCTGTACTTAAAGGGCCATTATTTACTTACCCTCTTCAAATTTCAAACAAGTATGACTTTCACACAAAAGGTGAATTTTTGAAGAATATCCTGGCCAACCTTCCATACAATGAAAGTGAACGAGGGCTGCAAAATTCCAGGAAATGATAAATATCATAAAATATATAAATCATAAAAATAAAATCATATAAAACAATCTATTTGGCTTGTCCTCTGTGTGCCAAGTCTTCTGAATCCATGTGATGGCAATTGTCTGATAAACAGGAATAATATAGGGAAATATTTTATATAACGCCGCTATTCTTGCTGGATATATTAGGGTGTATTCTATTTTTTGTATTTGGGAGTACATTTTATTGTTAAATGATGTCAGCCTAATTGAGATTAATTAAAAACTCTCATTGATATTCACACACACACACACACACACACACACACACACACACACACACACACACACACACACACACACACACACACATTGTGTTTCCATGTTTTATGGGGAATTTCCATAGACATAATAATTTATTTAAACTGCACAAACTGTAGATTCTATTCTAACACAACCCCTGAACCAAACCCTCACAAAAAACTTTATGCATTTTTACATTTTCAATAAAACATCATTTAATATGTTTTTTTAAGCTATTTAAATTATGGGGACACTAGAAATGTCCTCATAAACCACATTTATAACATAAAACCCATGTAATTACCAGTTTGTAAACTAAAAAATTGTCCTCGGAAACCATATAAACATGCACACACACACACACACACACACACACACACACACACACACACACACACACACACACACACACACACACACACACACACACACACACACACACGTTGTATTTCCATGTTTTATGGGGACTTTCCATAGGCATAATGGTTTTTATACTTAACAAACTATATATTATATTCCCTAACCCTAACCCTACCCCTAAACCTAACCCTCACAGAAAACTTTCCGCATTTTTACATTTTCAAAAAACATAATTTAGTATGATTTATAAGCTGTTTTCCTCATGGGGACAGACAAAATGTCCCCACAAGGTAAAACATTTCAGGATTTACTATCCTTATGGGGACATTTGGTCCCCACAAAGTGATAAATACGCACACACACACACACACACACACACACACACACACACACACACACACACACACACACACAAAATGTGGTTCTCATTAAATTCTACAAACAGTATATTGTTAGATAGTTATATACTGTGTTTAAAATGCTTATAGATTCCCTCACACTGGTGGCACCTATCTGACCCACATAAACAAGAACTAGGAGTACCAAAAGGAAGCATTTTATCAGTTACCCTTTTTATTATCAAAATCAGTGGCATCGTAAAAGCCATGGGTCGGATATCCATTGCAGTCTTTACGTGGAAGACATTGGTATTTGCTACAGAGGCAAATCCCTAAATAACATTGAATAGAAAATCCAGCAGACAATTAACAGAATGCTGTTCTGGTCAGTATCAAATGGCTTTAAGTTTTCAAAGACTAAAACTGTTTGTATGCATTTTTGCCAGCTACGCTCTCTCCATCTTTAACAAGAGATATTCATGGATGGTGAACACAGAGTTGTTAAGGAAACCAAATTCCTTGGAATAACTCTTGATATTAAACTGAGTTTTATCCCTCACATAAAAATTTTAAAAGATAAATGTCTTAAAACCATGAACATTTGAAAGGTTCTAGCTAAAACAAAATGGGGTGCAGAAAGCTCAGTTATTTTAAATCTCTACAGAACACTAATTCAGTCATGCCTGAATTATGGTGAAAAAATGTATAGGGTATGGATCAGCCAGGAAATTGTATATATCTGACTCTTGGACGCAGTACATCATCAAAGCAAACGTCTGGCATTAGGGGCCTTTAGAACATCACCAACGCAAAGTTTGTATGTAGAAGCAAATTAACTTTCTCTGCAGAAAAGACGCCTCAAACGAGCCCCACAAGTCCAACAAAGAAAACCAAGCTTACCATCCTGTTTTCTCAACCCCCTCTTCAAGCCTATAAGAACAAAAAACAAGACATATCAGACCTTTTGGACTATGGATCAAACCACAATTACACAATCTCAAAGTAGATCTGAGCACACTGGAACAGATAAACTTCTGTAAAATCCCCCCTGGAACTTAAAAAAAAAATACAAATACTAATTTTAGACCTAACAAGAAACAAAGAATCTGAAACCCACACAAATGACTAAATAACAACACCTCTACATTAGAGAAATATTTCCATCATACACCCCTATATATATATGCAGATGGATCAAAATCTGAGGACCATGTATCATCTGCATTTGTGATCAACCACCAAAAAAAAAAAAAAAAAACTGACTTAAAACCCATAATACATTTGTATATTAACAACATATGTCAAACAGAGTGGGATCAATACACCATGAACAAACTCCATGAAATCAGCCCTATTGTTGGCAAAAGAAGCTTCTCTCAGGTTTTCAAATTGCTGGGACCAGATCATCTACACACGCTGTCGAATATGTCACTCCAGGATGACATACAATTTTTAATATTAGGAGAACATTCACCAACATGTACCTTCTGCCAGAATCTATTATCCTTGAAATATGTTTTATTATGCTGTACTGGCCTTAACCCCATAACCAGAAAACACTGGATTTTTTTAGCAAAGCCAAACCTAATGAAATTTTTATAAAAATTAAGATTTAAAAAAAACATTATATAGAGTTCCTCACACATTTCTCAACATGGAAATAGCAATAGAAGCTGGCATGGCATTAAAAACAAACAAACACTGGTGGCAAGTCATATTAAAGGCCTGTTAACATTGTGTTCCTGGATGTGATTTGAGGCTTGTTACCAAATCAACCAATACCAATAATAATACCAAATGCACTCTGATTCATCTTTTCATCCTGTTCCACTCAGACAATATCCAAATGCTTCTCAGTCTGCCAATAGCCTGTTATGACATGCCATTACAACAATTGGCCATTCTCTCTACATCCCTGGTTGGCCTGCCAACCTGCCCATTGACACACTGGGAGCCTCACACCCAATCACTCCAGTAATGACAACACAGTAGAGATTCAAATTGAAATTCACCAATAATGGCAATGGTAGTAGAGCTAACCACCCTAGGAACTCATCATTCCAGAGATTTCAGAGAATCAGGCAAGGACACAAACAAAGTGAAAGTTCCACAAAATCTCAATAGAATGATTCGCTCACAGATCAGACATTACTATCGATTATGGCTTAGTACAGTTTTCTTTTTTCTTCACAAAAAAATTTCTCTATTGTAATATCTGAAGTTTAGCAGTGACCATAATTACAAACAATTATATTCATTATAGATTATTTTACATTTAAGATCAATGATGAATATTTCCAGGTTTTCCATGACCATGGGCACACTCATCTGAGTTGATACAAAATGCACACAATTTAAATTCTGTCAGGTCTTCACAAAATATTGTTATGTCCACAGAGCTGTGAAATAGTGAAAGAAAAATGCACAGTTGTGAACAGTATATTAGGCCAACCAACAAGTAGTACAACAATCAGTGTTGGGCAAGCTACTCAACAAATGTAGCTAACAAAGCTACCAACTACTCAACAGCAGTTTGTTAAGCTAAGCTAAATGCTTCACTTCATAGAAAGTAAAAAGTTGCACTAGAAGCTATGTGCCAAAGGTAACTTGCCACATTAAAGCTACTTTTTTTTCAACCAGATGCTGAGAGCATACTGTCATACACAAAGCATCTAAAAGACACTGTTCAGTAAAGTACAGTATAGTGCAATACAGTATAGTATGGTGCAATATAAAATGTATATTTATATTCATATTTATGCATGTATATATATATATATATATATATATATATAAACCTATGTCTACAATGTATACTATTTTCATCTTATCATGTCATTCTGATGGTATCAGATGGTAACACCATGGTACTGATTGTTACAGCGCCCAGCACTGCCAACTCCACGCACTCTCGCTCTCTCTCCCCTGAATACTAAGTGCCTCTTGCTTCAGTACGGCAGTGATCCTTAAGCATTGATTGCTTCCCAGCTGTCCCGCATTAAGCTCTCGCCCTGAGACTATATCTGCCCCATTAACTCAGCGTTCAGTGCGAAGTATTGTTTCATCCCATGTTGCATGTCTGAGCGTTCTCTAAGTTACTCTGTTGTTCCGATCCCAGCCTGTTACTAACCTCTCTGTCTGCCTGCAGCCTGCCTAACGACCCGTGCCTGTTACTGGACTCTGATATCTCGCTGCCTGCCCCGAACCAAGCCTGTCTCACGCCTCTTTGTCGTCTGCTGCCGATCTCGGCTCGAGCCGGACCTTCTCACCTGAGTTGAACCCCTCCCCGGGCATCAGACTGGACCTTTGCCTTGTGTTGCTCTTTGTTGAGAACCTTTACGTTTCCTTGAAGTCTGCCCATTAAAATTATTGTTGCAAATGGATCTGCCCGACATGTCTGATTCATTACAGAATACTTCGCGAACGAGGACCCAGCGACAATAACTGTTCTGTCGGCCGCTGTCACCAACCAAGCCTCTCAGCTGGCCGCCCATCATCACCAGCTTTCCGCCTGACCACGCTCACGGAGGAATTGGTCTCAGCGGTACGAGCCCTGCAGAAATCCATCGCGGCACCCACGGCCGCTCCAACACTCACCGCGCCGCCTCTCCCGCTGGACCAGCCGCACACTGCGAGCTCCAACCCACACCTCGCGCGCCCAGAGAGGTATGAGGGTGACCCAGGTAAATGCAGGGGCTTTATTCTTCAATGCTCTTTGTATCTCGCCCAGCAGACAGCCCTGCACGCCACTGATGCCAGCAAAATCGCCTTCGTGTGCGCGCTGCTCACCGGTCGCGCGTTGGAGTGGATCACCGCGGTCTGGAAACCAGATGGCTCCGCCTTCTCTTCCTACGGAGAATTTCTGGAGCGTTTCCAAGCTGTGTTCGAGCATGCCAAGGAGGGGAAAGGAGCCGAGGATCTTCTCTTGGAACTCTCACAGGGGAGATCGCCCGCCTCAGATTACGCCCTCAAATTCCGAACGCTGGCAGCCCAAACCAATTGGACGGAGAACGCTCTCAAGGTGGTTTTCCGAAGGGGTCTCCGACACGATTTGCAAGCGGAGCTGGCCTGTCGCGACAGCTGGATCTCACCATCCAGCTGGACAACCTGATGCGCTCACGACGCCCCAGTCTCCGCCCAACGAGCGCTATGTGCTTCAGTCCCGCACCACGTGCTTCTAACTCGTCTGCTGAGACCTACGAGCCGATGCAAATCAATGCCTCACACATCTCCGAGGAGGAGAGGGAGCGTCGCCGATCTCTGAACCTGTGTCTGTACTGCGGGGGTTCCGGTCACTTCCGTCTGCACTGCCCTCTACGACCTGCATACAAGGACAGAACCACGGTGAGTCTGACCCTCGACTGTTTAAATCCTCTCACCTGTGTATCAGTGCCTCTTGAATTCACTATTAAGGGGCAAGCTGTAAATACCATCTCCCTAGTTGACTCCAGGGCAGCCGGCAATTTCATGTCCAAAGTTTTTGCCCAGGTTCACGAGATAACCCTCATTTCATGCACACCTCCGCTGTCAGTAGAGGCTGTCGACGGACGTCCACTCGGCACAGGACGCATCACGCACATGACCCAGGCGCTTCGCATGCGGACCGGCCAACTCCATCATGAGGAGGTCCAGTTCTACGTTCTCCAAGCTCCTCACACCCCGGTCATCCTGGGCCTACCCTGGCTAAGGAAGCACAACCCCCAGTTGGAGTGGACTACCGGGCAGATAATCAGCTGGGGAGAGAGGTGTTTCTCAAAGTGTCTGTCTGTCGTCAAACCCTTAAAGGTCCAAGGCATTGCCGAGTCCCGAGACGACGCAGTGCTATCTCGCCTACCTGCCGTATACCACGATCTAGTCGAGGTCTTCAGCAAGGTCAAAGCCACCAAGCTACCGCCCCACCAGGAATATGACTGCGCCATAGACCTCATACCCAACAACACACCACCCAGGGGCCGCATCTTCTCACTGTCCCAACCTGAGACCGAGGCCATGCGAAAATACGTGGAGGAGGAGCTCGCAAAGGGGTTCATCCATCCCCTCCACGTCCCCTCTGTCAGCAGGGTTCTTCTTCGTCAAGAAGAAAGATGGGGGACTGCGACCCTGCATCGACTACAGAGCACTGAACGAATGTACCATTAAGTTCCGTTACCCACTGCCGCTGGTACCGGCTGCTCTGGAGCTGCTTCGCACGGCCAAATACTACACCAAGCTGGACCTGCGCTCCGCCTATAACCTGGTTCGGATCCGAGAGGGGGACGAATGGAAGACTGCCTTCTCCACGAGCACTGGGCACTATGAATATCTCGTCATGCCGTTCGGCCTTTCTAACAGCCCTGCCGTCTTCCAATCCTTCGTCAACGACGTCCTCCGTGATCTGCTCCACCGAAGTGTAATCGTCTACATAGACGACATTCTGATTTATTCCGACACCCTCGAAGCCCACATCCAGCATGTCCGCGCTGTACTTCAAAGACTCCTTCGGTTCCAACTCTATGCCAAGATAGAGAAGTGTGACTTTCACCAGACATCTACAACCTTTCTGGGGTACATCATCCGCCCGGAGGGCGTGGCCATGGATGAGAATAAGGTGAGAGCAGTCGTAGACTGGCCCCAACCCTCTACCCTGAAGGGGTTGCAACGCTTCCTGGGTTTCACCAATTTCTATCGCCGCTTCATCAGAGGCTTCAGCTCCGTAGCAGCCCCGTTAACAGCCCTGGTTCGGAGGGGCACGAGAGGGCTACCCTGGAACGAGGCTGCCTCCCGGGCTTTTAAGCAACTCAAGAACAGCTTCACTTCTGCTCCCATCTTGCACCATCCTAACCCTGAGCTACCCTTTGTGGTGGAGGTGGACGCTTCGAACACCGGGCTGGGAGCGGTCCTCTCTCAACGTCAGGGCGACCCCCCCAAGCTGTACCCCTGCGCTTTCTACTCCAGGAAGTTGAGTCCAGCAGAGAGGAACTATGATGTCGGAGACCACGAGTTGTTAGCAATGAAGTCAGCATTCGAGGAGTGGCGCCACTGGCTCGAGGGAGCGACTCACCCATTCTTCGTGTACACAGACCACAAGAATCTGGAGTACCTGCGTACGGCCAAGAGACTGAACGCACGTCAAGCCCGGTGGACTCTCTTCTTCTCCCGGTTCCACTTCACAGTGAGCTACCGTCCCGGCTCGAAGAACACCAAGGCTGATTCTCTGTCTCGACTGTTCGACTCCGAAACGGAGGTCCCAACTCCAGAACCGATTATCAACCCAGCTCTCGTCCTCGGACCGGTTCAATGGGACCTCGAGACTGAGTGCACCCAGGCCAACGCTGACCTCGAGATCCCCTCGGACTGCCCCACTGGGAGGATCTTTGTACCAGAAACCCTCCGCGACAAGGTGATAAACCACGTGCACGCCCTTCCCTGTTCCGGGCACCCCGGAATCACTGCCACGACCCAGCTCCTTCAGAACCGGTACTGGTGGCCCACGCTCCCCCGAGACACGAGCAAATTCATTCGCCTCTGTAGGGTCTGTAACACCCAGAAATCCTCTCGCCTGCTACCCGCGGGTCTCCTTCAACCCCTGCCTGTTCCCCAACGGCCTTGGTCCCACATCGCGGTGGACTTCATCACGGATCTGCCTCCCTCCGAGGGCTACACGACCATTCTGACCGTCATCGACCGCTTCTCCAAGGCATGTCGGCTCATCCCACTCCCCAGGCTCCCCACCGCTCTGCAGATGGCGGAACATCTGTGTAACTATGTCTTTCGGTTCTACGGGCTACCAGAGGACATTGTGTCTGACAGGGGACCCCAGTTCACTTCCCGCGTCTGGAATGCCTTCTGTGGGAGACTACAGATCAACGTGAGTCTCACATCGGGGTACCACCCCCAGGCCAACGGACAAGTGGAGCGCCTCAACCAGGAGATTTCCCGCTTCCTTCGCTCCTACTGCCATCGCCAGCAGGGGATTGGCACCGCTTCCTGATGTGGGCCGAATATGCCCAGAACTCCATCCGCAAGCACTCTACCGGGATGACCCCTTTCCAATGTGTCCTCGGGTTCCAGCCCCCACTGTTCCCCTGGTCAGGTGAGCCCACCAGCGTCCCTGCCGTGGATGATTGGCTCCGCGGAGTGAGAGGACCTGGAACTTGGCCCACACTCACCTCCAGCGTGCTATAAGACGCGGCAAGGAGAGGGCAGACAGGCGTCGCCGGGCAGGACCTGTTTACCAACCCGGCCAATGGGTGTGGCTATCCACACGAGACCTACGCCTCAGGCTGCCCTGCAAGAAACTAAGTCCGAGATTCTTGGGCCCATTCAAGATCGTCCGTGAAATCACCCCTGTGTCGTTTCGTCTTGACTTGCCCAGACACCTGCGCGTCTCACCCACGTTCCACGTCTCCCTGCTCAAACCAGCCTCCGCCCAATCTGTAGAGCGCACAGGGGACTCAGAGGAGAAGGCCACCCAACCAATCCTGTTAGAGGGCGAGGAGACCTACCAGGTGCATTGTCTGCTGGACTCTAGACGTCGTGGTGGGCATCTCCAATACCTCGTTGATTGGGAGGGCTTTGGGCCAGAGGAACGTTCCTGGGTCAACGCCAATGACATACTAGACCCGTCCCTTACTCAAGACTTCCATCGCAATCACCCTGATAGACCGGCCCCTCGACCTCGCGGCAGACCTCGCCATCATCAGTTCTCTCGCGCCAGGAGACGCTCGCAGGAGGGGGGCTCTGTTACGGCGCCCAGCACTGCCAACTCCACGCACTCTCGCTCTCTCTCCCTGAATACTAAGTGCCTCTTGCTTCAGTACGGCAGTGATCCTTAAGCATTGATTGCTTCCCAGCTGTCCCGCATTAAGCTCTCGCCCTGAGAATATATCTGCCCCATTAACTCAGCGTTCAGTGTGAAGTATTGTTTCATCCCATGTTGCATGTCTGAGCGTTCTCTAAGTTACTCTGTTGTTCCGATCCCAGCCTGTTACTAACCTCTCTGTCTGCCTGCAGCCTGCCTAACGACCCGTGCCTGTTACTGGACTCTGATATCTCGCCGCCTGCCCCGAACCAAGCCTGTCTCACGCCTCTTTGTCGTCTGCTGCCGATCTCGGCTCGAGCCGGACCTTCTCACCTGAGTTGAACCCCTCCCCGGGCATCAGACTGGACCTTTGCCTTGTGTTGCTCTTTGTTGAGAACCTTTACGTTTCCTTGAAGTCTGCCCATTAAAATTATTGTTGCAAATGGATCTGCCCGACATGTCTGATTCATTACACTGATAGATAGATAATGACCATATTTATGTACAATTCTGCATTTACATGATGCTTTAAAGTACTTCAAATAAAGACTTTATTCATCACTGGCAAACTATAGGAAACATAAGGGTTTGGTTTCCATTGATTTTAGATAAATATCCACTGAAACCAGTGTTATCTTTATTTTCTGTATTTTAAAATATTCAGTGAGTGTATTGGTACAGTCACTTCATACCATTTATCAAAATATTTGTGAGCGGAGCACACAAGATTAAAGGGAAAGAAAGCACACTTTGAAATAAAGAAAGTTTATGCAGCTGAGTCCACAAACCTAAATAAGATCAAATGGATGGATGGATACTGAAGTGTTCGGCTTTCTGTGTCATTCAAAAACTGTTCGCATTCATTTCACCAACATAAGTTCATTGTTGTTGCCTTCTTCCCTCATTATGGTATTATTTTAATATTGCTTTTGTATCTCCATAAAATGTGTAATTTCTCCATAAAACAATTTAATCACAAATATAACTTGGCTTAAATAAACGTGACTTTATTTAATGGTCACGTATGGGCAGACATTAGATGTGAACAAAGACACTCATTCATTAATTAATTCTCTTTATAGTGAATGCTACAGAATAGGGAGCAATTTCAGACTGTGCTGAAGAGAACTAACCAGTTGATTACAGGCAGCCTCAGAAAGATCAAACATTTTTATCTTTCACAGAGTGTGCCACAAGCAGTCCTGAATGAACATGTGATTGAATTCTCATGACATTTACATTACATTTACATTTATGCATTTGGCAGATGCTTTTATCCAAAGCGACTTACAGTGCACTTATTACAGGGACAATACCCCCAGAGCAACTTGGAGTTAAGTGCCTTGCTCAAGGACCCAACAGTGGCATCTTGGTGGTGCTGGGGTTTGAACCCCGACCTTCTGGTCAGTAACCCTGAGCCTCTACCACTGAGCCACCACTGCCCCGGGATTGACAAGTGGAGGTGTCTCCATTTAGCCACCTGGCACTTCTTTCCCTATCCCAAAATGAATAGGGAACTCAAGAATACCACATCTCATGTCACTGCCTTTACATGCGACTAATAGACAGTTTTTCATTCTATGACCCTGCTGAGCCTGCTGGATTAAAACCTGGATCATATCTGCCTGCACATGACATTTCATATATATATATATATATATATATATATATATATATATATATATATATATATATGAGAGAGAGAGAGAGAGAGAGAGAGAGAGAGAGCAAATAGGTTTCCTAAAAAAAATTTAAAATGGACAGTGAGACTAAGTTGTTTACAATTTTAAATAATAGCAAGCTATAAAAGTCAGTTTTCTGTTCTTGGCTGACAAAATTGGAACTCAAGGTGGTCTTCTGCAGGCCATCTGCCTCAAGCTTTGACATGTTGTGCATTATCAGATGCTATTCTGCTCACTACAATTGTACAGAGTGGTTATCTGAGTTACCATAGCCTTTCTGTCATCTCAAACCAGTCTGGCCGTTCTCTGTTGACCTCTCTCATCAACAAGGCATTTCTGTCCACACAACAGCTGCTCATTGGTTGTTTTTTGCTTTTCGCATTGTTCTCTCTACACTCTAGAGACTGTAATGCATGACAATCGTAGGAGTTCAGCAGTTACAGAAATAGTCAAACCAGCCTGTCTGGCACCAACAATCATGCCACGGTCTAAATCACCATCATTTTGATGCTTGATGTGAACATTAACTGAAGCTGAACTTAACTGAACTGAGCTTTTCTGTGATTTGTCTGTTTGTCAAATAACCAAAGCTAATTTAGATTTCCTTTCAAGCTTCATACTTCCCTGACAGACCTTTTCCCATTTTCACACTGATTCCAAAGTAATTTCCATTTAGAACAAAGCTCTTAGTTTATTCTTGCTGATAAAATCCCACTAACTCAGTTTTATCAGTCCTATTAAGCTTGTTAGAAATGACAAAGCCTGCGCATTGCTGCAACAAAGCCTACTAAGCTGTCATTCTTGGGGAGCTATTATCATGTTCCTTTTATCATTTAATTGCAGGAATTACCCAGACACTAGATTTGGTTACCTAATGTCTTTAGATACTGTATTTGTGCCAGTCAATTTCAATGAGTGAAAGAGAAATTGGATGACATTTAAAACCTTAAATTATATGAGGTTTAACAACACCGTAACTCCGGAAGAGCTGAGCTTTGGTCAGGAGCTTAGACCTTCACTTAAATTAATCGCAAAAGGTTCAAAGTTGCCTTTGAAAAAGACATATCGACCTCTTATGAATAATTTAAATCATTATTATTTATTTATGTAATGCATGAGGGACATCCTGCAAAAATAATAAATAAATACATAGAAATTAATATTTCTAGTGTCTAAAATATTACATAAAACAAAATTATTCACAGGCAATGCTTTAGTCTGAACAATCCATAATTTCAAATGAAACATCAGCAGGCCCGGACTGGCCATCGGGAGCACTGGGACAGTTCCCGCTGGCCTGGCAACTAAAACAGCCAGCATTTAAAAATTATTTATTTTTTTTATTATTATTATTTTATATTACTACCTTTACCAGTGATCATTTTTGAATTTGTCATTCAATAAAATTATTATTAATATTAATAACAATAAAAAAAAAAAAATCATGAATCTGTTAGTCTTGACTGGCAAGGCTACGATTCGACTTTACGCCTCAGACAAACGGTTAAACAGAAAATGCGAGCAGCACCCGATGATGGAGAGAAACGGCCAGGTGGAGCAGAGAGGGAAAGGACAAAAAAAGAAAGCACTCCAAGAAGAAGCAGCAAAATGTTGCAAAATTACTGACCTGTTCAGGGCTTCAAGTGCAGGTCAGTTTCATCTGTAAATACTGTACTTTTTTCTTCGTTAACTTAGTATTGAACTGCTAGCAAATGTAAGCGGTATCGCCCGTCTAACGTTACATTCGTGGAGAAATCAAAACAAATGAGTGCACACAGAAAACTCACAGAAGAAATGTACTGAGGTAAAAATTCTAATTGTTGTTTTTTTTTTTTTATTTATAACATATGATTTAGTTTAACATAACACAACTAAGGGAGCTGTTTTGCTGAATATTATCAAGATTGAAAATGTTACATTGAATTTATTGTTCAATAAACAAGTAGCGTAGTTAATATTTATTATTAAGATACTTACATTTTAGACACAAACCATATTAACTGTTTTTGTTCTATTTCACCGACTAAAATAGTTCCAAAGGAAAGCTACAGCAGCGCAGTGTTTTGTTACTGAATGATTCAGCGTTTTGAACAAATCTTTTGTATGAATGACTCACTAATTAAGACGGTCACTTCCCACCACCTTTTGGCGGTTTAGTTTAATGTTTAAGTATTGCATTTTTTTTTAATATTCAAACATTTATTTAAAACATCAATCTCATAACATAATTTTTTGCAGTTGTAATTGCAGTGCACATTTTTTTATTTGATGGGTAATAGCCCTATAGTGTCTTATTATTATAACTGAATTTAATGATCAAATGTAAGAATTTGACATGAAAGATGATGCATACATTTAATAAGGTAATACAAATTTCCTTTTTTTTTCATCAAATGAAGGTGGAGACAGCCAACCTAGCACTAGCTGTGGTGCAATGATTACACATCAGATTCAGCCAGGGAGTGAGATGACAGGTAGAAGCAAAATAAGAAAAGAAAAAAATGTACATATTGTATGAAATATAGTGTTGCTAAATGTTGGATATTTAAGTAGTTTTAAGATAAAAACAACAACATTTTGTCATAAATATACTACTTTGATTTTTACTAAAATAAATGTCGATTCTGGGCAAACAAATTACAATAAGGTGGTTGATACTTGTTGGAATTAACATTGACAACATTATTGATAAAGTTGCTGAGAGCAGCGAAGTCTTACGCAACCTGCTGACCTTCTAAGCTAACATTTTTGTTTAACCTCTATTCTGCAGTTTATATACACTTATGAGTGAGAAGTAGAGAGGTAGAAACAGCTTTGAACTTCTAGAGTAAATGCTTGTATGTACGTTATGTGCAGACCCATTTGATATTTTTCCAGTCTTCAACTGTCCAATTTTGGTGAGCTCTTGCAAATTGTAGCCTCTTTTTCCTATTTGTAGTGGAGATGAGTGGTACCTGGTGGGGTCTTCTGCTGTTGTAGCCCATCCGCCTCAAGGTTGTGCATGTTGTGGCTTCACAAATGCTTTGCTGCATACCTCGGTTGTAGCAGTGGTTATTTCAGGCAAAGTTGCTCTTCTATCAGCTTGAATCAGTCGGCCCATTCTCCTCTGACCTCTAGCATCAACAAGGCATTTTCACCCACAGGACTGCCGCATACTGGATGTTTTTCCCTTTTCACACCATTCTTTGTAAACCCTAGAAATGGTTGTGCGTGAAAATCCCAGTAACTGAGCAGATTGTGAAATACTCAGACCGGCCCGTCTGGCACCAACCACTATGCCACGCTCAAAATTGCTTAAATCACCTTTCTTTACCATTCTGACATTCAGTTTTGAGTTCAGGAGATTGTCTTGACCAGGACCACACCCCTAAATGCATTGAAGCAACTGCCATGTGATTGGTTGATTAGATAATTGCATTAATGAGAAATTGAACAGGTGTTCTTAATAATCCTTTAGGTGAGTGTATAATAATTCACATTTAATATGCATGAGTAAATGTTGATTTATGTTGGTTTATTGCTGGAATGACAACAGACAAGCAGGGCCTCAATTCCCAAAAGCATTGTAAGCCTAAGTAGATTGTAGAACCCAACTTATGTTGATCTTGCTTTTGTGGATTGTTTCCCAAAAGCATCATAACTTAAGTAGTACTTGAAAACGCTTGAAGCTTAACGAGTGCTCTTGAGTAATTAATTGTACACCGCTAAGAGCATAGTAGGAACACAGACATATGCAGACACCTGCAGGACAATCGCAAAATTACACTTTATTCAATTTAAATACCAATAGCTACACTTTATGCTGAGACTTCAATATCAGGATATACTGTACATATGTTTTATTTATTTTTATTTGAACAGACACGTCTAATATAATAATAATAATAATAATAATTCTTCTTATTATTACTATTTTTATTATTATTATTATTAATAATAATTAAAATAGATGGATAAAATAAATGGATGAATAAATTAATTAGTAAGAAAATAAAGTTTTTTGTTTGGAATATTTGCACAAGTTGGTAACAACAATGTTGTGGCATGATTGATGCAACTGTATAAATTCATATTAGAAAGAGAAGAAAAAAGGAAATTAACTTTTGCTGCAGTGCATGAAAAGCGTCCATATGTATTTGAATACATACATGTAATTTGGCAGATGCTTTTATCCTCATCTTCTCTTTCTCTTTGACAACCAAAGGCTCTCTTGCCAGCACTACAAGTTGTGTCGCACTGCACATGCAGCATTACTGTCACCGTTATTACTTTTGGGAGTAAAGAGCAAACCTCCGCTTTATTGATGAATGTCCCTAAATCGCATTTTCCAAACATCTCCTTATTTTGCACTCCCACGGAATAATATTCAATGATTGCTTGTAATCAGCAGGATCATACACAGGGCCTCCACTGTCTTCCCTAATCCTGGAAGCTTTTATATTGAGAGGAATTTGTGAAAATGAAATATTACAAATGCACACATATGGAAGCAGATTGTGTAAAATAAAAAGATTGTTCTCCACAAAATTATTGTAAAAACAATATGTAAATATGCGGGTAGAATATTTAAGATTTTTTTTTTAAATTAAATTTTTTTTAAAGTTATGCACAAAAATAATGAAGTTACAATGACGAGGAGCACTATATGGTCAAATTTCAGCCCTGTCGCACAAACAGCGACTCTCTTAAGTAGCACTTAAAGCGCATTCCAAGCACATTCATGTTACGTTCAGTTTTGGGAAAAACACGTAAAAAATTTAAACCGTTGGTAAAATTGCTTGTAGAAAATGTTCTTAAATGCTAAGACTGATCATTATTGGGAAACACAATCCTGGTTGATTTTGACCAAATGTTAAGCACGAGAAATAAAATAAAGAACAAATGAAAAAGAAAACATTTGTCTTTATTTGCAGTAATCACACTGTGTGTGTGGTTTTGTTTGAGTGTATATAAATACATAGAAATGTGTGCTTCTATTGTATATTGTGTCAGTGAAATAAAACTGCCATTAACAAAGTGATCTTCTTTTAATATGACACCACAAATGAATATCACATCCATGTATTTTTTTCCTCCAGTCTTGTTTGAAATCACATGTAGAATAGGACCTAAAAATATTAAATGGGTTCTTAACATAATCAATTAAATTGCATTGCTCTCTTAATGTTTATATATTTTTTTAGATATATATACTAGACATACATTTACTATACATACACTTCCCCAGAGTGCTATGCAAGCTAGATCCGCTACTGATCTGTTGCATTACAAAGGCTCTTAAAGGAATAGTAAAAAATTGGCTGATAATTCACTCATCCAAGAGTGGACATCCAAGATGTATCTGAGTTTCTTTCTTCATCAAAACAGAATTTAAGAATTTTAGGATTTCATTTCAGGCCTCCTTTAAACAATGCAAGTGAATGTACAAAATTGTTTTGACGGTCCAAAATGCATATTTAGGGTGCATCAAAATAATCCACACAACTCGACAAATAAAATTCTTCTGAACCCAAACGATTGAATATTTTTTAGAAACAAAACTATGCCATACTTTTTTACAATATATGTTCACTTCCGCACATCTCTGGGACGCGCGCTCATGAGAGGGATAATGTAAGCTCGTTGGTAACGTCCCGCATCACGTGGAGGAGGAGGGAGGAAGCACGTCATTATTTGCAAGAGAAGGAGCTCTGTATAAAAGTATAATTGTCTTTGTTGTAGATTTGTATTTGCTAGGGCTGGGACGAAGTGGACGCAAAAAATACGTAGACGCAAAATATGCGCGTCGATTCGTCGGACCCAAAACAAAGATGGCGGCGCAGGAGCGTAGTAGCAACACGAGTGGCTCCTCAGACTATCAGAAGTGCAAGGCGGCATGCACTCATTCCTCTAAAGTATGGGAATTCTTTAATTTAAAAGGAAACAATTCCGTGATATGTCGTCTTTGCAAAATGGAGATGGCCTTCCATTCTAGCACCACGGCAATGCACCAGCATCTGAAGAGGCGCCACCCGGCTGCAGCTGCAGATGACAGAGCACCACAAGTTTTTTTTCAACTCCCCACTTTGCACTCGATGTTGGAGTAGGCTATAATATGTTGTCTACACCTAAAGTTTTCGCTTATAGCTATTCATAATGCGCTTATAGCTATGAATGTCGTGAAAAATACATAGAGGACACTGACAACGCGCTGACAGACAGGACCAAGCAGGTAACATTTAATAAAGTCTCAACTTTCAAATTTGGTCATTCAAAGAAAATTAAACCATAAATAGGCCTACTATTTTGTGGCTCTTTAATGTGTCGTGACAGATTGCCTCAGTTAAAGCTGCTCGTGAACCGGTCATCTTTTCCTTGGTTGAGTAAAAACTGTTGTTTTAACCGTGGAAAGATGTCAGTACAGTAGCCTACAATCCATTATTCACATTCAAATCCACCGACGTTAATCTTCTCTCTCCTGACTACTTTGTCGGACAAAAATGGCGTATTATGATTGATTGATCAGATCGCCAGTCAATCAAACTCCCGGCAAATGTTTTTTTTTTTACATTTTATACACCCCCACCCCGATGAAACCGGTATTACCGGTGTTGTCACAAGTCGATTAATCGAATAGAAATAGAATCGGACTGAAAAAATGAATCGTTAGATTAATCGATGCATCGAAAAAATAAATCGCTAGATTAATCGTTTAAAAAATAATCGTTTATCCCAGTATTAACAATGTTCATAATTGTTGTTTGTTGTGTGTATCCTGGATTATTCAACCTTCAGAAACCCAAAAGAAAATGCACGCTTGGAAAAATATAAACTTTTTGTTGATTGCCTATACATGATCATGTGTGATCGAAGCTCTGGCTTTTCACGCTGAACCTGGATATCAGTACACCCCTACATTCTATCAAATATTGAAGGGTGTGCAGTGAACATTTTACCCCTGGATTCAGACCATCGAAAGAAACAAAGGGACGATATCTGAATTCATCAACTATTCCCATGCTTTTTTCTTTAGTACACCCTTTATTAACACTTGTCTCATGTGATCCGATTACAAGTAGTCAGTCGAGACAGATTTCACCTTTAAACCTGATTTTAAAATGCATCTCAAATGCTTATCCAGTGACCACTTGTAATAAGATTTTGTTAAAGGGAGGGATTGATTTATGACTATGAACATCACTTATGGACACCTCACTTACGTGTATGTCAGTGTGTCACTCCAAGTTGATTTAAGGCATACTGAAAATGTTATTTCAATCCTTGTGCATGTATATGCACAAAATGTTCCAAATTTTTTGATCCTGTAATTGTTTTCAGTAAAGCTGTACCTGGCTGGCACAGTGTAAAACCACTGTTTTGCTGCAATGATAATGCATTTTATAAGCTGTCAGTCTTTAAACGTTGTCTGGGATGCAACAGGAAAGTTATACATTTATAAATTTGTGTTTTATTTTAGAAAAGATTTCAAACAACATGCATTAAATCCAGATAAAAAATACATTGGGCTCCATTTACTCCTTTAGTAGGCTACAGTGCATTTGTGATCAGATCATGAAATAAATTTTATACAAGGTGTAAGAAGGTTCAGAGCTATATATATTAAGAATGGTATGAACATACTGTGTTGGCAGTGGATCCCGTTGAAGCCTGGTTGGCACTTGCAGATGTATCCAATGAATGTGTCCCCTCTGTATGTTTCACTGATTTCACAGGTGCCATCATTGTGACAAGGGTTTGGTTGGCAGGGTCCTGAAATATAGATAAACATAAATAAGCAGAGGGAATACATGTATTAAAAAAATGTTTATGCACAAATTCTTAAGAACAAATAATGTGTTCGATCAGTGATTCCCAACCAGGAGCCCCATCTCCCCTTGGCCCAATGAGTAGGGCTCACCCTGCCTATCCGACATGCACATTACAGGTCTATAACTCTATCAATGAGCTAATAAGCAGAATATAGCAGTGATCCAAGTTGTGCAGTATTGGCATCCTTCAGGACCGGGAAACTCTGCTATATGTTATATCCTACTCATCAGGCCAAGGAGAGATGGGACCCACTCATAAAAAATTTGATATGAGAACCTTGAGGTGAAAGCCTAGGATTGAGAAACACATCCAATCCATCATCACAGGATGCATGAATGTTTTATAAATTTGAGTGAATGGCACTTGTTGCAGAATATACAGTATGTGCTACTTGGTGGGACTGTTTTTCACCCACAGTATCATGACTTTAATAATATGCATGATAATGTTTAATATTATCCAGTATGATGATGGGGCCATGTAGGTACATAGGACAAACAAAGCAAGTCAGGAAACACTGGGTTAGATAAACAAATAGGTTAGAAACAGAGATCAGCAGTTCATAACAATGACCTGCATTGAAAGGAGTTACGTCTCTACAGTGTTCAAGTAGCAACTGCAGTGACATACAGCCAAAAGAATGAAAGATTGCACAAAGAGAAGGAAAAGAATGAACAAGGAAGAGCCACAGAGACAACGAGAAAAATGTTACCATGAACATCACTTGCTGAGGTCACCATGGGGCAGTTTGAGGCATAAATGATATCATTGGCACTGAATGATATCCCCTGGTACTGTCAACACAGACTGAGAGAGAGACAGGCTGCCTCACATTTCATTGGCTTGATACTAGCAGTCAGACAGCTAAATCACTGACACTGACCAACTACACAAACAGTGCAGAAATTAATAGATGAGTGTGTGGAAATGTCAAGGCAAAGATGTAAAATTACAGTTCTTCAACAGGATGTCAGTTTATTGACATTTTAAGTAAATTAATGGCAAGATTTTCATGTATTAGTTCTAAACGGTTTGCACATCCTTACTCCAAATGGATAGCCACTGTTTATATTTCATCTATAGCCTAAAGCTGAAGTGTGTAATTTATGTGCCACTATCATCATCAACTAAACAGAACTACAGAAATACAATTTATATGTGCATACAAATGTGTTCCACTACAGATGATAGAATACATGCTGTAAAATGTCATTTGTAATGCATTCTATTAGATTACTCCAGGTCAGTAACGTATTCCAATTACTTTGTATTACTTCTTCAGCACTGGTACAGTTTTTCACTTGTTTTGACAAAAAAAAAAAAATCTGCCAGTACAATAAGACAAAATACATATTAAAAAATATAAAAAATACTTTCCCTGTAAAAACTAAATATCTTATGCAGTGTTGTTTCTAAAACAAGATAAATCAAACTGATCTTGTTTTAAGGATTTTTAGATATTTTTACAGGAAAACAAGAATATGATTTTTGCCCTAATATCAAAGGTCATGTCTGGTAACATGTGCATGTAAAATGGCTAGAAATAGCATTTTAGCTTAGCATAAAGTTGACAATTTACACAAGGTTTATTTATATTTCTTCTGCTCCAAACTTACTTTTAACTTACTTCTCTGTCTGCTCGTATGAATACATCATAAGAAAGTGTTTCACCGCTGTTCAAATGCACTTTGGATCACATCATTTCTATGTATAAATGCTTTCCATCTGAAAGGACTAAAAATGTAATGAAACAAATGACAATAAAATATAAAAAAATCTCTTCAGTAATCAAAACACTTTTTAAATGTAAGTATATTCTAATTACTAAATATTAAAATTGTAACTGTAGTGGAATACAGTTACTTATATTTTGTACTTTAAATACATATTCCCATTACATGTATTCCGTTACTCCCCAACCCTGTATGTATATATATATATATATATATATATATATATATATATATATAAGGTTTACTCATATAAAAGTCTCTGCTCATTAAGCTAAATATGTTATGTAACATCAACAAAAATATTTATTTTGGTCTAAAATTTTGTGACCAGTAAAAATGGTTATACTACTAAGAGCTTTGAAAACAACATTCAGGCAATGAACAGATTGTATTGGAGTAATTTCTAATCAATTAGTCTTCACGAATCATGCATTTGCAAGCATGTCAACATCATAAGAACCCCAAGAGGGCTCATATCTCAAGGTCTATCAATACCACACTGATGTTTAAAACATTAGAGAGCCTGCATTAGGTTGCACACTGTCAAATGTTTATTGATGAAATTGCAGGCATTCAGTTTAATCTTTCAAAAGTTCAGCTCCAAGTTCTACAAGAGGACATGGGTGGGGTAGAAAGATGTATTAAAGAGACTTGATCAATGTGCTTCTAAGTGTAAAGACTTGCCTGAGCATTACTAAGTGGGTGATTTCTAGAGCATTGCTAGGATGTTTCTGGCCCAGGTCAAAACAGCCCACTGCCAAGTTTCTATAATATTCTGGCCCATATATATGGCTTGAGAGCCACCTTCAATGTATGAGATTTTTTGGATCATTTTATTGTTCGCCTTGTGAAAAAATCAAGTCAGATTGCATAGAAATATAATGGCACACCTCTCCTCAACAAGCTGTGCAAATTTAGATATAATTCACATCTGTAGCATAAATTGCGCAGGATGAGTTAAGGCTCGTCACATTTACCTTTGCACCACAAAATTCCACAGATCAAATGCAGATTTAATGGAAATTAAATAATACATTAAATAATCTTAATGGAAATCCATGCAAATATGAATTTCGCCTGATGGATTCTGCAGTTAAAAGTAAATCATGTAAAGTAAAACCTTAACATGCCCAAATATGACCAGTACACATGGTAGAACTTGCTAAGACATATACAGGATGTTTAAAAAGTTTTCATTCACCACATATGAAGAGGATTGGATGATCAAATGTTCAATGTCCCATAGAATGGGATGGAACTGAGAGACCTCTTTAAAAATTCCAAATAATTAGGAGACTTAAACAAGATGTCCACAAAATGACCATGTTGTAGGTATTCTCTCCAGCCTCTCAATATTCTCTAAAGCCTTTATAATGAGATGTAAACCAAGCTTACATATATTCAAGCTTTTGACTCTTCAACTGTTCTATATATAACTTTCCCACATCCAAAATCTAAAAATCAGTTTTTTAAACCACTGACACCCAGTTACTTTTTTTATTTTATTAAATAACACTAAACAGGCATTTTCGTAGACTATAAAATGGCAGGTTTTATTTATTTATTTATTTATTTTTACTGGTGTTCTTAGAACAACATATAGGCCAATACAAAATGCATACCACTATGGTAAACACATAAATATGTTTGAATTTCAGCACTGCATATTATAAGTCACCTATAATGCGACTAGTAGCTGATTAAAGGGGCACACCATGTGTAATAGCTTTACCAGAATTCCATTACAAGTACTCTGGATGCTGATGGAGAGGGTGACAGCTTTGGTTGCATTCTGATATGACAATCTATAACAGTGCAAATCTTTGAGACAGACCTCTCTACCTCTAGAGAGATGGAAGTATGAGAAAAGGAGGAGGGAAAGAAAGACAGGGATGGCGAGAGACAGAAAAATATGGAAAAAAGGGAGAGAGATAAAGGAAGGGGGACGGAACACCATATTTGCACCATATTCCTTAGAGACATCACCAGGCATTGTGGGCGATGAAACAAAGCTTTGTCCTCAGTGCTGTTCCATTTTGTGCCATGAGTCAGTGGGATCAACAAGCTTGAGTGTCAGCCATTGTTGAGCAGCTAGTGCTTGTTATTAATTGATGTTGGCTGGCGCACACATCCTGATTTTCCGACAAGTCACAATAGGAGTCAATCTATCAGTTCAATGCTGCATAGTAAAACCTAAGCACTGGTTAAACATAGGAATGTGTCCTCTGTTTTCTGCGCAATTAATCACTCTCTGAAGAATGATTCAACCAAAAATCCTCAAAGTGAATTAATTGCGGTTACTTGCATATACAAATAAAGAGAGACAGATACAGTAAGCAACCCAAATGCATTCTATAATGTATTAATTTATGCAGATTGCAGGTAATGTCAGTTGCATGGTATGGAAATTATGGGGTATTAATATGGAGATATGGTGATCACTTGGCAGGATTATAATAATTGCAGCTTGACATGTGAACACCTGTGAACCCATGAGGTGTTTCTAGAACGAGCCTTTCACACATTGACTGGATCACCTACGTACTGTAAAGGACTTCCGCAATGTCCACGCAAACAAAGCTGTTACTAAATAAACCAATCCTTCCAAGATTATTACAAAACACATTGTATATAGAGCATTGCATTTAAAAAAAAAGCCTGCATGGTAATTGCACCTCAGCATGTAGGAGGAAAGAGGTGCTTTAATTGCTGTCCCCTTCAAATGATCTCCACGGCAAGGGTCAGGGTGAATGCAATGGGGTGAAACAGACTCTCCATTCCTGAGCTATCCAACCCGATCTCATGAAAAGTAATATATTATTTACGAGTTGACTTTCATATGGTCTCATAAAATGTTGTTCACATAAACTCGTACGACTTGACGTGCAAATTCCTGGATGTCTAATGTGGAAGCGTGAGTTCTGCGCATGAGGTGTTAAGGACAGATAGTTAAAGTATAAGTATAACATAGCTTTTAGCATATTATACAGCTGCTATAAATCCAGCTACACACAGACACTTCATGCAGTTGTCTGCCAAAATAAAAGCATGATGGTTTAGAACTATTTCAAATCAAAATCAAATAAAATTGCAAAAAAATGTTATTGTCACACTACCATGTACACAAGGGCAACAGTAGGTGAAAGTCTTGTGTGCCGTTCCAAGCAACATAGCAGTCATGACAGTGACAAGACATATACCAATTACAATAAACAAAATATTTACACAACACAATTTACATATAAAATGTACACATACTTACACAACACAATAATAATATACAATGTACAATAAACAATACACACAATATAGAATACACATACAATAAAAAAATACAATAAAGAGTATATAAAAAATATATATACAGTAGTTGTATTGTGGAGAATATAATTATGACAGTCCAGTGTGAGATAATAAGATTAATAAAGTGCAGTGCTGATTATTGATCATGAGAGATCAAGTGTTCAGTGTATACCAAAGTGCTCTACATATGCAAATGATACAGAAGGTTTCAAGAGTGACCAGATGTACGGCCAAGAAAGGAACCTTAGACATGTAGTCAGGATGAGTGTGCAATATTGCTTTAGCCATTCCTGGGGAAAAATGTAAGCAGGATGGCAAGACAGACAGATCCTGCAAATCCCCAGTTCATTTTAAAGTAGTAATCGCCATAAGAAAAACCACCTTGAGAGTCAGAAGTTTATCCGACACTGACTCTAGAGGTTCAAAGGGGGTCTCAACCAGACCCTCAAGGACTATCGCTAAGTCCCATGAAGGGATCCAGGTCCTAACAGGAGGTCTCAATTGCATGTCTCCACGAATGAAGTGAGCAAGCAGAGGATGTTTCCCCGATGGCATCCCATCAATCAGAACATGGTAAGCCGATAGAGTGGCCACATAAACCCTGAGAGTGGTGGGGCATGTGCCTGCCGATAATTTTTCCTACAGAAAGTCCAGAACTGAAGCAATCTGGCAGTTAACGGGATCTGCATTATGTGCAGTGCACCACCTTTCAAATATACTCCATTTATTGGCATAACTTCTTCTAGTAGAGGGAGCCCTAACACTCAGAATAGTCTCGATAACTTCAGGTGAAAGCCCAGTGTCCCTCAGTTGGTACCCTTCAGGGGCCAAACATGAAGGTTCCACAGCTCGGGCCGGGAATGAAGGTTCCTCCTCTCCGGAATCGCCCAAGGTGAGCCGTTGAGGAGAGACATTATCTCCGAGAACCATTCCCTGTTCGGCCAACCCGGCGCTATCAGTAAGAGGCAGGACCCTTGCTGGCAAACACTGGCCAGGACTCCCGGGAGCAGAGAAACTGGAGGAAACACATACAGGTGCATTATGGGCCATGTAGAGAAGTAGAGGGGACATTGCACTGTCTATTGGAAGGCGAAGAGTTCCACTTCTGCTCTTGTAAAATCTCAACTAGATTTGACTCCCCCGTCACTATTTTCTTTCTGACAGTAAATCAGCTCCCACGTTCAGGCATCCAGGGATATAAACAGCTCTGATTGACAGGAGCTTGCCCTGGGCCTAAAGGAGAATCTACTGTGCCAGTCTGTTCAGCTGGCGTGACCGTAGACCTCCTTGATGGTTTATGTAAGAGACTACCACTGTGTTGTCCACCCGTCCCAGGACATGGCAGCCTCTCAGATACTGTTGGAAGTACTTCAGGGCCAGAAATACAGCCATCAACTTGAGACAGTTGATGTGCCAATCGAGCTGATGACCCTTCCATTTCCCTTGAGCTGGACAAAATCTTAAGACCGCTCCCAAGCCTGACAGGGAGGTGTCTGTCATTAGCAACTTGTGATGGCAGGATGCACCTAGAGTGGGACCCAAGGTGAGGAACTGGGGTCTGAACCACATAGAAAGGGAAAGTAGCCCGTGGCACGTAACCCTTATCTGCCTGATGAAATCCCCTGGCTTTGAGCCACAACTGAAAAGGTCTCTTGTGCAAAAGGCCTAAAAGAATCACAGAGAACACAGATGCCATGAGACATAGTATTCATTGATACTGATGAACAGTGGAACCTTGTCCCAGTCTGACTTTGCTCAGGGTGTTCTGAATGGTCTCAATTCGAGTGGGAGACAATTGTGCCCGCATCATGATTGAATTCCATACAATCCCCAGATACGTAGTTCTCTGAGTGGGAGAGAGACATTGAGTCTCAAACCCAGAGAAACCAAATGAGATAAGACAATATCCCTGTGCTGTAATACTAGTTCTTGTGACTGTGCTAGTATCAGCCAGTTGTCTATATAATTCAGAATGTGGATGCCCTGGAGTCGCAAATGATCCAGTGCTGCATCCATGCACTTTGTGAATGTGTGGGGGTGATAAGGCTAGGCCGAATGGAAGAACCCGATATTGGAAAGCTTCGTCCCCGAAAGCGAAACTCAGGAACTTCCTGTGTTGTGTCAGAATGTTTATATGAAAGTATGCATCCATGAGATCGATCGTGAGCAACCAATCGTGATGTTGGATTTGAGACACGACCGTCTTGGCAGTTAGCATCTTGAACATGAGCGCCCCGACCGAGCGATTCAAGCCTCGAAGATCTAAAATTGCTCTCAGGTGTTGCCTCGTTGCACAAGGAAGTAACGAACGACTTGAAACCATACAATCTCCATCTTGCTGGACGAGTTGAGATTACTCTGTGTATTACTCCACCGAACACTTTAAAGGATCCGAAGGAGACCGGCGAGCAATCCGCATCTTCATCCATTTGCCTGCAGAAGTGAAGATAGAAAAATCACCCTTCCCTCTCCAATCAAGTTGATGTACCGCTGCTTTACCAAAGCCGTACCACTGCGTACCAAAGCTCAGCTTTGTCCGCAAGTTATTGTACAAGCGGAGACACGCGGTAAATGGGCAGACGCCATTAACCAGCTTCTCTCCACCCACATTCGCGGCCATACTCTCTGGCTGTAAATCTCACGTGACGTACTCTCCACGAGAGTCATGTCTGCCATTTTGTGCACGTCACTGCTTACACACACACACACACACACCCTCTCTTTCTCTCTCTCTCACACACACACACACACACAAACACACACATACATACCGACCTCTCATGTGTTATAGGCTTATTTTGGTTACCATATCTAATCATGTCACTGTTTAGTTTGTAGCTGAAAGTCAGAAGTTTATTGACTGCATTGTATTAATTATTAATTGATATTGCTGCATCAATAAACTTGTTATATTTTGTTGTTTCCTTTTGAATTTTGATGATCTACGGACATCGTTTTTCCTAAGAGAACAATCTAATATTGAGACTGTTATACTGTCTGGTTATTAGTCCCTGATTCCAGGGTGGTGCCCCGTCGACATTATCCTAATTCATATTCTATTGATTTTGATAATTGACAATTATCTTTGATGATTGTTGAACTTGAAGGATCATTAAGCTAGTGTTAAGTCTAATCAATGTTCCATTCATTTTAATGATTATCTTTGATAATAATATTATTTTGAATTTGATGATTGTTTATTTAAAGGATTAAAACTAACATTGATTCTAATCAGTGTTCTATTATTTGTAATAATTGATAATTATTGCTAATAACCAAACCCGCTCCTAAACTGTGAGCCCTACAGTGCTATTAATACAGCACACAAGCATGCTGTCATTGAAGCATAAGGGGGTATACCATATACTAAGAAATTCATGTGCATGTTTTAATTAATCTTTTCTCTGAAATTGTTATGCTGATAATATAATTTGCATTGTAAAATTGTGTATTAGAAAGGAAAGCACAATAGATATGTTTCCACAAGTGGTCTCAGATTTTTGGTCCCCACTGTGTGTGCAATAAAATTAAATGCACTGATAGTTCAGGTAATAAGATTAACTCCAGTTACACATTACCGAATGTTAAGTTTAAAGAACATATTTTTATCTGCCCTCAATGGGAAAAGACTTCCTTTCTTTGAAAGCAAAGTCAGTATGCTGTGATTTAGAGCACTGTGTCCTTAATCGAGAATCGTTGTACCAGAGAAAAAAAAGAAAAAGAAAAAGAAAAAAACACTTGCACATTAATGCCTAGGTAGGCACATTAAAAGAGATGTTCATCTCAGAGTTTGCAGGGTAAGGGCTTACACTTTGCAGGGTAAGGGCTTACACAGCTCGTATGTGGCCTAATTCTGTCTCAATCCTTTACAGGGAGTGCAGTATCAGCCTCATAACAGTTCACTGACTTCAGCCCAGTTCACTCACCTCTCCCAATTACAAAGAAGAACTGGCTGAAAACCATTCAGTTCCCTTATGGTTCTCCTGCTTTTAATGTTTTCTGTATTCTCTCACTCTCACTCTCTTTGTCTCTTCTTCCCTCCATTCACTCAGTCATTATATGACAAGCTTGATAAAACATGCCGAATAGACAAAATTAACACAATAACAAGTTGAAAAGTATAAATCAAGATTAAATAAATAAACCCATGGTAGCCCAGGCCTCTGCCAAGGGGTTAAATCTCTTAATTGAGCCTACTTGGAAAATATATGATTTATATAACACAAATATAAGCAGGTTACCAGGGTTATATCCTTTTGCAACCCTGCATCCACATGTGTAGACAATGTAAGGCGGGGTGCCAATGTGTTTTCATTCAAAGGCAAAGAGCAAATGTATGATCTTTGAGAAAATCAACATGTAACTTTCTCACAATTAGCAACTCTTCCTGAGGCACCACACCCCGCTGAGCGAAGATTGCAAATTCACACCTCATTGTTGCCCTTCCACATCTGTCCCATTCTCTCCTCTCTCCTCCTCATCCATTCCCCTTCAGCTCAGAATCACCTAAGATCTGTATGTAACAAAAGCCTATATCTGATGTATACAAATAATGTAACTAGTGTAACATGTTTGGTATCATTTAAAATGTCTCAGTGCGTCTGGTATAGTGTTCTTATTCCCAGGTTTGTAAAACTTAATGACAACAAAGTTATAAGGTCTTTGCCAAATACTGAATAATTCTGGAGGTCTATCCCCCTCCTTGAAGGTTTAACACCAGGATGTCAAGAACCCATTCACCCCCAAATTCTCATTGTTCAAAGGATAATAACATTTGGTACACAATGTGTATTCTGACTGGATATTTAAGGAGGGCTGGCCCAGAGCTCAGGGAGTCTGTAGGTAGACTTCCCACACAATCGCTGTGTGTAGTTTTCGTTGCCAGGTAAATGTTTCTATAAATTCCTCAATTTCTGAATTGTTGTTATTATATTTTATTGATTGATGATTTCACTCTATTAATTTTATTTTGAACTATTGTTTTATTTACCTGGTCAATAAATTGTAAAAATTAGATTTTTATTCTGACTGACTCTGAAATTGTTTTCCCAAACAGATTAAACGATTCGTATGTTACCGCAAGTCTGCGTCAGATTAGTGATGACTAATATTTGGCATCAATTCAAGTGTACTTGGTTTGCAAAGACAAAAAGGGAATTTCCATTTCAACAGCAAATGCTGCCAATCTAAATTTGGGTGTGTCTTACCTCTGTTTTAATTTGATGTTTCTCCAGATAAGTGTACGAGGGAAACCACACATGGCCAATCCAAAGCTATTACAGGAGAAGTTATGTTGGTCAACTTACATCTGTAATAGTGGCCGTGACCTCTACTGTTAAATTCAAGTGTATGCAATTCCATAGGGCTATACTTAAGTATCTTTGATTGTGTAAACGTGAATGTGACCGATCTTAGGTATATAGCAATTACCTCTGTTTGATGATCCAATACTGGCCGCTTGTGATCGTGAGACCCGCAGTGTAGAGAAAAACACATGAGGACCTCAAAGCGACATAGTTTCCTAATCTGAACGGGTAAAATATAATTAAAGTGTTAAAAAGAATAATCAAACATTCGCTCACTTTTAATGATGCTCAGATATCATTAAAACCTTTTTCATTTATGGAGTCAGATGAAATAATGAGGTAATACATAAGAGAAAATTTATTTCATTTAATCTTGTTGTGGTGCGTAAAAGGAAAGACAGTAACGAGCAGAGACCTTCACCTGTATTATTGGAGTCCGCCATTGGACCGATAAATGGGCTTACAACATTGTATTTTGGCTTCGCTATACGCAACTCATAATTTAATGAATTAAAACTGACTGAATACGGTTCGCAAGACTCTACACTCTCATTTAACCTTTTCATGAGTAGGATCTAAATACTCACGCAGTTCCCCCAGAGTGAGTGTGGCGGGTTGAGCAAGAGACTGACACAGTAGGTGAGGCGTCAAATCTCAGAGGGGCATTGAATAGAAGTAACAATAATCATGTACATAAAAAGGGGAAAATAGTGACCAGGGGTTAGTGTCCAAATTAAAGGGGAATCTGCCATCCTTACAGTGAACGATGGTGTCCTGTAGGATGGGGAGTGTCCAGAGGAGAATCCAGGATGTGGGTGGGGTCCAGCGGCCACACACACTCCCCTCTTTGGTTTGTGTGTGTGTGTGTGTGTGTGTGTGACAAGCACTAATGCATCAGATAATCGCGCTCAGCATATATTTACTGTGAGTATACAAGATTTAAACTGTTATCATTGTGCTTCTATGATAGTTAGCTGTGTGTTTCAGAAAACAAACTTATCATAGGACTGAAAAGACTGTTTGAGTTGTTGCTTGTGTGAATGAAAACCGCATCTGCACCTAATAAGCAGACGTGGCTGCATGCAAGGGAGGATCGCGTTTTGTTGACAATTTGTTACGTGAAATAAACATATCATGTGGTTGAAAAGACTCTTTGAGTAGCTGTTTGCGAGACAATTGACAACCGCTACTAACCGCTCTAAACAAACATGGCAGCACGTATCGGAGGAAGATCGCATTTGATGTGTTGACTGTGCATATATGAGTGGTAAACAATTTACCGTGGTACTTTGGTGACCAATTTAATTGTATGTATATAAAATAAAAACTGTATGAGTAACTGTTTGAGCGAATATAAATTACAGGCGCTTGACCAGTGCAGCCTGTGTTAGTGCAAAAGCTGATTTGAATATGGCAGCTTGTAATGTTACTGCAAAAACACATATGTGTAACAATACGCTGCAGGGACCAGTTATTAATCATCACATATGAGTGATGGTACATATTAAAGGGTTAAGGGTTAAACTTTTGATGCACAGCATCACAACATAATAGTATGTTGATTTCCAAGAAGTGCCACTACGAGTGCAGCGCCAAAAAACAATGCCTGTGGTAAGAAACCTCTTTAATTTTGTCTCTAGTTTAGTTTGATATGCCAGTGATTTTATTTTATTTTGTTTCGTTTTTGTATTTTTTTATAAATTTGCAAAGCTATCAAACAAACTTCTTTTGAGTTGTCATTATGGGGGTATTGTTTGTTGAATTTTGAGGAAAATAATTAATCCATTTTGGAATAAGGCTGTAACATAACAAAATGTGGAAAAAGTGAATCGCTATGAATAATTTCCGGATACACTGTATCTGAGGGTATCACACAATTTAAGAATGAATTAGAGTAAAATGTATTTCCATACCCATTACACTGAAAATCTGTTGAATCTTTGCTAGAAGAGTAAAGCTTGTTTTTGTTTTATGTCTCTAACTTTCCTACAGCCAATTTAAAGATTAAAATCTGCTACCTGCTGTGTCTCAAAACGAATGAAATAGTGTTTATTTTCAAGTGGAAATTTTTATGTACACATAATAAGGGAGATTGACATATGCCAACCTTCAAATGCACTACAAACCTTTTTTACTAGACCATCAGAAGAATGCTTTGCTGTTAACCTGCTTATGAAACGTTTCTATATTCTGAACTGTACTGAACGTTAGAAAGGCCACATTTAATATGAAGCCTTAAAATTATTGCCATGAAGTTGAAGCCAACAATTACCAGCCATAGCAGGAGCTGCGCAAGAGTAGATGCCATCTTTTTACCATTTGGAAGTTTAAATGCACAACACAGCAGGTTGCAATAATATTTCCCGAACTACAAAAATGGTGCTCATGCCAAAGGCACAACATTTTAAAAGGAGGGCTTTAACATGTCAATGCCTGATGGAGGGGTCACAATACTTGACAGTGAACTCAGGCCTGTCTTTAGTTACATAATGGCATACTACTGTTCAATGCAGTTACCCACTCCATCACTCAAACTCCCCTAGAGGGAAAAGAAAGTGTATTATTCATTCAACACACTCCTCCAATGCAACTACACTAATAAGGGACCAGTGGGCTACAATGAATGTTCTCTAGATGCATATTAAATGTACAGATCAATAATTGAACAAAGAATGAAGAAGAGAAAATCAGAGTTAAGGCATTAAGAAATAAAAGAAAATGTTGCTGATCCAATGAGGCGAAACTAATAGGAGCTGCTATTAAGCTTGTATTTTAACTTTTACATTTTTATTCATACAGGGTGTCATCTCTCATTTGGCCAATCATATCTCAGCATTTTTTCAGAGTATAGAAGTACAGTGAGCATTGAGGTATGTAGTGCAAATAATAATAACATTTAATTTTTGCTTCTTTTTGTCAGTAAAGTATGTAACATTTGGCTTGGTTCCACGTCCTTCCAGCCCAAGATGCAACAAATAAATCAGCTTCCTATTAACCTCTTGCACTCAAAACTGGCAAGACTATAAAATGCAAATAGCTTTTGATAAGGACAATGTAATAGTGATAAATGCATACAAGTGAGAATAAATGATTAACTATATAATAGTGCCGTTGATCTTATTTAATCAGTGTAATTACATCAAACATGTAACATGATATGTGGTGGTGGGTGCGTGGTTGAGTGCCGGTTTGTGAATGGAGAGCGAGATCAGGAGATGAGAACGGTAAGGATCATCACCTGGCAATGGTTGTCTCTAACAGCTGTTTGTCATTGCAGTGAGAGTGGAGACAGGCTTTAAGAGCAATCCAGATGCCAGTGAGGCAGAGACAGTTACCACACACAAACAGGAGGGACTGTGCTCAACTGTTTCCTCTGAAAAGCATGATTTTGAGTTTTCCGCTGAAAAGGTGTGTGCATGGGGATTCCACGATTATCCTGTAGTGACGGTGACAATTCAGTTTCGGGGACAAAAGCATAGTGTCGAGGCTGTGATTAGTTTGTGCCTCACTCATCCGCTAATTTTACATTTAAATTTACATTTATGCATTTGGCAGACGCTTTTATCCAAAGCGACTTACAGTGCAATTATTACAGGGACAATCCCCCCGGAACAACCTGGAGTTAAGTGCCTTGCTCAAGGGCACAATGGTGGTGGCCATGGGGTTCGAACCACCAACCTTCTGATTAACAGCCCTGTGCTTTAGCCACTACGCCACCACCACTCCTTCAGGGATGTGGCATTTTGGGCATGTATTGGCCAGCATTTTCCATGTTATTAAGGGAAATTTGTGCAGATGGGTCCTGTAACAGAGTGTTTCGGTGTGGGATTTGTGATGCGCTGGCTGGGGAGGCGGAGCCGAGGCTGTCTATGTCAGCTCCGCATCAGGATGACGTAAGGGAGGGGGAAGGCTTGACTTCCCCAGCACTTAGAGGATTCTGTGCAAGGGATTTCCTTCCGAAGTAGACGTTAAGCGAGACTCTTAGGTACGCCATTGACCAAGTGAATGTGATTGATATTCACCGTCTTCAAACAGACATTGAAATCACCTATCTGTACTTTTCTATTATAAATGATCAGTTGTATCGAGTGACGCAGGACACTCAGACAAAGGAAGATAATTCAGTTATTGATACCAATTAACCGTCAGGAAATGCTATTCCAGATGGATCATTAAAATCCAATGGCAGGACACTTATGGCAGAAAAAGATACTGAAGTGTCTAATGGCCCTTTTCTATTGGCCAGGCATTCACAGTGATGTTCGCCGATGGTTTGCAGCTGCAGAGAATGTCAGCTGGTGAATCTGCCGGCCACCCCAAGGGCACCTTTACGCCCACTTTCTTTGATCAAGATCCCTTTCGGAAAAATTGGTATGACCCTCATTGAGCCATCGCTTTGTGTTGGTACTGGTGGACTATGCAATGCGATATCCGGAAGCAGTGCTTCTGCGAAACATCTCAGCACGTAGTGTTGTGGATTCTGAAAGAAATCCTCACTGATCAAGTCACTACATTTATGTCACGTACACAAACCAGCTGTACAAATTATTTGGTATTAAATGAATTCGGACAAGTGTGTACCACCTGCAAATGGAAGGCTTGGTCGAACGGTTTAATAGGACCCTGAAAAGCATGATTCGTAAGTTCGTGCATGAAGATGCTCGGAATAGGGACAAGTGGCTTGAATCCCTATTATTCGCAGTTCGAGAGGTCCTGCAAGCCTCCTCGGGGTTCTCCCCATTTTAATTATTGTATGGGCGTAAGCCTCGCGGTGTTTTAGATTTTGTGAGGGAAACTTGCAAAAACAGCAAAAACAAAATTCAACACGTTCTTGACCTGATTGCAAAAACTCCACATTGGGGCAACTATCACAGGAGAATTTGCTACAGGCTCAAGATCGTCAGACCCGGCTGTATAACAGGGGACCTCGGCTACGTGAATTTAAACAGGAAGATAAAGTCCTTGTATTACTACCCACATCAAGCTCAAAATTACTTGCAAAGTGGCAAGGGCCCTTTGAGGTCTTAAGTCAGGGAGTCAGGGAAGTCGATTATGAGGTTAAACGCATGGATAGGACCTCCTCAACCTCTGAAAACCATGGAGGGAGGTGGTCTCTGTGGCTTTGGTGACAGTGGTAATGGAGAGGAAGTTGGGCTGGAGGTGAACTTAAAAGCCAATCATGGCACCCCGGTCACTTGCGGAGTCACCACTCACCGTCACAGATCACCGATGTGGCTAGGCTGCAAAGAGAATTCTCGTAAATTTTCTCGCCCCTTTCCGGTCATACAAACCTCATAAAACACCATATCGAAACAACCCCAGGGGTAGTGGTACACAGTGGTTTCCCTTTAAGCCATTGTCAACAGACTTTAGTCACAAACCTGTTTGATGTTTTATGTGTTAGATTAGTATATGTTTAGAATAGCAATAAAGTTTGTCTGTATTCAAAGATAATTTGACTGTGGTATATTTTGATAAATAATCTCATCCCTGTTTTTTAAGATTTCACTTCAAAGCTATACCTAAATATGTGTGATATTATTTTCAGTAAGCCATGACTATAATATTACTCCAATAAGTGAATTAATCATAATTCCCTTATTAAAGCTAATTCCTTTCAATTAAAATTGTGAGCGGATACAACGAGACGTTGTATTTCGATTTTAATGGTGGAGAATTTTATTCAGACAAATAATCTAGTTATTTGTCATTTATGTAATTTATATTGGTTATCGAACGTGATTAATTCCATTATAAATTTCCTTAAATAATAATGTAGAATAAGGACAGTTTAATTTAATTCCTAGCTCACACATACTGTTCCTACATAAAATGGTGGAGGTAAGCGGGCACTTTAATCCATACCATGTACATTTATACTACGAAATTTGTTACATATAATGGTGAAGAATTGCGGCACTTTAATCCATACCGTGTGCATCTACATCAACTGAAATTTCCTACATATAATGGTGTTGGAATGCATGAAAATTATAAATAAGTTATTTGTTGTTTTATACACAGTCATTTTCTTTGAATCCGGAAACAGAACAGAGAAACTACAGAAGCTCTGCTTCTGTGACATATATATTATGCACTGGTTTGTTGTCATGACAACAAGAAAGAATTAGCTCATATTTACCTCCGTTATAAGTTAAAGGCTTCAATGCTCATGAAATGAGCACAGAAATTGAACGGAAGTATCTGATTAAACAAACCCAGACACACTTTATGGAATAAAGTTCCAGTTAAACTTAAGACTCCATGAAAGGAGTTTGAAATTTCCCCCTGCCAGGATGAAGAAATCTCATTACATTGCGGTAAGGATAAGATACAAGTGATGTTCTTCTAAATCTTTCTAAATGGTCTTATTTTATAGCTAGACATTGTGATGCTCGATGAACAAATTTAAAAATAACTTGTGTAATGTGCATCAATGTCCGAGTGTAATTTTGAACGAAAGTGTAAATGTTTGCTCCCGCTAGAGATTTGCAGTAAATCTGTTTAACTTCAGTGGACAGACCCTGTTGCATATCCAGAAACTGACACAAACTCTGCTCTGATCAAATTACGTTGTTGTTTAAACATCCGCAGTGAACCTGCTGCTTAAATATAGACTAATCTCGCTGAAAATATAAGTGTCAATCCGTAAAACAATTACGTGAGTTGTTTGTAACTTGCATTGCTGAAGAATAGCTCTTTAAAAGAACTAGAGTGATAATACCACGCTACAAACTGCTAAGTGTGTTACTTTATTCATGCATTAAGATTCACCTTGAATTGATCACAAGCGCCACATTGAGCTACGAGCTGGACGTGACTGCTGTGATTTGTGCATTGTGGAACGCGCTGACGTTCATTTGAATTGATGAAATTGTGTTTTCATTAGTGCTAGAGAAAGTTCATAGTTCACTGGTGTTGGTCGCTCTGACGACGAAAGTTCATGGGAAGTCCTAAAGAGACTCTTCTGGGGTAACTAACCGCGGATACGCAACCTGCCGATGCTATATTGTCAACATAGCATAGCAAAGCTAATAACGCAGCACAGCAAAGCTATTAACACAGCACAGCTAAGATAATAGCATAGCACAGCTAAGGTATACTAACAAGTTAGCAATCTTTAATTGAAAGCCTATAAACCCTAGCATCAAAAGCTAGCAGTTAGCATCTAGTGGCCTGTTACAGTTAAGTACAAATTGTATTAGAACAAACTTTAAGCTATTTAACCCCTTAACTTCTCAAAATGTAAACACACTTTGGTCTCGTATGCATTGTATTACATTTTTCTCCCTTTCCATTATCTCATAACACAAATTACTGTCTCTCAATGAGCAATTGAGGTGAAGTTAATTTAAGCTGAGTTTAGAGAGCTGATTAAAATGGATCTATTCTTCATGTTTCATTTATTTCCACTTATCAATTTCTTATCAAAAAGCTGAACTACTTGATGATAATAATAAGTCTCAAACAGTGCAAGTTTAAAGAAAGCTTACGGCTGCCTCTCATTCTTATTAGCTACCACCCATTAGTTTCCATCTTATTTTTAATTACTTTGGCTGTTTTATTTTATTTCACTTTTGTGTGTTGGGCACTCCCCCATTTGACATAACTGACTCAATCTCCTTGCCATACAGATTAAGATTTCCCCATTGTGGGATTTTAAATTGATAAAATCCCTCCTTCTGTTACACAATCATGATCAACAAATACCAAGACTCAATCAGAATCCCTGTTATTACTATTAAGCATAACGACAATATTAGTGAATTTTGTTAATTTAGTCTTTGTTATTTTCCATTTCATTTTTAATTCTCTATCTCCCTCTAACTTATCTCTCCCTACTCTTTACAGTCTAGAGACAAAGTCTATGGAACCACAGATAATTCTGGTTAAAATATTTGTCATATAATCAATAAGAGTCATCTTGAAATATCAAATCGTTAACCAAATCTTGTGTGTTCTCTCTAATCTTAACCCTCTGGGGTCGACGGACGCCCCGGCACGTCCTGCTGGATATTTTTGTCATTACAGTGGAATCAATTTAAAATATTCTGTCATTTTTGGGTATACAGATAAGTGTAAGACATCATTAGAGTCTATAAAGGGTCTACTTTTATTTGTGTACACTCACAATAACAACAAAATATTGTGCTTTTGTAAAATAAAGAAAATAAAAAGAGTGAACTTTTAGCAGTCTCTGTGTTCACGAGGATATTTCGGAAACACGTCACTAAAATGAACTGAAACTCCGCAAATTCTTATCACACAAACATGAAACATATGTCTAAAGAAAGCTTAAAATGTCTACTTTTAAATAAAACAATTTTACAAATTGAAAACAAATATTCTCCTGCATTGTAATCTGTATGAAACAAAGATGTACAAAGATGTACATTTTCTTCTGGCTCAACTCATTAAAGCTAATGTGATCACACCCACCAGCAGAGCACGCCATTCATAAGCTAATGTGCTGAGACGATCAACACAAATGTACACGCCCCCGACGGTGAGGTTTAATGTAAACATGACACAACTCAACTTTTCTGTGTGTTTGTACCGATACACAGGCGATGAAACTCCAGAATATTAAGGAAGAGTTCACATTTTCCTCAGAAGAAGAGCAGGACTCCGATGAACGTTTGCATTTTGAAGAGAGACTTGATCCAGCAGAGGATACAATTTCGGACGAGTAAGTCATTTGGTTTTCTTTAGTTGACATGCTATTTTATATAAACATGTACATATTTTACTAGTGGGACTGTTTCCAGACTTGCCAGACAGGATTGACATTTGAAATATGACTCCTAATAAGCAAGTTTTAGTTACATTTAAATGCTGTTTATGCTAAAGCAGGTATTTAAATTGTATGCTGTATAATATAAATATGGTATGTAATATATGATATACAAATAATATGAATATTTAGATTATATTTTATCTAGTATTTATAATGCCTCATTATCATCAACAAAGCTTGTGCTTGCAAATATGTGTTCAGGTTAAATTAGTAAAATGCACTTTAAATATGCCCATAATAGAAAATCTGCATATTATAATGATTTCTGAAGGATCATGTGACACTGAAGACAGTAATGCAGTAATGATGTTGAAAATTCAGCTTTGATCACAAATTGCCTTTTACAATATATTTAAATAGAAAACTGTTCTTTTAAATTGTAAAAAGAGTTCAGAATATCAATGTTGTTTCTGTATTTTGGATAAATCCAGTCTTGGTGAGCAGAAGAGACTTCTTTTAACGGTAGTGTAGGTCTAAAATTAAGTAAAGTCTTTATGTAAAGAAAATGTATAGTCAGATTTCTTCTTTTAACTTCAAACTTGATTTTGATCATTAAGTCTCATCACATTCATTCTCTATCCCTCACTGATAGGCCCAGGGGAGAGTCTTTTGTCTCTCAGGGGTGAATTACATTCCATGTTAATGATCATTCACGCCTCCTTGCATATTACTTTTCGACACTAAAATTGTCTTATAAAAGTTAAAATACTATATTGTTTTGTATGAATGAGTGATCAGGATGGTTTTCACATCATTTTGTAGCAAAAACTCTAGGCTACAAGATCCAGATCTCAAAAGGCTTGTGGACAAATGTTTAGTATGTGTTATATGGCCTTATTTTAATGACTTATTATTTTTTTTTTTTTTCAAAAACCATGCATAAATGTTATTTTCTAAAAAATACAAACCTGTACACACATGTTGCTCACATATTATTGTAGCCCAGTTTGTGCTGAATACAGTGTTTTCAGACTTTAGCCATTAGTATGTTTTTAAGCAACTGAAAAAAGCACAAATGTCAAGGCATGTCAAAACTTCTCCAGGGCCCAAAATACCCTCAGACCCCAGAGGGTTAAACTCACACAACTACTTTCTTTTTATCAACACAATCCAAATTCCAGCATCCAAACGCAGCCACGTCTGGATATAAATTGCAGAGACGCACCAGGTAAACTCAGCCGTCACCGCCCCCCCGAGCATGCCTTTGAGGCATCTGTGGTAAGCATTTCAACTGTACCGCATAAACAGGTGTATGGTGTCAATCCTGTCAGATTAAAAAATAATCATTTAATTACACTTCACTAGTTGTTCACATTCACTGAAAACAACACTTAGCATTTGTGTCCCCACACATTGAGGCAACATCTAGATGTAACTCTACACTGAGGCCCTTAACACCATGCAGATCTGTGTCAGCTCTTTCTCCATAGTCTTCCACTAGATTGTGCCAACATGTGGCTGAAGACTGACCCCATGGCCCACTGGAAAGACTTGAAGGCGATACTGAGTGACATTCTGGATAAATTCACCAACTACCTTGCCCACAACCTCATAAGCCAAATGAAAGAGAGCGACAAGAATGCCACCCATCTGACACAGGAAGTAAACGGCCTAAAGCTGCAGTCTACAAAGACCCAAAAGGTGCTAATACATGCAATTTGCCGCATAGACCAGCTAGAAGCTGAAGCCCAAGAATGATAAAAGGTGTCCAAACAACTGGAAGAAGTGTCAAAGAGAGAAATAAAATGGCCCCAGGAAGCACTGACAGCTGCCAATCACAGAGAGCAGCAGGCTAAAGCCACCAAAGAGGACCTGGAAAAGAAACTCCAGCACACCAAGGCTCTTCTAGAAAAGGCCATGTTTGATTTGAAAGAGATGAACTAATGAAACAAGGCCTTGGAAGGCCATCTGGAAATGTCAAGAACTGAAATTGAAACCCTGACCCTGCAACTTGACCTCACCAATGATGAGCTTGACATGGTCAGAGATGAACTGAAACACTCTTATAAGTTAAGGTGACAGTTTAAGATGGAGAGGCATCACATAGCAGTACCCCTGGTTGAAAAGCAGCATCCTAGAACCAAAAGATGAGAGACACAAGGGCCCACAGCACAAAACCTCAGCGGCCCTCTTCCAAGAACCCCAAACACAGTAAAAGGGTAAACATCCCAACAAACCCTGAAGAAGCATGTGGAATGGATCTTAAGGATCTCGACAAGCTGGCAAGGAACATTGACAAGTTCACACCAAATCCTGTTGAGGGTCACAAGATCTATGCTTACCTGCATGACATAAACTTCCACTTGAATATGAGGCCTCATATGACTAACAGAGCCAATTTTGCCTATTATGGATAACATCCACCCATGGGGTACAAAGTTTTCTTGACAGACAGGCAAACCACACAAAGTCTATCTACCAACTTCTGAGAGAGGCCCTGATTAAAGAATTTTCAGACCCAGAGTTCACCTAAGAGCTGTTTACCACCCTGAACACCAAACAGAGATGAAAAGAAACCATTCATGCCTACTACTGTAGACTATGGAAAGGCTACTTTCAGTCTCAGAACAAACCTGAGATGAGCTAAATCTCTGCGCTCAATTCCATCAAGAGGTTAGGGGACATACGGATGTTCTCCGTTAGCGACACATGTCTGGAGTTCGGTTTGGAATACTCTCACATAGTACTGAGGCCCTGACCAAGCTATATGCCCAAGGTTCCCACGACCCCTTTTAGGGATCAGGTGGTGAACCTGCAAGTGAAGCTGCCCAAGGAGGCAGACTCAGCCTTGGCATTGCTGTGTCCAGTGCATGGTTTAAGCATCTATTTGGATCGCACACAGAGCTTTAGACGCTCTGAGCTGCTCTTTGTTTGCTTTGGTGGACAGCGGGAAGGGAGCACTGTCTCCAAACAGATTGACGGCATCACTTTGGCATATTACCCCAGGACGTGCCGCCCCCCCTTGGGGCTATGAACAAATTCTACTAGTAGTGTGGTGGCCTCCTGGGCCCTAACCAATGATGCATCTTTGGCAGAAATCTGCAGAGCAGTGGATTGGGCTACACCCAACACCTTTGCGAGATTTTACAATCTCCGGGTTGAGCCAGTCTCGTCCCGTGTGTTGTCAGGTACAAGCAGGTAAGTTCCGGGACAGCTGGCCTGGTGTACCATTGCACGTAGCGCCTTTCCCCTCCTCGAGGTGAAGATGTGTGCCTTTTACTCCCAGTCGTGTTCATGAAGTCGTGGACCCTAGATGTGCTTCCTCCTTAGCCCTGTGGCTGGTGAGTTTAAGGAGAAATTTGCTGCCGGCACAGTATGTGTGCCAACTAGGACCTGTACTGTGGAAGGTGTTCCACATGCACTGGTTGCCTGTGGTAACTCTGTGTGATGTATATCCTATGAAACGGTTTCCTCACTGGTAAACCCACATCTTCCTTGTGCAGAGGCCTCTCTGTCCCCGGTCACCATGTTTGTAGAGGTCCACCCCCTATGGGGTAGGACCTACGATGAGACTTCTCCACATGAGACACTGCCAACAAAGAAAAAAAGGAGAAGAGACCGCGGCTGGGCCAGCCAGTCCCTATTTTTGGACAGTCGACTTGTCCCAGAGGTGCAGGGGACCATACAACGCTTGTACGAGCATTGGGGGAGGTTAAGTGAAGGCAGGGTATGCTGGCTACGAGGCACACATGTAGCTGTAGCTTGTCTCGGCCCCTCAGCAAAAAACCTGAATGAGTGGTTGCTAGCCAGCTCCTTTTATACCCGTATGTCAAGGGGAGTGGCATGCAAATTCCACTCACCAATACCCATTGGCATTTTCTCAAAGATCAGAGGTGTTTGGCGCTCCCAAGGGTGAACCATAGTGTCACTACATCGACACAACGTCTCGTACCCTCCATCAGGGAATGAAGGTTGCAAAAGTAACCAGGACGTTTTGGAGGGTTCTTAATTTATTTTTTTCCTACTCATGAAATTTGCTAATGAAGGGAATGGTACTGTATGCATTTGGGACTGCATGGGTGAGGTGCCCTCTGCCATTCAATGTTGTTATGGTGTAATTGTTCTGCAGCTCCAAACCAATTAGTCACATGTTATTAAAGGATGTATAATGAGTATAGACAGTGGTGAATACTCACGAGAGTACACACCACCTTGCCGATTTATGTACGCTACCATCGCAGTGCTGTCTGAATGGATTGAGACGTGCTTGCACCGAATCAGCAGGAGGAACCTCTGCAGGGCAAGGAATACAGCCAGTAACTCTAGGCAGTTGATGTGCTAATGCAGCCGGGGCCCTGTCCAAGAGCCGGTGGCAGTGTGCACTTGCACACGGCGCCCCAACCCTGTTGAGTGACATTTGTGTTGTTCCAATCCAAGCCCACGCTCATGGCAGCCCGGGCAAGCATGTCGGCCATGTCAGCCTCAGACTGGGCGGCCTGGCCTGAAGTCAGCAGCCCAGTTAAGTCTTCTGCGTAAGACGCCTAGAAAATCTCCAATGCAGTGGTGATGTTATCATCCAATTCTGGGGGCTCAAGGGAGAATGACGGCTGGCCGTGAGGTGAGCCACACTCATCCCGAGCTCGGACGGAAGCAAGCGAGCGTGTTGGGTGGTTTTTGGGGATTTACTCGGCAAAACTGAGCCTGTCGTCATCCCCAAATCACCTTCATCGGCAGCCGGATCGTCCTCAATCCCGTGGGAAGAAAGAGCGATGCGGGGGGCGGCTGAAGTGACATTCACCTTCAGGAAGGAGAGCCGAGACTGCAACGCTGCCATGGTCATGTTCACCACAAACACCACCTCAGTGTGATCGTTGCCCAGGCACACGAGTCAGTGTTTGTGGCCGTCGGTCTTGGAAAGATATCGACACTGCATCCAGGAACTAAACAGAGGCGGAAGGGCATCTTTAAAAAGTTTAGAGTTTAGATCCAACCCTGCTCTAACACACTTACCAGTAATTTCCAAGTAATCCTGAAGACCTTGATTAGCTGGTTCAGGTCTGTTTGATGAGGGTTAGATCTAAACTCTGCACTGAGGTAGCTTTTCAGTGTGGGAATGTGAAGAGTGGAGGGGTCATCTGTTTTTTCGAAAGCCTGGGACCAGATAAAAAAGTGAGGCATAAAGAAAAAGGAGTCTCTTCAAAGCCGCTCCGCTCATAGATCAGTGGGCTTGAGTGAGTAATGACCTGGCACAATGAGGGGGATCAATGGGTGTGTTACTGTGGAGGCAATTAGGTTGAGAGAAGGTAGAGAAACACTTGCAATCAATTAATAAATTAAATTATATATATATATTAGTCCCATCTAGGTTGGTTTGGTAAAAAAAATATTAGAATGAAAAGGTCTTTCTCCATCAATTGATCATTGACATGGAATCACAGGTTGAGTGTTTGTTTGTAGTATGATCATCAGTATAATGTCTCCTGACACATTGCAAAAGTTCTGCCCTGTTCCAGTCAGTTTTTAGAGTGCACACATAGCTGAATAATATGGCAGAATTGAATGCCAAATTGGTAAATGCATTAATCACGCTACAAAAGTGAGATTGCACATAAATGTGTGTGTGTGTGTGCACAGTAAAAAACTGTGTAACCTGTTATGCAAACTGTCCCTTTCTATTTAAGATGAGTCAAGTAAACACACCAACAGTGACCAAAGCCAATACCTTGCAAGTGAACGATCAGAAGAGCAGCAATTGAAAAGAGACAAGGCAATATATCATAAGCAGAGTGTTCAAGCTGTGACAGGTTTTGAGAAACTATATTTATCAACATTTTGACATCAGGAGGGATATTGGGAAGATGTGCAGTAACAGGTAAGATGAAAGAATTCTGAAATAGATGTGTGAATTTCATGCAGGGATGGGTCACACAAGCCAAAAACTGACAACAGTGGAAAGGAAGTGAAACAAAGAGATACCAGTACCAAATAAGGGGAGCATAACAATTGCCATATCTAGATATATCCCACCTGCTGAAGTTGGATCCTCACCATCTGCTGCTAAAGTGGGATACCCAGAACATAAAGGGGAGGAAGGAGAGAGATAGATAGAGAGAGAGAGAGAGAGAGAGAGAGAGAGAGAGAAAGAGATTGTCAATCATCTTTCATATTTTCTCGTTCGTAACACTAAAACTAATTATAATTACATAGGTCATGAACTTCTGAACAGAAAACACCAAACCAAAACAATACATTTTTCGGTGGAGGAAAACTGTCTACTATGAATTGGAGGGGTAACAAAGCAAACATCTATGCATTATCAATTGTATACTGGGTCTGAAATTGTGTTACATCCACAACAGAAAACAGGAGTGGATTGAATATTGCATAACCAAAGTCAAGCAAAAACCGCATTCTCTTTCTAACCAAAACCTCCTTATCTAAGCAATCAGTAATATATTTTCTAAGCTTTTTATGTCTTTATATATTTTTTTATTAAATTACAGGCAGAAATCATGCCTATTACCTGTGAGATATCATGTTTACATGCACAGATTTTCGGCAATTCGAATAAATACAATCCGACTGCAGATTCTGAATGTACTGTTTATGTGAGATAATAAGATTAATAAAGTGCAGTGCTGATGTATATTGATCGTGAGAGATCAAGTGTTCAAAAGTCTGATTGCTTGAAGGAAGAAGCTGTCATGTAGTCGGCTGGTGTGGGTCCTGATACTGCGATACCGCCTGCCTGATGGTAGCAATGAGAGCAGCCCAAGGCTTGGGTGGCTGGAGTCTCTGATGATCCTCCAAGCTTTTTTCACACATCGCCTGGTATATATGTTCTGGAGGGAGGGAAGCTCACCTCCGATGATGTGTCTGGCAGTTCGCACCACCCTTTGCAGGGCTTTGCAGTTGTGGGTGGTGCTATTACCGTACCAGGCGGTGATGCAGCCAGTCAAGATGCTCTCTACAGTACTGGTGCAGAACCGTATGTCCAGCTGCACAGCGAGCTGTTTAAGCCCAGAGCCCGACATCAACCTTGGAGGGCACTATGGTGTTGAATGCTGAGCTGTAGCCTACAAACAGCATTCTCACATATATGTTCCTTTTTTCCAGGTGGGAGAGAGCAGTGTGTATTGTTGAAGCAATGGCATCATCAGTGGAGCGGTTGTTGTGGTAGGCAAACTGCAATGGGTTCAGTGAGGTAGGCAGTACAGAGTAGATGTAATCTCTGATTAGCCTCTCAAAGAATTTGCCTGTGATGGGGGTCAGAGCAACAGGACGGCAGTCATTTAAACAAGTGATTATTGATTGCTTTGGTACAGGCACAATGGTGGACGTTTTGAATAGGGACTACAGACAAGGAGAGGGACAGGTTGAAAATGTCCGTAAAAACACCAGCCAGTTGGTTCGTGCAAGCTCTGATGACATGGCCCGGAATGCCGTCTGGACCCACGGCTTTATGGATGTTCACCGTCGGAAGGATCGGGTTACATCCGCAACAGAGACGGAGAGTGAACCAACCTCTGTAGCTTCGACCGCGAGTGCTCTATCCGCAAGGTCGGTGTTATTTTCCTCGTAACAAGCATAAAATGTATTTAGCTCGTCCGGGAGAGAGGCAGCTGTCTTCACGGCAGAGTTTTTATTCCCTTTGTAGTACATGATGTTAATTCCCTGTCATATATTTCTAGATTCGGTGGTGTTGAACTGTCCTTCAATTTTGTGCCTGTACTGGCGTTTGGCTGCTCTGATAGTTTTACGGAGGGCATAACTGGCTTGTTTATGCTCCTCCGCATTCCCGGAATTAAAAGCTACGAACATCGCTGTTAACCCATGATTTCTGGTTGGGGTAGATCCTTATTGTTTTGGTCGGAACAACATCCTCTATGCACTTCTTGATGGAACACGTTACGCTGTCAGCGTGAACTTCGATATCGTCATCAGAGGCGGACCGGAACATCTCCCAGTCCGCATAATCAAAAAAGTCTAGTAGCATAGAGTCTAATTGGTCCGACCAGCACTAGATCGTTCTGAGGGTGGGAGCTTCCTGTTTCAGTTTCTGCCTGTAAGTGGGCAGAAGCAGAATGGAAGAGTGGTCTGATTAACCAAATGTGTGGGCGGGGGAGGGATTTGTAGCCATCCCGGAAAGGAGAATAGCAATGGTCCAAAACCCGATTCCCTATTGGGTTGAAGCTGATATGTTGGTGGTGTTTTGGTGCAATTGTTTTCAAATTGGCTTTTTTAAAGTCCCCGGTCACAATGAATGCGGCCTCATGGTGCATGGTTTCCTGCTCACTTATACTCCTATACAGTTCCTTGAATGCCCGGTCTGTGTCGGCTTGTGGGGGGATGTACACAGCTGTGATAATGACTGCTGTGAATTCCCTCGGTAGCTACAATGGTCGACACAGAAGCATGAGAAATTCCAGATCAGGAGAGCAGAAAGAATTGATACAATGTACATTCCTCTGATCACACCATGATTTTTTGATCATAAAACATTCACCACCACCTCTGTTTTTCCCTGTGATGTCTTTCGCTCTGTCTGCTCGAGAATCCCACGAGTCTGGAATCTCTGCAGACATCCAAGTTTCTGTTAGGCAGATAATGTAGCAGTCCCTCGTCTCTCGTTGGAAAGAGTTCTGCGCTCTCAACTTTCAGAGCTTGTTGTCCAGAGATTGAACGTTTGCAAGTAGAATACTGCATTTCCGTGGCCGGGCTGCCCAGACAAAGTGCTACGCTGGCATGTTTGTAAACAACGGGTTGGCATTGAGGAATTTGAAGTCCGGTTTTCGGTGTGTAATTGCAGAACCAATATCCAAAAGTGTTTGTCTGTTGTATACAAGGCAGACAACATCCAACACAAAAAAAAAAAAAAAAACTGCAGTGTTGTGTCGGAGCTCGCAACGCAGCAGCCATACTCAGCGCCATCTTGAGTCCAATTTACATGCATTCGAAACAAAACTTCATAATTAGTGTTCTTGTTAGTGTTTAACCCTAATTAGTGTTTTTGCTTAGTTGAGATATATAAAAAATATGCCAGAAAATCTATCTTCTTATGTTACTCACTTTACTCAGCAAACAGAGAATTAGAAGCAGCATTCAGTATCCTGTCTAGGTTAAACATATGTGCCTCATGCCTATTCCTCCTCCATTATAACCGCTAACCTCTGGATGCGAGTACGAAGTAAAGACCGGTGGGTGATAGCTGTGCTTGTTGTCCAAAAAGGAGTTTACAGATGTGTAATTGAAACAACATAAGAACTTAAGCAATATCTGCGGAAAAAACCCCAATAATCAATAAAGCAATAATGATGGCGTAATGGAGCATTCAATCATTTAAGTAAAAAAAGTCATTTAAAACAGAAAGAGAAGGGGTGCTTGCAGTATTAAATAACTGTCAGAAGAGTTTTTATCTTGAACAATATAAATAGTATAAAAACAAACCTAGATATTATTATTACTAAACTATTAATAAACTATTTTTTTCAGTCTATACTCTATCCGACAGTGGGCCATGAATTTAATATGAGTTCCCTATCTATCACTCACTCGAAGTTGTGTCGATGTAGTGATAGAGCCCCAAACAATTCACCCCCAAACAGGCCAATGTGAATTGGCGAGTGGAATTTGCAAGCCACTTCCCCGGATAGATGGGTATAAAAGGAGCTGGCTCGCAACCACACATTCAAGATTTTTTATTCGGAGCCGAGAGGTGTAGAGCTGCGAGTTCCATTGTCGTTCCATTCACCTCAAACACGAGAAGCATATGCTGTTGGATATACAGCACATTTCAGCAGCTTTCTCCCCCTCTTGCATGACTAGTGCAGAGTACGCCCCTGGGCGCTTCGACAGCTAAAAGAGTATATTCTAACATGAGTTTATTTCTTCTAAAAGAGTGCGCACTGACAGAGAGTGTCTTTTTAAAGATGCTTTTCCATCTGTGTATAGTTCCTGGATGCGGTCACTATCTCTCCACCTCTTACGGCCTCAATCTCTGTCTCACGTGTCTGGGCTGTACGCACATTGAGGCAGCGTTTGTAGATGGTTCATGTTCTCATTGCGAGAACATGAACATGGCAACATTGTGGTCACGGCTTTCCTTCTTCTGGGGGAAAGCACTCCAGCCGCTCCACGGGGGTCCTTCTACGTACTGGTACGATGCTGAGAAGGTTAGCACTGGGGGCGATTTGGGGACCCCACGGACCTCCCATTCCATAGTATGCTCGTTTTCCCCGGTAAAGTTCTGGGATGAGACAGGTAGCTCGTCTCATGGCGAGTATAATGTCTCGTTCGGGGCTAAAGAGCAGGATGAGCTCTCGATCGCAGCATCGGAAAGTGGTTTTGCCGTAATTGGACGCTGAAATCTCGACTGGACTCCCACCTGAGGCTGATGCAGAGAATCAAAATTTCATAACTCGAACTTCCAGTGAAACGACAGACCTCTCTCTGGTAACATATGCAGGACTTCTCCAATCATTTAGTCAGCTTAAACCCTGCCTCTTTCTTACAAATACCACAACCTTTAATAGAGCTGAACGAAGCATCAATCGCATGTTGGTGAAGATGGCAAGGTGTGTTTTCATCTGTTTTCCTTCAATACAATCATTCCTTAACTCAAACTTCCTTGGTTATGGGGCTTGAATTTTCATTTCGAATTAGGATAAATAATGGAAATTCGCTGTTTTGTTCGAGACATTTCACGTCTGAATTGCTGAGGTGATCACTAATGCATACAACGCTTCGGATGCCTCTGGAGATTATAATTTTTTTTTTCATACAGTTATCTTGGGATGCACAGCACGAGTAAGTGTTTTTTTATTTATTTATTTTTTATTTATATTTTGTGTATTGTGATTCAAAACGTTGAAATATGGTTATCTTTTACTCACTCGTTTTTCAATGGCTACAGCCTCAACATAAGCAAATACTGTGATGTGCTTGTGCATTTATGTTGTCAGTTTGATCATAAACGTGTTGAGATTACTGCTCAATTTCACTGATAACTAACTGGCTCTGACTCGAGCAGCACTGTGGTAGGGGAGTGTGTGTCCACTGCAAACTTGAATTCACATCTGCCTCCATTCCACTATGCAATGTTCATATTTTCACAATCCAGTCAACAACCAGAATCCAGAAAGTTCTTATGTGTACTCTTTTATCAACAAAACTGACAGAAGAAAAAAAAATTATCGTCTTACCACTTTGTTCATATTGAACATTCATTTGGTATTTCATAATTTTTTTTTCTTGATATACACTCAGAAGTAGCAATAATAAAAAAACTCTAAGCCCCAGTAATCCACATGTTAAAGAGAGCGAGAGCATCAGAGGCATGGAGCTGCTGTGTGCTGAGCCGCCATCTCTAAGCTGAATGAATGCACCAGCAGGCAACAACAAAGCAACACGGATGAGTGCCACTGTTCGCTACTATACAACTTATTTAAGAGTCATTATCTGAGCCAAGACAGTTTACACCACAGAGACATGCACAAACAAAATATACAAGCTTTGTACATGCCAAACTAACACCTGCATGCCAAAAAAGCCTTTATTTGTTTATTTATTTATTTTACTATTATTGTTGTGATTGACAACTTATAAAAATACATCACTTATCTCTGATATTGTAAACACTAAATTAATCTGATTTAAAAAATAAATAAAAGGGCGACATGATTATAGAAATTAAAAGATGAAAAAGTAATTTTCAATATCATAATGTATGAAACAATTACTTTAAAATCAGTTTATGTGTAGGGTCTAAATTCCCCTTAATGCTGACAGAGAGAGTTACTGTTGTGCATAACACATGTTCAAAACAATGCAAGGAATGCAAAAAACAAAAAAACAACAACAACAAAAAAACATTCATGAACAATCACTTAGTCACCCATATGCCATCCAGGATGTGTATGACTTTCTTCAGCAGAATTCGTTACTTTACACCCCTGCATATACAGTATAGACCTATTCTAATATACATAGCTTGCGAGGTAGCTCACCTGATAGGGCATTGGACAGAATCAGAGGACTGCGGTTCAAATCCAGTATCCAAAACTCTAATGGTTAAGTTTAGGCATTGATTTGGTAAGGATGTCTTTTTTAAATGTCTCATTTATATTTTAAAACCCTATTGGTTAGATTTAGGTACAAAATTTAGGTTAGGGAGGTATGCTTTATATATATATATATATATATATCAAATCACCGTAAAACCGTGTCTTAATACGACACCATTTTACATGCTTTTGGCACCTCCAGCTGGACATTTCACTAGAAACCAGCAGCCAAACATGTTATACAGCACATACACTTTGAATTGCATAAATGTTGTCATGTTAGGTAGTAACTTAGGACACTAAAGAGACCTTTCTACTGACTCTGAAAAACACTAAAAGAAAGATGCCCAGGGTCCCTGCTCATCTACGTGAACATGCCTTAGGCATGCTGCTTGGAGACATGAGGACTGCAGATGTGGCCAGGGCAATAAATTGCAACATCCGTACTGTGAAACACCTAAGACAGCACTACAGGGAGAGAGGAAGGACAGCTGAGTGTCCTTGCAGTGGCAGACCACGTGTAACAACACCTGCACAGGATTGGTATATCCGAATATCACACTTGCGGAACAGGTACAGGGTGGCAACAACAACTGCCCGAGTTACACCAGGAACGCACAATCCCTCCATAAGTGCTCAGACTGTCCACAATAGGCTGAAAGAGGCTGGACTGAGGGTTTGTAGGCCTGTTGTAAGGTAGGTCCTTACCAGACATCACTGGCAACAATGTCGCTTATGGGCACAAACCCACCTTCGCTGGACCAGACAGGACTGGCAAAAAGTGCTCTTCACTGACAAGTCGCAGTTTTGTCTCACCAGGGGTGATGGTTGGACCTGCGTTTATCATCAAAGGAATGAGCGTTACACCAAGGCCTGTACTCTGAATCAGGATCGATTTGGAGTTGGAGGGTCTGTAATGGTCTGGGGCGGTGTGTCACAGCATCATTGCACTGAGCTAATTGTCATTTCAGGCAATCTCAAGGCTGTGCGATTCAGGGAAGACTTCCTCCTCCCTCACGTGGTACCCTTCCTGCAGGCTCATCCTAACATGACCCTCCAGCATGACAATGCCACCAGCCATACTGCTTGTTCTGTGCGTGATTTCCTGTAAAACAGGAATGTCAGTGTTCTGCCATGGCCAGCGAAGAGCCCAGATCCCAATCCCATTGAGCACATCTGGGACCTGTTGGATCAGAGGGTGAGGGCTAGGGCCATTCCCCTTGGTGGAAGAGTGGAGTAACGTCACAGCAAGAAATGGAAAATCAGATGCAGTCCATGAGGAGGAGATGCACTGCAGTACTTAATGCAGCTGGTGGCCAAAACAGATACTGACTGTTACTTTTGATTTTGACCCCCAGTTTGTTCAGGGACACATTATTTAATTTCTTTTAGTCATTGTCTGTGAAACTTGTTTATGTCTTCGTTGTTGAATCTTTTTATGTTTAGACAAATATTTACACATATTAAGTTTGCTGAAAATTAAAGCAGTTGAAAGTGAGATGACATTTCTTTTTTTGCTGAGTTTAGTACCTCTACAGTACTTTTTGTAAGTGACGTACTGTACTCCCATATTCAAATTTTGCATGAATGTGATAATGTTGTTCTTCCTTTGCAACACTGTTGGCTAAACACTTAAATCACTGGATGCTGGTTGATCTTTTGCATCTGGGTGAGGAATTGGGCTGCATTTTCTGAAGCTGCTCAAACAACATCTAAGGTAGGCAGCTCATGGCACCACATGGTCCCAAATTCAGCCCTGCTAAACTGATTACAGGAAGAAAGGCAGTTCTGCCAGACGTCACAGAATAATTAAATTAGCGCAGGAACTGACATATTTTATCTGTTCCACCCCATCCTTCTGACACATTGATTAATTCTTTGTAACTATGGTGAGATATGTAAGAGCTAATTATTTCCTTTTAATTCATGCACATTTAATGGCCGATAAACAGTTCTCATTCTGAAAATCAAAGCCACTTTTTACACCCCTTGAGTCTAACAGAGAATTTAAATCAAAGCTATTATGTAATTACTATGAAGTGATAGTTAGCCTGAATAGTTGGTAGGGGCCATCGTTACACTCATTCCTGCAGACTACTGTAGAGAAGCACCCTGTTGTGCAAAGCAACTCATTCAGGATGTAGTATTAACATTTTTTTTTAAAGAGAAATGTATGTTAAATGTGATTGGAAATCCCTTTAATTTGAAACAATGTAATTCAATGTGGAAATAAAAGTCACCTGAATTCTCAGAATACAATGCAACAGGAGGGTATCCGGAGAGGTACAACATATTTTCTTGTATTCCAGCTCAAAATGAGAAATTAACCCCACACTACCACCCTTCCAACTATAAGACTAATTATCTTAACTAATAACAATTAAATGGTTAGGTGGTTTTGACCCAGTTCATGAATGTCTTAATCAGTTCAGAAGAGTGTTTGTCTATAGGTGTATGAGTATCTGTCTTCACTACACTTGTAAATAATAGACAAGGAGATCTCTGGGTCACAGAATATCCGTAGTGTGTCTCACAGTTTATGTCCTGATGAGCCGAGGACGGGTTCAGGTTTGTGTGTCTCTAAATGGTGAAATGCACATACATCCAATTAATTTTCTCCATAGAGAATCTTTTTAACAATAATGTTGAAACCTTTCAAGACAGACCTAGCTTAAGCTCCGGAGTTAAATTTTGGTCTATGTTTATGTTGAAAGCACATGTCAGTGTAATTTCAACTTTAACTTCAAAATAAACAATAAAAACTTAATATGTACTGTTAAAAAGAGAGCATGGCTGTCTCATTATGATTAACTGCTTTGAACTTTTCTGGTAATTCTGCTGCCTGATTTAATTTTGAGATACGTTATGTGTCACCACATTGTGTACTGCAATTAATGTCATACAAACAGGAACAGTATAAAAAATATTGTGGTATGAAACTCTATCCAGACAAAGACTTGAAATGTGATCAAATAATCATCCATTTTTAGAAGGCAACAAGACACCCCTTTCTGCTCCACAATATTTGTGCCATTAGAGGGATAAACCAATTTGCATGTACTGTACTGTGGTGTGACATGCCATACTCCATCTAAATCATATGCAGTTTTTAAGAGTTCATATTGAAAGACTATCTGGAAAATTCATACCTAGTTAATTCATGTCTAAAAATGCATTAATCGTGCTGCAGGAAAATTTAACATGAACAACTGAAGTAAAAAAAGATATAAAAACTAAAACCAAAAAAGGCCCACAGACACATTATGTGTCTTGCTCACACAAAGCCAGAAAAGCTCAACATTTTGAAAGCCCTAAAGCCAGCATGTCCAGTCACAAAGTGCTATGTTTATGATCTGGTTAGTGTTCTGTTAAGCACTCAATTCTCACAAGTATTAATCCTCTTTCCATCTGTCCTAATGGTACGCCTCTAAACCACATTTCTAAATGCTAATTTCAAATGAGCTTGTTAGAAAATACAGCCACAGGCTAATTTAATCAATGCCAATAAGGATTGTATCAGTTCAAAAGCCCATTCTCTACAGTGTATTATGTCAATAGTAGGTGTCACATACATTGAGTCAGTAATGCACAGACTGTTATTCACAGCTTTGCTAAATGAGCACCATGAGTCATGTTCTTAAAATCCATGGTGTCTGACAGACAAAACTTTGGGCAAGACATATGGCATATTACTGGAGGTAAATTAACAGTTGTTGCAAATAGTTTTTTTATAAAAAAAAATATAACACAATGTTCTGCATTAAATTGTAAAAATGTTTTCATTGCTATCTTATAAACAATATTTTTGCTTTCATTCATTGAACTTGCCACAAACATTTTTACATTCTAAAAAAGTTTTAAGTTTTAAATCTTAATTTTTACATCATCAAATGAATTCAAATTGGTCAAAAAGTGCAATGAACAAATTACTCCAAACTTTGGCAGCACATTGTTTTAAGCTAAAACTTTATGGAAGCAATTAAAGGGATGGTTCACCCAAAAATTTAAAATCATGTAATATTTTATTTACACTCATGTTGTTTCAAACATGTATGACCAGCAGCACAACTATTAATTTACGGGGATGTATGTGACATCAACGTTTGCGCCGAAGGGGGGTGACACAATACCCTTGAATATTTAAAAAATGGCCATGTTGGCGCCACCCTTTATGCATACATTATATGCATACATTGCATATAAAAAATCTGTGTATTACTTTTCATTCTTATGTGGAACAAAAAAAGATGTCAAGCAGAATGCTAAACTCAGTCACTATTTACTTGTTAAAGTATTTTTTCTTCCATACAATGAAAATGAATAGTGACTGAGGCCAACATTTTGCCTGAAATCTCCTTAAAAGGTTTATAAACAATAACATACTCACTGTTGTGTAAAATAAAAATACAGGTTTTTAGACATTATGCAAATGATGACATAATACAATTGTTTTGGGTGAACAATCCCTTTAAACCCATGTTTAGTCCCCAACAGCATTTTTTAAAGTACTGAGACTTGGAATGGAAAACAACAGATTAGATTACCAAAAAACCTTCTCATCTCTCCATAATCTCATTTCCCTCCCATGTCAGCACATTTTAGAGGAAAATGTATCAAACTCCTCCAAATATTTCCCTAAATAAATGTCAGATGCTTGGCATCCACATCCAACTAAAACACAAAATATCAGTTTGTGATCATCCTTAGATAATTAATCACATGCAAAATATTGTCAGTGCAAACAGGATGAAATTAAGCAAGGACATAGCCAAGCATAGCCATTAACATCACAGTTACATGGGAGTGAACTGCTTGTCTATATACTTAAAATTCATGTCTGTCTGACTCTCATCAAAATGTATTATTTAATTAAAAATTATGATCAGAGCTGAGAAAAAGTTGAGAAGAATTGAAACATGATGATGGTTTATTATGAGGCAGTCCCTACACACGTCGATAATCCCAGCCAAGGGTGATGAGGCTAAACCATGGGGCGGATTGACTTAATCTGACTGACATCGTGGAGGAAGTAATATCCAAATATAATGCAGAAGGCACAAGGCTGATACATCCTAAAGGTGCATGCAGAAGATAGGAAAGTGTTACATCCAAAGAGACACAGCAAAAGTTTATTGAAATGATCATTAATCAAGACATTGAATTGAATATAAAATATAAATTACATCCACTTCAATCTGCCTAGAATGAATGGACAAGAGCAAACATGTATTGTCTGCATTGACAATAAATGTTTAGCATTGTATGACAAACCAAACAGCGATTGATCAGTAATATCATTAGTTCCCCTTCTGTCACTCACTCGACATTGTGTCGATTGTAGTGACTCAAGGGGTCTCTTCTGAGAGCCTCACATACCTCTGAACTTGAGAAAAGGCCAATGTCAAGTTGTCAGACAGAATTTGCATGCCCCACCCCAGACATACGGGTACAAAGGGGAGCGGGCGAGCGATTGTCAGACAGATTTTTTCTTCGGAGCCAAACGGTTGAGTGATCAGTGAGCTGTGTGTCATGACTGCTTCACCCACCTCTGCAAGAGAGCATTCTGTTGGATCTGACGGTGCATTCCAGCAGCTTTCTCCTTTCTGTACGCTGTGCAGACTCTGCCCCTGGGCGCTTTGACAGCGCTTCTCTCCTAAAACTGTTTGATTTCTCTGAAAAATTTTATTCTCCTCTAAAAATAAAATTTTCTGGTAAAAGAGCAACATACACAAGCGAGCATGAACGTCCTTTTCAGGACGCGTCTTTTTAAAGATGTCCTTCCGCTGCTGTGTAGTTCCTGGATGTGACCGGTATCTATCCAGATCCGACAGTCATAGACACTGCCTCGTGTGCCTGGGTTGCGATCACACAGAGGCAGCCTTTGTGGATGGTTCATGTTCTTACTGCAAGGACATGACCATGGCAACGTTGCGGTCGTGGCTTTCATTTCAAATGTCACTCCAGCCGCCCCCCGCATTGCTCCTTCCTCCCACGGGATTGAAGACGGCCCGGCTGGCTATGGAGGTGATTTTGGGATGGCAGCAGGCTCGGTTTAACCGGGCACAGCCCCACGAACCACCCGTCCCCATGCACGCTCGTTTGCTTCCATCTGCGGTCGGGATGACGGTGGCTCGCTTCACGGCCAGTTTGCCTCATCCCTGGAGCCAGGTCTGGATGACGACATCGCCACTGCTTCGGAGAGCACTAAGGTGTCTGACGCTGAAGACCAGACCGGACTCCCATCCTCGGGCCAGCCCGCCCAGTCAGAGTCTGATGTGCAGATGGCCGACATGCTTTCTCGGGCTGCTGTGAGCATTGGTTTGGACTGGAACCCTCCATCTTCCCCAACCCTCGCGGCTTGATGATTGGTACCTCGGCAACGGGCACCGCTCCCAACCACGCCCCCTCAGTTCTTCCTATTTCTTTCACCGCATCCTCTTTGGTGTTAATAATTCAGTGTTAATAATAATTTGGTAACCAAATTCTCCATAAAAGAGCAATTCCCTCACTTTCTAGGTCATTAGACCAGTGCGCGCCATTCTCACGGCACCCCGGCACCAAAACTTTGCAGTCCTGACTCCCCGAACGCGGCCATCTTGCCTCCGGACCCACGACTGCCCAACTCCGGCAGGCCAGCACTTGCTACAGGATCCCCTCCTCTGTCTACCCCCTGCCGGGTGCGCGGAGCAAAGTAAGTGCTTTGAATTTTTTCTCAGCACCCAAGCCTCAGGACGCGCTTTTGCCTCTTGAAGCACTATTACCTGCTCCCCGCTGCCGCGAGTCCAAAACAATCATCCTGTTAGTGCCCCTGGCACGGAGCTTAGACGCACGATTTGCGCTTCCCAGCCCATCACGATGGCTGGCCAGGACCATCCGACTCGGCTACAGGATTCAATTTGCCAGGCTCCCGCCTTGTTTCAGCAGTATACGCTCCACTCCGATGCGCGGCGAAAAAGCCAGCACTTTACGAGCAGAGATTGCCACTCTGCTACTCAAGGACGCGATAGAGCCTGTCCCTCCAGCCGAGATGAAGAAGGGGTTCTACAGCCCTTACTTCATCGTACCCAAAAAAAGGTTGGGCCAATCTTGGACTTGTGAGTTCTCAATCGGACTTTACACAGACTCCCATTCAAAATGCTCATGCAGAGATGAATTCTAAACTGCGTTCGGCATCAAGATTGGTTCGCGGCGGTAGACCTGAAGGATGTGTACTTCCACATCTCCATTCTGCCTCGACACCGACCCTTCTTACGGTTCGCGTTCGACGGCCAGTCGTATCAGTACAAGGTCCTCCCCTTTGGCCTGTCCCTGTCCCCTCGCGTCTTCAACAAGGTCACAGAGGCAGCCCTTGCCCCGTAACGGGAAGTGGGCATCCACATACTCAATTACCTCGACGACTGGCTCATCCTAGCACACTCTCGAGAGTTACTATGTGCCCACAGGGACCAGCTGCCAAGCCAGAGCTCCCTCTACAAGGCAGCTTTACGCCCTCAAGTGGCATCTGTTCGCAAATTGGTGTTCTTCCAGATCTGAAGACCCACAGAGATGCGCAGTTTGGTCAGTGCTTTCATTCCTGCAGGAGAGGTTAGAGGGGAGGCTGTCACCCTTCAACTTAAAGGTGTATGTCGCTGCTATCTCAGCCCACCACGACGCTGTAGACGGCAAGTCCTTTGGTAAGCAGGATTTGATTATCAGGTTCCTTAGAGGTGCCCGAAGGTTTAACACTTCCCGGCCAAGCCTGTTCCCCTCCTGGTATCTCTCAGTGGTCCTCTCAGGATTCAGAGCTTCATTCAGTCGAGCTCAAAGCCCTCTCCCTGAAGACGGCCCTCCTGATCATGCTCGCTTCCATCAAGAGTGTTGGGAACCTGATAGCGTTTTCTGTCAGCGACACTTGCCTAGAGTTCAGACCGGCAGATGCTCACGTCATCCTAAGACCTCCTAAGGTCCCTACAACCCCCTTCAGGGACCAGGTTGTGAACCTGCAAGCACTGCAACAACATTTTGCGATACATGTTACATCAGAGATATAAAATAACTCACATAAGATCAAATTCAAAGGGAACAAAATACAGCAATATATGAAGACAAACCACGTAAGATCAGAGAGCTTTTTAAAGGGGCTGCAAGGCAGAGATGCAGCAATATCATTTATATGCTAAGAGAACCCATAGGGAAAAAAAACAGTTTCTGTTTTTAATGCATTTGATGCAAATGAAACACAGGCCCTCACTGTTTCAGTGTTTCATTTCAGTGGTCAAATCCACTGGTTCTGTTGGCTTTGGGAACTGAAGCAGCTCCTGACATGCGATTCACAGCTCAAATTTTATTGGTTGGGCATTTCTTCATGGGGCGGAAAATTTTTTTGACACTCACCGTAAAAAATCAATTTATAGCCTGGCCACAGGCATTTATAGCCTGGCCGCAGGTGCATCTAATGATTACATCAACCGAGGCTATAAATTCCAGTCAATGTTCATTGACGTGTTACACACACTATTTCAGCTCGGTTCTCAGCTAGAGTTGTTCCCCGTAGCGCTTAGCAGCGCAGCATCTCGTTCCGCTTTTTTCAGGGAACAAGGGTTACACATGTAACCCGAGACGTTTTCGCGTGAACATTCGTTCTATCAGGAAGACTCTCAGTCTTGAGTGAAATTTAAGAGGACCTTTTTAGATGAATATAAAACAGAAAAGTAATGTCTCTCTTTGGTGCCCTGTCTGGCGGTTGTACTCGGAACTGTCATATCCTGCCGGAGATAGGAGGCAGGGGCGAGGAACCTACCCCCATGCAGGATGGACTAAACTGGTGTTGGTGGGGTGGTGAATGTTGCCGTGTTAGCACACTGAAACAGCAGTGTAATAGATTGTGAGCAGACTTATAAAGCAATGATTTACATGTGATTGGCTAGGAATTACACAGTTAATGGTGTGATGATGTACAGCTGCTAGTCTTCCCACTAGATCTACGCTACGCTTACATTTCAAGGTGTGAAGGGCTCGTAAGGAATGTGTGTAACTCGGACACACACACACAAGATGAGACAGTCACAATGTCGGATGAAAACTGCTTTATTAAATAAAAGCAGTCCAGGCAAAAGTACAAACAAGGGGCAGCTCCAGTGAAGAGTAGTCGTGGGAAGCATAGGGTCAGAAGCCGGGGAATCAAAGAGATAACAAGGGGGGAAAATCCAATGAGGGAGGTGAACGATAGCGGAGAAAACAGTTAACAACTAGGGCGAGGAACAAGACGAGACTAGCGGGAACGAAGACAGGGGGACGAGAGGAATGGGGGGCTGGCAAGCTAAGAGGAAACGAATCAGTGGGGAGGTCAAAACTAGACGAGACTAGCAGGGGCAAAACTAGACGAGACTAGCGGGGGTCAAAACACGGGAATCTAAATACACAATAACCAACACCCGTGAAATGGAAGTGCTGGGTATTTATAGGGGAAGGTGCAGGTGTAACGAATGACAGGTGATTGGGACGAGTGCAGGTGAAACTAATGTGTGACGATAGGAAGCGCGTGAGTGCAAGTGGGTCAGAGGGGGGAGAGAGTTTACGAGCGAGAGCTCGTAATAGCAGAACGAGCGTGTGAGCTCGCGAGGGAGGAAACAGAGCATACGAGCTCAAGGGGGCGGAGCGAGGAAGCGGGAAGCGAGCACGCTCGCGGAGTGCATGTGTGCGTGCTCGTGGACGCGGAGATGGGGCAGAGGAGCGGGGTTCGTGACAATGTGAAAGGAGTGAAAAGGCCTTTAGGTTCCATTCTGAATGAAGACGTTCTTGCACTAAAAAACCTAGATGTTGCAATGAATATACAATTTTCGTACCAACATTTAGCAGCAGTCACTATTAACTGCCACTCTATTGAAAAAGTTGCACAGTACAGTATAAATACCCTTCAAAATCTCTCCTTTTGTGTTTCACTGAACAAAATAACAGCATACAGGTTTAGAACAACCTAAAGGTCAGTTAATAATTACAGAATTGTCATTTTTGGGTTAATTATTCCTTTAACAAATCTAGCGAATCACAACAGAGTGAATCTGAGAACTAGAAGGGGTTTCCACAGAGCTTTCATCACTTGACAAAGTTAATTACTAAATGATCATACTTTAAATGAGCGGATGGTGGATGTGTGAAAGCGGCATGCAGTGTTGAGTGCTGTGTGAGTCACAGATGCAGCATCCGCATCTCTCTTCCAACAGATCATGACAAGGTCAGAGCAGATTTGGATAATGGATCTAATCTGCATTTAGCACAGTGGCATTCAGAGTGACAGGCTTGTCACCTCCCACTAAACACCAGCCTCAGGGAATGTATTTAGTCTGAGAAAGTATTTACTCTAGCACAGACAGAAAGCCGTTCAGTTTTATCAAAATTTTTGGAATCCAGCTTTGAGTATTATGGACTAGAATGGGTCGAGGGGTCTACTAGGATCTAGTTTATGTAATAATGTTAACTTTTAAGGACATTTTATCATACCTGAAAACTTAAAGCTGCACAACGTAACTTTGTGCTCTCTAGCTACATCTGTGGTTGAAACTTAAAATTGAAAGCGATTTGCAGAAGAAAACTTTACATAAAAATGTATTAATTAAATGTTTCGGTACTGCCCTTCTGGCAGATGAATCTCATGATTTTAGCTTTGCCTGTGTGTGATCATGACTGGGAGATATTTAGAGCTGTAGTCATAACTTACTATTTTCATGTTGATGTAATGTTATATGATTAAACATTTAAAACTAAAATTTTACTTGCTTTGATGAAGATAAACAACATTCGTTTTCACATATTTTGAATTAATTAATTTTACACTTATAGTGCTTTTCTGACACTTCACTCAAAGTGCTTTTACATAAAGAACAGGGGACTCAATCACTACCAATATATTTTTATATAATGTTTTTATCTTTTCAGCTCCAAAAATAAAAAGGACATTTTGAGCTCATGGCTCTTCATCAGACATTAAACAAATTCAAAGGTCAGCCCTTATATACCCCAGAACAATCAATCAATATAGATCACATGATTAACCAGAGATAAAAATATAAAATAAAAGAATACTTTTTACATAGGCCTTTTTTTTTTGAGTTATGGGTTCAAAGCTTTGTCAGTCAGAGACACTTGTGTTTGGAAAGCCTTCCCAAAACATGTAAGAATGTAAAATTATATTGGTTATAGGAAGGGGAGGTTTTACCTGATGTGGAATCACTGGATTAAATGCCATTTTTGGTAGTGAGGATAACACCTCACTACAAACATATGTGAAATGACACCAAACAGCAATTTTATATAAAACTTTTCTCTGAAGAGGGAAATATAACAATGAGAATAACATATTTGGTAAACAAATCATCAGTACCAGCAGATTTGGAAATGTGCTTTGAATCAGTATGCCTGGGGTGAAGTCTACAGAAAGACGTCCAAAAAAAATGTTACATAATGTTTTGTTATGTTTCATAAGTGGAACCTTCATATCTGCAAAACACATTTGTATAAATAACTCTCTGCTTAACTTGAAATGTCTCCGAGGAACATTCAGACATTATAAAGTGCACGGCTAGTTACATAAAAGCACTGAACTCATCTATGCTCTCCCTCTTACACTTCATTATGTCTGTAAAAGACAACAGCTGGATACTATTAGAGACAGAATGGCGTGCACATGACTAAATCATGTTCAGACAGGGTCTATAAAAGCTGATTATATGGGCTAACAGGGGTAGCCTGTAAAGCTAATAGCAGAATCGACAGAAGTAAATTGCATCGACAGACATTACGGAGTACACAAATTACTGAGTAGCTGACTTTGTCACGGAGTGTGTCCAAAGTTCAGCATGAGATATTAAACAAACAAACAAAAAAAGCTAATTTTGTGGCCATAGCTAGACACAGCTTGACATCTGCCACAGCTTGAATCCTACCGTAGGCGCTGCTGTTACAGTTCTATTGTCCTCTGCACTTCAGTAACTGTCTGGTTTGGTGAAGCTACAAAATCGGATATCAGAGGACTACAAAGGACCCTGCCCACTACCTTTTTGAACTGTTGCCTTCTAGCTGATGCAACAGAGCTCTGAGCACCAGAAAGTGCAATGTTAATTGAGCCAGGCCAATAATGGTGCTTTGGGAATAAAGCAATGGACCTTAGACTATAGACAAAAAGTATATTTGCATAGAAAGGTGGTGTTTGCACTGAACATCGCAATGATCACAATTACTTAATTTAAATACCGTTATCATGGTGCATGATAACTGGATTGTGAGCACCAAGTGAATAAGATTTGTGAAAAACAGAATTTTGTGCTAAAATTCTGTTAGCTAAAGTATCACAACTATTTATTGAACTTGCCCTTCACTATTCAAGACACATATTATTCAAACAGCAGTAATCAAACAATGTACAAAAATCACTTTCACATCTCTCTCTCCTATAAACACACATAACACATAGTCATACATAAAAGCATACACACAATGGAGCTAACCCCATGCATAAATGCAATACCAACATGAATAATTAATTTGTTTTTCAATGTAGGACTTTCAGTGTGACAATACTCCTCTAAGTTCAGGTTTATTCTCGTTTTCTTGTCTGGTCAGCAAAAAAGGGATCACGGCTTGCTATGGTGACATGTGACTTTAAAGGGATTCTTGTACTCGCAAAAACATGCTCTAAAAAACCTCCCACATCTCTCATCTAGATATTATTAAGAGCTTAGAGAACACATTTTTTCTCCTCAATTGACTAAGTTTACTACAAAAGAAAAAAAGACACAGAGCAGTTTAATAAAACAGTAGTTTATGAAAAAAAAATACTAACCTGCTCAGATGTGCTATTATTAATTATACAAAACAAACATCATAAAATAAAATCTGGTGAGGATTTGTGTTCTAAATAAAAGGCAACAGTTCATATGTTAACAGACTCTTCCAGCCCACCTTGATGACAAAGACAATCTTATTTGTTCAGATAAATGATCAGGAATACTGTGCTTTAAACACAGTACCCACACAGATCCATGGCTATTGGTGTCCTTTGCTTTCAAATCAATGTGTTTTCCACATCTGTTTTCAAGTGTTCTGCCAAAACCCTATTGGCTCTCTATCAGTTGGACGGTACTCACTAGTGCTGTGCTTTGGCATACACAGCTTTGCGAGCATGCTGAGATTCAAATTACACTACCTATGCATTTAAAAGAGCATTGAGAACATCACAGTCAACACTTAACTTCCTTTGGTCTTCTTTTGTCAGTATGGCTTACATTTTAAGACAGATTTAGAAGCTGATTAAGGTTTTCATTGCTGTAGCATTTACTTTGTTGTTGAGTTTTGACTTATTCAATTCTTTAGATAAATAAGACCATGGCTTGTAACTAGAGATGCATTTCTACAGTACATCGGCCAAACATAGATATCGCCAGTAAAACCAATTATCTGAAACATCTTCTGACAGGAAAGTTTCCTGACATGTTTCGAAACAGGAAATTATCAGGGTTAATTATTTACAGTCAAAAGAGTGTTAAATTGCGAAGAACAAGCTTCTGCTGTGTGAAGTAAAATGTATCTTATTTGGAATTGAGTGACAATAACAGAAGAGTTGCAGTTTGTAAGCTATGTATTGCTAGAATTTCACAAGGTGGAATGACCTTTAATTTCTTTTATTACTACTGAATTTAGTTACTTATTTGAAACTCGGTAGCATCAAAAAACAGAACCACAAAACTAGCTGTATCAACAGATGTTCCTCGAAATAATCAGGTATCGGCGAACAAATTTTGCATCGGTGGATCCCAACATGACTTGTAACTTATAATTAAGTCGATCACAATCAGCTCATGGATCATCTTTTGTGTGGTTTGAACATACAACCTTTCCATTAACAGCCCAGATCTTTAAAGTCAAAATGATAAGCAGTTCTTTAATCTGACAATGTTTGAGTGAAACAGGATATTCAAGAAAATCTGTCAAACATTGTAGGGCAGGATTTTATCTTATCCATCAGGAATTGACTTGATCGTGAAAATTTGTTAAATATCAGAATGGAGCCATTAGGTTGGAAGGGAAGAAGTTGAAAAAGTAAGCAGTATTTGTGACATCAGCCATTGATGTCATGTTGACATGTAATCCACATGTCATGCAGCAACATACTTAGTGTCAAGTAGCTATTGGCATTCAAAAGCCCAACATTCAATACACTGATAAATAAAATACTGTACAAAAATATGTCATTATTGTGAGGGTGAGGGAGCCGTTTGGCACTTTGATTCAATTATCCATTCCTTCAATTTCACCTGCTGAACTCTTTCTGCAAACAGAACATTTAGCTGAAAACCTCTTAATTAGGATGAGGAGCTAAATTGCACAGTGGAGTGCAGCAAAATTACTAATGTAAGAGTTAAATGTAGGAAAAAAAAAGCTAAATCAGACATGTATCTGAGGTGCAAATCAGACTACAAAATACAAGTACAGCAAAATTTGAGCTGAAAATCACTTGGCTTTGGGGATTATAACGGAGTCATTCTATAATTGTGGGACATTTAATGTCCGTGTGATATATCTTTACTACATTTTCAGCAGTATATTGTAGAAATGCTTGTTTTCTTCATACAAAATTATATTTCATAAAATCGAATCATTACATGTTGGAATGGTATCTCTTTTGTTAAAAAATAAGATGTTTATAACAAAGCACCTTGGTTTTCATCTGTCCGCTTTTGTAGAGTTGGTCATTCTTCTTTGCAAATAAAAATAAAAATTACCTCAAATATAAATTATTTTGAACTTGTTTCCTTTAGCAAGATATGATAATCAAGACACTTTGGCATATTGTGAGTTTATTGAGATATACCTAATTTTATGTGTGTCTGATGAATTGTTGTCAACTAAGTTACCCATTGGAAAATCCCCCCTCAAAATGGAACGGTTTGTCCCAATATCACACGATTAACAAATGGATGGAGGACTTGAAGGTATGTTCTCTCTCTTTTATCAAAATATTTGTTAAAAATTCAAGCCTGTGTCAAGAGTGGACTAACTGAATTTCAACACTGTTGCTCAAGTATTATATGTAAAATGTTTATATATATTTTTTTGAAACTTATTTCATATTTTGTTACAGTCCTATCACTTTGTCAGGTTGGGTTTTTGTCTGACGGGTCCATGACATCATCGCCCTATGTTCTGTCTTGTATTCCCCTTCTGTCACTCACTCAACGTTGTGTCGATGTAGTGACACTAGGGGTCTCTCTTGATGCCTTTCCGTCCTTGTGTTATTCCTGGATGGGGTCATTACCTCTCTACAGCCATGGGCGCTGCCTCATGTGTTTGGGCAGAGAACACACTGAGGGGCCTTTTTGGATGGTTCTCATTGTGAGAATATGACCATGGAAACATTGCGTTCACAGCATTCATTCCAGGGGAAAGCCTCTCCAGCCACCCCCACGGGTATAGGTCCAGCATGGCTGGCGCTGGGGGCGATTTCGGGAGTTCAATGGGCGCGGTTTTGCTGGGAAAAACCCACTCCGATGCTGAGGACTGGTGCTTACAGGTATACCTGCCCAGTCTGAGTCCGCCTCCGCCCTGCATGCCATGGCCCTCCTGCAAGTCCACCAGGCCAAGGCGCTAAGAGATCTGCACTTGGGTAGTCCTGATCCTGATGTGCTGCAGGAACTGCGCTCGGCGACCAACCTCGCCCTCCGGGCCACAAAGGTCAAGGCATATAAACTCGTGCTGATGCAGAAACGTATTCCGACACGCGTCCGGCATCAAGATTGGTACTTGAAAGGATGTGTACTTTCACGTCTCAATATTACCCCGTCACAGACCCTTTCTACGGTTCACTTTTGACGGCCAGGCGTATCAGTACAAGGTCCTCCCCTTTGGTCTGTCCCTGAACCCTAACGTCTTCAGAAAAGTCGCAGAGGCAGCTCTTGCCCCGTTAAGGGAATTGGGCATTCGCATACTCAACTACCTCGATGGCTGGCTAATCTTAGCACACTCTCGACAGTTGCTCTGTGCACACAGGGACCTGGTGCTCACCCACCTCAGCCGATTAGGGCTTCGGGTCAACTGGGAAAATAGCAAGCTTTCCCCGGTTCAGAGCATCTGTTTTCTCGGCTTAGTCCAGTTAGACTCAGTCTCAAATGACAGTCGGTGCTGAACTGCCTGAGTACATTCAACCCGGGCAATGCGAATCCACTGAAACAATTTCAGAGGCTCCTGGGGCATATGGCATCCTCAGCGACAGTTGTGCCGCTCGGGTTGATGCATATGAGACCGCTTCAGCACTAGCTTCATACTCGAGTCCTGAGATGGGCAGGGCGCCACAGCACATTATTCACTTATTCACCCTTGGACAGACCTCTGTTTTCTACGGGCAGGAGTCCCCCTACAGCAGGTGTCCAGACATGCCGTAGTTACTATGGACGCCTCCCAGTTGGGCTGGGGGGGCTGTGTGCAACGGGATCACAGCCGCTCCTGGATGGGGCCCTGGCTGGGTTGGCACATCAACTGCCTAGAGTTGCTGGCTGTTTTTTATGCCATTGATCCGCAGTAAGCACGTATTGATTCGTTCAGACAATACAGCGGCATTAGCGTATATAAATCACATGTATATATATATATATATATATATATATATATGCAATCTGGTTGTTTTGGGGAAACTTAAACTTTTTTGTTCTCACTGACAAATGTCAAATGTCCTGCAATTATAGAATAACCCAACTAACAACATGGGTAGGGTTACATGGATTTCAAATGCTAATGCAAATTTAAAAAGGTCGACCTCAACAAAGCAATACCTGCAGGTATTTTAAGCAACAATTTTAAAGAAGAGGCAACTTGGCAGCAGCAAAACTGTAATGAGTGATTACAATATGCAACGTCCGATTTATCTCTCTGTCCAACATCTGCAGCAATCCTGACTACATCAAATGGCTTACTACATGCCAAGAAGGTTCAGTCCATGTTATGTATTTGATTACATATGGAAAAAGTGTATTCAACATGCATTCACCAGTTCCACCATTTGTGTTTGGTCCATCACAGTAGCAGCATATTGTGAACATATGGGCCAGCAGTAGCCTTTTTCATACCTAGTTGAGTGAGCTGAATGTGTAATGTATGTGTGTTTCTGTGGGTGTGTAAATAAAACATGAGCCAATAAATGGAAAGGACCATTACAGAGTAAATGGCTAAGAAAGAGGATGCATATTTGTGGATGTGTAAAGGTAGAGAGTCAACCTAGGAAAAGAATGGAAAGGTTTGATCATAAACATTTGGAGATGTTTAAGGGCTTAAATCTAGAATAAAGGAGCCACATAATATTGAAAAAAAAAAAATAGAATTGTGGGCTGGTACATTGAGAAGAGTAAGCAGATGTTAATATACAATGTGGACTATAATAGACTATGTGTCCAATGAATACTTAACTGTGCATTTTGTGTAAAACCTGTCAAATTGTTCAAAATACTTTTGTGTATATATTACTGATTTTTCAAAGTGATGAATCACTGGAATACTTATGAATGGTAGTATTGTAATGCTGAATATGGAATATAATAAAATAGCCAATCACCTTTTTGAAAGAGACAGTCTGTCCGTTTATGAAACCATTGTTTTCATATTTTAGAGCTGATGCTATTTGATTATAATCTTGACCTGTTTTGGATATTTTGGTATTTTTCTATTCAGGCGGATAGGAGATCAGCTGAAGTTGTATTTCGCTTGCATCCAAAAGATGGTGTAAATAAAGCTTTTTTAGTTTCCCATAAGAGGGGTTTCAAGGAACGAAGGGTCATACCTAAATAATGTGTAACCACTGTTCAATTCATATGTGTGCATAACTAAAATTCTTATGTTATGAATAATATGCAAGTCAACTTTTCAATTCTGGTTATTGAGACTTTAAAGAGAGGAGGACTATTTCAGATCCTGTTAACACTTTTTTTTTCTCAAAAAGATTGTAAATTGAATTTCTGAGAATTTCTGCTGAATGCTGATAATCTGAAAAACATGACAACAGATTCATGCAAAATATTTAATAACACTATTAAAAGAATAGCAGAAAGAATAAAAATACAAATAAAATAATAATAAAAAGATCAGAGCTACATTGATGATAAGCACACCAAAATTGCCTTGGTTGTGGTGTCTCAGGTCATTTAGCAACATCTGCATATGAAACTTATATGAGACACAAAAATGTTAAGCCATGCACCTCCATTCTCATAAGGGTTGCTTTTGAAAAGAGGCTTAGAGTGGAAAAGAGGCTTACAAAATATTCAGCACCTAAAAGAAGCTTATTTGGATGCTAGAAATCAGTCAGGAGTGCAGTCTGATGATTTACCAGTGACTCAAACCCAGAGCAGAATCACCTGCCACAGATGACGCACATTTCATTATTCGGTGGAGGCATTAATTTAAATGACATGCAAATTGCAAACACCCATGCATCTCGTATACAGCTATTAAATTCACATGTGCTGAATATAACCTATTTGCTCCATTGTCATTTCAGAGCGTTTAGATGCGACTTAAAATTTCCCAGTTAAATAGGACACTAAAGCAGGCTGTTTAAAAAACTAACCTATCGAAAACATTCATTCAGATGCATATTATGGGCAGTGGTTTGTGGAGGACATCCTTCTTTCAAAGATTCACAGCTCTGATCCTACTGTGCACAGCCCATAAATCATATAGAGTTTAAGTTGAAACATGTGGGTTAGAAGTAATTTAAAGGATGACACATTGTTCAATAGAGTGTGGCAGTGTAACCTACTGTATATCTTTCATTGGCACTTGAATATTGAACATCTTGAACATTCTGTTGCTGGGGTTTTGTAATAAAACTGCAATGTGTGCCTTTCAACAGCTTTAACAGGTTTTTCTCTTCATGTCTTTGATGAAAGAAAGTTGTTAACATATATTAACACATTGAATGAGCACATTTATTGAAGCTGTACTGGAAGGCAGTCAAAGACAATTTGTTAAAGTGTGCACTTTTTTGCACTCATACACTTTTACAAATTTAAAGGAAATGTTCACCCAAAAAATAAAAAATAAATGATGAATTAATCACACCCATGACTTTCGAAACATGTATGACTTTCTTTCTTCAGTGGGACACAGTAAATTATGTTGGGCCTCATGTATTCAGATACAAGACAAAGGCATGCCTAACACAATCGTAAAGCCTACAGACACTGTAATAGACATAAATCTAACTGATAAAAACATTTTTTAGTACAAAAAAATTTACAAAACAGACTATATTTCTCATGAAGCTTTGCTCATTTTACAACTATGTGTGAAATTCCAAAGGATCGAAATTCAACTCCTATTGGATGAGGCACATGAGGCACACCCCTCAACCAGTGGGACTTTGCGTGCCATACGTAGACGCAGCTCATCGCTGCTCTCAGGTGTAGCCTCGTTGCACAAGGAAGTAGCGTATGACTTTTAACTGTGGCCATACAATCTCTATCTTACTTGAACGAGTTGATAGTACTCTGTGTTCCACCGAACACTCTAACGGATCCGAAGTAGACAGCCGAGCAATCCGGATCTTCATCCGTTTGCCTGCAGAAGTGAAAAAAGAAGATTTCTCTTCCATCTTCAATTGCCGACGTTGCTGATTTGTCCACCAGTCCGCCGAGAATCAGCAGCCGTAACTCCTGCCGACAGAGCGAGGAAATGGCCTCCCATCATCACCCGAGCCTCGAGGAACTGAGTCGGAGTCAAATGACGGATGAACACACATTCTACCTGTGTCCTCATGCGGTTCAAGTAAGAGGTTACGTCTGGGTAGAGATATAATATTATAGTATGTTATTATTGTGTATCAAGGTTATTTTTTGTACATTTTACAACCCCTCGCAAACATTTGGCTAGTAGATAACTTTGCGATAAAGCTCAGCTTTGTCCCCAATTTATTGTACAAGCGGAGACATGCAGTAAAGGGGCAGACGCCACTAACCAGCTTCGCTCCACCCATATTCGCGGCCATACTCTCTGGCCAGAAATCGCACTTGATGTACTCTCCACAAGAGTTTGTGCATGTCACTCCTCACACACACACACACACACACACACACACACACACACACACATACCTACCTTCCTCATAAGTTATATGCTTATTGTTGGTTACTATATCTAGTCATGTCACTGTTTAGTTTGTAGTTTTAATTCGGAAGTTTATTGACTGAATTGTATTGATTATTAATTGATATTACTGCATCAATAAACTTGTTATATTTCAAAGAGAAGTGTTTGGTTTGGTTTGCATACACATGTGTGATACACATCAGGGGATGCCAGTGCTCAAATTCAAGCCTTCATTGTTCCCTTTTGAAAATGTATGTTCTCCGGATGTTGATTTTCCTGAGAGAACAATCTAATATTGAGATTGTTATACTGTCTGGTTATTATTCACTGATTCCAGGGTGGTGCCCCGGCGATATTAATCCTTATTAATATGCTATTGATTTTGATAATTGACACTTATCTTTGATTATTTTTGAGTTTCAAGGATCAATAAGCTAGTTTTAATTCTAATCAATGTTTCATTAATTTTAACAATTAATGATTATCTTTGATAATAATTAATATTCTATTGAATTTGATAATTGATGGTGATTGTTGATTTAAAGGATTATAAAGCTAATATTGATTCTAATCAATGTTATATTGATTTTAATAATTTATAACTATCTATAAAAATTATTAATTATTGCAAATAACCAAACCCACTCCTAAACATACAGCCCTACAATTATTTATGGCAGGATGTCCAAACTGCACTTTTTTATACTGTAAATGTGAACACTGACCTTGAGTGTCAAGTGAGATTATCAGTTATTTCAGGTGAAATTCAATATTGCATGGTTTCAGAAGGCTTTCAATAAAGAAATAATATCCATATGGACTCATAAAGCCATAAGGATTTATGAGGCTTTTAGGATGCTTTCTTGTTCTGAGTTTGACAGCCCCAGTCCCCATTCACGTTCATTGCATGGAAGAGAGAAGCTCAGACATTCAGCTAAATTTAATTTGTGCTGCATGGAAACAAAAATTCAAAGGTGTTCATAAAAACATGAAGGTAAGTAAATTATTACATAATTTTCATTATGGTATTAACAAACGCTTCAAAATCTGTACTATTAACATGCATGAGTCATGTTAAATTAAGTGTCAAGTACAGAAGATTATTATGTATATTATTTTTAATATACATAATTTTAAAATTACTATATATATTTTTTTATAAATAATTAATCTATTGTAAACCGACACTCACACATTTTCATAATTTTTTAACAAAACAATATGGTTGCAAACTTTTGACAAAGGCTGTTTAAGCAGTGATTGCATAAGACATTGTAACTACTGATAAAAATATTTATACAATTGTTGATGGTCTCTGCAAATAGAAGGCTGTTCTTGAAATAAATGTCACACAAATCTCAGCAGACCCATGGAGAATCAATAAAATGTCAAAGAATTGTGTAAAGAATCATTGGAACATAAAAAAGTAATATTTTTTATGCAGTACGCTTTACAAAACAGGAGCACCTATAGGGATAGTTAACCCCCAACAATGGAAATGTTATCATCTTTTACCCACCCTCATTTTGTTACAAACCTGTATGATTTTCTTTCTACCATGGAATACAAAAGGAGATATAAGGCAGTACATTAGCCTCATTCTTCAAAATTCTCATTTTGTGTTTCATGGAAGAAAGAATGTCAAGTAAGTTTGGTATGACATGAGGGTGAGGCAATGTCATCATAATTGTAATTTTTGGGTGAACCAACCCTTTAAATACTCATCGATAGACTAGAGCTTGATATGTTCTCATCAAAGAAGCATTCACCCTGAATTACCATCTATCACACTGTGTTGACACTCTTGCTAATTGTATATTATGACTGGGGGGCATTCACTGCTGGTGGCCTAAAAGACAGAGAATGAAAAAACACACTCACACTGCAAGACTTCTGTGCTTGAGGTAACTGGAATTGTAACAAGCTGACACCAGGAGAGAGAGTGAGCTCAAAGAGCAAAGGCTACACAAAAAAAAGAAAAAAAAAATAGTGAAAGAACAAGAGAGCAAGATGCTAATTATCAAAGTAAGACCCATAGCAGCTAGCACAGATGGGGAAAGGCATTTATAGCTGAAAGGCTCCGTCACTGTCAGGAGAGCTGATCCCTGGGAGAGAAGCCAGAGCGTGGGCCTTTGAAGAAAAAGGCTCTCTGTAAAAGAGGACCCATGAGGACCTGTTCTTTCGAAGGGTCTCCTGTCTGTGGATATGTATGCATCAACAAGATCAGCAAGAGACAGGACTCAAAACAAGGAGATGAAACATTATTTGAGACAATGATGGCTTCATTGAAAACATTGTGAAGCTTTGTAATGGACAAAGATTAAAAAGAAAGACACAAGGAACCTCAGCTGGCCTCTGCTGATGTGATGTAGGTGGCTTCACCCACCACCACTAAAGCATTGAGTTAAAACACCAATTCCACATGAGAATCCACATCTGAAGATCAAATTTGGTACATCCCACATGCCCTCTGAGGGGATTCGAGGGTTTCTCTTGTTTCTTCCAAAGACTTTGTCTGAGAAAGCTTGTCCAGCACCCAGTGTGGTGCTTTCATCGCCACAAGGGCCAGTTAATAAAAGGACCTCTTCTAAACACAATGTAAAAAGATGTAAATGTTTTAATTGTACACTGTCGGAATAGTGTCAGGTCATTTTTAAGATAAAAATAGATTTTTGACCAATATGATTAAAAACTATCAATAAAATAAAAAAATTTAAATTCATATTTTCATAATGTACCTAGTCAGTGGGTCCCCTTTATAATTAACAGTATTAGATAGCGAATAATTTATTTCATGTGAAGTCAAAATTTATAATGTAACTGAAGTATTCCCATATGAACTGGAATCTAATCTAAATTAGAACTGAATCAAGAGCATATTAAAAGGAATCAAATTGGGACAAATTAATACCCAGCCTTACAAATTTCAGACACATGCACACTATGATGAATTTACCACAGACACTGATCAAGAGTCAACTTTTCCCTTCTCACAAGTAAATGAAAGTTTGGATTTGGGATGGGGAAACTGATCCAGCCATTATGAGCAGTGCTATCTCAAGTTCTTTATCAATATATATATATGCATAAATGCACACATCGTGTCCATGGCCATGGGGAAGCTAAGCCTTTCCAGCCTTACACATGCTCTATGCCCAAAGATGTTCACTGGTGTTCAGGTCTGGACTGAGAGCAAGCCAGTCAATGTATTAATTGCCAGACTCAGTAAACCATTTCTTTAAGAAACTCACTTTGTACACAGGGGCATTTTAATGCCGTAACAAAAAAATGATATTGTATGGCTGTTTAATTTATGCACCTGCTAACAATGGGTGTAGCTGAAGTAACAAGTTCTTTAATTAGATGGGGATGTCCATGTAGTTTTGGCCATGTAGTGTTCTTTAGATACTACCAGATTCATGAATATGAGATGCCTGTCAATAAATAAATAAATAATTATGAGATGCTGAAAAAATGCAGTATTCAAGGTCATTTTAATTTTGCAGCATGTAGCATGGCTTGTCTCTTCAGAATGAAGAGACAGGGACCAGATCTGCTGATGTGTAGATTTTATACATGATGAAAACTCTTTGTAAACAATTGGAAAGTTTACTTCAAAGGAAAAGCGGAAACAAATAAAATAAATAAATAAATTGATAGAGACCACTGCCTTGGAAAAGGGCACAAAGCATCCGTTCGATTACTCAAGGTCAGTAACGTATTCTAATTACTTTGGATTACTTCTTCAGCACTGGTAGATTTTTTTCACTTGTTTTGACTTTAAAAACTCATGCCAGTCATTATTTCTTCTGCTCCAAACTTTGTTCTCTCTTTGCTCGTATGAATGTAACACATCATAAGAAAGTGTTTCACCGCTGTTCAAATGCACTTTGGATCACATCATTTATATTTATAAATGTTTTCCATCTGAAAGGACTAAATATTAAATAAAAATTTTTCAATAAAATACAAAGTAATCTGTTCAGTAATCTAAATACTTTTTTAATGTAACTGCATTCTAAATGCCAATTATTTAAAATGTAAGTGGACTACAGTTACATATCTTTGTATTTTAAATATCGTATACATCATATAGTAAATATAGTAACAGTGAATTTTGTCAAAATTAAGCAGTACAATAACATAGACTGTATATGTTTTACTTTTAGCAGATACTGTATGGACATTTATAACTTTAGTCTCTTATCGGGTAATACAGACCAAATATATTGATGATTCATGCTGTACTACACAATATTTAGTCAAATACTCTCTGCATTGAGAATCTCCCTCTTTTTAATAACATCAGAAACAGACAAGTTACTAGCAAATCATGGTTCATGGCAGTGACATAACTAAAGTTTTTTTTAAGGGATGAGCTCTTTTATATAACTCACTCAAATGTCCTGTTTCAATTGGAAATATGTCAAAATAAGAAGAAAAACTGTGCTTGTAAAGCCAGTTCACAGGGACGTTAATGACTTTACTCTAGTCTGTCCTCCTTAACAATATATACAGCTTATATTGTTGAATTAGTATTGGGAAGAGATGCCACAGCAAGACTGCTGTAAATTACATATGTACCATGTCAATCAATGTTTTCAATAATGCCTTACAGAATTTAACCTGGACAAAAAGCCAAGTAAAATGCAGCATGAATTGTGATAATCAAGCCCAAACTGCAGGTGAAAGAAAATGAAAATTCATAAGTTCTGATTACATGTCAGTGCTGAGAGAATAAAGTTTCCACAGATGAAGATGTGAAATAAAAATTTTAATTATTCATAGACAAGTCATATGAAACATTACTCATACAGCATGCAGAGCTCTTGTGTGACTCATATATTTTTTTCTATGCATTTTAACAAGGAAAAGTATAACCTTGTCATCTAGGTCAGTACTTCTCAATCTGTTTTATCTTATGTACCTCCACAGCCCCATCAGTGAAGCTCAAGTACCCCTTCTTTGACATTAAATCAGTTTGATTTTCCTTTTTATTATATTATTGCTCATGTTATACCTTTTATTGTAATAATACTCATATTATACTGTATATAATGTAGCATCATCATTGATATTTTTAAAATGGCCATTATTATCATGTTTCACTTATAACCCTCAGGTGGGTCTGTGTAACAGCCCTAGGATTGGAGAATAGTGGCAGAAAAGATGTTTGTGGGCCACAGTCAGATCGTATGTTTAGCCAATCAAAAGATGTTCTACCTGTTGTTGTGCACCTTCACAGTGCAGCCATATATGATCATATAGGTGTCGGTACAGTGTCTTGTTCCCACAAAACGCCCAAGGTCGGACGGCAAAATGCTCAGGGGAAAATGCCCTCCACCCTCCATCTGCTCCAACACAACAGTCTGTAGGGCAAAGTTCCTCAATAGGTGGCCCGTGAGATGAACCTCAGATGAAAGGTCCTCAATTGGTGGCCCGTGAGATGAACCTCAGATGAAAGGTCTATACACACAGTCCATTAAAAATACAAGCGAAAAACGATTTAACCCCCTTTAAAGTAGGTGGCGCTGTTGCTGTTCTACAAATATTTATGTCAGTGTCCTGCCTGCAGTTATCAGCTGCCATTAGAGAATTATTGAATGCTGTTAAAGTATTTATTTACCTAATTTGGCATAACTGTTTCATTATATTCTTTCCATGAAGTTGCTAATGCATTCCGAGGAGTATATAATCTGTGTTTTTATGCGAGTGAGATGAGTAAAGAGCGCTGTTGCATATACGTATATACATCCTATTTATATTTGCACATGAATTTTCAAATGAGTACATTCCAAACAGACTCCCAAAGCGTACTACTTTTTTTATAATGTCTGAATTAATGCATGGATAATATAACATATGGTACTGTGATACAATTATACAGGGCTGTGAAAAAGTATTTGCCCCCATTCATGATTTATTTTCTTATTGTGTATTTGTCATACTAAATATTTTAGATCTTCAAACTAGATATAAGAAAACTAAGGCAACCTGAGTAAACACAAAATACAGTTTTTAAATACATATTTTGTATTGAAATAAAAAGGTTATCCAATACCTATATTGCCCATGTGAAAAACCAACTGCCCCATTAAATTTAATAGCTGGTTGTGCCACCTTTAGTAGCAACAACTGCAACCAACACTTCCAATAACTGGAGATTAGTCTTTCACAACATTGTGGTGGAATTTTGGCCCACTCCTCTTTGCAGAACTGCTTTAGTTCAGCCACACTGGAGGGTTTTCGAGCAAGAACTGCCTGTCTAAGGTCCTGTCATAGCATTTCAATTGGGTTCAAGTCTGGACTTAAACTAAGCCACTTCAAAACTTTAATTTTGCTACTTTTGAGCCATTCAGAGGTGGACTTACTCCTGTGCTTTGGATAATTTTCTTGCTGCATAATCCAGTTGCGCTTGAGCTTCAGCTCACGGACTGATGACCGGACATTCTCCTCTAGGATTTTCTGGTAGAGAGCAGAATTCATGTTTCCCTCAATTATTGCAAGTAGCCCTAGCCCTGAAGCAGCAAAGAATCCCCACACCATCACATTACCAATACCATGCTTGACCGTAGGTATGATGTTCTTTTTGTGGAATTCTGTGTTTGATTTATGCCAGATGCAACGGGACATTTGTTACAGAACATTTTCCCAAAAACTTTTTAGGATCATAAAGATGTGTTTTATAACATTTCAGATGAGTCTTAATGTTCTTCTGTTAGCAGTGTTTTTTTGTCTTGCCACTCTTCCATGGACAGAGTTTTTGCCCAGTGTCTTTCTGATAGTGGAGAAGGGTATCTGCAGGTTTGAAGGAATTAAATGTAAGACTTTTTTAAGACAAGAAAATTTCAGACCATTTTCACAAAAAAACTAAAACAAACAAAAAATACCAAGTAATTAATTAGCAGGTAAATACAAAACCACTGAGGCTACTTGGATGTCTCTGGACATGTTTGTTTTTGACCTTTTTTCCTTTTTTTATTGTGAATTTATTTATTTTTTTTATAGTATAATACAACATTAAAAAGCTAAATGAATTATGAATGCATGTAGCCTAAAGTATGTTGCCTATATTGTGACCCTTCTCTTTAGTCATTTGTTTTCCAGCAAGACATGATGCAATCAGACCTTATTCATGTTTGATTTTTAATGTGAATTACAACGAGGTTCTGAGAGATAGACTTACAATCTCTTCAATGGCACCTGTGGTATAAATCTGTAAAAAGCTCCAAGATCCCATTTGATTTTCCACAACTCATGTTGTCTGGGGTTTGTTGTTTACTGAGTGTCCTTGAAAAAATATTTTTGTAATGTTTTGTCTGCGGAATGATCCAAAAACACTTTAAACTGCAGTTTCATCGAAGAGACTGTATGTCTATCCCTCACAGCCTCGTTGTCATTCTCATCAAAAATCTAATATGGCAATGCTGTGAATAAGGTCTAGCATGTGCTGAATAACATATATATATATATATATATATATATATATATATATATTTTTTTTTTTTTTTTTTGCCAGATACCTTTAACAAATACTTTATCAGGTAAACCTTGGCATAGTGTGCTAATGGGTGAGACCCAATCCAATTTAGGTGTTGATTCGATTGAACAGGTCTGGCAGTAATCAGGTCTGGGTGAACCCCATTCTGAATGCAGTTTGATAGATTTGGGGATTTAGTAACAAATGGCAAATTCTTTTTCACACAGGCCATTTTTGCTTCAATAAATAACATGATCATTTAAAAATGTATTTTGTGTTTACTCAGATTTTGTTTGTATTTTGAATTTATGAAACAATTTAGTATGAGATATGCACAAAAACGGAAGAAATGATGCCAGAAATCAGGATGGGGGCACATTCTTTTCCACAGCACAGTATGTGGAAAAGGACCCTTGTCTTTGTATTGTTGACAGAATTTGGCCCTTTGTGAAAACTAATTGGAGAACCCTGCTGTAGAGTGACTGTGTTTGTGCATGTGTCTTTGGAGTACTGGGTTTTGGATAGAGGTGGCATGACTAATTCAAAGGCTAGTCTGGTGGAAGTTCGAGAATGGCAAAAATCACTTACAGGACCTTTAAGTACCCCTAAGGTGTGCGTACCCCTAGTTCGGAATCATCTAGGTCACCTATATGTAATAACTACTTCAAAACCCTTCTAACACCCCCTCCCAACTCTACCCAATAAATACATTTTTGGCCATGTCTATAATGACCGCCTGGCACACGTGTTGCTGTTGATGTCTCTTCCTTCCTATGCTGGACTGAATGCCAGGGTGATTGATGTCACAGATACAGCGAGGAATCTCAGCAACTATTTCTCCACCTCTTAACCACCCACAGCGACTACCACAGATATTTACATTGTGAGATGGAATGTTCGCATTACAATTGTCTCTAAAAGCAGGTGATAGTTCAGAGGGGAATCTCAAAAAGAAGCCAGGTGTCAACATGGAACATGCTTTTGAATAATTCATAACCTTGGGAGAAAAGCACTATTTAACATCTGTAAATACTCAACTTGGCTTTAGATTTAGCCTGGCGGCTGTCCAAATAAACTGAAATTAATGTTGGATAATACTAAAGTGTTTAATAAGGACCACTCCATATTAATTGGTCAATAAATGGATGTAAATAATATAAAACGGCAAAGACAGAATAAACAAAGAACAAAATTTGAGAGAATTTGTACACACCAAAAATTAGACAGAGCCAATATTATGATTTATGTCAACACAATTTTCCATGGGGAATCTGTAGACATTGGGTTTTGTTCACTTCTTACCCTGATTCTAATGTTGATGAACCTGGATGTTTCCAAGTGAGGGAGGGTTATTCGCATAATACACTCCTAAACCATGTCAAACTATAGGCTTTCCACACAACTTCACCTAAACAGCCAATTTGCCATTTGCTAGAACGTATCTATACGCTCTCTAAAGACACACAAGGTATTCCTGTAAAACCAAGTGTGCCATACTGAAATCCAGTTGAAAAACAATAAAAATTTATTTAAATAGGCCAGACTACACATGATCATTTTATTTTGCAAAACCTATTGATAATCTAGCTGTAACACAAACATTTTTTAATCTGAATGTAATGATATATAATATATAATCTACACCTTTTGTCCCTAACACTCACACTGAAAAACAATCAATGTCAATCAATCAGTTTAAAGTGTCTTAATGAAAATGAAAGATACCCTGCTAACGAGCACCAATCCAGAGTGGATTCAATTACTCTGTCAGAGGTTGCACAGTTGTACCACCACACACAGTTAATGCTGTAAAGATGACATCTCTGTAATACACTAAACTTCCATAATAAAAAGAGTAAAGTCAACAAAAACAATGGCTGCATTAGAATTAGCATGAGGATTACACTGCATTATGGGAAAAAAAATTATGTTCATCATACGGCATACAATTATTTATCTTTTTTTGTGGTTTGAGGCTCTTCAGTTTTTAATTTCAGAAAGCTAGCATTTCCAAGCTCTTCTAGTCTATGTCTGACCCTGCTGTACAAACCATCAGAGGAAAGAAGCTATCGGACTCACTTATTCATCTGAAAGCATCAACCCACTCAGCCACCTACACAAACACATAAACTCATATCTGAACAATCTCTGCTGTGGTTTGCCATTAGCTAATGTCTGAATGCACTGCTGTGCATTGTGGATTTTTTATTTTTTTAAGGCTCAGGAGTAAGAAGAATTTGGCCACTTCTAGGTAAAAAAAAAACTTTCATCACATATTTAAGATAATTCAGCACAACAAATTCCATGCTGAATTCTCTCCTATTCTGAAAAGGCTTTAACCATTCCACAGCACAGAGAACTCTTTCAGAAATATATTTTTTACAGTTAAATTATTTATTATTATTTTCTCTGCCACAATTATTTCTGAAAAATTAATAACTGTATTAACTGTCCTAAACATGTTTGGTTTCAATATTTGGGTTCACTTGTTATATTAGTGAAGTTTTTTTTGCACAAAAAAAGTAATATATTTGTAAAACATGATCCTTTTCCACCCTCATTCTGACCCTCTGTCAGAAACTCTTGGTTTTGGTGCTGCTGCTCCTTAAAGACTTGACAGTAAATGCCCACTGTTATGATTTGTTCTCTGCTCTTGACTGACCAGCTCGCTCCTTGCCATCTCATTGCTCATCGCTACTGGGCGGGGCTACAGAGGCGATGAGGTAAAGAAGGCATTGATGTGTTCTTGTGGAGGAGGTTAGATGCAAATGCCTACCAAAGTGTGACATCACAATGTGGAGGAAATAGAGAACAAATCGTTTTGGTAGCTTGGTTTAATCAAATGCTCTTTTGAAGCGAGGAGGAAGTTTTGATTTCTGAAACTTACAGTACGTTTTTAGAATACAATTATATAGTAGATAAAATTCCTCACGTCATGACCCCCTTTAAATCTAGTCTGATCTGTTAGTAATAGGAACCGTGACAATTCCAATTAGGATCTATATACAGTTGAAGTCAAAAATTTACACACACCTTAGCCAAATACATTTAAACTCTGTAGGTCCATACAATGCTAGTGAATGGTGACCAAAACGGTGAAGCTTTAAAAAGCACACAAAAGCAGCTTAAAATAATCCATAACACACATAACAGCGGTTTAATCCATGTCTTCTGAAAAAAATCTAGTCAGTTTTTGTTAAGAACAGACTAAAATTGAACTCCTTATTCACTTCAAATCTTGACATCAGTGATCTCCTTCTCAATCTTGATTTCAAGCTCAATTACACTTCCTAGCACAATGTAGCACTCTGTACATGCGTCTAGCACTAGGGAGTGTATTTGAGCTTGAATTCATGATGGTGCCTAAAGACTACAATAGCAAAATGTACAGTGAAAAGAGAGTAACATTTTGGTCTGTTCTCACCCAAAAAAGATTAGATTGCTTCTGAAGACATGGATTAAGCCACTGAAGTCGTATTGATTACTTTTATGCTGCTTTTGAGTTTCCGAAACTTCAAAGCTTTGGTCACCATTCACTTGCATTGTAAGGACCTACAAAGCTGAGATATTCATCTAAAATCTTAATGTGTGTTCTGCAGAATAAAGAAATGCATACATTTCTGGAATGGCATGAGGGTGAGTGAATGATGAGAGCATTTCAATTTTTTTGTGAACTATCACTTAAAGACTTAAGATCTGATTAACAACGTAAGCAGTAAATAATACTCTTCTTTAATTATGCAGTAGCCTATTGAGTAAAAATTAATACAACTCTAGAAATCAGTTGGATTGCTGAGTGCATATTTATTCATTTAATTAGGCAAATGAAAGAGGGGGGATATGGAACTAAGGTAGAGTAGTGCAAAATATCCCACTCCAGCCATGCACAAGCAAAACCCCAGGAGAAAGTGGGTATAGATGAACTCTGGAATGCACTGCTATAAATGCAAAATGTTAAAGCACTTCAAATAAAGCATTCCAAGGAAGACACCAGAAGCATCTCTCTGTCACATCTGGTATCAATTTCTCTCAGTATTATTATACAAGCACCCTCTAGTTTCTATAAGCTTTTGGTAATATTATGATAGTTTGAGTAACGGTGCGTAACCGATAGGATAATGGCCTAAGGAATATTACTCTGTGTGAGCTACATAAGATTATGTCAGATTTCGATTACAAAGATGCATGGAAACCATTAGTTTACTCTTACACAAAGATTAAGATAATATTGCTCCCAGGATATTGTTTTTGAAGTTACAACTGATGTGTGTATTTAAAAACAAAAAACATTTATGTTGAAATTATTTATTGTATTCCAGCTTAATATGAATAGGCAACTATAAGTAATCCATTTGTATGATGATTCCAACTAAATATGTAACATTGTGGCTCTGTGGAAATGTATCAGTGTATTTGAATGGCCCGTCCAGCAAGACACAGTAACATTAGCTCTACCAATGTGATTTTGGGGTGGGACTTTCTTTTTGAACAACCAAATGGAAGACAGGGGGAATGGAATCTGTTTGAAACCAGTGATTATTTCTGCAATCCTTTTTGGTGATGCTGAAAATTTTGAAAATGTAGAGGAGCCCAAAAGCAGATAAAAAGGAAGTCTTCTGATTTTAAAGCCAACCTTCAACCTTCAGATGGAAACAAGTGTTCCCTTTACAAAAAGCTTCACTACGATGTTGCGCTGCTAAGCGCTACGGGGAACAGCTTTTACTGTGAGCCGAGCTGAATAATGTGTGTAACACGTCAATGAACATTGACTGGAATTTATAGCCTCGACTGATGTAATCATTAGATGCACCTGAGGCCAGGCTATAAATGGATACGTCACCAGGTGTCGTCAGAAACTCTTTTTTCAGAGCGATTCTGTTTCTGTGTGTTTCACAAACCCTGTCAAAACTTTCTTTCCTCTGTTAGAAGTTAGAATCAGTTAGGCAGTGTGCAGTGAACGTTGTTCTCTTTTCTCTTCTGTTTAGAAAATATTATATATATATATTTCTAAAAAAGAAAGAAAGAAAAGAGAGAATGACTGAAAGCCGCAAACGGTGCGTTTGTTTGGGGGTCTCTCGCGTTGCAGCAGGGTGGGTGCGAGCACTGCGATTTGCTTTAACAGGCAGAGTGCGTCGTGCTCGCCTCGCTTGCTTCTGGGAGTCAGCACTCACGGAAAAAAAAAAAGATCGTTCGTGGGGCTGTTGCATGGATTTGGCTGAGGAGCAAGAGACGGGTTGTTCCCTTTCTCACACTTTCTCCCCAAACCCAGCTGGTCCTTCACATGATCTCGAAGCGCGTTCCGACACTTCTTCGGATCATGAGGTGGATCGCGATTCTCTTCCCGCCTCCGAGCTTTCCGTCCGCGATAGAAAATCTACGGAGGAATTGCTCGATGTTGTTACTCGTGCGGTTGCCAGATTGGACTGGCCACGCGAAAAGAGACCCCAAACGCTCCAAATTAGGGGATAGATTTTATCTTCCAGTCGAAGAAAGGGAACGCCTCATGGGTCCCTTCCCTTCTTTGATAACCTCCATGAAGAGCTTTATCAGCTCATGGAGAACCCCTTAAAAAAAAAAAATAAATAAATATATAATATAATATATATATATATATATATATATATATATATATATATATATATATATATATATATATATATATATTTTTTTTCTTCCTGTGTTCACATACCCTCGGCGTCATTATATTGGACTATTGTGTGTGCTGAGGCACGGGGGTATTCAGTGATGCCACCGGTCGAAGAGACGCTTATGGGCTATCTCTCGCCGGGCTCAGCATCGTCACTTAGAAGCCCTCTCTCCCTCAAAGCCTTGTAGGACAACCTCCACTTTAGTGGGAAGGGCTTATCAAGCAGCAGGTCAGGATGGTGCTGCTCTGCACACTATGCTGTTTTACAGGCGTACCAGGCTGACCTCCTGGACGACCTGAGTGTGGGTTCTGCGCTTGACGAGCAAGCCTCAGACCCGCCTCGGTCCTAACTGAAGGGAGGCTCAAAAGCAAAGCGTGGCGAGTCTTGCTCCTCCTCCCAGGGATTGGGGACAGTCTCGCCGCTCTCGCCAGCCCCCGAAGCAAGACCCAAGAGAAAACCCTGACGGTCTTGCGCCTAGATTAGGGGGTAGCTCCCCTCGGGACGGGGCGCGTGCTTCACTTCACCCCTCCCGGTACCCCCTCGAAGCCCCTCCATTCCCGCCACCTCTTGGTGTTTCGGGTTGCAGAGGCTTCCGTCAAAATTGGGTGTTTTCACTGTTCTTCCATTTTATTCAGGACGCGAAACACCCGACAACCCCTCAACAGGAAGTGTTAAAATATAATACCCATCTCAGAGATCCTGGCAGCGTGGAAACTTCTGCCGGATAAATTATTTTCTGTGGGTCTTATAAGGGCATCAGGATTTAATTCACTCGCCGCTTTTCCGTGTTTCAACGGCGTGTTCTCACTACCGTAAACCAGATTTCTTTTTTTGTAAAAACAAAAAACTCAATCTCCTGGTTAAAGGGGCCATGGTATGTGTTCCCCTTCCAGAGAGAGAGTTAGGTTATTACACTAAATACTTCCCGTTTCCCATGGAGGGTGAGGGGTGGCGTCTGGCTTAGATCTTAAAGCTTGAACTACCCGTGGGTGTTCAAGTCCAAGATGATGCCTGTCAAGACGGTCGTGTCTCAAGCCCTACAACTCGTTTGGCTGGTCACCATCGATCTTATGATGCACTTCTATACTTCATTTAGAAGTTCTGCCACAACATGGAAAGTTCCTGAGGTTCACTTCCAGGGCGAAGTCTTCCAGGGTCAGGTTCTTTCACTCAGCCTAGCCCTTTTTACCCGCACATTCACAATGCATGATGTAGCTGGCTCCTTGCGACTCGGGGCATCTGCATTCTGAATTATGTAGACGACTGGCTGATCCTAGCGCAGTTCCAGGAACTGGCAGTTCAGCACAGGGACATCGTCTTAGCTCATCTGTTTCTCTGGGGTTGAGGCTCAACGCCAAGAAAAGCATCCTCTCTCCCACTCAGAACACTGTCTATCGGGGCATCGTATGGAGTTCAATCACAATGCGGGCACAACTGTCTCCCGCTAGTATTGAGTCCATTCAGATCACCCTGAGCAAAGTCAGGCTAGGTCAAGGTTGCACTGTTTTCAGTATCAACGATTTCCAGGTCTCAGGGCGAACACATCCACGGTGATCCCTCTGGACCTTCTGCTCAAGAGACCGTTTTTGCTGTGGCCAAAAGCCAGGGGATTTCTTCCAAGGGCCAAAACCCCTAGGCTAAATAGGGTTACGCGCATCAGGCTTCATTCCCTTTCTATGTGGTTCAGACCCCGGTTTTCTGCCTTGGGTCCCACTCTTGGCGCGTCTTGTTGTCGCAGGCTGCTAACGACAGACGCCTCCCTGATGGGCAGGGTAGCAGCCTTAAGTGGTCGTCCAGCTTAAGGGGATAGGAGGGTCATCAACTCGGTTGTCACAGTCACTGTCTCGGGTTGATGGCTGTATTTCTGGCCCTGAAATACCTCCTCCTGAGGCTGCCATGTCTTGGTGCGGGTGGACAATACAGCGGTAGCCTCTTACATAAATCATCAAGGAGACCCACGTTCCTGTCAGCTGTATTTCTGACACGTCGGATTCTCCTTAGGGCCCAGGGCAAGCTCCTGTCATTCAGGTCAGTTATATCCCTGGATGCCCGTATATGGGAGCAGATTTACTGTCCAGACAGAAAATACCAACGGGGGAGTTAAGAACTCCACCCTAAGCTAGTAGTTGGCCAGAGTTCGCCAGCAAGGGTTTTTGCCTCTTACTGATAGCACTGCGCTGGCCGATCAGGGCTTGGTTCTCGGAGCGAATTACTTCCCTCGACGGCTCGCCTTGGGAGATTCCGAAGAGGAAGGATCTTCTATCTCAGGCACAGGGCAATATTTCATCCCTGCCCCGAATTGTGGAATCTTTCATGTTTGGCCCCTAAGGGTACCAACTGAGGGACACAGGGGTCTCTCCTGAGGTTATCGAGACCTTTTTAAATGCCGGGCTTTTTCCACTTGGAACAAGTTTGGGTGAGATCTTAGGGCAGAAGAGGACCTCTTCGCCACTATGAATAGCGCAATGTCTCCTCTACTTCTCCCTGAAATCACCCAGCCCCCTTGGGTCTGGACGTTAAGACACATACATGACCCAGAATGCGTCTGTATGCATTTCTTTCCCTGGTTTCTCTGCTCCCGGGAGTCTTGGCAATGTTCACCAGCAAGGGTCTTACCTCCTATTAATGGGGCTGCACTGGCCGAACAGGATATTTTTCTCGGAGTTAATTCCTCTCCTCGACGGCTCGCCTTGGCCGATTCCGAACAGGGAGGACCTTCTCATCCTTGGCCCGAATTGTGAAACCTTTCATGTCTGAACTATAATGGTACCAAATGAGGTTCACAGGGTTTTCTCTTGAGGTTATCGAGACCATTTCAAGTGCTAGGGCTCCCTCCACTTGGAACTGATCTGGGTAGATTTTACAGAGCAGAAGAGGACCTCTTCGCCTCTGTTGATAGCGCAATGTCTCCTCTACTTCTCCCCGAGTCGCCCAGTCTCCCCCCCCTCCCCCTCGGGAGGGGCTGAACGTAGTAACACAAATGCGCCTGCATGCATTTCCTTCTACTAAAGTTCTTATTACAGAACCAGCTAACTGCCAGTTTGCTTCAGGTCTGGATTTTCTGTAGAAAGAACTGTCAGCGGGCACTTGCCTTGCCACTGCCAGGTTCTATGTGGCCACTGCGGTTTGCCACGGCTTGGTGGGCGGGGTGCCCTCAAAGAGGCATCCTCATTATTGCCCGGGCCTACGAGGCGCGCGGTCAAGCTTCGCCAGTAGGTTTCAGGGCGCACTCTACCAGAGGGCTCTCATCCTCTAAAACCTTGGCTAGAGGTCTCCCTCTGCAGCAAGTTTTTGATGCGGCAGGTTGTCCTCTCCGCACACATTCATTACATTTTTATGACAAGTTTGTGTTGCGATAGGGTTGTCTTCGCACACAGTCATCGAACTTAATGGGTTAGATGCTTTGCTACTCCGGGCTCTTATGCCCTTGTGTCAACATCTCAGCTCATGCCTGAACAAGTTTGTGATGCGGCAGGCTGGTCCTCTCCGCTCACATTCATCAGTTTTTATGACAAGTTTGTGTTGCAATAGGGTTCTCTTCGCACACATTCATCGAACTTTAAGGGCTAGATGCTTCGCTACTCCGGACTCTTATGTCCTTGAGTTGACATCTCAGCCCATGCCTAAACAAGTTTGTGATGCGGCAGGTTGTCCTCTCCGCACACATTCATTGGAATTTTTAGTTTGGATGTTGTGCACTCCGGGCTCTTATGCCCTTGAGTCGACATCTCAGCTCATACCTGAACAAGTTTGTGATGCGGGCTGGCTGGTCCTCTCCGCGCACATTCAACAACATTGAATGGTTTAGATGTTTATGCTACTCCGGGCTCTTATGCCCTTGAGTCAACATCTCAAGCTCATCTCTGAGACCTCTCGCGTTTTTGTGAGTACACTGCACAACCGTAGGGGTCCGGACAGCCCCAAGTGCGGCGGCGTGGGTATTGCGTTCCCCATAACGCTTAGCAGCACAGCATCAAAGTGAAGCATTTTGTAAAGGGAACGTCTCGGGTTACATGTGTAACCCTTGTTCCCTGAAAAAAGCAGAACGAGATGCTGCGCTGCTTTGCCGCACTGGGACGTCCCAGGACTGCTCTTCAAAAAGAAGTATCTGACGACACCTGGTGACGTATCCATTTATAGCCTGGCCACAGGTGCATCTAATGATTACATCAGCTGAGGCTATAAATTCCAGTCAATGTTCATTGACGTGTTACACACACTATTTCAGCTTGGTTCACAGCTGGAGTTGTTCCCCATAGCGCTTAGCAGCGCAGCATCTCGTTCCGCTTTTTTCAGGGAACAAGGGTTGCACATGTAACCCGAGACGTTCTCCTTGGTGTGTTTAAGAAAAAATCAGCGATGTCCGATTCATGGATAAATTATTCTTATAAGTTTGATCCAATTACTGAATTGGTTCATCCTGGTCACAGATGATTCATTCACAATCCAAGCCAGTGATTCAGTTCTCAAGCTGAACTTGTGCATCTGAAAGCTTAGAGAGCTGCTTTGCTGCCTAAACAGTTTATGGCTTTCCTTTCTATGTTTTTTGTAAAAATGTAACTCTTTAAGTAAACCGCTCCCAGAACAGTTTGAAAGGCACCTTATTTTCATCCTACCTGTGTATAGAGCCTCCAACGGCAGCATTTTTCAGATTTTGGATGCAGCCATTGAGCCAAAGATCCAGCCATAGTGATTATCAAGTTAACAGCTAAATGAAAGGAAAGATTATCATTGAATAATGATTTAAATTTGGGTCTGTTTTCACACAAAGCTATCGTATGACATTAGAAGACTTGAAATATAGAGCATGAGTATGGACCACTTTTATGCTAATTTTATGTTGCTTCTGTGTCCTTTTTGAAACTCCCCATTCATTGTAATTGCATAGAAAATAAAATCTTTATGTGTTCCACAGAAGATAGACAACCAGGTTTGGAACAACATGAGGGTGAGAAAATTGTAAATTGAATATATTATGACAGAATCATTCTTGTTGGGTGAATTATTCTGAATGTGCTAAATGTGCTTCTGAAAAAAAATCTATGTTTGCAAGGAATAATTGTGGATTATTTTCACCACTGTAAGGTTGCTTCCCAAATTGCTTAAAGTTAATTTTTCAGAACACATTGCCACCTGAAGTGCACCTCCAATCAGATTTAAGACTGTCAATAAGCAGTACAGTGTGAGCATAAAAGTTTGACAGGAGTAGGTGTGTTGAGAGAGCGATGGTGTTGCACAAAGGGGCACAGAATTTTCTGAAAGAAAACTCTTTCAGACTTGTGAAGAACTCCTTATTAATGTGATGACATTTCTGGGTTAGTTTTCAAAGCTTTTTGAGCATGGCACACATAGCACCTCATTATGAGAAAACACATTAACTTGCCCATGACACACACATGCACTCACAAGCTAATGAACAACACACACACTCTCAACCTGGGAAACTAAAAATACAGACACATTATAATACAGGCGCATGAATCTCCCCTCAACCTACACACACACACACACATACATTTTAAGCTATTCACCAGGGGTGGAAAGAGTACTGAAAAATCATACTCAAGTAGATTTAAAAGTACTCATGGTAGTGAGTATTGAGTACCGAGTTGCGAAGCCTATGCCCCATTATAATGAACACTGTATGCCAAGTTTTAAAATACATCACTTATCTATGATAAACACTACATGAATATGATTCCAAAAAATAAAAGGGAGACATGATAACAGAAGTTAAAAGATTAAAAAGTTATTATCAATACACTGATCACCATTTTAAATCGTAATGTATGAAGCAATTACATTAAATGTGTAGGGTCTAAATTTCCCTTAATGCCAACAGACTGTTATTGTTGTGCATAAAACATGTTTAAACAATGCAAGGATCACTTGGCAAGCATGTCATGCACAACAGAGGAGATAGAGCAGGCATGGGAACAGTTGTTTGGAATAAGGGATACATCATTGTTAAAAAGGTATAATTCCCCCAAAAATGAAAATTCTCTCTCATTTACAAATTCATGCCATCCTGAATGTGTATGACTTTCTTCTGCAAAACACAAATGTAGATTTATAGAAGAATATCTATTTTGGTCCATATATTATGACAGAATTTTTCTTGTTGGGTGAATTATTCCTTTAAAAATATGCTTCAAATGTATATGTGTGTGTAGGTTGAGGGAAATTCATGTGCCAAGTACATGAATGCATGTGTATAATGTGTCTTATCAAAAGTGAATTTGTGCTAAAATATTGAAGCTTCACAAATCACATAAATCAGCATAAAAGTAGTCTAATATGCCTCAAGTGATTTAAACCATCACATTTAAGTCTTCAGAGGCAATATGATAGATGTGGTGAGAAACAGATCAATATTCAGTTCCTTTTTTACTATTGATTCTCCTCCCTGATCAGTCAATCTCCACTTTAAATTTCACTTTGTTCTTCTTGTGTTTTTGGTGATTCAAAATCGTTATGCATATCGCCACCTACTGGGCAAAGAGAAGAATTTCTAGCACAAATGTACATAATATTGATCTGTTTCTCACCCACATCTGTCATATCAATTCTGAGTTGTTTGTATTACTTTTATGCTGCTTTGATGTGCTTTTTGGAGCATAAACTTACATTGAATGGACCTACAGAGCTGAAATATTTTTCTAGAAATATTAATTTGTGTTCTGAAGAAAGAAAGTCATAGACAGATGGCATGAGGGTGAGTAAATGATAAGAGCATTTTCATTTTCGTGTTAAGTATTTCTTTAAGTAGCACATGGGGGGCCACATTGTCCTTCTTTTGAGATACAGTGTACAACATTGATTTAGTTCTTGTATCTTTTAAGCCAAGAAAGTGTTGTGTTCTCATTCTAATGCATGATGCACAATTTTCTGAAGTTTGTGATGTGGAATATTCTGCCTGAAGTATTGCTCTGCAAATGCTGATCTTTATAAAGGCTAAGCATAATTATAAATTATTTTATCATCTCTACTTTCCTGGTAATTTATTATACCAATTAACACACTCTCTACATCAGGGGTCAGTATTATTAAAAAAAAATATTTTTTTCATATTTAACATTATTTACAATTATTAGAATTATTAAAAAATATTATTATTAATTTTTTTTATTATATTACATAAATACTTTTAAAGCTCCTCAAGTTATTCAGCCAAAATTATAGAGTGGTTTTCTCGTTTCCTTGTTATTGTTGTTTGATTAATAGCCTTTATATGACATAGCCTACTAGACCCCAGATAGCAATGAGTCGGCGGTCCGCTGGCGGTGCTCTGGAGGCAGTAGAAGCGGCAGAATGGCGATATCGCAAACACGTTTGACGGCGCACCGCCGGCGGCAGCCGCTTTTTAAAAGCGGCAGCAGCCTTCCTACTGCCTTCGTTCCGCGGCTGGCCCACTGGCCATCCGCCGTTATATCGAAGGCGGACCTTCCGCGGGGCGTCGGAGGCAAAGGCTATTTTCGAGCAATCTGCCGCCACTTATTGTATTTATATATATATATATATATATATATATATATATATATATATATATATATATATATATATATATATATTTTAATATTTATAGCATGCAGTTTATCAAGAATAATGATTGATGAAACCAGACAAATATCCATTTGGCGTTTTAATTCCACATTTCAAAGTACAGTAACTGTCATTGAAACAAGATGTCAGATCACTGAAATATAAGTAACAGAAAAATACAAACATTATATATATACACAAACACACACTAAAGAACATGCAGGTTTCCAATTCAATTTTGGTAAATTAAAAAAAAAAAAAAAAAAAAAAACACTATTGTAACATTTACAATAATTGTTTATAATATAAAGAGGTCAGCTCTGGGATGAAAAGAATTACCAGTAAACATAAGCAATGAGGATATTTGGTACAAAATAAAGTGCAGGATACCAAATAAATTGAGGTATAACATCATATTTACAAGTCATTTCTAAGAATAGGATAAGTGGTAATAATTTAGAGTAAAGCTCTGGAGTAGAATATACCATTATAACTGCAATGCTGACCTGTGGCACAAGGATTTACAAGCTATATTTAACAATAGAATAACAGTTAAGCACTTTGACGGAATGAAAGTAGAATTTTTGGTACTAGTTAATGTGCAATATCAAGTATCAGAGGTATGAAATAGGATTTACAAACTATAATAGAATAGTTAAGCACTGACGGAATGAAATAAGCAGCAAATTGTATATTAAATAATTGAGATCTTTGGTATCAAAGAATGTGCAGGATAACAGGTATAATATAAATTCTGACATTCAACTTACACATGACAACAAGTGCGAACAAATACAATTAACAGCAGAAAATCTGGCTGTATTCGGTATCATCGGTATTTTAATTCAAACATGCAACATATTGTAATAAATCTACAATATTCAGCCTTTACCTTACACCCTAGGTTGTTTCTCTACACTTTTATTATATTAAATACTTATTTACATAGCTTGCTCACTGTATAATCATGATAGCCTAATACTTATAACACAATAAACCCTAATGGCTTTGGAGCAAAAATTATAATAGCCAACATGGCTGGTCGATTTTGAGAGTCTAAGCTGTCCTTGTATTTCAAAGCGGCTTGCCGCCAGCCGGCCATGGTCGATTAGTGCAAGGCAACCGCCAGAGAAAATGAAGCAAGCTGACCCGCCAGCTCTTCGTGGCGACATCTCGCAAGAAATGGGAGTGGCGAATTCGGCGACAAGCGTTTCATCCCGCCAGTGGCACGCACATAGCCGACAGCTTAGGGTCAGCGGCAAAAGAAGCCGTGCAGACATTTTTTGCTATCTGGGACAGGGCTCAATTCGGTTAAATGTACACTTCAAGTCCGACATTTTGATGCAAATACGCGTTTTGTCCAACTGTTTAAATTCACTGTAGACATAAACTACTGAGTTTACATTACCTCATTAAGATGGACACTGGCGGAATTATAACGTGTATTTGATCATTTAGTCGCATAAACGCATTAGAACTCATTAGCTGCCTGTTAATAAAACAACATGAAGCTACAGACATCAGGAAATAAAAAGTCAATCTTTTATATTTCATCTAGATCAACCAACAAGTGGTGCTCTTGTTATCATGATTGACGTAATGAACACTAATATTCTAGATGTATAACATAGGCTAAATATAGAAAACCATGCAAAAGTGTGATCTAGATCATTTTATTGCCCTGCCCTATTGATCACATTGCATTCATCTCTCACAGCAGCCCAATAATCTCAGTAATAGAATAAAGGTTAAATTACAGGCTACATTATAGACTCAGAATCTAGCAAGCAGAAATATGAAATTTACCTCGATATGGCAGGATTAATGCTGATATCTGGCTTGAGCAAGTTAAACTCACATGACACGATAAAGCAATTGGCCTTTTTCCACTGTGAAAATCCCTTCCAGATGCGGCAGGTTACGTTCAGCTGTAAACTGCTGAGGCATTCTCCAAATCCATAAAAGTTAGCGCCAGATCTGCAGCTGCCGTTCAAGTTTTTTACATGTGATTTAATTGGATGGGAGTCACGAGACTCTCCCTAGCCAATCATGTTGATAGATAAATATAAAATCAGGACAGGGAATTAGTGAACAAAGACGGTAGGAAAATAGTGCAGTAAAAAAAGACAAACTACTTAAACTACTTAAAAAACTACAATTATTAGGAAAAAGTAGTTAATTACAGTAACATGAGTATTTGTAATTTGTTACTTTACAACCCTGCTATTCACACATCAAAATAAATCTGAACCAGCCAAGTGAAAGCATGAGATGATGACTCTGGAAACACTACAAAGTGGAGCATGAGAAATCTTGAGATATGTAGTTTATGTACTTAATGTACCCAACAATGCCCTGCTGCGAGCTCCATGTTGCCCGGGAACATAAAATATGGCTAGCAAAAGTTGCATCACATCGTGACAATGATTGGAGATATTAGCCCTGGCCCTGGGTTGAGAAAGACAGGTAGAGACTACAGTTGGTGGTGTTAAAATGAAACAGTCGTGGATGATGAATAGAATCGGCTGAAGCTTTGCTTCTGAGTATTTAAATTAAACCTTCCACATATAATCAATAAACAAGCCACAGAACCAACTTTTCCCTAAGAGTAATTTAAGTCTTCATTCAATGGAATTCACTCAGATTCTTATAAATGGAACTGACACCTATGCATCTGAATCTTATTACATCAGCCAAGGATCTGAATATTGCAATTCATGGCTCTACAGATGTGATCGAAATAGTGATACCCAAAATTACTTTTGTTGTAGACATTGTACCAGAGTACAATCAGTACTGGAAGGCACAGCATATCTGTGTATAAGAGCTTATAAATACAGGCAGTGCAGAACACATCAAAACTTAGTGAAGACCTTATAGCCTGTCTAGACTAACCACTTTTTTATGAAGGGTTTGACTGATGAAAAGAGAACAGCAACATGGGTTCAGTCAATAATTCCTAAACAATATGCCCACTCCCAGTATTGCACCAAGACTAGCCAAGCATCTGAGTTTGCTTCCAAATTAGACTGCTAATGAGGCAATTTGCTAGACATAAACAAAGTGTCTGAAACTTCTCTGATGTTTAGGATATGTCAAAGATGCAACCAAGTTTTAGGAGACATCTTTGTCCAGTTATCAAGTATGTACCTAAAGCCAAGTGCACACTACAAGACATAAAAGGTCTGTTCCAAAACTTAGTGAGCTGACTCGCTGTCTCGTGCCTACATGGGCAGCATCCTACCTTAAATGATGTCTCATAAGAGAGCCATTTGGAATGCTCAACATAGGTGGCAACTCCACTCATCATTCAAATAGCACTCTGCACAAGCAGCACACAAGATTCCACTCGCAACTGATTTCAAATGGGAAGATGCGATACTCTAATGAGCATAAATATGCATAGAGGGTAAAATAATCAGTTTTGCATATTAACTGTTATTTATCTATACTTTTCAGTATTGAGTGGAGTGGAGTGTATGATTATAAGTGTATTTAATCTGCTGAACATGATACCGAAACTGTCGATTTCCTAGATGCATATTGTCAATGTCAATTTCCTACACACCAAAAGCCATGCATTTTGTAAACCCAATTTTGTGCTATGTTTAACAAGTAAAACTTATTATTAGTAATATGAAACACATTGTTGGCCTACTGTTGTGCTGCACTTAGTGAACAAACAGTTGTCTGTCTTTAACATACCCAAAGTAATCCCAGACAGCGGACTTCAACTGTTTTGATGGCAGAAATAAAGTTTCAGACTCGGTCATGTCTACATGATGCCCTCGTGCTGTACTTCTAATGTGCTTGTGATGCGCTGCGCTCACTTGTATGTCACCTATAAAATTGAGTAACAGTCAAATGTAACATGAGGAAGGCCCAATTTAAAGATTTATTTTATCTTGCCAAGTTTATTTGATGCTGTAAATGTCACCGATTCTGTCTTAATTAAACTGATTTGGATTTTAGAAAATTTCTAAAAAAATCTGTTTTTATATTCATGCAATACCATCAATAAGGATATTTCAACAGAATGATTATTTTAGAAACGAGGTATATTGTGAAACCTTGAAACGTGACATCCCTAATTATCACACATTTCTTTAAATCAATATAAATTACAGTACCTACATGTAAATATGTATGTAATATGTAATATTTACGTCAGCTGTCACGGCGTCAGCTATAATGTAGCTGACGCCGTGACAGCTGACGCCGGTTAAAATCCCACTTAAAACGGTTTGAGCAGGACCGGCTACAGTGGTTCCGTTGACCCAGATGGGAGTGAGGTTTAGTGGGGTGAGTGTAACAGGAGCAAGCTGGTATGTGATAGCTGTGCGCTATGTGTGAACCTTACTCCCCTGGCCTCAAGAGGCATGCTAGCAACTGATGCTAGAGGCTATAACCTTTAGGCTCCTCGTAAGCACACCTGTCTTCCATGCCAGCTGATGCCGGTACGGATCCAGCTCGGGCCGGTTCAAGCAGGACCGGTTACATTTGAGGAGAGGAATTACTTTGACTCAATGTACCTTATGTAACCAGTTTGCAAGTGTTTAGTAAATAAGATGCAAATTGTGGTGCAACTGTTTATTGAATTTGCACTACATTTTCTTATTTTTTGTCGTGTTGATGGGCATTTTACACAAATAGTTGCAGACTATTTGTGTAACGTGTGTGTCAATTACAAGAACACTCTACTCCCTGGCTGAAGCTACAATCTCATGAATTTACTTTCACAGAACAGGAAAAGGAACCCTGTTGAAAAGACCACCATATCATGTTTTGGACGCATGTTTTGACCCCTGCATGAGATGCTAGTGTGCTGATTCCCCAATATATATATATATATATATATATATATATATATACATATATTTTTTTTACAAGCTTAACAAGCAAGACACACTTGGTAAACCAACTTCATCAGTCTTTTGCATTTGAACAGTTTAGTTATGCTTGTCCACCAACTAGACCAGCACTAAACCAATATGGAGTTAAAACATGAAAAGGCGACGACCTTCGGTCTGGTAGTGTGAACTTCTTGAATGGTACAGAATCTTGAAAGAAAAAGAATTATCCAGAAAGAGAACTATTTTACATATTTATTTGAGCATATATCAGAAGCTACAGTGCCCAAGTGGTCACTGAAACTTTGTGAAGTGCAAATTCATAATCTCTACCTATTTTAGATAATAGAATAAATCAAATCTGACAGTCACAATCTAATACTGTTCATTGATGTCTGCTTTGAGAGTAGTAATCTCTTTGCAGTGCCTATATCCAACTTTAATCAACTTTAGTCTTAAAACCAATGTCTTTTAAAGAGCTATGGACCTAGGGGAACTTCTGCACAGAACTTCTGCCCAGGTAATTTATAACACAGCTTTAATCTGTTTAAGTATGCAGCAATACAGGTCAAATCCACACTATCCCATCACTCTCAGCCAATATGGAAAAAGAAGTACTGCAATGGTCCTTGTTAAAAGATGTCATGTGAGGTAGACACAGGGCGGATCTATCGGAGTGGCAAGAAAAAGCATCGCCACCCCATCTGCCACCCCAACATAAGTATCCAAAGTTATCAAATATAAATGGAAGAATATTATAGTTGGATATTGTAGGGTTTTATGCATGTCAACCGCCTAAACTCTCACCAAATGCACAAATGACTACAGACCGAGCGTGATTGATTTCAGCAGCAACCAATCCCTTGATTGTTTACAGAAGGTGCAGCGATGAATCACAACATCGACCAATCACCTAACTGCTATTGCAGTGCGTGTAAATTGTTTTGGCTCTCGCGTGTTGATGAGTTTAGTTCTCTTACGAGAGGTTCTCTCGTATTGCGTAAGCTAGCTTACGCTACGGGAAAGATTCATCTTTTCTGAGATATTGAAGCCAAAAAATTATCCTTAATTTTTGTATCCATTGATCAGCGCAGTCGCGGCGGCTGCAGACCTTGGCCGGGCTAGCTAGCGAGCTCATAGGTTGCTCTGCGGCAACTGCTGCAGCCTATAGACGAGCTTGAGCGAACTTCGCATCCAATGAGAAGCGTCCAGCGCTCACTGCATCAAAGCCCGCCAAAAGGGCGTGACTAGAGTGCATATAAGCGTAGTTCAGTAGGCTGGAACCCTGATTTTCATCTCTTCAGCGAAGCTCTCCGCATCGCTGACCTGGAAGCAGCGTCGCCGTTTGAGGGGCATCTAGCAAGCGTGGACAGGCTAGAAGAAGCCGGCCGTCTCAGCCACCTTCAGCCATCCTGCGAGCTCGCCATCCGACGGCGTATCCTTTTATTAAGCAAGCTAGTTCTCAAGAACTATTCACAAAAAGTACTGGCGTCTTTTTCAAGATGCCTCGCTCCACTTGCGCCTCATGTCGCGCCCTTCTCAGCACAGGAGACCGCCACATCATCTGCGCTCTCTGCCTGGGACTGGGGCACGCAGAGCTCGCCCTCACTGAGGCGGATCGCGATTCTGCGAGGAGCTACCGATGTCGACCCTGCGGGCTCGACTTCGAGCGATCAAAAGCAGAAACCGCCAGCGCCGCCTACCCTCAGCAGCGCAGGAAGAAGCGCCGCTCACAAAGGCTGCGGAAACTGTGGTTGAAGCGACTGCCTGCGCCGAGCCTCTCCCTCGAGCATCGCTTTCACCCTCCCGCCCCGGGGCCAGCGCAGTTGCCGCCCGGCGGCCGCACTGCTGCCATCTCGGATGGCGGCGGAGGATAAGGGCTGCTGTTCCATCATGGCTCGGACAGCGAGTGGACAGGCTCCCAAGCCTCCTCCTCAGCCCAGGAATCCAGCAGGACCAGCGCCGGTCGAAGGGGAGTTAACGCGCCTCCTCACACAGGCCGTCGACCGCCTCGGGCTCAGTGGTCACCGCCCCTGAGCAGGCACCCAACAGACTTCGGCGGCTGCTTTCTTCAAAGCCATCGCCGCTCTACACCCGCGGCCGGGCGCTCCCTTCCTGCGGAATTACATGCGGAGCTTGCAAAGTCGTGGAGCAGCTCCGTTTTCAGCCAGGACCCGTTCACGCGTCTCCACCTCTCTGGCGTCGGTGGGCGGCGCCACTGAAGAGGCTACTCCTCCATCCCCGGTCGAGGACTTCGGTAGCAGCACACCTTTGTCCGCCCTCCGCGAGATGGCGTTCCAAGCCTGTGCTCCCGTCTAAGGCCTGCAGGCGACTTCCGCCTATGTTGGCGCGCCTATTCCGCCGCCCGGCCAAGCGCATCTGCTCTGCACTCAATGGCGTTTACAGATCCTACAAGCAGACCTTCTTCGGAGTGGGATGAGAAAGGCAGGCACCCAGAGGCTGTTACTGATCTCGGCCGCGACAGACCTCGCCCTGCCAGCTACCAAAGCTGCAGCCCAAGCTCTAGGGAAGTGCATGGCCTCGCTGACTGTGACCGAGAGACACTTATGGCTAACACTAGCCGACATGGGAGAAGCAGAGCTCCACGTTCCTCAACGCACCGCTCTCTCCAACCGGTCTCTTCGGCTCCGCGGTGAGTGGCATTGTTGACCGCTTCTCAGAAGTCCAGAAAGCCACCCAAGCCATGAACCTCTTCCTGCGGCGTCGCTAAGCTCCTCTGCAGGCGCTCACGTGATCAGCCTCCTGCACGAGCCTCTTCACAGCGCCCAGTTCAACAATCTCCAGACTTCTCAGCGTCGACAGAGCGGCCGCCCTCGATCAGCTCAGACAGCCGCCGCAGACCGCCTCCCCAGCGGGCCTCGATCTAAGGTAGCGCTGAAACCCGAGCAGCGAAGTCTTCCTAACTGTGTTGAACAAGCGGCGGCTCAGTCCGCCTGCGGCGGACCACTGTCAAAGCTTTACCCCTGTCAGTCCCCTTCTCTCAGGCTACTACAGTGGTGAATTTAGCAGCCAACAAGCGGTGACACTGCCCGCTTGCCTGCACTCAAGCGCCGTTTTCACGGCGACCCAAATAAATCTTGTAAAGAGCAAACATGTCTTATGTGTAGAAAAAGTGCCCACAACCCAGTGTTAGCCCCTACACACAAGCATAACACATCCGTGCCCCTATCAGACGCAGCTCTCATCAAGCGATTCTGAACAGCTCGGCGTCAGAGTCAATGAAGAGCCCACAAATGCGTCTTGGCGCCCATTCTCTGCCGGCTCTGTCACTACGACCAGCCCTATGTGTAGAAAATGTGCCCACAATCCAGTGTTCACTTCTGCACACAAGCACTGCATGTCTCGTGTCCCCACCAGAACGCAGCTCACATAAAGCGATTCACGAACAGCTCGGCGCTAGAGTCAATAAATCGCCCGCAAATGCGTCTGTAGCGCCCATTCTCTGCCGGCTCTGTTACACGGCCAGCAACCATTCCTCTGTGTGTAAGTCCGTGCCCATGACTATGCTTAGCATCACGTAACAGATGTGACTCTTTCCCCATTCATTCCAATCGGAAGTCACTCACAAAACAGCCTGTTCATGCTGTCTGCGAGCAATCATGCATGAACACACTAAAGCAGCTCACACATTTTGTTCAGCGCTCTGTGTGCGACAATCAGAGCGAATTGGCCATTCACCCTCTAGCGTTACGCTTCAAAGCGTGGGAAGCTATTCAGGGATATCCAAGTGGGTGTTAAGCACAATACAACAGGGCTATTTGCTACAGTTCGATCGCCGCCCCCTCGCTTCAGAGCGGCTCGAAACCACTGTGAACACGGAAGCAGCGTGCATGCTTCGTTCAGAAATAGCAAGCCTTCTGTGCAAAAGGGCCATAGAAAAAGTGCCACCCTCTCTGAGCGAGTCGGGGCTTTACAGCCGTTATTTTCTTGTTCCCAAGAAAGACGGCGGCCTCAGACCCATATTAGATCTCAGGGTTTTGAACAAGGTGCTTGCAAAAGACCGTTCAAAATGCTTACAATCAGGAAACTCCTCGCGCATGATGCGCCAGGGGACTGGTTTATTTCTCTCGATCTGAAAGATGCATACTTTCAGATTCAGATAAATCCCGTCACAGGCCATTCTTGAGATTAGCCCGGCGGCCAGGTTTATCAATACACCGTCCTTCCGTTCGGCCTGTCCTTAGCACCCGTACTTTCACGAAGTGCATGGATGCGGCTTCGCACCCCTCTTGAGTCAGGGTTTCGCGAATTCTGAACTATTTGGACGACTGGCTGATTATGGCTCAGTCACATATGGAGCTTCTGTCTCACAGAGCAGTTCTCCTCAGCCATCTGAACAGTTTGGGTCTTGCAGTCAATTGGACCAAGAGCTCACTACAGCCCAGTCAGACCATTTCCTTCCTGGGAATAGAACTAGACTCCGTGGCAATGGCGGCTCAGCTTATCTACACAGCGCGCGCGCCGTGTTCAGCGACTAGCGCATCTTTTCAGATGAACAGCCTCACGCCTCTGAAGAAATTCCAGAGAGTGCTAGGTTACATGGCCTCAGCGCAGCAGTACTTCAGCTGGGTTTACTGCACATCGCCCGCTTCAGCATTGGCTAAACACCACGGCGTCTCGCCGGGCTTGGGCCTGAGCCGCCAGCCCATCAAGGTGACTCAGACCTGCATATCAGCTCTGCAGCCCTGGACAGTGGCGAATGGTATCAGCGGGGAGTGACAATGGGAGCTGTATCTCGCCCGAAAAGTCATCTCGACAGGCGGCGTCCAACGCGGGTTGGAGCGCGGTCTCGCGAGAGCTCTCGGTTTTCGGCCTATGGTCAGTTCAGGAAAAGCTCCTTCACATAAATTGTCTGGAAATGATAGCGGTCGAGTGCGGCTTCGTCGTTTCTCCCGGTCATTCAGGGTCACCGCGTCCTGGTTCGTTCGGACAACAGATCTGTGGTATCCTACCTAAACCGTCAGGGCGGTGTCAGATCAGGAACCTCTTCCATCTGACAAAGCGCATACTGAGTTGGTCCCAGTGCCACCTGCGCTCGCTGAGGCGGCGCGCGTGCCAGGCCACCTGAGCGGCGGCCGGACAGACTGTCCAGAGACAATATTCCCCAGGGGAATGGTCCTGCACGCTCAAACAGTCCAGGCGTTATGGCACCTATTCGGCAGAGCAGAGATAGACCTCTTTAGCGTCCAAAGAGAACTCTCACTGCCCAGTATTTTTCTCAGCGAGGGCAGCTGGCCCAGGACTGGCCCAGGCGCCCGCTTACGCCTTCCCTCCGTCTCGCTATTGCCACAGGTAATGCAGAGGATCAGGAAGCAGCGTCACTCGGTGCTCCTCATAGCCCGGCGTTGGGAGAATCAGACATGGTTCCGGAGCTTACGCGGCTGTCACTGACAGCGCCGTGGCCCATCCAGTGAGAGCAGATCTCCTCTCTCAAGCTCGCGGCACAATCTGGCATCCCCACCCAGAGCTGGGGCTGCATGCGTGGGTGATCAGCGACTACCCGTCGCTCTGCCAGAAGGAGTAATAAACACCATCATACGCGCTAGAGCCCCTTCCACGAGAAGACTCTATGCGTCAAAATGGTCTGTGTTCTCAAAATGGTGCACCGACAGAGACCTGGACCCACGGACATGTGGGGTGTAAGTGCGCTGCTCGTATTTCTACAAGAGCTGCTGGATGAGGGCAGATCCCCATCCACGCTCAAAGTGTATGTGGCGGCCGTTGCGGCGTTAGCTGAACCCTGCACGGCCAGTCATGGGAGTAAAGCGAGCTGGTCATCCGGCTTCCTCAGGGAGCTAGAAGGATGAACCCCGCGCCCCCATCGGTTCCTATCTGGGATCTTTCTATAGTTCTCGAAACTATGAAAGCCCCCCTTCGAACCACTTCAATCCGTGGATTTGAAATACCTTTCACTCAAAACCGTTTTCTGACTGCCCTGTCATCAGTCAAGCGTGTGGGAGACCTTCCGCAGCTGTCTGTCAGCTGCGTGTCTTGAGTTTGGACCAAGTGACTCCAAGGTCATTTTAAAGCCTAGACACGGCTATGTTCCCAAGGTGATCGGTACTCCTTTCAGAGCACAGGTCATTTCCCTATCGGCTGCCAGCACCGGATAGCGAGCGGCGCCAATCTCCTTTGCCCGGTCAGAGCACTGAGATTGTATACTGCAGCTCCGCTGCTTTCAGGCGCTCGAGCAGCTTTTACGTTTTAGTTGGGGCGCGCAAAGGTCTCGCCGCCTCGAAACAGACACTATCTAGATGGATAGTGGGCGCTATTGCTGCTGCATACGGCGTCAAAAGACCTGCCATGCCCGTTGGGCATTAGGGCTCACTCCACTAGAGGCATGGCATCCTCGTGGGCATGGTCCAGCGGAATTTCCATTCACGACATATGTGTGGCAGCGGGATGGACTTCCCCTCCACCTTTGTCAGATTTTACAATATGGAAGTGCCCGCTCTGCAGGCAAAACTACTAGCGGTTTAATACGCTACAGCTCCCTGGTGAGCTGCACTGATGGGACACATTCCACACAGACCCGGCACCGCCGCTCTGTCGATTCCGTCCTACTATGTGCTTATGTATTACACAATCAATGACCGCATTCTTGCCGGCCAAATATTATTTCCCCACTCATAAGGGCTCCCGGGTCCCCCTTAATTCCCTGGGGCTTATACAGTGGATGCTTGGCGCGCGGCGTTGACAATGGGTTCCGTGGCGTAAGCTAGCTTACATATCTGAGAGAACCTCTGTAAGAAAGCGTGTCGGTTACCTAGCGTAACCTCGGTTCTCTCTAGATGAGGAGCAGTATTGCGTAGCCGACGTACTTTCAGCGCCACGGCGACTTTTAAGCTTCAGTCAATGAAAACCAGGGTTCCAGCCTACGAACTACAGCTTATATGCACTCTAGTCACGCCCTTTTTGGCGGGCTTTGATGCAGTGGCGTGGGCGCCTCTCATTGGATCGCGAGTTAGCCCAAGCTCGTCTATAGGCTGCAGCAGTTGCCGCAGAGCAACCTATGAGCTCGCTAGCTAGCCCGCTCAAGGTCTGCAGCTGCCGCACTGCGTTGACAATGGATACAAAAATTAAGGATAATTTTTTGGCTTCAATATCTCAGAAAAGATGAATCTTTCCCGTAGCGTAAGCTAGCTTACGCAATACTCGTTCCCTCATCTAGAGAGAACCGAGGTTACGTTAGGTAACCGATACGTTCCTCAACAACAATGACCACATGGATAAATACATGGGGAAAAAAGAGGTAAAAGTTACAATTCTAAGTTGTTTCCAAGTATTCACTGAATGACTATTAGATACATCGCAAACAGTTATGGGTTGAGACAGGTGGGATGTGTCCTCATCACATTTTGAAATAGCTTTCATCAGGTATGTGTATAAACAAGATGAAACATGATTAGGAGTTTCTATTTCATCTATGTGTGTTTTGACTGGTGATTCGGTGCTGGAACGTGTTATTTTGAATGTTATGACAAATGTTTGTTGCGGCTGTTATCAGCGTTGTTTAGTGTCTGCAGGTTTTCCTCAGCTCACGCTCTTTTCCATGTCCTCCATTGTGATGGTCTTCTTTGGTGTGTTGTTTGTGTGTATGTAGAGTGTGTGTGTTGTCTTTTTTTAGTCTCTTTTCTCCCTCTCTCTTAATCGCTCTCAGGTGTGCGGTAAGCAGGTGAGCTGATTTTTGATGGCGTGCAGTGTTTCCTCCCTATATAAAATTAGTGTTTAATGGCTGGGTTGTGTAATGGGAGATGGGCATTCGTGAGCTGTGTCATCTCGTTCACGGGTGTTCAGATGCATATTAAAATCTTTCCGGGTTCCTGCTGCTCGAGTGGAGAATTTGTGATTGTTACTGTTTTTGGTATACAGAACTGTCATTTTATTATTTTATTAAAATAAAAAGTTATATTTGGGCAAATTAGAATCCAAAACCTCTGAAAGCTAAAGGCAAATATTTACCACTAGATCAATCAGTCATATTCTTAATCAAAGTGCTGATCTATGTGTTCATCTGCTGACTAACAAAATCCAAAGACTGATAGTGGCAGATGTAGAGATGGAATAACCATATTATATGAAATATTACGTGTTTACATCTGTCATTAAAAATGACTGTTGATTGAAATAGGTAACTTTTTTTTTTACTGTGCATAGCATAATAAATATTATTGTTTTTGCAGCACAGACCCCGACCATCCCCCTATTCAATAAAAATATTTTTATTAAAACCTAACTTTGTGTTAATTTTCACTTTCAAATGGCTTATTACAGCTGTAAAAAGGTGATAGGCCTACAGGACCTTATTAGCAGAATAACATGGGATATGCATGCATTTTCCATCCATGTGTACACTTAACAAAAAAAAAAAAAAGAAAAAAAAGAAATTGGCCTGCATAAGGTGACATTTAGTCAATAGGATAAGCTTAGGGACATGGGTATAATAGACAATGTCTTGCTGCTCTGGAGATTTGTTACTTATTTTTTCAAATGCCAAAGAAAATAATAATAATATTGACAAATCAGTAGCAAAATGGTTTCTATGGGGTTTCTGTGGAAATGCAGTTGTATCAAAAATGTATGGATATTTGTAATTTGATAGTGACTTAATTTAATGAACTACTACTTGTTGCAATGAATGTTTTGTACCTCCATCCCTACGACTCCACCTTGGCTCCACCCCTCGAGCCTCTCACCTCCGATTTTTGTTTATTTTGTTTAATAAACAGCACTTGGGTTCATCACTCCATTGTCTTCATCCTTGCCAGCAACGTTACACCATTGCCTACTTATTTATTACTTATTTATTTGTGGTGGTTCTTGAAATTGAAACATGATTGTAAGCAACTTAATGATAAAAAGTAAATTGATTACACAATTGCAACTATTTACTTAATTAATAAAAATGTTTGCTTCTTTTAATTTAATGGAAATAAAGCATTTTCAAGATATTTGTAACTTGTGTATTATAATATATTTACATAACAATAATAATAATAAATATAGCTGCAAGCAGCGATGACGTGCCCAAGCACCATGGGTCCATTTCTACTTGGTGGCTTTCGGAAAACAAAGCATGATAGACACAGCAACAACTCAACATTAATGTAAACATGGATCCTAAACATACAATGTGTAATAGATATATGCCACCATTCCATTTTGACTACAACTTCATGTAATTTAATCCACTGCCATGACAACATAACTAAAGTGACATTTGCTTTCACAAGTTGGTGGCGCTATAGTTTAGGATGAGCTCCCAGCCCTGACGGTTTTTAAAGCTGCATATCTCAGCAACTACATCCTGAGTAAAAACAGCATGAAAAAGTTAATTTCTGAAAACATCATATTGGAGGTTGAACACACAGTCTGAGGCACACTACCTAGGTCAATACCGAATGGACGGCTAGGCTTAAATGCAAGAGGTTTTGGTGCCTGTGAATTGATATCAGAGTACGAGGGATAAGAAACAGAGTCAGGGAAGCGTTTACTGTACGCTTTCTAGCTGACTTGGGACCAGTGCGAGAATGGCTAGCCATACCCAAAATAATAAGAGTAACAGTGTTAGTGTTACTGTGAGTATCAGACATAAAATAAATAGAAACAAACAATACACACACATTCATATACACCCAGTTTAGGGCTGCACGATTTTAGCAAAAATCACAATTGTCAATTATTGCCTTTGATTTTGTAATCGTGATTATTAATGTCCATTAAAATAGTAAGAAAGCAACCGTGTGGTTCTTCGGAGAAGCAGATTTCAATGGTGGATATGAGCTGCACTCCAGTTTCTTTTAAGCATTATATTGTATTGCATTTTATAGTGTAATAATGTTTGTTAAGGTAAGGTAAACAAAACATATTTTAAATGGACATTTATGGTATGGAATAAATTAAATTATTGCTAAATAACTGCTTAAATTATTAGTTCACGTACAGTAAATAATTTGGCATTTTCAATATTCAAACTTATTAACAGCCGATTTAAATCGACCAAGTTACTCTGTCCAGTTAGAACTTTCATGGAGAGACAGGAGACCATTCATCCCATTAGATCTTCAATGGTGATCTTGTTCATGTAAGATCATCATTAGATAATTTTTGGCCTCAGCAGTTGCACTTTGGTAATTAAAAACAGTCATTTGATTTTGGGGTTTTAAATCTGCTAATACAAGCTGCGTGGCAAATGGGTCTTATTAGAGCAGATGTGATAAATATATTCCTGAAATATACTATTCATGCCATATTCTTTATGTTGGCTATATCTCCAAAACACACTTAGAACAGTTAAGCTGACGCTCCGCACAATGTTCTGCATTCTCACGAATGCTCTAATTAAAAACAAAGCTGTCTAATTAGCATAATAAATCAATTATTTACACCGTGTCGGTGCCTTGATTAGAACGGTAGCATTTTAGTTTCGTCGTGTTGCTCATTTGCAGTGTATTTAACATTTAAAGGGTTGCAATGGTATGAGATTTTCACGGTATGATAACCTTCTCAGAAAATATCACGGAATACGGTATTACACAATTAGTATTATCAGTGAAAACAGAAGGGTTATTTTATTTATTTATGTATTTTGAGCAAACACTTTATTATAATTGAAACTTGAAACCATTTATTTTATTGAAGTATGTGTAAAAAAGTCTCCCTTTTGAAAATAAAATAAATAGAAAAAAATAAGAAAGCTAACAGAATTATCATAAACAGAATTATAAACATGATAAAAAATAGCATGTATAACTATAACTAAAGCATGTTAGTTTACATGTTAAATTAACTACTAAATGAATAATAACATCATCTGTGTGAGCTTTTGAAGTAATGTCCTATGATTATTAACATTTAACATATACTGTAGGTGCGTGACAGCACAACCAGACTACTCCTGTCTGTACCTTTAACTCAGTGGTTCTCAACTGGTTCTGCTTCAGGACACAGATTTTACATTGGACATCAAGTGTCGACCTGCCATAAATTAAACATAACCTGTATTAAATGTATCCTGGGTCGCATTTCCTTTTATGTTGCATAGTTTTGTTCATGGTTTTCCAGTACAAATTATTATTTTTGTTGTTGATGTCAACAACAAAATCTACAGGAAGTTGTCTCTCCCCCTTTTAAAAATGTAAGAGCATATTTACTTATATGAGCCCATCATTATACCATTCGTTACCTAATATTACATATTTATACACAGAAGGAAAGGCTCCTCATTACCATGGTTAGGTCAGTCTGCTAGTCTTATATAATAGCAATAATAAAAATAAATTAATGTATTTATGAAAAGAAAATACTAGCTGAAACACATATTGATACTTTAACTACAACTGTCACTGTTGATATAAAATGAGGTCTAATAGATTCTACCTTTAGATTGTTTCAAATTAAACTATAACAGTCAAAATATAACAGTTACTTTTACTCATGTAAAATCCTGAAACAAATTTGTAAAGGTGATGTGTGTAATTATTATTATCATTATTATTATTATTTGGCCATAGCGGTTGCTCTTTTCCTCCTCAGTGCTGTTTGGCAGATCAGGGCTACCTACTGTTGAGAGATTCGACTTGACTTCCTCCATAATGCTTTAAACTAGAAAAGTCTCACTAGAATTGAAATTGGTCGCATCAGTTTTGAGGTCTGCGCTCCGCAGAAACCTGGTTGTTGCACACGTGTGCCAGGGGTGGGCAACTATTTTGGTAGGGGACCACATCGGCCTTCAAGAAGTGCATAGGGGGCTACATTGTATTACTTTTGAGATACAGTGTTCTGCTTTGATTTGGTTTTTGTATCTATTAAGCCCAGAAATAGTTGTGTACTCAATTTTCCGAAGTGTATCTGTGACTAGTGAGACTATTCTGCAATTGCCTAAAGTATTACAAAGCTCTACAAAGGTACTTTTCTATCAGGCTTTAAAAAAACTGAATAAAGGCTGAGCTTATAAATGTATTTTGCCATATCTACTTCCCTGTTAATTTATTATTCAATTGAACACTTTCTTCATCAGGTGTCTGTTTTAATAATAATAAAAACATACATTTATAGAACTTTTAATGTTTGTCGCAAAGCGGGCGAGTTTACTTCTTTTTTTCTAAAACATTACCCGTTTACATGCTTAAAGGGTCATGATTTGGGTCTCCTCAATGGTTTGCCTTTCAGAACACAGGCTGCATAACTATGATAAATGATTACTGCAAGAGTTAGATTAACAAACAGGTGCTAAGGGACTTCAACATTTCTAAATTGCACAAATAAAGAAACATTTACATATTCGTCTCTGGCTTGCTTTTGCTCGTATGTCAATAATTACTCCTCTGTGTGTCAATGATGCCTATATCTAATTTTATATTTAATTTAATCACGGAGAAGTTTTACCTGCAAAATTAGTAGCACCAAACATCACAAGCAGGACACAGAGTAGCCGTATAACACTACCTTGAGCAGAATATTGCACTACAGATCGCTAAATTGATAGAAAAAGTGCACTCGCGTGCATGGTTACCAGAATATTTCCAATTTGCGCAAGTATAAATCTGGGGGTGTTGCACCTCTTATCTGGCAACCCTGAGCATGTTAAACGCTTGTGGAGACAAGTTAGGTCCCAATGCAAGTTAACTGAAATATCCAATGAAAAAACAAACACTTTTACGATAAATGATCCAGCCCGCGGGCTGTAAATTGCCCATGTCTGCTTCAGCTGTTTGAGAGATTATCATTAAATCAGCCTCGGCAGTCCTAAATAGTCTATCACTTGGGCGGCCGCCGAAATATCTTCAATGGGAGAACCATGTCATTGTTCTTTCCCTGCTGTCAGCGACCCAGTCCAAATAGACCAGTTGAGAAACACTGCTTTAACTCACACACACACACTCACTTATGTCAGAACCCCTCGCCTTGCTTCTCTCTAACATTTTCTCCGCTGCGTGTGTGTGTGTGCACGCGCGTGCATGTGACGCAAGTTGACAAGTCTGACAGGCAGACAAGGAGGAAAGGAGATGCGCACACGCATGTGAGAATCTCCGTCCGGTTGCATTTCTTTCTACCAATCATATGTGCCTTTAGCTTATATTTTCATAGGTATCTGGCAGATTTCAGAAATAAAATCGGTGATTGGACGGTGAAGACACTGAGACAGGAACCATGGGAATAATTGTTCCCAAATTTGAATGCTCCGGCTGGAAAAGGTTAAAGGTTCTAATCCGTCCATATACAACTATATGTTTTAATTAACAAAGATTGTATTCGCACCTCAGTTGATGTATATATTGTTTGCATTTTTTTTATGGGATTCGACTGCAAAAGACCTCAACCAGCTCATGAACTCAGTCCCCGCCCATTCTGGACTCAGACTCAGAACTGTTGGGAATCATTCAACAATGGAGCTTGAATGTCCTCTATTGGAAATTTCTTGTAATTGCCACTCAGAGAATTAATAGACAGTGGATTAAACATGGGTTTTCTTGTATTTTTACATTTAAGTTGATATTTTTACAATATTTTATTTATATAAAATTTTATACATATGTTTATTAACATTAAACTTTATAACATTAAATTTTTTCTCAAATATAATAGGGATTTTTCAACGTCTGTTAAAAGTGACACACTTCCTTCCACCAGTTGGAGGTGCTACGACCGTGACCCACATTAGTCACATCAAAGTGATTAGCCAGCAAGGACAAACATTTGGCTCAATTTTGATGGTTTTAATTTTCTGCACGCAAAAGATACAAGACTATTCCTTATTCCATTTTTTTTAAGTTATTTTGTCACTTCACCATGACAACGCCGTTCGATATATGAAAAATACCTTCGCAATTTAGCATCGTCAATGTCCTGGCATGATGTCGCCCACATTTGGTACCTGTAACATTAAATCTCTGGGAGGAGTATTTCAAATTCCTCAGCATGCCTTTTTCAAACAATCCAATATGGCCAACTTCCTTTAGGGCAGAGCCTATGACTGTCAACGCGAAAGTTGTCTGGCTTGATGAGATCTATATGTGTACAAAGTTTGGTGACTGTACCTCAAAAGGGATGTGCTAGATAGCCCCCCGAACATGCTCATGTTCTAGGTGGCACCGAAGAGCCCCTTCTGCACCCCCCCACCTGTAACTCTGCCACGCCCTAATGGCCAGCGACTCTGATTTCAAGAGTTTTCACGCATGTTATATACTCCAAAAGTACCGCAAACCTTGAAAAGAAGAATTAATCCTTAGAAGAACAATAGGGCTCTGCACTTTCAGTGCTTGGGCCCTAATAATGTCAGCAATAATAATAGTACCAATAATACTAGGATAGTTAAAGCAACATTTTGGCACCCCCAAAAATAAAACTCAACAAATGAGTTATTTTATAACCCAATTTACTGGGTAAAATTTGCTACACAATGAATTGGGTTAAAATAACCCAACAATGGGTCGGTGATATATCAACCCACCATTGGGCTATGTGTTGGGTCATTTTTAACCCAACTGATTTTAGTGAGTAGATCCACCCCTGGGTAGACATTTTCTGAGAAAGGATGATTTGTTTCACACTGAGAAGAAGAGGGTTATTTTGCTTGGGAGTGACATAAACTCCATCTGTAATTCCAATTCATCACTCATTATGAATGCCCTTCATTCAAAGGTGGTGATTCCACTGTACACCCACTGTAGGTCATTAAGCCTTCAAATATGACAAAAGGAACAGAAAAAACTTGACCTGATGTGAAACAAATTACTAAAGTTTTTCACAGTGCTGGTAAGTTGGTGTTTATACATGTTGAGGGGCTCTCACATGACTTGCGTCAGTGCCGCCGAATACATTTAAGTCTATGAAGTGACTTCACACCAAAGTGTTTTTCACACACATTTTTGGTTTACAAGTGATGTCTTACAGAGTAAAAAGCAACAAGAAATATTTTAAAACTGTCCACATTCATGAAGCGATGTAAATGTTTTACATTTTTTATTTAATTAAATATAATTGTATCATTTCCAGGTATCCAAAGACCACAGTTATTGAACTACAGTAATTACATTCGCCAAGAAAATGCTAAGACCTTAACAGAAACCAGTCCTCTTTTTACTTTCTGAAATCAAAGTAATTACATTTTTTCTCTTCCAAATACACGTTTTCAATGTTTATTGTGCACACCTCCTGCTTTCTTGCATGGCAAGCTTGTAAAATCACCCCTCCGTGATGCTTTCTTCAACGCTAGTCACGTTGGGTGCTTTACAATGAAGAAAGGACATTATTGAAACTCAACATTACTAATATTATTATAGGTACTATTGATGTCTTTTTATTAAAATCTTGCTGATATAATAATACAGTAGATCTGCTTTGTTCTTATAATGCTAAAACATACTGAAGTCAGTAGATTTGAAGACATGCAAAATTTTGATAAAGAAGGTAAGGACATTATTATAACTCATTATTATTAGACAATTATAGTTTCCTTTTTGGATGAAAAGTCATGTTTGGCATTTCACAAACTGAAGGAAAATAATATATATATAATGGGTTTGCATCCCTGAAAATGAATCTGCTATTTTTGTGTAACTGATATGACTGGAGTTTTTTTTTACATATTTCTAAACAAATATGTGTAAACATTTTTTAGTTAGCAAAAACTTACTGAGTGCACTTTTTAATTAATATTATTTTATTTTATTTAACCTAAAAAAAGGGATCATATTGCCTCGGGAAATGCAGAATATAGTGCACGAATCGCATTGATTATTTTGAGTCGCATTGATTATTTTTACTCTGGTTTATGGTGTTCATTTGTGTATTTATTTATTTTTTTTAGCTTGACAGATCTGAATCACTACTCACAGCACATTATGAAGAAAAAAATAATCGGCATTGTATGTTTCACGCAAGAAAGAAAGCAATTTGATTTGGAGCAACATTAAGGTGAGTAAATAATTAAATAACTGAGCAATATTTGTGTGACATTCCTTTAAAATAAAGCAATAAGACACAAGGGAGGCCCTGCATCACAGTGACTGCACCACAAGAGAGGGATGTTCAACATGCAACAGCATGAAGGAGAATATGATTAAAGGCACCAAAAATAATTATTAATAATAATCAGAATAAACAATTTATCCAATTAATACAGTAATATAGTAGGGATGCACCGATCCGATACCTGGATATGTGTCTGCTCCAATACTGACTTTTTTAAACTTATCGGGTATCGGTCCGACGAGCCCGATCCAAATCTGATACTGTGTGTTAGTCATGTTCATTACTGTCAAGCTCCAAAAATAACATAAAAGAACCATTAAAACACAATTAAAGTAGTTCATATGACTCGTACATTTTATTCAAAGCCACTTGAAGATGTGCGATAGCTCTGTGAATCATGTGTTTTATAAGTAAATATATAAAATGCATACGCATCTTCAGCACATTATTGAATGGTGCTGCTCTACACACACGTGCGGCTATTTTTAGAATTCACACAGTGCATAATATTTCATGAAAATGCTCAATAGGTGGTTCACTCATATGCATTTAGAACGGCACCGGAGGTGCATTTTTACCAGAATTTGAATAAGCAGCATATTAAACTTCTGTGAACTTTCCTACAAACAGGCACAGACTTCCTGTAGATTTCAGAATGTCAAAATAAAAGTGTGAGGGTTTAAAATTTAAAGGTGTCATGGAGGCAGATATATCAATTCAGTAGCAGGATTTATTGAACAGATGATTGAAACAGTGATGTAAACATTGTGAGTAAATCCAGTCGAGCAGAGTGGCAAACAGCAGGTGAGTAATATGCAGAAAGGTTATAGACAAAATGAACAGATAACTCACAACAGTCTTATGATACCTGCAGGCAATAATGAAGACACAGGTATATCTGACATAGTAGAAAGGTCTGGAGTCTCAGAAATTCTATCGATAAGAACAGACAAAGTGTTTGGGTGAAAGTGGGGTATATATATACAGTCCTTGATTAGCCACTAATGATATGCAGGTGCATGTATTCAAAACTCAGGGGAGAGTGAGCGCTGTGGCAGTGAGGAAAAAGAGAGAGAGAGACCGGTGGATCCGTGACAAAAGGTGCATGATTGAGATACATTAATTTAAATTAATATATAATATATTATTATTATCATTTGTTTACAAATTATAATAATATTTAAGTTGAATGGTTTCCAAAAAATAACTGTGTGAATGAAAAGTGAGCTGACATCTTACAACTAAATTGAACAGATCCAAGGTCCAGATACAAGTTGAAAAATGTTTGCACAAAAATAAACTTTTCTACTGATGACTTTTACTGGAATTACTGTTAATTTTGCTGCTTCATTATCCATTATACTAGTTAAAAATAGAGTGTTTCTTAATTAGCTATACATTTATATTGAAATAATGTGTAGTTAGAGGTTTGTGTTTCTTTACATATTAAAGAGCACACCCAATTAGTTCAACACAATAATGTAAATATATTCTAAACTGAATATGCAAAAAAAAAAAAAAACATTGGTATCGGATCCGGATCGGTATTGGCCGATACTGAAATTTCTGATATCGGAATCAGAACGGAACAGAAAAAGTGGTATCGGTGCATCCCTATAATATTGTAACAAATGCGGGAAGCAGGAGAAGGCAGACAGGGGTTGCGGATCCAAAAGCAGGTTTTATTAACAAACTAGCAAAATAAACAAACACAAGAACAAAAGAACAGTCCACGATGGGAAAAACTTAACTAAACATAAACGAACACACAGCTGGAAGAATGAACACGAAGGGCAGGAAACAAGGGCAAATGCACAACAAGAAACCAGACATGAACATTCAACAATCGACAGAGAGTGAACAAAAAGCAGGGCTTAAATACACAGGGAGTGATGACTGGATTAGACACAGGTGAGAACCATGATGAGTGCAGGCAGTGAGGGAGGCCGAGAATTGTGGGAAATGTAGTTTTAGACAAGGACAGTGAAACACGGGGCGGACAACAAGGAAAACGTGACATGGAGCGTGAACGGTGATGGGTGAAATGGAAAACACGGAGCAGACAAGGAAACATGACGTGAACGTGAATAGTGAGACACAGAACACAGGGTAGACAACAGAGGAACGTGACAAATATAGTTCATCATTATCTTAACTACAGGCTTTATCCTAACTACACTTGCCATGCAACAAAGCAAGTCATTTTACACTTGCTTCAAATCATCCAATCAGAATTTAGAGTCAGATCTATCCATTTTATAATGGAACTATTACAAGTAATATACCAAGAGTCAAGCTATGTGGCACCATCTAAATCAGACAAAATGTCAATATTCATCCTATACCATGCCACCATTTCTTCAAAATCATGCACAAAAAAAGCACAGATCTCTTTTGTTATACCTTCTCCACAGCTTTGAACACAATCATTGTGTGAGAAAAACAGATTATCTGCAGAATCAGTCTTGCTGTTTATGTATTTTCTCAGAGATCAAGACAAGACTCAAAGATATACAGTACTCTACTGCAATATCTATTTTCAGTGGACTTCAGCTCACTGCCAAGCCCAGAATGCTTCAGAGGAAGAGTGATCCAGAGGTCTTGGCATCTTGTAGAGTCACCATTATTGAGAAAACTCAAAATCTCTGTGACATTTGATGCTAGCCCTAAAGGCGCATCCTTAACACCAAGGCAGCTGCACCCCACCAGAAACATCAAGGTCCTCTTGTATTCTCCACACAGTCTAGCATGATCTATTTCCAGAGATCGGGGTGCCTCAACATAACGCAACACATGTCGAGTCTATCTCATCTTCAAATATCACTGGTGCCTTTAGTCTGTCAAAACAAGTGAATAATGAATCCATCTTTTATTATTATTAGGATTAAATGGGCACAGTCCAGACAGTGATAACCACAATTACACCCCGGCGTATGGAAAAGAAGGACAATGACTAAAGTTCAATGACACCACATCAGAAGGGAAGGTCATTATGGGAAGATTAAGTTATGTTTCTCCAGAGCAGCCATGTTGCACTTTGGATTCAATGAGGGCTTCATAAATGAATAATTGTGGTCCGTAATCCTAGAGCCAGTGATCTAGCAAGGAATGGCCTCTGTCCACTCATTAAGGAAGGAACTATTAAGAGTAAAATTGAAGGTTGAAGAAGAATGAAAAACCATCAACCTCTTTTAGTGACCAGCAGAATGAGCCTTGTGAGCCTTTCAAATGATAAAATTGTGTAATAAAGCTACATGTTTTTCTCAAAGCGGAAAAAGTCATTTGCTTAACTATGAAAGCAGTTTAACTAGAATTCTAAAAAAAGAAAGACAAAAAAAAAGTCAACACTAAACTCACAACACCAAGATATTGACTATGGGAAAAATCTGTGGTCATGTAATTAAAAAAAAAAAAGGAATCTGGTGTATGCAATGAGGAAATATTTTTTTATTTTAATAAATATTAATTTATTTATAATTTATTTTTACACAGGTGATATGGCTTAACCAACCAGAAAATTTTTTCTCTCACTCTGAACATGGGTCCCCTGTCAAACACAGTCCTGTCTGCGAGCTAGGATAAAATAGTTACACCATTACGGATAGAATACCCCGTAAAAAGCAGAAAATATAATACAGTAAATAATGATAAATAAAGAATTCTAAGTCTACATTGTAGTTCAAAGATGCACTATACAAAATACATACAAGCACAAACATGTTAATAGAGGATACCTATACTTTCTTAAACAGTAAATGTAATACGTTTTTTTTTTTTTTTTTGTATGAACAAAATTCCATTATTGAGTGAGTACATGATAAAAAATAAAAATAAATAAATACAAAAAATGAATGTTCAATACAACCTCCTTGCCTGACCCTGACTAACTGTGGTATGCCTACAAAAATGATCAGCATTTTGAGCTGTCAGGTCAGATTTGGTGCAAAATCTCAGGCTTATGTCATTCATCCTTGTGTCTTTATGTCGTGTCCGTAAACACATATACGATGTAATGGCTGTTGTGTCTTCTGGCTGGGGAAGCTACACCGTTCAGTCAGACACCGTCACACCATTCAATACAACAAAATGGATGGATGTGTATCTGTTAACTGTTTGGCAAAGTTGTTTTGGTTTTTAGGTACATTACTTGGAAATGTATAAATGCATTAATTCTTTCAAAATATGTAAATAAGAGTGTTGTTTATTCTCCTCAAAGCAAGGAATATTATGGTTATAAATATTTAATCGAATAACATATTATCAACCATAAAATATCACATCATGACCGGTTCTGCAGGTGAAAATATTGGAGTCAAGATCACAGGCAAAGCAAGTAACCTCAAACCATAAGTTTCATCGATTTACCGAAACAACTCACGTAAAGTGTTATTCCGCAAGTTGCTTGTAATTTTAAGTTTCAACAACATATGACGCTAGAAAGTAAAAAGTTCTGTAGGGCTGCTTTACCTCATTCTGAGTTTGCATTTTAGTCAAACTTAAAGAATGCAGTGTTCGTTGACCTAATGCAGCATTTCCTTTCCTCCCAAACTTGCTTGTTTGCAACATTCTGCCTTCTCAGACACTTGCTCACTTGTGCATTCGGGACTACGTAAACATCATACAATGATACCAAACGTTTTGGCCATTAATGTCTTTGAAAAAGAGTATTTAATCCCAGTAACTCAAGCTGGATGTTGTCCACATGCACAAATAATAATAATAATAATAATAATAATAATAATAATAATAATACATGCATAGAGCAGCAAGCCTCCTGTCATCAGCAAGTGTTATTTCACAGTCTGTCTGAGGCAGTTTGTCGGTTAACCTACAAAATGCCTTTGTATCAGCCACACAGCATTCTGATTTATTGCAAAATGGCATGAGAGAACGCAGTGAGCCTTACCAGGAGAGAGATGTTTAAGCAGCATCGATTTGCTCAAGCCAGCAGCTGTGGCCTCTAACACTACATCAATGATAGCAAAAGAGCCACTGAAATCTCCCACGCAGAATCACAAAGAATGGGAAAAACAGATGACATCCTGTCAGATGTTTCATTTTTCATGAAAACTGATTATTATTATTATTTTCTGATAACTTAGGATAATAGACATTTAACTTCCCCAGAGTGTCTCAGTGCTGGGGGAAAAGACAAAATCTCTTGTGATTTTGTATGCTTCAACAAGTTATGTTTCGAAAGCACTACAAAGCCAGAGTTTGCACTCCTCGTGAACTCTACCCACAAATGGTCTATGCATGGTTGTCGCTGCACATTAAATTGGAATAAGTATTTTAAACTGGAAGAAAGTACTTTTAAAAATCACATTTAAATGAAGTGTATGTATGTATATTAGTTACCTTTGACTGAGGCCAATTCATTGTTTTCTAGTTGCACTACTAGAAAGTGTTTTAGGAAAGCTGGCATTCCAATGTGGATGTGAGGCATAAACGTTGCAAAATCAATGCTTTTTTACCAAAAATAAAATGCATTTTTGTGGATGTGGCCTAATAGAAAATAAATTATATGAAATTCCTGTGTTATTCCGGTGTTAAATACACAAAGGAAACGTGACTAAAACTGTGGCATGCCACCAAATCACACCTTCAAATGTGTGATACCTGAATGTTCTATGATTAATTGGAGAACTGCCGCTGATGATTTCACTCTCTTACAAAGCCAAGGAACAACTACACCCTGAGGTATCGTAGCTAAGAATCCATTTTAGAAGGAGGAGGCAGCAGCTCCAAGCTGCAGCAGCAGACTTGACACCGGGAGGCTCAGTTACAAATAGAACTCCAAGCACAGCTAGACTGGAAGAGGCAACCGCACTTAAAATCACAGATCTGCGAAGCTTAGAAGGCTGGGAAGCTACAAGCAGGATAAAAACATTAAACCCCTCTTCAGATATTTCACAATAATATTTTGCCTGGCTCCTGTATCCAAGCCATCAGCTTGGGCTGATGTGTGCATACTTCATTGCTCTGAATAGCATCCACATTTGTTTAATATATTTAGAGATTGTGTGAACGCACCTACAACACCAAAACAAATTCCTTGTATGTAAAAAACTTACTTGGCAATAAAGCTTTTTCTGATTCTGATTCTGATTCTCACAATTAGAAAGCGATAATAGTTGCCTTTGAGTCTGCCTTAAAGATTAGAAGTCTTCAGACCTTAGTTCACCCAAAAATGAAAATTATATTATCATTTACTCACCCTCATGTGATCCCAGATGTGTATGACTTTCTTTCTTCAGCTGAATACAACTTTAGATTTTTTTTTAAAAATGTCTCAGCTCTGGGTCCATATGCAAGTGAATGGTGATCAGACCTTTGTAGCGCCACATAAAGGAAACATTAAAGTAATCCATATGACACCAGTGTTTAAATGTATATCTTTAGAAGCAATATAATAGGTGTGGGTGAGAAACAGAACATTTAATCATTTTTTTTTACTCTAAATCTCCACTTTAACTTTCACTTTCAGATTTGAAAGTGAAGCTAAACAGGTACCACTTGTGACTTTCAGATGTAAATTTTGATCTGTTTCTCACCCACACCTATTATATAACTTCAGAAAATAAGGAAGATATATATTTAACCACTGGATTCTTATGGATTGTTTCCTTTATGTGATTTCTGGAACTACAACGGTCTGATCACCAATCACTTGTATTATAGGAACCTACAGAGCTGAGATATTCTTCTTCAAAGCTTTGTTTGTGTTCTGCTCAAGAAAGAAAGTAATCTGGGATGGCATGAAGGTGAGTAAATGATGAGAAAAGGTTCATTTTTGGGTGAAATATCCCATTAATGTCTGTCAGTAATCAGTGGAGCACTTAAATAATAACTCATTTGCAATGCACTGCCTTTACAAGCCCCATATATTTCAGCACTCATGCAGATCATACTAAAATATTACTTAAACAGAAAACAGGTACATCAGTCTTTAAGAACGCACTGAAACTCTACAGTAGCTATATTTGTATCAGCTACTGTAGGCCTACATAGAGGCTTTGGCTTGTATTGCAATAGTGCAAAGGTGTCTGACATAGAATCTATATTAATATGTAGTATCACCTTTGAAATAGGGCTGGGCGATAAAACGATATCAATATTTATCGCGATAAAAAACTCCATGATATCTACGATAAGCTTTTGAGTAATTCTGTGTTCTACATCTAGACATGCATGTTGCTAAAAACGCTAGCAGTTTGGCTTTCTTATCGTATGTTTCCACCGGCGCATAGTCAGCGAATGTGAGCGAGTGCTTTCAATTCCTTCCTATGGAAGCCGTAGCGTCAAGCTCGCGAGGTGGATTGTAAAATTCACAGCAGCGCGAGACAAGCAGTTCCCTAGCGTTGGGAGTGGCGTTGTGCGGATTTCATCCGTGTCAGTGGAAACGCAACCTCAGACTGTATGAAGTTGCTATTGCCCCCACTACGCAGGTGACCTCGTTCTGGATCTGAACCCCAGATTGATTCCATCTTGACTGCAAGACGTCATGACGAAGGTTACGACCTCTCATCGTCTCTAGTGAGCAGCGTGACAAAACAACAGTGCCTGTTACTTCATATCTGATCTTTCTGCGCTGTATTCTTCAATATTTTTCTCTAGCACTGAAACATGCTTCACTAATGCCCTGTCCCATTCCACACCCGCTTCCTCTTTCCCACATGTGAGTAAACATGAGGTGCGTGTTTCTAGAGCGCCTTTAGACTATAAAGTTTTTTCTTTCTAAATTTAGTTTTATTAATCAGCATATTCCAAGCCCTTAATAATAAGCAAATAGATTTCAAAATTAACAGATCATCTTATAACATTCATATCCAACTGCACTCAGTTGTAAACACTATAAAATATTGTAATATTTTCATAGAAGATCTCTCAGACACCACTGCATTGGCTGTGTCTGGGCCCCCAACACAGTTTTGTAAAGACTATTTAGACTGTTTAGGATTTAGTTTTATCTTCTTTTTTGGAAATTAAAACAAATTTGCAATGTGCAAATATGATTGAATATTGTGATAAATATCGATATCAAATAATATGAAAAAGAATATTGTGATAATATTTTTTGCCATATCGCCCAGCCTTACTTTGAAATATGAAAATAGTGTGCCAAATATGTTAATAAACAAATGCCACCGTACTTACAAAAATTGTTTATCTCAAAACAATGATTTTTATAACAGGGACATATCTAGAGGGAGGGCAGGGTGGGCAGCCACCCTAGGGCCCGAGGTGAGAGGGGCCCTGCAACAGTCGACCAAAAGAAACCATAAAAATGACCGCGGGCCCGAGGGGTGATAAAAAATGACCAAGACCCCCCAAGGAGGGGCTCGATGGTTTCTTTACACTGAGGCCTACATGATCCAGATTACACCACTGAACAGGGATATATGTGCCTTGTTTCCTGAGTAATGCCAGCATTCAGTATTGACTAAGAGATAAGCTGTCGCTGAGAAAATTAAAAGGTACTTGTGGCCTCATTTTTTTTATTTATTTTTTTTAAGATGCTACACTGTTGGAACCATCTGGAGATCCTCCAGACACCCTTTCATTTCTATAAGAAACTTAAAATTAGTTCCTTCAACAACTCTAAAGCACAATGGTTCTTATTACCCCATCATAATGGAAAGGCTTTGAGAAACTTGGAATATTTCTTGAAGTTCCTTGGGTACATGAATAGGATATCTGAGTCTCCTTTAAAGGGTTTCAACGTTGTGACATATCAAGAAGCCCAAATGGTGCCTCTAGTATATTTTTTTATTTATCCAGTGTAGGCTATATTCGTGGTTGCTACATGTAGATATTTTTATTTGCACAATGGTGCAAAAGTGTTGGACATTTAAAATCACCTTTGATGTAATTTAAAAACAGAGTGCCATATAAGTTAAATGTCACAAATGCCACAGTACTTAACCCAAAATTCATCCCAAAACTCAAATATTTGTGTGATTACAAGTGGGATACATGTGTCCTAAGTCATAAGTCATGGCAGCGTTCAACATTACCTACTCTACCAACAATGTTGATGAGAATAAAGGCCAAGTGATGTGAAGCTCTTATGAAACGAGTACCCAGTGTACCAGACTACAAGTCCACTCTCAGACTGAAAGCGCGTTTGAATCCGAATGAATGTGCGTCACTCTCAAGTCTTCTATAGAAGAACAAATAAAAATCACTGTGATCGGAGATCGATAAGCACGGGGAGAAACAACCATTCATCCCCAATAAATAGATCCAAAGTCTGTCCAGCGTGACAACGGATCAGTCTCTTCCTATGTATGATGCAAAGCCCGTGTGAGTATGAGGAAAGCCGTACCAGCCTGTCAATGGGATACCGTTAAATAATTATCTCAACCTGAACAATAAAAAGAGCATCAGCTGTAATGAATGGCATTTAAAATATTCACATCCGACTTCTGCTGAGAGTAGCAAACTATTCATGCATTATGTTATTAATTCCAGAAGGTTTTGCTGTAAATGAACCTTTATAAGGTCATTCTGACGTGCTGGTTTTTAAAAGTAAAATGTTTGCTTTACTTTCCTGTCGGAATTTAAAGTTAAGCAACATCTGGACGCCGCGGAAACAAATCTGTACTCGTGAAAATGAATCTTGGCTGCTTTGCCACTCACCTTTGATGAGATGCGGGACAGCGAGGTGTACGCAGAGCGCGATGGAGACGAGGAACAGTCCCATCCTCACCAAACAGCAGGTAAACCAAGGTTACAATCGCGCAGTGATACTGACGGTAAAACTTGTTTCTCCCACTTGATTATTTCTATCCTTGGACAGGTGTCAGTTATGTCTATTTATTTTTTTCAAGGAGGCTTTTCTGCTGCAGTGGTGCGCACTGTGAGATAACAGAGAGTGCCAGAGCCGATCCCGATCACACGGTGATAGTGTGTGTACAAACAGTGCGCGCTGCAGCGCTCAAGCAGTGGCGCTGTCTTACTGATAAAGACGAGCCTTGCTCCTCCCCGGCAGCCTCCAATACAAAGAGCGAACGGCAGAATCCAAATGGGTGGGACACTCGGTGTATTTCACTTTAGCCCCGGGAAACACGTTTTTTTCCTCTGATGTAAAACAGGTCGAGAGTCTTAACTGTTTTCACCTCCTTCCGATCTGAGATTTATCACACATACACCTAGTCCTCTCTGTGGTTGTGATAGCGGGATGGTCCTGCTGTATCCAAGTACTTTTGTGCTCATATATATATATATATATATATATATATATATATATACTTTAAAATTATATATATATATATATATAAGTACATTTATTGGGATTAAATTAATTTAATTAGCTAATTCCGTTAATTTAATGGAAACGTGTGCAGAAGCATCACTTAGGTTGCAGGACTCCTGTGACACTGCTTTTCATATATATATATTGTAAGACCCTAACGGGAAGGAAGACACAGGAAACGGGGTTGTGAACTAAAGGTAAGGCTTTTAATTGACGTATTCTCTCTCACAGATTCACAGTAAACAAAATGGTATACAAGCGCACTGGGTTGGCTTGTAGGGCACTCTCTCTCGACTGGAGGCTCTGTGTCTGCTTTTATGCCGCTCTCCTCGTGCTCACTGGAATTAGAGACAGGTGTTAGGCATAATTTAGCTCAGGTGTAAGCGCCCTTAGCGCTTTCCTCTCCCGGACGCTGCCACATATATATATATATATATATAAGTAATATCACACAAGCAAGAGTGCGATATGACCCTACATCAGCACTGCTGTGACTCGACCGCAGGCACGAGGCCGCAGGCCGAGTTCCGTAGGTATTTACAGCAGTGCTGATTTAGAGCCATATAGCACGATTGCGAGTGTGATATTGCTTAAATACAACAGGTTAATGAACAAGTACATTTTAAAAAATTAGGAAAAACTGTGTATGGTCATAAAAACGTATTTGTGCATGGAACTACTTTATTATGTGACCGATCAGAATCTGCCGTTGCTGGTTCTAAACAAATGATGCATCCATGTCTCCGTTAGTAATTCAAAAAGTTCACTTCAGAAATAGTATCAGGGCTTGTGCTGTCTCTAACAAGCATTGGCTAAACAAGGACAGATGTGTGTGTTTGTCTGTCTGTCTGTGTATGTGTGTGTATGTGTGAGAGAGAGAGAGAGAGAGAGAGAGAGAGAGAGAGAGAGAGAGAGAGAGAGAGATGGAGTGTGCGATCACCTGTTGCCACACCCAAACAGAGATGCTTATAGTTTTCTGAAGGTCAGCTTTCTCAGTGGAATATAGACGTCCAAGCGGGGTATTCCTCTCTATTTCAGGGTAGCCAGTGCGCAAATGTCATTCACTATAGAAACAGCGATGTCCTCCGCCATTTTAAACAGTATGTATCCAATGTGGAAACTTAAAGAGCACTGTTCTATGTAAACAATGACTAAGGATTCCCTTTATTTCACCAACTGGCTCATATTACACACAAAAATGATCCTTTGCCACCACCTGCTGGCTAACATATGTAATTTCAAAAATAAAGACAATAACTCCTAACACATATGGACTATGCTTACACTTTAGTTGAGAACAGCAAAAACACATCAGAGTGATCCACACAGTGAAGTGTCTGAGTGCTGGTGCTGTCACACCATCAGTGCTCATGGAGCTTCTCTCGTCCAATCAGATTCGAGGACCGAACTAACTGTGGTGTATATATATATATATATATATATATATATATATATATATATATATATATATATATATATATACACATACATACACACACACACACACACACACATGAAAAACTACACAATCAATCATGACATGGCAATAATGAAAATAAAATATCCAGACACATTACAGTAATGAAAATTGGAGGGTAAAATGTGCTTCACTGTCCTGAAAAAGAAAGAGTCACAATGCAATAAAACCTAATGATCCTAAATGTAGGCTTAATTTTCTTTATGAAAAAGGTATTTATTTATTTATGGTTAAAGGGATAGTTCACCCAAAAATGACATTTCTCTCATCATTTACTCACCCATATGCCATCCCAGTTGTGTATTACTTTCTTTCTTCTGCAGAACACAAACAAATATTTTTAGAAGAATATTTCTCCAGTTGTTACATTTTATATCTTCAGCAGCGATATGATACATGTGTGGGTGAAAAACAGATCAATATTTAAGTAAGTATTTAATGTAAATCTACACTTTTACTTTTACTTCCACATTATGGTGTGGAAGTCACTTTCACATTCAACCACCTACCGGTTGGGGCTGGTCAACGGTGGAGATTGATAGTGGGGGAAAAAAGCTATATTGATTTGTTTCTAACCCTCACCTATTACATTGCTTCAGAAGATATGGATTTAACCACTGGAGTCATATGGATTACTTTTTGCTGCTTTATGTCCTTTTTGGACCTTCTGAGTTCTGGTTCACCATTCACTTGCATTGTGAGGACCTACAGAGCTGTTATATTCTTCTAAAAATATTTGTTTTTGTTCTGCTGAAAAAAACAAATCATACACATCTATGATGGCATGATGGTCAGTAAATTATGAGAGAATTCATATTTTGGGTGAACTATCCCTTTTTTTTTTTTTTCAAAAGGTTTCATGCGAAAATCCCATTTGACAGACTTTAGGGTATTTTCATTCTCCATCAATTAATTAAATTCATTAATTCAAAACAAAGCTGTTGATTAACCACACCAGATTATACACTTCGGTAGTCTAAAAGGAGCAAAATCTTTATGTTTTTTTAAATTGTGTATGCTTGGTATTCTTATTTGTATGTATTGTACCATACTTACCCAACAACATTTAACTGCCACTTACTCTTTTTTTCTTTTGTTTAAGAGTAAAGGGCTTACAGAGGTCATGAAGCAGATTAATATTATTCAAATAAGACATTGCAAATGCAGCACATATTTTTATCTCTAGACTGATGTTACCTTATAGGCCTACAACAAATATTGGAACATATGGTGGTGCAAGAATGCAGGAATATTAATCATTATTACGTAGCTGAAAGGTGTATAATTTACCATACATATGTCCCATATTTTGCATTTAAAGTGTTTTAGTAAAGACACTATTTTTTAGTGTGAGGACTTCATATTTATAGGTGCAACCTTTAAATAACAAGGCAAAGTCATTGGTTTGAGTCCTAGTTGTAAGTGTTATTGAGAACAGGTTGAGCTGGAGAGCTGCAAATACAGGAAGGCCTTCAATGAGCCCTTTTATCTTTCAGTTTTCTTTATGATTTAGAAATGCATGGCTGCAGTCAGTGGCATAACTTGGATCTTATAGGGGCCTGCAAAGAACCTGATGGGCTCACTCCTTTGGGAGCCTGGATCGTTTATCATTACCCGTTGGGCCCACAATAATTTTATGGCTCCTTTAGGTCGACTGTTGTGGGCCCCATCCCACCCTGGGCCTTAGAGTGGCTGCACACTCTGCCCTCCCTGTAGTTACACCCCTGGCTGTAGTGTAGATTACACATACAGTATTTATATAAAAAAATAACATGTATATCATGTAAACCTGGCTGACTTTTTAATGTAGACTTTATGTTAAAGGTGGGGTATGTGATTTTCTTTTTTGACCATTTTTTCAAAATAACTTGAAATCCTATTCCTAACCCACTTACTGGCTGTAAATTAGAAGCACTGAAATGAAAATTAAGCAATTTAATCATCTGTGGAACGGGCAGGACTCAAAAACTCCAGCCAATCATTTTCAAGACCATCTAGAATCATTGGACAGAAAATGTGTCAATCAAACGGTCGTACCATGCCCCCTCCCCCACCACCCTGGCGCGCGTGTCCCGCTCAGTGCGCATACTCAAAGCTCGTGACCCAGTAACAGGAAGCGATTGTATTTATGTATGGAGAATAGAGCTTTTATAGTGCTAGTGGGGTTGTTCCACATTTCTATGAATCCTGTTTTGAATAGAAGACTGCTGTACAGACGCCAGGGCTGGCTATGTTCTTTTTTTTTACAGTTATGAGAAAATCAGCTCTACACCTTTCAAGAGTGGTATGCGAACCCCTCCTCCTGCTGTGTCAACAATTTGCTCTGAAAAATTGTCTGACAGGTGAATGCACTGTTTGACTAGTGAGTCTAGAACACTGCTAGAACACTGCGCATCTGAGTTTTCGCTCGTGCATGATTGCGCGTCCATGTTTTTCGAATGGGTGGAGTCAGGGCCAGCGTTGGAGGAGAGAAGGTAGGACCATAGAGTTGTGTATTTTCAAAATCTGCCGGCCGTTTTGCAAATCACATACCCCACCTTTAACTAATACTTGTGGAGAGTTCATTGGTAGACATTTAATATATATTTTAAGACATCTTAAGCATTTGCTGTGATTTTTAATAATGTTTTGTTCTCTTCTAGAAGTAGGATATTTTTACATTTTCCGTCTTCTTCTTTTTACCTTCCATCCATTATTCAGCTGCCTGCTTTCTTTCTTTCTTTCTTTCTTTCTTTCTTTCTTTCTTTCTTTCTTTCTTTCTTTCTTTCTTTCTTTCTTTCTTTCTTTCAGCAGCAGAAGCTCTTTGCCATGTTTATTACTATATTCATTCTTACAAACCCCATGGAACTAAGAGAGGAGAGGCAGGGAAGACAGAATAAGAGACACTGCATTAATTCACAGGAGAATTTTACTTTTCTCTTCCTGAACAGCAGTGGGACACAGCAGAGCAATACTCCTGCCCAGAAGCCCCTGAGCTTCTGCTTCAAAGGGGAACTCTCAAAACTCACTGCGAATCATGATCTTTAAAATGTACATTTGCATCAGTGTTTCCACAGGCTTGGGATAATGGAACCAACAAAGGTTTTGTGTGTGCATCTATGAGACCATACTGCACTGTGCCACTATTCTGTGTTCTTCATCTGTTCCTCTGATGCATTAGGACAAGGAACTCTGTGAAAGTATGTGAAACACTTGGAATTAATTAAGTGGAATTAAAATTGAATATTTTTATTGCACTTATAAGTAATATTTGATTTTGCTGACTAAGTTTTAGATTATTTTGCTGGATGCCAGACACTGAATCAATGAATGAGAAATTTCGTTATTTGAATCCCTAGTAGACAGAGCGGTGGTTATATTTTCCCCTATTTGAACAGTTTTAACAAAGAAACAGAGACTGGAATACTTGTGGTTTTCCTGGCTACTTTAGTGCTACACATGATTTACATTTTCTTTTCATTTTACCCCTCATTCCTCAAGCACATGGAAGCAAAGGATGCACTGCAGCCTGCAAAAGTGTTCAAAAGGAATCCGAATGACTAAATGCATTTAACACTTAGCAAATTGTTTCCCTAAACCTATTAATTGTCTTTAAAAAGTACAGTATTTGGACAATTATGCTTAAAAATAGATGATCTCCAATGCATTGCATTTACTTTAAAGCAAGAAAACACAAGTACACTTTTCAAGCAAAACATTTCACAAAAGATGTTTGTCAAGTTTTAAATGGGAAAACAATAGATATATTGTACAAAATAAAGATAAAAAAAAAAAAAAAAGTGTGTTGCATCAGCAATGTGGAAGATCTGGGTTCAGATCCTGCATTGAAACCAAGAAGTAATCGCCTTAGCATAATCAGTGATGAGCACGATTCAGAGGTTGCATTTTTCGCTGTAACATTACATTTTTACTCTACTGATGGTTAGGTTTAATTTTGGGGTTTGGGTTTGGGGGTAGAGTCAATAAAATATTAATTCCTCTTCACTGGATTACAGCCTGTACAGTTTAAAATAAAAATGCTTCTCAACTCAACTTTTGGCACCCCTCATGGACATTTCACCCAAAAAATGGAAATTCAATGTGCCCATATGCCCAACAACACACTGTAAACCCCAGTGCTTAAAGTAATTAATTGTATTAAGGAAAAACTAAATCATTCAAATTAGTTCAAATAAATTAATCTTGATTAATATTTAGAACTTTTTCTGTCAAGTTCACAAAACTGACATCTTTTAAGTAACCTGAACTGTTTTATTGATTTTAGTTGAACAATTCTTTTTTTTTTTTGGTGAACTCAAATTGGGCAGGGGATTTCTTGTTTCCAGTATGCTAAGCATGCACTCATTAGGGAAAGTTAATGTTAGAACCAGAAGCTGTTTCTCTTATCTTCTATCATTACCTCTACAAGGAACTGATCTCTCTTGTTTGAACGAGTCTTGTGACAGAACAAGCGCTTGTGTCTTTCAGTATTTATGAATGTTAAGATGAGTGGAAGAAGAAACTGTTCCCATCCTGCTCAAGGATTTGCTAATATAGCCTAATCCATTTTTTTTTCACTTTGAAGCTTATGATTATTGTTTGTGTCAACCAAATAATAATATCCCTAGTTAAAAAATAAATACATTATTTAGTAACTATATTTTTGTGCGAGGATCGATATTATCGATACAACACCAGTATCGGAAGTATCAATACTTTTAGGATCAATCCTCCCATCCCTAATCTATTATTAAGCAAGTCACTAGTCAGACTTAACTTGGGTGAATAAAGTGATGGAAATAACTGATTTGTGTTGCAAAAAAAAATAAAAATTTTAAATAATAAAACCACTTCTGGTGCCATCAAAATGTATGAGTTAGCTTACTCAATTTTTCAAGTTATAAGAAATTAGCATGTATAAGTAGTACAAAATCAAAACCTGACAGTTCCACTTACTTAAATTTGGAATTTAAAAAATTACTAAAAAATTATGTAATTGATTATCTAAATTTTCTTTAGTTCTGCTAACATATTCAGGTTTACAGTGCAGTTACCGCTTTGGCCACTGTAGGCAGTGTTTCACATTTCTGTAAAACAGATCGATTACAGCTAAAGAAAAGTCAACCTATTGTTTCTATGTGAGATCAGTTTGACTTGAGAACACTTAAGGGGAAATTACTTCAGACATCCACTAAAAATGACCAGTTGACAGTTGACTTAAACATTTAACCAACTTAACTGTTAAATGCAATCCAAAAAATGTCTAAGCAATGTGAAGCTAATTCTGAGAAAAAAGTTTAGCATAATTTGTTTGCAGATGCCACTTGGCTTGTGTGATGAGGAGCAGAGTGTGGCCGGGCCACGATGGAGCATGGCTGGCATTGAATCAGCTGATCAGTGGGAGAGTGAGATAATGGGCAGCTGGAGATGCTGGTTAGAGAGATAGACGCACGTGGCCATGTAACATGTGTTTCTGTGTCATTATGTTTTATGTTGTTTTAAGTTCATTTGTATCTTTAATGTTTATGTTTATTAAAAAAACGAGCTGCTACCATTCACCAGGGGGCAGGGGTGCTCACTGCCATCCACCGGGAGGTGAAGCAGCTGCTGACGTCTGCTGGGAGGTGGAGGAGATAGCTGCCATCCACCAGGAAGCAAAGTCCAGGGCCATCGCCCGGCATTGCGGAGGACCGTTACCCAAATGGCCGAGGACCAAAAGGTGGCGTGGTCGAGAACCGTTAAGTGTTTTTTTAACACTTAACAAAACTTTAATAATAACTTAAAACACTGAACTGGAACATAATAACAGGACGACACACACACACACACACACACACACACACACACACACACACAGCTCTGTGTGTGTGTCTCTCTCTCCAGCACACTCACAACCAGGCCACACCCTGCTCCTCGCCGCAGCTTGATATTATGTTATTTAATGCAATGAAACCACATATTTTAAGTATGATTTATGTTTAAGTTTGATCCACTGGATTCACCTTTTTCCTTAATGTGGAAATGTGACCGTTTTAAATTTCCAGTCTCCAGTGTTTCTACTCACATTGGTGTATTCTTAGAGGGTAATGTGATGTTTTAAGTATTACATTTGCAAAAATTGTCATAAAACTTGTCTCTATACCATCGCATTACTTCACAGAGTCGAGACGAGTGTTTTTTTGACAGTGTCTCACTGTCGGTGGCAGTTGGAAGCAATGGTCAGCAGTTAGTTATGTTGATATCATCAACTACTTTGAGTTATTATGACAGACAACAACTGCACAAGTTGAGCCTGAAATACATTTTTACACCAAAAAAAAATTAATTAAATGCTTGTTCTCCATCTGGATTGCTTGTTTCGGTAGTATTTCTATAGGGTCTATAGACCACAAACAGGAAACTGGCAATTAGAATCATAATGGCGCCGCCCAGTGGATATTCTATTAAAATATGCATCTGCATCTGAAGGCCAGAGATGACCCCACATGAAAGCAATGATAAATTACGCTCCATTACGCTCATTCTGTATGTTCTTTGAAGTTGCTGCCAATCACATATAGCTCTTTGTAGCTAACATCAGATGCCCATTATTTTCTAGCTAACAAGCAAGACAATTACAAAACTATTTTCAATAGCAGAGAAATACATTGTTTGATGTTTCTTTAAAAGACATTAGCTTGAGGGCTGAGGTTGTTCAGGTTTAGGTACAATAAAACACATTACGAATGGCTCATTCCTGGGATTCTCTTCATTACTTTCACGCCAAAGTCCAAGAACTAACTATTTATATATGACTTCATTCATTTTTATGGGTTGCACAGAAAAAATACTGAAAGATAAGAACAGGAATGTTGCTCCATGCACTATGTACTTTTTTAGGGACTACCACTTTATGTCTCAATTCAACTGAAAATATTAACATAAAAAAATGTTTCTAGCAAAGTCTTCTCTAATAAACTCATTCAAACAAGCATTTGTTTATATGGTGTTAAAAGCTCAGTCTGATCTCATGAAAATAACAAAAGCTCCATAAAACACAAGAATGATGGCAATCTCAACCTGATAAAATATAAATAAATAAACAACATAATTATGTGTAACCATAATATCCTAATCTCACACAAGGCATTGTGGTGTATACAGGAGGCATTTGTAAAATTCCCCTTGGCAGAACAGAGATATAGGAGCTTTGGTAAAACACCAGTCAATGTGTTTCTTTATTGGACTCCCTGAATTTTACCTGCCAACAAACCTTTGCCTTTGTTTACTCTTTGTTGAAGGGAAAATCTCTCACATCATTGATTTTTCCACATAATATTGGCATGCTTTTACTTATTCACTTCTGCAGCTGGTCCCTACGTAACTGTTTTGAGATGTGATAATGTCACAGCAAAAATCTTTCTTTCTTTTCTTTCTTTCTTTCTTTCTTTCTTTCTTTCTTTCTTTCTTTCTTTCTTTTTGGAGATTTTGTTCTGGATGTTTTGGATGCTTACTGTATATAATCTTTGTGGATGTATATCAAACAATCCTTCCCTCACTAGGTACCCTCAAGTGGTGCCCATTTGTCCACCACTATGTTGACAGCCCTGAGACTCATTTACAATATGAGTGTGGCTGTATATCAGTGGAACACAATATAAAGGAGGGACTGTATTTCTCTATCTTGGGAGATCAACAAGCCACACATGCACAGATTTACTGCACAGTGTAAAGAATTATGTGAGCAAATCATGTGACTCCTCCTTGGCACTTTCCTGCCATAGCCTGAGTCGCAAAAATGACAACACAAAATAAATAAATTAATCTTTTTATATGGGATCACAGTAAATTCATTTGTGAAACATACTGTGACGCATGAGGGCAGTTCAGACAATTCTGATGTTTAGAAAGCACTATTTTCTGGGGCTAGTTGTAACATGAGAAAGTTACTCGAAACTCATTGAGTACATTTTCATTACAATTTTCATTAAGTACATTTTCTCTATTGTAAGGTATTTCTATGTGTGATTTAGACGGGAACGTTAAAGTGCCCGCATTCTCACATCATTATACGTATGTAGGGGTATTTGGTATGCTACATTTAGAAGGGAACCGTTAAAGTTCCCTCATTCTCACACCATTATATGTAAGAGAATTTAGGGTCTTGATATATGTGAGCTATGAACCATGGCCTTATAGTACATTATTAGGTAAAGAAATGTATAATGGAATTAGTCGTGTTCGACAACCATTATAAATTAGATAAATGACAAATAACTAGATTATTTGTCTGAATAAAATTCTCAACCATTAAAATCGTATTACAAGGTCTTGTTATATCCGCTCACAATTTCTAATATAAGGAATTAGCTTTAATAAGGGAATTATGATTAATTCAGTTATTGGAGTGATATTATTCTCATGATTTATTGAAAATAATATCACACATATTTAGGTACAGCTTTGAAGCGAAATCTTTTAGAAACAGGGATGCATATATTTAGCTAAATAAACCACAGTCAAATCATCTTTGAATACAGAAAAAGTTTATTGCTTTTCTAAACATAAATATAATCTAACTCATATATACATGAGACAGGTTGGTGAGAAGAGTGACAGAATGTGAAATAAATTATCAATACAGTGAAAATGAACTTTATGGAGTGTGTTGACAATACCTTAAGAACCATCTAACCTTATTTGAGTCTACATTCTATCATATTTAATCATGAACATTTATATTTTGAGAATGGTAGAAGAGACATGATATTCAGCATTTGCATACTAAAATTGTAGGTAACAAAACATGAAAATCGCCTCGGGTTACATGTGTAACCCTTGTTCCCTGAAAAAGGCGGAATGAGATGTTGCGCTGCTAAGCGCTACGATGTTGCGCTGCTAAGCGCTACGGGGGAACAGCTTTCGCTGTGAGCCGAGCTGAATAATGTGTGGAACACGTCAATGGACATTGACCGGAATTTATAGCCTCGGCTGATGTAATCATTAGATGCACCTGAGGCCAGGCTATAAATGGATACGTCACCAGGTGTCGTCAGATACTTCTTTTTGAAGAGCAGTCCTGGGACGTCCCAGTGCGGCAAAGCAGTGCAACATCTCGTTCCGCCTTTTTCAGGGAACAAGGGTTACACATGTAACCCGAGACATTCCCTTTACAAAAGGCTTCACTACGATGTTGCGCTGCTAAGCGCTACGGGGAACGCAATACCAACGCCGCCGCACTTGGGGCTGTCTGGACCCCTACGGTTGTGCAGTGTACTCACAAAAACGCGAGAGGTCTCAGACATGAGCTTGAGATGTCGACTCAAGGGCATAAGAGCCCAGAGTAGCAAAGCATCTAACCCATAAAGCTCGATGAATGTGTGCGAAGAGAACCCTATAGCAACACAAACTTGTCATAAAAACTGATGAATGTGAGCGGAGAGGACCAGCCTGCCGCATCACAAACTTGTTCAGGCATGAGCTGAGATGTGGACTCAAGGGCATAAGAGCCCAGAGTAGCAAAGCATCTAACCCACAAAGTTCGATGAATGTGTGCGAAGAGAACCCTATCGCAACACAAACTTGTCATAAAAACTGATGAATGTGAGCGGAGAGGACCAGCCTGCCGCATCACAAACTTGTTTAGGCATGGGCTGAGATGTCGACTCAAGGACATAAGAGTCCGGAGTAGCAAAGCATCGAAACCATAAAATGTGATTAGTGTGTGCGGAGAGTGCCAACCTGCCACACCACAAACTTGTTCGGTGTCAACTCAAGGGCGTAAGAGCCAGGAGTGGCAAGAACATCCAAACTATAAAAGTTTAATGAATGTGCGCGGAGAGGACCAACCTGCCGCACCACAAAATTGCTGCAGAGGGAGACCTCTAGCCAAGGCTTTAGAGGAGGAGAGCCCTCTGGAAGAGTGCGCCCTAAAACCTACTGGCGAAGCTTGACCGTGCGCCTCGTAGGCCCGGGCAGTAAGGTCCCTCACCCAAAGTGACAAACCGGTCACGGCTTCAAAGTGAAGAACTGCTGCCCTGACTTTACGCCACTAGCAAGTGCGGTGGACATAATTCTGAAGGGCACAGACTGGACAAAGTCTGAGTAGTCTTTAGCTGCTCCGGCATTTACAAACGGCAGGGAGCAGAAGGCTTAGAGAATGACTGGCCAAGGGCCGAGAAAGGCACCTTGGGCAGGTAGTCAGGGTGAGGGTGCAAAAAATGCTCTTGGTCCTACCTGGGGCAACTGAAAACAGGCCGGCAAAAGAGACAGAGCCTGTAGTTACCCAAGTCTCCTTAGAGACGTAATTGCCATATGAAAAACCATCTTGAGAGTCAGAAGTCTACCAAACGCTGACTCTAGAGGTTTTAAAAAGGGGGGTCTTACCCTATGAAGAGGTCCTAGCAAGGATGCCTCTTAGAGGGCACCCCGCCCACCAAGGCGTGGCAAGCCGAAGTGGAAGCCACATAGAACCTGGCAGTGGCGAGGCAAGTGCCCGCTGCCAGTTCTTTCCACAGAAAATCCAGAACTGAAGCAAACTGGCAGTTAGCTGGTTCTGTAATTTGAACTTATTAGAAGGAAACGCATGCAGGCACATTTGTGCCATGTATGCGCCACCACGATCAGCACCCCGAGGGGGACTGGGTGACTCGGGAGAAGTAGAGGAGACATTGCGCTATCAACAGAGGCTAAGAGGTCCTCTTCTGCCCTGTAAAATCTACCCAGATCAGTTCCAAGGGAGGGAGCCCTAGCACTTGCAATGGTCTCGATAACTTCAGGAGAAAGCCCTGTGAACCTCAGTTGGTACCCTACAGGGGCCAAGCATGAAAGGTTTCACAATTTGGGCCGGGATGAATATGCCCCTGAGCCTGAGAAAGAAGGTCCTACCTGATCGGAATCGCCCAAGGCGAGCCGTCGAGGAGAGATATTAACTCCGAGAACCATATCCTGTTCAGCCAGCGCAGCACCATTAATAGGAGGCAAGACCCTTGCTGGTGAACATTGCCAAGACTCCCGGGAGCAGAGAAACCGGGGAAAGAAACGCATACAGACGCATTCTGGGTCATGTATGTTTTTTAACGTCCAGACCCAAGGGGGCTGGGTGATTTCAGGGAGAAGTCGAGGAGACATTGCGCTATTCATAGAAGAGGTCCTCTTCTGCCCTAAGATCTCACCCAAACTTGTTCCAAGTGGAAAAAGCCCGGCATTTAAAAAGGTCTCGATAACCTCAGGAGAGAGCCCTGTGTCCCTCAGTTGGTACCCTTAGGGGCCAAACATGAAAGATTCCACAATTTGGGGCAGGGATGAAATATTGCCCTGTGCCTGAGACAGAAGATCCTTCCTGTTTGGCACCGCCAAAGGCGAGCTGTCGAGGGAAGAGATTAGCTCTGAGAACCAAGCCCTGTTCGGCCAGCGCGGTGCTATCAGTAAGAGGCAAAAACCCTTGCTGGCGAACTCTGGGCAACTACTACCTTAGGGTGGAGTTCTTAACTCCCCCATTGGTATTTTCTGTCTGGACTGTAAATCTGCTTCCATATACGGGCATCCAGGGATATAACTGACCTGAGTGACAGGAGCTTGCCCTGGGCCCTAAGGAGAACCCAACGTGTCAGAAATACAGCTGACAAGAACGTGGGTCTCCTTGATTATTTATGTAAGAGGCTACCGCTGCATTGTCCACCCGCACCAAGACATGGCAGCCTCAGGAGGAGGTATTTCAGGGCCAGACATACAGCCATCAACCCGAGACAGTGACTGTGACAACCGAGCTGATGACCCTCCTATCCCCTTAAGCTGGATGACCACTTAAGGCCGCTACCCCACCCATCAGGGAGGAGTCTGTTGTTAGCAGCCTGCGACAACAAGACGCACCTAGAGTGGGACCCAAGGCAGAGAACCGGGGTCTGAACCACATAGAAAGGGAACGAAGCCTGAGGCACGTAACCCTATTTAGGCTAGGGGTTTTGGCCCTTGGAAGAAATCCCCTGGCTTTTGGCCACAACAAAAATGGTATCATGAGCAGAAGGTCCCGAGGGATCACTGTGGACGCCTTCGCCCTGAGACCTGGAAATCATTGATACTGATAACAGTGCAACCTTGACCTAGCCTGACTTTGCTCAGGGTGATCTAAATGGACTCAATACTAGTGGGAGACAGTTGTGCCCGCATTGAGATTGAACTCCATACAGTGCCCCGATAGACAGTGTTCTGAGTGGGAGAGAGGATGCTTTTCTTGGCGTTGAGCCTCAACCCCAGAGAAACAGATGAGCTAAGACGATGTCCCTGTGCTGAACTGCCAGTTCCTGGAACTGCGCTAGGATCAGCCAGTCGTCTACATAATTCAGAATGCAGATGCCCCAGAGTCGCAAGGAGCCAGCGCTACATCATGCATTGTGAATGTGCGGGTAAAAATGGCTAGGCTGAGTGAAAGAACCTGACCCTGGAAGACTTCGCCCCCGGAAGTGAACCTCAGGAACTTTCCATGTTGTGGCAGAACTTCTAAATGAAGTATAGAAGTGCGTCATAAGATCGATGGTGACCAGTGAAACGAATTGTAGGGCTTGAGACACGACCGTCTTGACAGGCATCATCTTGGACTTGAACAACCACGGGTAGTTCAAGCTTTAAGATCTAAGCCAGACGCCACCCCTCACCCTCCATGGGTAACGGGAAGTATTTAGTGTAATAACCTAACTCTCTCTCTGGAAGGGGAACACATACCGTGGCCCCTTTAACCAGGAGAATGAGTTTTTGTTGTTACAAAAGAAATCCGGTTTACGGTAGTGAGAACACGCCATTGAAACACGGAAAAACGGCGAGTGAATTAAATCCTGACGCCCTTATAAGACCCACAAAAAGAATATATCCGGCAGGAGTTTCCACGCTGCCAGGATCTCTGAGATGGGTATTATATTTTAACACTTCCTGTTGAGGGGTTGTCGGGTGCTTCGCGTCCTGAATAAGATGCAGGAACAGCGAAAACACCCAATTTTGGTGGAAGCCTCTGCAACCCGAAATACCAAGAGGTGGCGGGAATTGGGGGCTTCGAGGGGGTACCGGGAGGGGAGAAGTGAAACACGCGCCCCGTCCCGAGGGGAGCTACCCCCTAATCTAGGTGCAAGACCATCAGGGTTTTCTCTTGGGTCTTGCTTCGGGGCTGGCGAGGGCGGCGAGACTGTCCCCAATCCCTGGGAGGAGGAGCACGACTCGCCACGCTTTGTTTTTGAGCCTCCCTTCAGTCAGGACCGAGGCGGGTCTGCGGCTTGCTTGTCAAGCGCAGAACCCACACTCAGGTCGCCCAGGGGTTCAGCCTGGTACGCCTGTAAAACAGCATAGTGTGCAGAGCAGCACCAGTCTGACCTGCTGCTTGATAAGCCCTTCCCACTAAAGTGGAGGTTGTCCTACAAGGCTTTGAGGGGAGAGAGGGCTACTTAAGTGACGATGCCGAGCCCGGCGAGAGATAGCCCGCAAGCGTCTCTTTGACCGGCGGCATCACTGAATACCGCCGTGCCTCAGCACCCACGACAGTCGAATATAATGACGTCGAGGGTATGTGAACACGGAAGAAAATATATATATATATATATATATATATATATATATATTTTTTTTTATTTATTTATTTTTTTAGGGGTTCTCCATGAGCGAAAAAGCTCTTAATGGAGGTTTATCAAAGAAGGGAAGGAACCCATGAGGCGTTCCCTGTCTTAGACTGGAAGATAAAATCTATCCCCTAATTTGGAGCGTTTGGGGGTCTCTTTTTCGCATGGCCAGACCAATCTGGCACGAGAAACAACATCGAGCAATTCCTCCGTAGATTTTTTTATCGCGGACGGAAAGCTCGGAGGCGGGAAGAGAATAGCGATCCACCTCATGATCCGAGAGCGTCGAGATCATGTGAAGAAACAGCTGGGTTTGGGGAGAGAGTGAGAGAAAGGGATCAACCCGTCTCTTGCTCCTCAGCCAAAACCATGCAAGAGCCCCACGAACGATCTTCTTTTCGAGAGTGCTGACTCCCGGAAGCAAGCGAGGGGAGCACGACGCCTGTTAAAGCAAATCGCAGTGCTCGCACCCGCCCTGCTGCAATGCGAGAGCAGCGTGCTCCCAAACAAACAGCAAAAACTGATGTGTGTCGTCTTCAGCTATAGAGCGAGAAGAGGGGAACACGCACCGCTTATGGCTTTCAGTCATTCTCTCTTTTAGAAATATATATATATAATATTTTCTAAACAGAAGAGAAAAGAGAACAAAGAACAAAGTTCACTGCACACTGTTTAACTGATTCTAACTCCTAACAGAGGAAAGAAAGTTTTGACAGGGTGTGTGAAACACACAGAAACAGAATCGCTCTGAAAAAAGAGTTTCTGACGACACCTGGTGACATATCCATTTATAGCCTGGCCTCAGGTGCATCTAATGATTACATCAGCCGAGGCTATAAATTCCGGTCAATGTCCATTGACGTGTTCCACACATTATTCAGCTCGGCTCACAGCGAAAGCTGTTCCCCCATAGCGCTTAGCAGTGCAACATCGTAGCGCTTAGCAGCGCAACATCGTAGTGAAGCCTTTTGTAAAGGGAACCCTGGGTACAAATCATACTGGTTAATGAATTGGTTATACACCATGGATAAAACATTACACACATTTTAAAGAGGTACATCATGCTATAATCATTAATTTGTCAGTTATACAAGTTACCACAGTTCAAAGCAATTTTCAGAATTACCTAGCAAGACTAGGTATTGTATAAATCGTGGATTTAAATGCATTCTGCACATTTTAGAAGGTTAAATCGGTAAAGTACTGTGACTTTGTATAAAATAATCCTGGATTAATATGAAATGTGTTAGTATTAGAGTCGTGCAAATCTGATGGTTTTTCTGAAACCTTTCAAGGAAAAGTCTGCTTTAACTCTTTTATTGTCCAAAGACAGGCCTTCAGTAGGAAGTTGATGCTTGGTCTGTTAATTTATGATGTTGAGGAAACCAGGATTAAAAAAGATGGGTTTTCCTAGATTCAAATCATGTCGTTTCAATTTTTCTGCATGAATAATACTACACTATCAATATATTTTTGTTGTCGATCTTGGGTAAATAAGTGATCATAATCAAACACCACTGGCATACATTAAGGCAAGGGTCAACTAGAGTATCTTATCAAGGTAGATACTGAAAATATATTTTCATTAAAATCATGGGTCATAGGCAGGTGCAGCCCCAAATTGATAAGACCACTGCAATTGCGGCCTGCACGAGACCCAAGACCAAAAAGGAGGTGAGACAGTTATTGTGGCTGTCTGGCTATTATCATAGATTTGTACATAATTATTCAGATGTCACCAGGCTGCTGACTGATCTCACTTAAAAGGGAGCACCCGACCCGGTCCAGTGGACGGAGCCATGTTAGCAGGCTTTGATGCGAGTGAAAGCTGCACTCTGTGGCGAACCGCTCTTACACTCCCCTGACTTCTGTCTCACTTTTATCTTGCAGATGGACATGTCGGACAGGGTGTTGAGATTAGGTGGTGGAGGGGGAGGAGGGGAGGAGCGCCCCGTGCTGTACATTTGTTGGATGCTCTCAGTGAGAGAAAAGTACAGACAGGTACAGAAAGAGTGTTTGGCCATCAAGTGGGCAGTGCTCACCCTTCGGTACTATCTGTTGGGGCGGGCTTTCACCCTCTGTTTGAAACTTCCCCCGGTCCAGTGGCTCCATCGCATGAAGGATGCCAACGCGCGGATCACCCGTTGGTATCTGGCACTTTTAAATTTTAGGTGGTCCACAGGCCATGGGCAAAGATGGCTGCCGTGAATTTCCTCTCTAGAAATGGGGGGATTGGGTGACAGGTCGGATGACCCCCCGGCCTGAGTCGGGCAGGGGGGTTTGTGGAGACAGGGGTGTGGTCCAGTAACACTATGTAAAGAGCGAGGCTGGGAAAGGGAAGGGGTAAGGATTGTCAGACACATATTTACTGTGCATGCACTGTGTAGCAAAGCATGCGATTGGCCATAGCTGTAACCAATCAAGCAATCTGCCTCATTAGGACTGCGGTTGTCAAGCAGGCGATTGACTACTGCTGTAATAAATCAAGCAGGAGTCTGACCCCCAATAATATTTTATTAGATTTTTTTTTTTATGAATTGATTTATTTTGTTTGAGTTGATAATTGTCCACAGCACACATTACAATCTTTCATGGCACACTTGTGTGCCACAGCACAGTGGTTGGGAAACACTTAATTAAGGTACAGGTATAAATGAAAGGAAATAAAGAACAAAATCCAGATTTATACATCAAATTTGCTAATAATATGGTCTTTGTCTAAACTGACTATGGACAAAATAGTTGTCTAAAATGTGTTTTCCTAGAAAAACATTCCAGGGACAGAATTATGCCTGTAATCTGAGAATCACCCTGTTATGTTCATCTGCATCACACAACGATTGATACTAATTTGCATTATCTGGAACTCATTTCATTAGCGATGGAAAAAAAATACAAAATTTCTGGCCTTATTTTTTCTAAAATATAGGTTACTCGACATTAACTTCTTGTTTATAGAACTGATGTATAAAAGCAGTATCACATTCGCAGTCATGCTGTTGTACAGAATATCAGCATGTTTGTGAATACCATGTGGCTGAATCACTAGTATGCTTATATTTAGTACAATGCCACACTTGCTTGTGTGATTTTGCTTCAATAGCATATTTATTTATAGACAATCAATTCATACATTTAGTCTGGTTGAATAATTGGCAAAAAAAAAAAAAAAAAGTTCTCTGTTGCTTATAACAGATAAATTTGAATAACCAGTCTTTTACATGTATTTTTGTGCTGATAAAAATATGGGTATGCTTTATGTGTGAAAAACTAATGTCAGATTAAAGTTACACATTCGTTCATTGAATACTAATAGATTTCAAACAAAAAAAATCAACATCCATCTTAGGTGTTACATTTAGCTGTTTTCTGTGCAATACTATTGCCACAGAAATAAATGCCACAGCCCAAATGACATAAGTAATCAAAAACGTGTCAGCTTTTGTTTCTTATGAAGTAGTTTATGGACCAGTTTCTGGACATCACAATGCATTATGATTAATTGGATTTTCTCTTTAAGTGTTATATGTCTGCAATATGTGTTTGGCTGATTTGCTATGATAAAACAATGTGTTATATATCAAGTCAGAGTTTGGCCACATGCTGTGGTTTATGCGCATGACTGAACACTAAAACATATTTGTATTTATTAATTCTGACAGCATATTTTAGAAGTCATGCTCTAATTGTAGCTGCCTCCTCCAGAATTCCTAATCAAAGACCAGACATGCAATATAAGGTTCCCACTTGATTTTATGGGCCAGCAAACATTAAAGAACTCTATTGAAAACAAATAATCATGCTTTAAACATAAAAACAAATGTCCATACTTTTTTAATAAAATAATTATCTCTTCTCTACCAAGGTTGGATGTGGCACCAGAAAGTATGATTCATGAGATGCAATGTCCAAATAATGAGTTATATCACACATTTAATGTGATTGGATTTGTGTTTTGAATTATTTTCTCCCAAGTGCAAACAGTTCACTCTGCACACAACATGGGAGCTGGGACATTATTATAGAACTAGGCTGTGTTTATCAGGTGCTCTGTCACATTAATCCTGCTCACAGGACTCTAAATGTGGACAGAGGACCATTAATTACAGTTAACTACAATGAGTTCAATTCATTTATCTTCCTCTGGCTAGGTGATATTGTGTCCTCATTAAAGGTTATAGCACAGGTCAGCAGCTTACATGAACTATAGTAACCATGGAATTGGAAAGACTCCAGTGATAGTATAGTTTAATCTTTATCATGTTCAGAAGATAGAAGTGATATACTGTTTTTTTTTTTCTTTCTTTTCTTTTTCATATTAGCAAATCAGTGTATTGCCTAGGCATAATTTCCTTGCAGTTTGGTCTTTCTCCTAGTAGTTGAAATTTCTGTCAGTTCACGTGAGCATCTTCCTGTCTCCAAATCAACATGCTCAGGTTGTAATCGCTTTCAGTCATGTGGCACTGAGCTATATGCATTTTGATATTCATTAGTTCATTTATGTAGTGCTTTTATATCACCAGTCCTATATCCATCCTATAATGTGCTCCTTCAATAAAAGTGACTGCCATATAATGGTTTGACGACTATGTATCATAACAAGCTTCATATTTCTCCAAGGTGAAAGCAATGTTGGCATTAATGAAATGTGGAAATTTGCAGATGTCCCTGCAGTTTATAGAGACTTATAGAGGCTGGCGCAAATAATAAAAAGGGCAACAAACTTGCATAGCAATACGTCTATGGGGTGACTTTTTGCCTGCGCCACCAAGATGTCACCTTGGTCTGTATTTTAAATGTTATTCTTATTATTTCTTCATTAAATAATAAGAATACGAATTCACAGTGGAACAGAAAGGGAGTTTCCAGAATTGCCATAAATGTGAACATAAAAGTAATTATTTTATTTGTGCACTAAATTCCATATCTTCCAAAGCTATATGAAATCTTTGTGTGAGGAGTAGACCAAAAATTAAGTCTTATTTCAATGACCATCGTCCACATCCATCATAACACTCAAATCCTGCACTCATTTTTTTTTCATTAATTTTTTTACACATTCAAAAATGATTGCCTCAAGAAGCATTATGATCAGCTTGATGTCAGTGATGTCAAAAGCCACTGACCCTGCCACCTACCCGACCCTATCAGAAAATCATAAGCTGGCTTTATAAGGGTCAGAAGTTATTTCATTCCACAAAAATTCATACAAATCAATTCACACATACGATATATGTAAATAAAGTGCCACGAGTAACTGAAACCTGCCCATCCTAGACAGCTTCATTTAATATAATTGTCATACTACTTTTGGTGTGGCACAATGCACAGCCCACATCGGTATAGACCCAATGTGTTTTGACAACCCACACACACCTCTCTCTGTCTCTCTCGTTTCTATTGTAGAGAGCTCACAAATCAGAAATCAATTAAACAGCAAGAATTACCTATAAAATAACACTAGAAGGTGAGTGCACGTTGTAAACACAATGCGGAGAGCCATACAGCTGCAGGCGCTGCTGTTACAACATATAAAATATACAGTGCTTATCATGTGTGTCCATATCTGCAAAGGAACAAGAAAAGCATGGTTGAAGAGTAAAAGTCAAATAAAGGTGTCACGGATGAACTATGAAGGGAAATTGCATTTTCACAAAGGTGCTCATTTTAAAATAATAGTAACTTGATCTCAGACATGCTCTCGATGGTGGGGACACACAAATTTAATGTTAGCTGTGGTTTTATGAAACAGTTTGAGAGTGTTGACTGATTTAAAGCATTTACAGAAAAATACACATTTAATTTAGTCCATGCTTGTTTCATTTGGTGAATATGAATAATTCTGAATTCTTCTTTACCCTGTGTTCTCTCTATACATCAAACGTCTTGGAGAAATAAAGTGTTTATCTCTTGAATGTCTCATATTGTTCACACCAAGATGTCCTGCATTGAGATTTAATTCCCTATTGTAACATGCTTGCCAGGGCAAAGGCTCTCAGGGGATCAGAATTTCCTGTCTTCGAAGATTAGGATATTCCCCACACGCACACAAGTATTTCCGAACTCAGGCATACACACACTAAATAGATCAATCATTAGCATATCCCATCTCTCATGCTAACATGGTCCCATTTATCATGTTAGACAACTTTATAGATGGGGTTTTCTTTCACACGTTAATATTAATCAAGAGCAAATGAAATATGAAAAAGGGGGAAATCAAAAGCATGTAAATATGAGAAACTTCTGATCCAAGCAGACTAGTTCAGCTTTAGAGTAAATATCACATGCAAATGTAGTGTGAGAGTAAGCAAAAACAACCACTGCACTTGGGCTCAAAAACATGATTCACATATTCAGCAGTTTTGGTGGGTGTATATATATTACCTGTTTTGATGCACCATTATAATTAATAGATTTGTTTTTCTTTTTCATTTTATGTATGAGATATAGGCCTACTGAATAAATGGCCATCCTCATTTGTGGCCTTGTTAAGACAGACAGCAAAAATCTGACATCTGATATATTTTTTATAATATTATTATTATTTATATTTTTGGGGGGGGGGGTCTAATCATTTTCGTTGCATGTAATCTGAACAGCAACAAAACATATTACAGATTAACAAACCCCACCCAGATATGGATATGTTTTGTGAAATCTGATTACAATAAATTATAATTTTTGGATACATGCTTTAGGATAATTGGTCAGATTGGATTTCAAGTCGTTCTTCTTATCAAATTGATTGCATTCCTTGGACAAATTACAGTGTGAACAATCTTTGCTTAAGACTGGATTTGGAAAGCAAATGTGATTTGGGTGCAGTGTGAACAAAAAAAAAATGTTTTGCTTTTATAGAGTATTTATTATAATGAAACACATGGCAACCTTTGACATCTTGGTCAAAGTACTGACCCAAGTACTTGAGCCTTAGGGAGTTCGGATAAATACTCAGAAATGGTGACTGTCCACATTTAGACAAGCTTCAGAAAGACTGGCATCTCAGTTGTTATTTCAGATTTCAGTTGTATTGCACGTGTATTTAGCTATAAACTGTATAAAATAAATTGTGGTATAATAGACGACAAGTAAACATTTTAAGAATAAGTGGCTGTGGTTCAGGTGGTAGAGTGGGTTATCCACAAATCGCAGGGTTAGCGGTTCGAATCCCGGCCACATGACTCCACATGCCGAAGTGTCATTGGGCAAGACACTGAACCCCAAGTTGCTCCCAATGGCAGGTTAGCAACTTACATGGCAGCTCTGCTGAGATTGGTGTATGAGTGTGTTTGTGAATGTGTGAATGAGACACAATGTAAAGTGCTTTGTAGCACCTTTTTTAAGGTTAAAAAAGGCGCTATATAAGTGCAGACCATTTACACGGACAGCTTTCACTGTTGCAAACCATCTCTGTGTTTATATTAATGTCTCCTGCTGAACATGATTAGATGCATGCTTCTTGTGTGCCCCTGGGCTTCAGCCTGTGTAAGCTTGTGCATTAATGCACCCCTTAACATGCATATTGTACACCTTGTGGAAATACCTTTGTAGTATTTTAACATTTATATATTTGCCACATTTACTTCCAAGGAGGTTACCCCATGTGACTGTACCCTCCCTAGCAACCGGGCCACTTTGGTTGCTTAGGAGACCTGGCTGGAGTCACTCAGCACACCCTGGATTCGAACTCACGATTTCAGGGGTGGTCGTCAGCGGCAATTCCCGCTGAGCGACCCAGGCCCACTACTGGAATATTTTGTTAACGTTGGTGGAACATTAACTAATAGATACGATGGTCTCCCTATAATGAGACTTTTTTTTTTGCTATAGCATTTTCCAATAAGCCAAACTAAAGTGACCAACTATATACGCGCATGCAGACTGCCCATGTTCGACGGACCTGGGGACTCCGTCGGCTCGTCTCCACCTGGATCTCACCCTCATCGGCTGTATCTCCGCGGCGCTCACCAAACGCGCCACTGGCAATTACGTCATCAGAACACGTCAAACACAAGGACCAATAAAGGGCTGCATCAGAACGGGCAACACTGGAGATATGGAAAACGCGGAGTGGATTTCCGACTTCTTCGCACTTTTCCCAAATGTAAGATCATCTCAGAATTAAAAATAGACCTTTTCAATACCCAGTCATTGACAAATAAAACTAGTTTAATATCTGAACATATTCTTGAAAAACAAATAGACGTGATGTGCCTCACTGAAACCTGGCATAAACCAGAGTCATATCTTGCATTAAACAAAGCCTGCCCCCCAGGATACACATACCTGGAGAAGGCTAGAAACACTGGCCGTGGTGGAGGTCTTGCTGTTATTCATCACAAAGACCTGATTGCCACCCCCCTCCCACTGCCAGAGCTGTCTACATTTGAGTGTCTTCTATTCAAATGCAGATCTCATAATGAAATAATAACAATACTCCTCATCTATCGCCCCCCAAAACCACATCCTGGATTTATCACTGAGCTACAAGATTTACTCACATCACTCTGTGCAATAACCCATAATACACTTATTATGGGAGATTTCAACCTTCATGTTGACTCCCCCACAACTCACCCTGTTGCAGAGTTTCTTGAACTCTTGGACTGTTTACATCTTACACAACATGTCACAGTACCTACACACAGAAAAGGCCACACTCTTGATCTAGTTATAACAGATACTGCCCCCATCACCGACGTGAAAGTCTATGATTTGGGCGTGTCTGACCATAAGGTTATCTCTCTGGAACTGCCCCTAGCAAGTCCTTACCATAAAACAAAACGTCAAATCCGGTTCAGAAATTTAAAAGCAATAGATACCACCATCTTCAGCCAAGATATACAGCAAGCTTCAATGGTCACACAGTTCGCATCAGTAAATGGCTCTGTTGACCATTATAATTCCAGCCTTTACAATATCCTTGAGTTACATGCACCAATCAAAACAAAAACAGTTACTTTTTCCAGGTCAGCTCCTTGGTATACAACAGAGCTCCGGAGGATGAAAACGGCTGGCCGTGCCCTGGAGCGGAAATTCACCTCCAGTGGCTTACATGTATACAAACAGGCCTACCGTGAACACCAAAAATCTTACTCCAAAGCACTCACCATAGCCAGGTCTCAATATTTTTCACATAAAATTTCAAACTGCACTGGAAATTCAAGACAGTTGTTTGCATCAATAAATTCTCTTCTTAAACCTCCCACTCGTGCACATGCTGACATCAGTTCAGACCAGTGCAATAAGTTTATGGACTTTTTCACCAACAAGGTGGAATCAATCCGGAACAACTTCTGTGCCACAGTTCCACTTTCCTCCAAAGTCAGTCTCACAAATCCATTAAACACATTTTCTTTCTTCTCATGCATTTCTCAGACAGAGGTGGAGAGGATCATAAAGTGCATGAGAACCTCCACATGCTCACTGGACCCTCTCCCCACACCATTATTAAAATCCAACATTACAGCCATCAGTCCACTGATCACAGTAATCCTCAATCAGTCACTCAAATCCGGTCAGGTTCCTCCAGCTCTCAAAACTGCAGTCATCCGCCCACATCTAAAAAAGCCGTCACTTGACCCTGATATCCTGGCTCATTACAGACCCGTTTCAAACCTGCCGTTTTTGTCTAAAGCTCTGGAAAAAGTTGTTGCAGCCCAACTTCACAATCACCTTCACATCCATAACATATACGAAAAATTTCAGTCTGGTTTTAGAGCAGCACACAGCACGGAGACAGCTCTGGTACGCGTCATGAATGATCTACTTATGACTGCAGACCAGGGCTCACCATCTCTCCTCCTCCTACTGGACCTGTCGGCTGCCTTTGACACCGTGGATCACAACATCTTGCTCCATCGTCTCCAGTTTGAGGTAGGACTCTCTGGGACTACACTAAGCTGGTTCCAGTCATACCTCACAGGCAGGTCGGAGTATGTGGCTTTAGGACAGTCCCAATCATCACCTCACACGGTCAGCTGCGGAGTGCCACAAGGGTCTGTCCTCGGTCCGACCCTTTTCTCCATCTACTTACTACCCCTTGGTCACATCATCCATAAACATAAAGTTTCATTCCATTGTTACGCAGACGATACACAGTTATACATAAAAATGGACTCCTCACTCCCTTCAGCACTGCCGTCTGCACTTCAGGTTTGCCTGGAGGAGATAGGGGCATGGATGTCTGACAACTTTCTTCAATTAAATAGCAGTAAAACCGAAGCCATTCTGATCGGTACCCCACACCACCTCCTCCCTCAGCAGTATATTCATTTTTGGTCATCACACCGCCCTGTCTACCTCTGTTACAAACCTCAGAATCAGATTTGACTCAAATCTCACATTGGACAACCACATCCCATCTCTCCCAACCGGATGCTGAGAAGTTGATCCATGCCTTTGTCTCCTCCAGGTGGGACTATTGTAATGCCCTCCTCGTCGGGATCCCTGGCAGAAGCCTGCAAAAGCTTCAGCATATTCAGAACTGCGATGCCCGGGTCCTGACGAGGAGGCGCAAATACGATCATATCACACCTGTCCTGAAATTCTTACACTGGCTGCCCATTCAACACAGAATTCAATACAAAATCTGTCTCCTTACCCATCAGTGCATACATGGAACTGCCCCTGCCTACCTCACTGAAATTCTCACTCCACAAAACGCCACACGAAACCTCCGCTCCTCTACCTCTACCTACTGCCTGTACCAACCAAGGACTAAACTATTCTCTATGGGAGACAGGGCCTTTCAGGCAGTCGCCCCACGGCTCTGGAATGCCCTCCCAGAGACCCTAAGGGTTCGACAAACTGTGGAGGTTTTTAAGAAGGATCTAAAGACATTTTTATTTCAAAAGGCCTTTTTTTCTGATTTTTATTTTATCTTTGTGGTGTTTTATTGCTATTTATTGATTTTGTGATATTTCTCCTGGAACTGTGTTTAAATTCTTTGTTACTGTAGCACTTTGAGATTTAGTTGAAATGTAAAGTGCATTATAAATAAAATGTATTATTATTATTATTATTATTATTATATAGCATGTTAGAACACATCAAAACCTCTGTTTGAATTGTTTGCATAATCTTACAGTGATGCAGGATAGGCCTACAACAGATAAGGAATCTCCATTTTATCCATGCCTGTGCTTATCATTTGTCTTGTCCATTTTGTTCTGCTCTGATAAGCTGTCCAATTCTTGACATTGAAATGTGTTGTAACATTTATCAAAATGTCAGAAGGTTTGAATTCCAGGATCTTTTGTTGTTCCTCCACAAGGTTGGTGATATTAATATGATGGAGTATATCAGCTATTCCCGTCCGAAGGCTTTTTAATATATAGCCACAGTGTACATGTTTTCTGAAATGTGACTGTTGACTCATGCTGGGTTAAGTGAATCAGCTACATGTGCGCATTGCACTGCATGTGTGCATGATTTACACTGTCACAGGCCTCACTTCGTCACCACATTGTTTCCAGTTAGCAGTGAGGTTTTGTTCCCTTAAAAAAGACAAATATAACAGTGTGTATGTGTGTGTGCGTGTGCTTTTGTATGTGTGTTTAGGGGCCAATTAGCCACTAGGGGAGTGCGAGGTCATAAGGAATCTGAAATCTGTAGCAAAGCTAGTGCACACACACAGACACACATGCACAAATGGGGACACATTGTACCATAGAATTCTATTGTTTTTAAATTAATAATAGTACTAAAACTAACCCATACCCTAAACTTAACCATAACAGAAAATGTTTAGCATTACTAAAATTGTACAAATTATTAATGTATGGCTCTTTTTATTTATTTATTTTTTATTTGTATTTTTTTTTTCCAATTGACTGAGATTTTTTAATTGAGTGAGATCTGACAAAACCTCCTTTTGGGGGAGAAGTTTAAGATAGGCTCAATCATGTCCCCAGACTAAAGCTAAACACAGACACACACAAACACACACACACACACACACACAAAGAATGAGGCAATATGTATTGTTCAGTGGTTTCATTTTCAAGGCATGACAGTAATAAGAAAATATTGATTGTACAAAAATCTAATTCCTGACTTACCACACATTTTCTTTGGGAATAAGTCACCACTCCTATTTGTATACTGTTCATGTGTTTTTCTGTGTTTGTGGTTCCTAAGGGAAACTGTTTCTACATAATGATCAACTGTGAGGCATAGCATGAAACAATTCCCCTTCTCAGTGCTAAATTTCAATGAGCGTGAACTATATTTACTTTCCTCTGTGAGAAAATAAACATGCACAAATAAATAGGACATTGCAGGTGTGGTGTATCATCAAAGTATGAGGTAATCATTTTTATTTCACAATGATCATCATAGAAAATAAGATTATTAAAAGAGTATTATTTGAAGTCTTTCCTGCTTTAAAACAAAAATGGTTTATTGGTTGTTTTTATTGAAAGACATTTGAGTTTCTGCTTATCTTTCAAGTGAAAACAGCATACTTTTAATTCTGGAAACTGTTTCCATTTCATTGATTGATGCTGGGAATACTGACAGGGATCAGACTGTGTTTTCTTTTAAAGAGTGGTGCTTGCATATACATAAATTATAATAATTTTAAATGGATGTATGTCAGTTTGTATTAGTGTGTATTTAGTATTTTGTTTTGTAGTTGTTGACCAAGATCTCTCAATGATAAACATACACTGTAGTCATCATACCATTGTTTACTCTACTGATGGAAATATAAGGATATATAAATGCATGAAACGTATGTATAAAACCATCCATCGCAATTTGGTTTTCATCCATTTTATTTATGTCCCAGTGGGCTCTTAGTTTCTATGGTTACAAGCATTAGTAATGAGGGAGGGGGAGTTAGCAATGCAAATACATTTTCTCTTGTTCAGGTTTTCAGGTTGCTTAAAATTGAATATATTATTATAATTATTATTATTAGATGAGAGTTTGACGCAACACAAACATCATTATTCTAAAGTGTTTAGTCACTGTTCTTGTAGTAAACATAGACTTCAGCAACAACATTTAGTTTTCATGAACATGTTTACAAATAACTTAAATGAACAATTGCCTTCATTGTCATCAGTTAAAATTAAATGCCCTCATGATACCAAAGCCAGTTTCCTTTTGACTGCTGAGTATTACCAACCTACATTTTTTGCCACATATCTGTTTGTCCTGAGAGTGTTTTGAAGTGTGATATAGCAAATTTTTAATTCCTTTGAAGTAGCTCTAATCTACTTATAGATAGTAAGCTAGAGGACTTTCATTGGTTGTCTTCACAATGCTTTTTGCAAATCTGTTAATTACCTTGCTGCCTTCATCGCTGCTGTTTTCCAAATCATTGAGGTGGAAACAGAAGCTGTCTCTGGAAGACTTTGCACTCTTCAAAGATGTCTTGATTGGAACAGAAATATGTCAAGTGTGTGGGTTTGTGAGAAGGAAACTCCTGCTCTGCACTCTTGCAGACTGGTCTTCTCTTTGCCAAAGACATCCTCAACATGTGCAATTTCTGGCAGAATAGCTGAATTATTTACATATTTTTCTTGATGGCTTAAACACTGCCTGATTTTTATGGCCTGGTTAGCAAGACTGGGTGTTACCTGACTGTATTAATATGTGGTTTGAAGGGGTAATGGAGAATACTCATGCCAATACATTTAAGATTGCCAATACATTAATATTGAGAGATAGCTACATCTGTATCAAAAAATATATCCATTTAATGAGGTCACACTGCAACATCAGTTGTAATTCTGGCTTCGCATCATTTATTGATCATCTAATGGATTTTCATGAGTAAGCCAATATGAATGCTTGACTATGTCCCTCAGTGTTTGCCCTGTACTGGTAAATTAAATATAATAAAAGCTGACAATAAAAAGTACTCACTGAGCATAAAAAGCCGTAAAGAGGTGATTATAGCAAGATATTGTCAACCTGTTTGATGAACAATATCGGCTACATACATGTTCGACAGCAGAACAAGTGTGGTTGCATTTAAATTTACTGATTACTGGGGGATTAAAGGGAAACATTTAACTACATAGTAATGATATATTACTTTATAGTTACATCTTCCAGTATAAACAAATAACTCTGTTATATAGAAATAGCTCTGTTCCCCACACAATACTATCTTATGACAATTAAACACTTTTACTATAACAGATGATTTCAAAGACGTTACATTTTACATTTTATTCAAGCGTGACAAAGTTGTGCACACAGTAACTCAACTGAGAGAGCATTGGACTTTGAAGACAGAAGAGCGGGACAAGAATTTAGCAAAGCACACAAATCGACGTGAGCCAAAAGTGTAATAGAAGCGACACGAAATGTGGTAATTTCAGCTATTGCTTTTTTCATCTCATATTTGCTTTTATGACATTATCGGTTAGGTTAAGATGCAACATTTTGGATAGGGACATCGGTTTTGTTTATTTAAAAAATATATAAACGGTAACACTTTACATTAAGGTTCCCTTTTCTAAAGGGTTTAAAAAGGGGCTAATCATTGAAAATAACTAATCTGTAAATGCATTATAAATCATATAAATGCCATTATAACAATATTAATAATTTGATACCTATCAAATTGTGAACCAATTGAAACTCACATTTTATAAATGTGTTATAAAAGTGCTTATTATTCCTTAATGTAATCAAAATCATTGTCTTAATTCATGATTTATGTCATAATGCTGCAAAAATAGACTACCATAGTGAGATTAAAAGGTGATTAAAAACAGATGATTTTTTTTTAAGGTTAATGCTTTATCATCTCACTGTCACAGATTGCTCAAAGTGTGAAGTTGGGAGGACCCAAACGCAATAGTAAAATATCGCCTTTTAATAAAAGAAAAATTAAACAGCACACAAAACTCTCACTGCGGAAAGAAAAGGAAGCAAAACAAATATGATAACAATCCAAAACAAAACAGGAACCAGAAATGAAAACTCTTACAAGGGACCTTAGCTTGAGAATGAAGGTTTGACTTCCTTCTCCTTCATGCATGCCTACAAAGGTTTTTGTGTGTATGTCATGTTTGAAAGTTTTCATGCAGTTCCCACAAATCCTAGATTTAAAACAACATTTTTACTTTGCAAAAGAATTTGATTTTTTTTTTTTTCTTTTCATTTTTCATCTAAAATCTAAATTCAGAATCCACTTCAGGACATTCTACATTAAAGTGTGAGGGTGCAAGTATAATCTTATTACCGTAAGGTTCGACGTGTGTCATTTATTTAAATTGTCTCACAGGTTTTATTACAGATACAATGAATGTAATGACACACACACACACACACACACACACACACACACACACACACACACACACATTATTATCTATCTATCTATCTATCTATCTATCTATCTATCTATAAATATGTATTGTTAGGAATTCACTCACACCAATGTACAGGTGAACCCAGATGCAGGACGATTGAGCAGATGGATGGATACAGCAGACACAGGTAAGCAGGAATATCAGCAGAACAATGGAGAATGACAATATGATGTTCCAATGGGTAAGTAACAAAGGTAAGTAGCTAGGTACATATACTGTAGATAATAAATATGCGAGTACCATATGATGAGAGAGACTGCATGGGAGCAGAGTGGTCATGAATAGTCCAAGGTGAGACTTGACAACAACAACATTTCCATCCAAGGATTTTTTGCTAATAAAGTTTTAGCAAATCAAAATAAAACTGATGGAAATGCAAATTTTCAACATGTCGACATAATATTTTCACATTTAACTCTAGCGCATAAAATGTCAATTTTAAAATGACAGTTGCAAAAAACTGGTTTGTAAACACTTTTTGTCGAGAAACTTGGCATTAAATCAAAAATGTTGAGTCACATGACAGAATTTACCCCAATTGTTAGCCTGTATTAATCATGACGACGGTATGGTCTGGACTTATATGGTCTACACTTATATAGCGATTTTTTTAACAGATGTGCTTTACACAGTGTCCTAATCACCCATTCACACTCACACACCAATGGCGGCAGAGATGCCATGCAAGGTACTAGCCTGACATTGGGAGCAATTTGGGGTTCAGTGTCTTGCCCAAGGACATTTCGGCAAGTCGTGTGGGCCGGGAATCGAACCTCCAACCCTGCGATTAGCAGCCAATCCGCTCTATTAGCAACCATCCTCCATACATCCGGTATGTATCTGTTGCGGAAAACATGACACTTCCAGGAGTGCCAACACAAATATCTCGTATCATGCACATCGACAAGTGCACAGAGAACAAATTAATGGCCACTGTTTGTGATTAATTTAATCACGGTAGCCATCCATTTATTTTATTAAAGTTACTTTTCTACACCATTCAAAATAATAGATGGCAGTCATGGAATTATCCCACAATACAAAAAGACCTATCATTTCAGTGCACAAAAATATTTTTTTTTAAATGTATGAAAAATAAATACACAATACTAGTAAAAAAGCATCAGTGTGCTTTTTTGGAACACTAACATACAGCCCAATTCTATAAAATTATTATTTAGCTGGAAGAAAACTTTCTTCCTTCTGCATTGACAATGTTCCCCAACTCTGAGGATTGTTTTTTCTAGCAGGAAAATGCTTCATGCCACACAACCAGGTCAATCAAGGAGTGGCCACCGGATCAAGACCCTGTCATGGCCAGCTCAATCTACAGACCTGAACCCCATTGAACACCTCTGGAATGTGATCAAGAGGAAGATGGATGGCCACAAGCCATCAAACAAAGCTGAGCTGCTTCAATTTTTGCACTAGGAGTTGCATAAAGTCACGCAACAGCAATGTGAAAGACTGATAGAGAGCATGCCAAGACACATGAAAGCTGTGATTGAAAATCCACCAAATATTGATGTCTTCATAAGTTAAAACACTAGTGATGTGTTGTTTAAAAATGTATATTGAACTTGTTTTTTTTACATTATTCGAGGTCTGAAAACACTGCATCTTTGTTGTTATTTTGACCAGTTGTCATTTTCTGCAAATAAATGCTCTAAATGACAATATTTTTATTTGCAATTTGGGAGAAATGTTGTCATTACTTTACAAATAAAACAAAAAATGTCATTTTAAACACATACCTATGAGTAGTAAATCCAAATAAACTCATAATTCAACAGTGGTCTCTAAATATTTTTCCATAGCTATATATATAGCTATGGAAAAAATTAAGAAACTATATTTACTGCATATTTATGACACATAGCATAGCATTTAAGGAAACAACTTCAACTTGTCTTAGTATAATAACATTGTTATTATCAGAAGTAGAACCCTCCCAAACAATCTCAATCTCTCTCTCTCTCTCTCTCTCTCTCTCTACTATATATATATATATATATATATATATATATATATATATATATATATATATATATATATGTGAAAACTTTACAACACAAAACGCTGTTCTCCTGTCTTGTATCTCACTGTGCCATAATTCCTCGAGGACCCAGGCTGGGATGTTGGATTTTGGCATGACCAAAGTGTGTGCATCATTCACACCTGCATTCTTTATGTTAAGCTCCCTTTGTCCTTTATCCATGTGTTTTCCCAGATAAAGACTGAAATCTCATTACCGTAACTGGCTGATCCATATATTCTCTTTAAACTTCTGTCATACAGTGATGAAGAAATCAACCTATGTGCATGTTTTCTAATACAATTTTCATGGTCCTTCTCCTCCACCAAAAGAGGAGATTTATCCTACACAAAAAGACTATTAGCATGCAAGATGGTGAAAAAATTACTTTACATTTGTGTGTGTGTGTGTGTGTGTGTGTGTGTGTGTGTGTGTGTGTGTGTGTGTGTGTGTGTGTGTGTGTGTGTGTGTGTGCATTTGTATGGGCACTGTGTATATGCATTCCATCTGTTTCTACCAGAGGTTAATGTAAGCTAAATTCTTCCTCTTAATGTAGGGTTAAATTTAATTGAGCTTTTTTTCTTCATGGTTACAGATAAGTAGATGTTATGTTTGCACAAATTAGCATGTTTATTGCTTACTGCTGTCTAATTTCTGTCATTTTCATATCACACACCCTTTGGCCCATCTAAAGTTTGAAAATGGGTGTTCATTTTCACCCTCCCCATCACTTTGGAAGTAATCTTCAAGCTATGCTATCCATATCATGCTTGAAAAACCTTGGATTAAATTTAACTATGCTTGGCTGCCCTAATGGTAGTACTTAGCACTTTCCAAAGCCATATCCTCTTAATTGAAGACATGCTCATCTTATTGCATTAGTCTAATTTTTTGATATTTGCTGAAATTAGTTTCTCGAGAAGGACAATTAGGAATTATGGTCAATGTTAATGCTCATTTTCAGGACATTGTCTCTCTCCTATGACTCAGGGACTCTGAGACAGATTGAATAATACATGTAAAAGACAGCATGCAGCATGAGTATTTAAAATAAAAATCTGCTCAAGTTAAAGTCTTTCATTTAATCTTTGTATGCACTGGTATAATATTCTCAATGGAATGTAATCCTAGGATTTCACTGGATTTTGAAGGTTTAGTTTACTTTCATATATAATTGTCAATAATTGTTGGGGTGCTATTATTTTTAGAGGCAATTATGTCATTCAACAAAAAAATGGGGAATGGAATATAGAATGTTGTGATTTAACTATGGAGTTTAATTGTGACATTTTTTAATTACAGTGCAATTTACATTTTATCATGTAATGACTTATAGTATCAAGAGGGACACACATCATTAATCTCAATCAATATCTTATTAATCAGAGTTCAAGGTGTAGAAATGGGAACATTGCCTTGCAGTGTGTGTGAATAATACTTCATAAATGGAAGTCACATTAATTTGTTTTCCTATTGACTGACCAGTCTGGTTTTACCCAGTGTTATAAGGAGACATTTAGCAATCTTCATAATACTGGGTTGGTCAGTGTGGAATTTCTCTTGGGTTAAATCCAAATGTATGAATTTTTAGTGAGGTCTACACAGCATTAATTATGGTATTTATGGATGATGCTACTAGTTTATTAGTAAAATATTCTATCAAGGAGTTGCCACAGGATCAAGACCCTGTCATGGCCAGCCCAATCTTCAGACCTGAACCCATTGTAAACCTCTGGAATGTGATCAATATTTATGGCCAAAAGCCATCAAACAAAGCCGAGCTGCTTGAATTTGTGTACCAGGTGTGGCATAAAGTCACCCAATATCAATGTGAAAGACTGGTAGAGAGCATGCTAAGACGCATGAAAGCTGCGATTGAAAATCCACTCTTGGATTTTTAACTCTGAACTCTTCCTAATTTAAAACATTAGTATTGTGTTGTTTAAAAATGAAAATGATCTTGATTTCTTAGTATTATTCAAGGTCTGAAAACGTCTCGGGTTACATGTGTAACCCTTGTTCCCTGAAAAAAGCGGAACGAGATGCTGCGCTTTTGCTAAGCGCTACGGGGAACACGTCTCAGTGTGACCAGCTGTGAATATGTATGCAAGACCTCAATGAACATTGACTGGAATTTATAGCCTCTGCCGACGTAATCATTGGGTGCACCTGGCGCAGTGGCTATAAATAGATGCGTCACCGGTGCATCATCAGATATTTCGTCTGAAGAGCAGTCCTGGGACGTCCCAGTGTGGCAAAGAAGTGCTGCATCTCGTTTCCGCTTTTTTCAGGGAACAAGGGTTACACATGTAACCCGAGACGTTTTCAGAGAGGTTCGAGACGTTCCCTTTACAAAAAGCTTCACTTTGATGCTGCGCTTTTGCTAAGTGCTACGGGGAACGCAATACCCACGCCGCCGCACTGGGGCTGTCCAGACCCCTACGGTTGTGGTGTGCTCACAAGAACGCGAGAGGTCTCAGACATGAGCTTGAAATGTCGACTCAAGGGCGTAAGAGCCCGGAGTAGCATAAACATCTAAACCATAAAATTTGATTACTGTGTGTGGAGAGGACCAACCTGCGCACCACAAACTTGTTCAGTATCAACTCAAGGGCGTAAGAGCCAAGAGTGGCAAGAACATCCAAACTATAAAAGTTTAATGAATGTGCGCGGAGAGGACCAACCTGCTGCACCACAAACTTGCTGCAGAGGGAGACCTCTAGCCAAGGCTTTAGAGGAGGAGAGCCCCCTGGTAGAGTGCGCACTAAAACCTACTGGTGAAGCTTGACCACGTGCCTCGTAGGCCCGGGCAGTGAGGTCCCTCACCCAAAGTGACAACCCGGTCACGGCTTCAAAGTGAAGAACTGCTGCCCTGACTTTATGCCACTAGCAAATGCGGTGGACATAATTCTGAAGGGCACAGACTGGACAAAGTCAGAGTAGTCTTTAGCTGCTCCGGCATTACAAACGGCAGGGAGCAGAAGGCTTAGAGAATGACTGGCCAAGGGTCGCGAAAGGCACCTTGGGCAGGTAGTCAGGGTGAGGGTGCAAAGAATGCTTTTGGTCCTACCTGGGGCAACTCAAAACAGGCCGGCAAAAGAGACAGAGCCTGTAGGTACCCAAGTCTCCTTAGAGACGTAATTGCCATATGAAAAACCATCTTGAGAGTCAGAAGTCTACCAAACGCTGACTCTAGAGGTTTTAAAAAGGGGGGTCTTACCCTATGAAGAGGTCCTAGCAAGGATGTCCACCCGCCCACCGAGGCGTGGCAAACCGAAGTGGAGGCCACATAGAACCTGGCAGTGGTGAGGCAAGTGCCCGCTGACAGTTCTTTCTACAGAGACTCCAAAACTGAAGCAAACTGGCAGTTAGCTGTTTCTGTAATATCAACTTATTAGAAGGAAACGCATGCAGGCACATTAGTGCCATGTATGCGCCACCACGATCAGCCCCACCCCGGGGGTATTGACTCAGGGAGAAGTAGAGGAGACATTGCGCTATCAACATAGGCGAAAAGGTCCTCTTCTGCCCTGTAAAATCTACCCAGATCAGTTCCAAGTGGAGGGAGCCCTAGCACTTGAAATGGTCTCGGTAACCTCAGGAGAAAGCCCTGCGAACCTCAGTTGGTACCCTACAGGGGCCAAGCATGAAAGGTTTCACAATTCGGGCCGGGGATGAATATATCCCCTGAGCCTGAGAAAGAAGGTCCTCCCTGTTCGGAATCGACCAAGGCGAACCGTAGAGGAGAGATATTAACTCTGAGAACCATATCCTGTTCGGCCAGCGCAGCGCCATAAGTAGGAGGCAAGACCCTTGCTGGTGAACATTGGCCAAGACTCCTGGGAGCAGAGAAACCGGGGAAAGAAACGCATACAGACGCGCTGTGGGTCATGTATGTGACTTAACTTCCAGACCCAAGGGGGGGCTGGGTGTCTCAGGGAGAAGTAGAGGAGACATTGCGCTATTCATAGAGGCGAATAGGTCCTCTTCTGCCCTAAGATCTCACCAAAACTTGTTCCAAGTGGAAAAAGCCCGTCATTTAAAAAGGTCTCGATAACCTCAGGAGAGAGCCCTGTGTCCCTCAGTTGGTACCCTTAGGGGCCAAACATGAAAGATTCCACAATTCGGGGCAGGGATGAAAAAATGCCCTATGCCTGAGATAGAGGATCCTTCCTGTTCAGAATCGCCAAGGCGAGCCGTCGAGGGAAGAGACTAGCTACGAGAACCAAGCCCTGTTCGGCCAGCGCGGTGCTATCAGTAAGAGGCAAAAACCCTTGCTGGCGAACTCTGGCCAACTACTACCTTAGGGTGGAGTTTTCACTCCCCTGTTGGTATCTTCTATCTAGACAGTAAATCTGCTCCCACATACGGGCATCCAGGGATATAACTGCCCTTTGTGACAGGAGCTTAACCTGGGCCCTAAGGAGAATCCGACGCATCAGAAATACAGCTGACAAGAACGTGGATTTCCCTGATGATTTATGTGAGAGGCTACCGCTGTATTGCCCACCCGCACAAAGACATGGCAGCCCCAGGAGGAAGTATTTCAGGGCCAGAAATACAGCCATCAACTCGAGACAGTGACTGTGACAACCGAGCTGATGACCCTCCTATCCCCTTAAGCTGGATGACCACTTAAGGCCGCTACCCAGCCCGTCAAGGAGGCGTCTGTCGTTAGCAGCCTGCGACAACAAGACACACCTAGAGTGGGACCCAAGGTAGAAAACCGGGGTCTGAACCACATAGAAAGAGAACGAAGCCCGAGGCGCGTAACCCTTATTAGCCTAGGGGGTTTGGCCCTTGGAAGAAATCCCCTGGCTTTGAACCACAACAAAAACAGTCTTATGCAGAAGGTCCAGAGGAATCACAGAGGATGCAGTCGCCTTGAGACCTAGTAGAACCTTGACCTAGCCTGACTTTGCTCAGGGTATACTGAATGGACTCGATTCTGGCGGGAGACAGTTGTGCCCGCATAGTGATCGAACATCATACCCAATGGACAGTGTTCTGAGTGGGAGAGAGGATGCTTTTCATGGCGTTGAGCCTCTACCCCATAGAAACTAGATGAGCTAAGACGGTATCACTGTGCTTAACTGCCAGTTGCCGGAACTGCGCTAGGATCAGCCAGTTGTCTATGTAATTCAGAATGCGGATGCCCCGGAGTCGCAAAGGAGCCGGCGCTGCATCATGCATTTGTGAATGTGCGGGTTAAGAGGGCTAGGCCGAATGGAAGAACCCGATACTGGAAGGCTTCGCCCCCGAAAGCGAACCTCAGGATCTTCCTGTGTTGCGGCAGAACTTCTAAGTGAAGAAGTGCATCATAAGATCGATGGTGACCAGCCAAACGTGATGTTGGGCTTGTGACACGATCGTCTTGATAGGGAGCATCTAGGACTTGAACACCCAGACTGGGTTCAGGATTTAAGAGCTAATGCCAGACGCAACCCCTCACCCTCCATGGGAACCAGGAAGTATATGGTGTAATAACCTGACTCTCTCTCAGGAAGGGGAACACATTCTATGGCCCCTTTAACCAGGAGATTTGCATTTTTTTATTTATTTTTTACAGTAGACATGACTAATCCGGTTCCACGCCGTTGAAACATGGAGGATGGCAAGATAATTTAATTCTGTAGCCTCCTTCTACTGTTCTTAGAGCCCACATAGAAATACCAGGCAGAAGTTTCCACGCTGCCAGGCTTTCTAGGATGGATACTAATCTCAGAACTTCCTGTTGAGGGGATGTCAGGTGTTCCGAGTCCTGAAATAAGGCAGGAACAGCGGTACACCCAAATTTTAGTTAGAAACCTCTGCTTCCTAAAACACCAAAGGCGGCGGGGAAGGAGAGGATTCGTGAGGGTACCGGGAGGGGCGTAGTGAATAGGACACGCGCCCCGTCCCGAGGGGAGCTACCCCCACCGGGTTAAGTGCAAGACACTCAGGGTTTTTTTCTCCTTGAGATAACTGCCCTGAGGTCTTGTTTTGGAGGCTGTCGGGGGCGACGAGCCTGTCCCCAGTCCTGACGAGGGGGAGCACGACTCGCCACGCTCTGTTTTTGAGCCTCAATTCTAAGAGCACCGGGGTGGGACTGGGTGGCCGATGGCCCCGTCCCCTGAGTGCGGCGAGGGAAGAATTGCCCAAACGCTTCCTCATGGCTTTTTGCCTCCTGGAACCTGGAGATAACCGTAGTCATAGCATCTCCGAAAAGCCCAGAAGGCGAAATTGGGGCATCAAGGAGAAAAGTTTTATCTTTGTCCTTGATGCCTGATAGGTTGAGCCATAAATGTCTCTCCATGCTGACCAATGCGGACATAGACCGGCCAATAGCACGGGCTGTCTGCTTGGTCACACGAAGAGACAGGTCCGTAGCTCGACGAAGCTCAGCAAATGCTTCCTCGTCGAGCGCGGAACCTGCACTCAGGTCCTTAAGCAGATCAGCCTGGTATGCCTGCAAGACCGCCATGGTGTGCAGGGCAGCACCAGCCTGACCCGCCGATTGATACGCCTTCCCCACTAGCTTGGAGGTGGTCCTGCACGGCTTTGTTGGGAGCGAGGGTCTTTTCATTGATGATGCCGAGCCTGGTGAGAGATAACCCGCAAGTGTCTCTTCAACCGGCGGCATCATCGAATACCCCCGTGCCTCAGCACCCACGATAGTCGAATATCTCGACGTCGAGGGCACGTGAACACGGGAAGTATAAGGTCTCCTCCATGAACGAGAAAGCTCGTCATGGAGGTCATTAAAGAAGGGAAGGGACTGATGAGGCGTTCCCTTCCCCCGGCCACCAGAAAAAAATCTATCTTCCAATTTGGACTGTTTGGGGGTCTCTTGTTGTCGTGGCAAGTCTATTTTAAGCTTGGCCACAGCATGAGTAACCTCTATCTCCACTGAACCAAGTGAGTCACGGTCTTCCTCATGAACTGAAGAGGCGCCGTAGCGCGCTTCAAGATCACGGGAAGGACCGGCTGGATCTGAGGCGAGAGCGAGCGATAGGGAAAAACCCGTCTCTCGCTCCTCCGCCAGATCCATGCGAGAGCCCCACGAATGAAGTGTGGGCGCTGACTCCTGGAAGTGAGCGAGGCGAGCGCGAATCATTCTGCCCGAAAGCATATCACAATGCTCGCACTCGCCCCCCAACGCGAGAGCAGCATGCTCTTCCCCCAAACAAATGAAACAAAACTGATGTGTGTCCGTCTCGGGCATAGAGCGGAGACAGGGAGACACGCATCGTTTGCCTTGATTCTCAGTAATTTTTTTTTTTTTAAATGACCGCTATATATATATATATATATATATATATATATATATATATATATATATATATATATATATATATATATATATATATATATATTTTTATTTTTTTCTTTTCTTTTCTTTTCAAGGAAACAGAAAGGAGAAAAGGTATCAACTGTACACTGCCTAACAGAATCTAACTGCTAACAGAGGAAAAAAAGTTTGATAGATTGTGAAAGCACACATCACAGAATGGCTCTGAAGACGAAATGTCTGATGATGCACCGGTGACGCATCTATTTATAGCCACTGCGCCAGGTGCGCCCAATGATTACGTCGGCAGAGGCTATAAATTCCAGTCAATGTTCATTGACGTGTTGCATACATATTCACAGCTGGTCACACTGAGACGTGTTCCCCGTAGCGCTTAGCAAAAGCGCAGCATCAAAGTGAAGCTTTTTGTAAAGGGAACACTGCATCTTTTTTATATTTAGACCAGTTGTCATTTTCTGCAAATAAATGCTCTAAATTACAAAAACAATTGTATTTGTTTTCCTATTGACGGACCTGTCTGGTTTTACCAAAACCAAAAGTAATCTTCAAAATACTGAGTTGGTCAGTGTGGAATTTCTCTTTGGTTAAATCCAAATGTACGAATTTTAGGTGAGGTCTTCACAGTTTTAATTATGGTATTTATGAATGATGCTACTTGTTTATAAGTAAAATAATTTTAGCATTGAGCTATGGTTTACCAGTCCATTTTTTTGAAGATCAGTTTATTTTGAGTCACCATTACTACAAGCCTCAGGTGATAGAAAATGGGTCAAGCTATGTTAGGATATGACATTAATTGTATATTTGAGGTTTTCAAGTAATTGTTCCAAAAGTCATCAAAATTCAGCCTTTCATAATACATTATAAACACATCATTCCAAAATCATTTTAAAACTCAAACAACATAGTCATCAACAGCAGTCATCAGCAATCTGACCAAACTTTCCATTTCTTCCTAATAGGTATTATGAGTTATTAATTCAGTCCCATATGCAGGAATCTTTGTTCTTTTGAGGAAATATACTTTGAGTTTCTAATTTGCTCAGGTTGCTACAACAAAAAATGTGTCACACTCTTTAAAACCTTAATTCCAAACAGGAATGTCAGTCAATCAGTGAATTTAGTGTTATTCCAAACTTTATTAATTTTGTTACAGGTTAAACTTGCTTAGGCCACAGACTCAACTCCATCACTTTGTTAAGTTCCATAATTGCAACACTCAAAAGCATTATGAATACAAATTTTTCAGCTTTCCATTAGCAAACTAGTGAGAAAGAAATCACACTCCCCAGCTAAGCTGCTGAATGTTTGCTCTGCTTTCCGCTGACTGGCTTGTAAATGTATGCATAGTAAATTAAATGACAGTACTTATCTGTTTAGGAAGTAAAATTCCTAACACAGGAAGTGGGGTAAGAGTTTTTAGATGGGCTTGCACATAGACACAATAATACCACTACATTTTGTATATAAATGTAGATATATTTTAAAGTAGAGGTTGTCAGGTCGTGGAATTAATTTTAATGTTAAAGTTTCAAACAAGATGAACTAATCAACTGCTTATAGCAAGTTGGCATTAAATACTTTTGGGAAGTTGCTTTCATCTATCTAAAAACAGCACTTAAATTTTTTTAGACCTCATATTAATGTAGAGACTATATTAAATATTTGCACTTTTAGCAAATTCATTTGTTACACCATAGGACCATTTAAAATGAATTAGCAAAGGCAATAAGCATCAACTTATGCATTTAATAGATAGACTCATAAGTAGCTTTTGGTAATCAGACCTCTATTGCTTAGAATTGTGGAATGTTTTGGAAACAAAGGTCATGGTTTGCAAACATCTGACCATATTTGAACAGGCTACAAAACTCTAACAGTGTGTTCTTTGGCCTGTGAGCCTTTGAACTGATCACCCATCAGGGATTCAGTGCTATGCAGACAATATGTTCTTCCAGGTTCTTTTAATCAGAAACACATTATTTAAGGCCAATTTCTGTCCTGCAACCCAAGACACTTTTATAAAGATGCTTCTTTGTGCTCATGCATATAAGTCAAACACTTTGGAATGTCTATCTTTGGTTATGTTGCATAATAAATACAGCGTTTTAGAAAGCTGTGTTAAGCTGAAACTTAGAAAATCATGTCTCGAGACTCCTGTTATTTTGTATACAATTACTTGCACTGAATTAACACATTAAATTGGCAGCCCAAGTTTAAAGGTAGTATATATATATATATATATATATATATATATATATATATATATATATATATATATACACAAAACAGTTAGTTCCGGTCCTCAAATCTGATTGGACAAGAGATGTTCCATAAGCACTGCTGGTCTGATACCATCAGCACTACTATGCTTCACTGTGTGTGTATCACTCGGCTTGTGTTTGTGCTGTTCCCTGGAGCATGTTCCCAGGTAGGCATCGGGAGGTGAAGATGCGTCCCGAGGCTCTGGTGCTGAGAAAGGACTCAAAGCACTTACCTTGCTCTGCGCTCCTGGCAGGGGGTGGTTTAGTGACTGAGGAGGAGGTCCGGTAGAGGTGTCCTCTGGACTCATCAGAACCGGCCGGCTGGGGAACAGTCGTTGGGCTGAGGGTCCGCGTACAGCGTGCTGGGACTGTTGAGGTGTGGTGGCAGAGTGCCTTGAGAATGGCATTTGCGGGCCAGGTGACCCAGAGACAAAGGAAATAGCTCTTTTAATGAAAATCTGGGTGGAAAATGAAATAAATTCAACAAAAGATTCTCCTCCCGACCCTCCACTGGGGGACGGAGTGGTCTGCTTACCCGCTCCGGAGCTAACATCTTGGTCCCTGGGTGGATCGTCTCAGGAGTGCCTGGGAGCCTTCCGGGTCCTCGAGGGGGTCCGTGAGATGGGGGGCATCTGCTTCCTGCGGGGTGCTCGACGCACGGGCTGAGAGCTGGGCCCAGGTTGAGGCGGAGCAGGGCGTTTCTTCGCCGCAGGAGGATACCCTCGGTGAGCAGACGGGGCATGAACCATGGCGGCAGGTTTGCAGCAGGGCAGGATGTGCGAGATGGCCTCCATCTGCTTCTTCACCGCAGAGAACTGCTGGGCAAAGTCCTAGACGGTGTCGCCAAAGAGGCCGAACTGGGAGACAGAGGCGTTGAGGAAGCACACTTTGTCGGTCTCACGCATCTCAACCAAGTTCAGACACAGATGACGTTCCTCGACCACGAGTGTGGCCATCGCCTGCCTGAGTGACTGCGCTGTGACCTTCGTGGCTCTGAGGGCGAGGTCGGTCACTGAGTGCAGTTCCTGCAGCACGTCGGGATCAGGGCTACCCCCGTTGTGGCTTTGTGATGCGTGGAGAGGGGTGCCCTCCATGAAGACGTCAGCTCATCATGCACTTCCGGTAAAAACGGGACCAGGGGGGTGTGGCTGTGAGCAGTGTGGAGGCCCCAGGAACCAGTCATCCAACCGCGATGGCTGTGGGGAGGATGGATGGTTCCAGTCCAGCCCCATGCTGGTGGTGGCCTGGGCAAGCATACCGGACATGTGTCAGCCTCAGCCTGGGCGTGCTGGCCCGAAGGCAGCAGCCCAGGGGAGTCATCTGCGTCAGATGCCGTGCTCTCCGATTTAAGGGAAGCTGTGCTTCCAAGCTGTACCTTGCTCCGCGCAACCGGCAGGGGGCGGGTTAGAGACTGAGGAGGAGGTCCTGTGAACACATCCTTGGAACTCGTCAGCACCGGCCCGCTGAAGAGGCCAAGCTGGGAGATGTGGTCGTTGAGAAAGCGAGCCTTGTCAACTTTGCACATCTCGACCATGTTCAGCCATAGGTGACATTTCTGGACAACAAGGGTGGTCATTGCCTGCCTGAGTGCTTGCGCTGTGTCCTTTGTGGCTCTGAGAGTGAGGTCGGTGGCAGAGCGCAGTTCTTGCAGCACGTCAGGGTCAGGGTCAGGACTACCCAAATGCAGATCTTTAAGTGCCTTGGCTTGGTGGACTTGCAGGAGAGCCATGGCATGCAGGGCGGAGGTGGCCTGTCCAGTGGCGCTTAAGCTTTCGAAGTCAGTGACAACGTCATCCTACAGGCCTTGGAGGGGAGTACCGGACAATCCTGCAAGGTGGCGGCATTCTCGGCGTACAGGTGGATCGCAACTGCCCTATCAACCTGGGGGACCTCCGTGTACCCATGGGCCGCCCCACTGTCAAGGGTAGTGAGAGCGGACGAGCGAGGAGGTCGGATCTGGGTAGTAAAATGTGCCCTCCATGAACTCGTCAGCTCGTCATGCACTTCTTGGGGGTGTGGCTATGAGTGGCACCCTGACCCGAGGAACCAATCGACTAGCTGTGAATGATGAGGGGGGAACGGAAGTTTACAGTCCAGCCTCACAATCACGGTGGCCCGGGAAAGTATAGCGGACATCCGCGCGTCAGCCTCAGACTGGGCGAGCAAACCCGAAGGTGGCAGCCCAGATGAGTCATTAGCACCAGACGCAGCTGTGATGCTCTCTGATGCAGTGGCGTAATCATCATCTAGCTCGCCAGGTCCGAATGAGACAATGGACTGACTGTGGCGAGCCGGTCTTGCATCAGACCTGGACGGAAGCCAACGAGCGTGCTGGTGGGGCAGGTGGTTTGTGGGGATTTACCCAGCGAAACAGAGCCTGTTTCTCTCCCCAAATCGCCTTCATCGCCGGCCGCGCCAGCCTTAATCCCATAGGAAGAAGGCACGGCACTGGGGTGCAGTTGAAGTGGCTTTCCCTCTGAAGGGAGAAAGCCGCGATCGCAACGTTGCCATGGCTATGTTCTCGCAATGAGAACATAAACCATTCATAAATGCTGCCTCCGTGTGATCACAGCCCAGACTCGCAAAGCAGCGCTTAGAAAACAGCCACATCCAGGAAATACACAGAGGTGTAGTTCTTTAAAGAAGGCGTCATCTTTAAAAAGACGCATTCTGAAAAGGACATTCAACGCCTGCTGTGTATTGCTATTTTGTGAACGAAAATAATCTCTTTTAAAGGTATACACTATTTTACAGAAGCGCTGTTGAAGCGCCCAGGGGCGTGGACTGCACAGCATGCAGAGAGTGAGAAAGCCTCTGGTAACACGCCATAGATCCAACAGCAATGCTCTGATAGAGGTGAGTGGAACAGTAGTGAGACTCAGGTTGCTGCTGCACAACTGCTTGGATCCGAAGAAAAAATCTGACTGATAGACTCATTCTGACCATTCATACTAGACTGTACCAAATGTCATTTTTTTCATGTCATATTTACATTCGAAGCTTCTATTGAGGTTTTAGAATGAAGCTTCTAATGTCTGTCATCATACAAATTTGATTATTTATATTCTATTATTTTCTTTGTAAAATAAAAACAAACATTAGGATACAATAGCTTATAAAAACATCACCAATGTGTATTTCAATGCATAGTAAAAACCTTAGAGATGTATGAAACACACATAGACCTAACCCAAAATGGCTAAAACAGTTAATAAAGAATATGAATATTCGCTAAACTGTGAGAAAACAAACTGATTTAGAAAGCAGTATTTGTTTTACAGTGAGCAAAAATATCATGCTGTAAAACTATAATGAAAATCTTATGCTGTAAAATCATTATGAACGAATTCTCCTAAAAGTGGGCTCACTTGGACAAGGCATCTGGTTGTTTTGGGGGCAAACACCACACATCAATCACTGAAAATTGTGGATCGATTACTCACAGTCAACACAGGTACTCTCTACCTTCCATGTGCAGCTCCCACACACTACCTTTTGACATTTGTCACAAGTGTCCTTAGTTTTGTTTTTCTTGCAGTTTCTCCACACTTGGCACTGCCTTCTCTCCATCATCATCCGCTCCTGCCTGGGTCCTCGCACCATCAGCTGTGTGGCTTTTGCTCTCATATAGCCGTATCGAAGTTAATTTGCCAGTCGCATTATGAAGTTCCTCTGTGACATTCTCTCATTTGTGCATTTCTTAAACAGGATGGAAGCATTTATCGCAACCAGGTCAAGGATATTATAAAACACAGCCACTGGCCATCTACGTGTGGGTGCTTTCACATAGTATTTCCTCGCCATTTGATTTAACACATCCACACCGAACTTGGTTCCGTTGTAGTATGTGACTGTCTCTGGTTTAGCCTTTTGGCCACTTGTGATGGCAACAGCTGTGTGGACAATACTTTCCTTCTTTTGCACTGATAGACTGTGAGCATTGCATTGTCACTTCTCAGCACCTCCATGGTGAACAGAGCCCTTTGTTCCTTTACGTAGCAAACGCTGAAATGCGTGCGGTTAAAATGACTGTTATGGCCATTCAAGGTAGAAATACTCAGAACTCTTTTTTGTTTTGAAATTTTAATAAAATAACAAATTTAGAATAAAATATACACACATTTAATAAAAGTCATGGTCCTATGGCTATATGGGGTTTATTTCAACAAAGTTGCATAATTACATTGCAAAATTTAAAAACGGTCAAAATGACCGCCGTGGTAGTTCTAGTGTTAAGCAATCACCCTTAAATCAAAAAGTGACAATAAAATCACAGTTAATTATAAACAATTAAAAGAAATTCAAATCTGAATATGTTCTCTTCAAAATTAATTATGACACAAAATGTTAAAATGTAACGAATATTTCAAATAACCCTTTCTCCTGGTAAGCCTCTTATCTGATTAGGTTCCCATTTTTTTCTAAAAGATTACGTTACAAATTGAAATATTATTGTGCAATTTTTACCAGACAACATTTTAGATATAAAAGTGATCTACTACATAAGAAGGAGCATTGGTTGCTCCTCATTCTCCATTAACTCACAACCACTTTTTTTGACTATGCTTAGACCAGTTCCACAAGAGTTTCAATGAAGAGTCTTACACACCATTACATCCACAGAAAACAGAATATTATTAAATTATCTGCAGAATGAAATATGAATAATGAACCACCCTTACACTAACTAACAGGAATGGGAGGGGAAAATAGAGGATAGGGGGTAGATTGAAGCTTTTGGTTATTATGGCCTCTAATGGATGAGCTTTTACAAAGCCTACAAAAGGCTGATTTGATGAAGATCTTGATTATGCTCTTTTATACTTGATGTGTAGTCTGCTAAAGGCAGTGTGTAATGACGATTGCAGTCATTTCAATTCACCAGATGTCATTTAGCATTGGCTTCCATTGTACAGATTAGACTTGATCAAGTTCCATGCACATATAGTATAATGTGTTTCCCAACCTCTCATATGCAACTGTTTGTACCTCTCACACCAATCAGTAAGGTTTAAGAACACATTTTAATACACCAATAAACAAACGTTTATTTTAACTAATATTAGACTGGATATAATTGAGCATTATCATCAGTACTGCTGCTCCCTATACACATATTACGCATTCTGCATAGGGCATCAACACCCTTGGGGGGCACCATCATACAGAGTCACCAGAACCTCCACTGGCTGTCCTTATTGCAAGTTATACATTATTCAAGGACCCAGTATAACAGGTATAGTATGCACCCAAAAGCAACTATAATAAATAAAAGGGGTCCTACAACACCTTGTATTGCTTTCCTTAACACAAGTGAATAATTCTTGTAGCAGAATATGCGGATTAAAATGTTTACACAAACTTCAGAAACCCCACAAATAAAAATAAATAAATATATAAACATCAAATGTACCACAAAATGGAGTAAAGTACAGTTCATATGCGTCCATGTAAGAGAACAATCAGTGTCCAAAAAGTATTCAAAATGAACAGTCAATATAATCTAAGTAAAAGTAGTCAACTGCAGAGGTTGGTGAAAAATTAAGAGTAATCCCAAGAATGTAAATGTCTTATCTGGGGATGACTGATGAATTGCTCACAAATGGAAGGCACACAACTCATCCTTTGGTTGCTTTCTGACCTTCTTAACAAAAATCTCTTGCTGGCCAGATGCACAGAAAAAAAAATATCATTTAGTAAGTTAAGTTGAAAACAATCATTTCTCAATGAGAATTTTGGATAACTAGATTGTAAAACACACAATGGGTGCTTCTCATACAGAAAGCTCTCCTTCCTAGACCAGTCCTTCTGAGGCTGCAGGCTAGACACATCCTCAGCATTCAGTGCTAGCGCTAGAATGATTCTAGTATGTGCGCATGGAGAACCATATGCTTAGAACCATGCAATATATATATAAAAAAAACTATAAAAACTATAAACTTTTTTATAAACTTTTTTCATGTAATTTCCCCTTTATTAATTATTTTGTGCTTAGTTTCTTCTAATTTGTTGTTTTGTCTAAACTAGTTGTATTTTATATATATATATATATATATATATATATATATATATATATATATATATTGTAATTTCTGAAAATACAAATGAAAACTTGAAGAGAGAGAGAAAAAAGTTAGATGTTTTATAAAAGTTTCATTCAAGGAGTAATTTCCGCCCTTTTGTTTTATAATTTCTGATGTGTACAAGTGATTGTGGGTGACTGAAGGACATGAAGCATACACCCGATACATCCTCCTAATTATGGCAAATTTAGCTGGGAAACAAGGCTGCCTTCCAAGGGTTCTCACAATTTAGATGGCTTGCTTGATGTTGTGGCATCCAAGACATTCAGACCAGGCTTCAGCCTTGCGATTGAGAAGCACACGTTACAATATTCACAGGATATCTTCTCTCACTCCATTACCAAGGAGTTCATGTATACTAGCGCATCTTCATGGTGTAGATGAAAATTGCAGCCAAATCACAACCTGGTATCAGGCTAATGACTGTAATACTGGTAGCAGTCACAGAACACAGACATTCACCTCACGCCTGTTTTCGTTTTTTGACAGTGCCTCATGTGTAGATGACATGAAGTGATCATCTGAGGTTAGTTATGTTTATATTATTAACTACTTTGAGTTGTTTTGATAGACAACAACTGCAGAAGTTGAGCCTGAAATTTATTTTTACTCCAATTAACACTAATGGTTGATGTTCTCTGTCTGGATTGCTTGTTTTGGTCATTTATACATTTCTTCTTGAGACCAGAAATGGAAACAGGCAATTAGAATCATCATGGCACCGCCCAGTGATTCCTCAAGAAAACTGTGGATAGGTTCTATACATAAACCATTTGTAAGTTATATAAGTAAGCTATTTTTAAGTTGATTTTACCTAAAAGTGCAACACCATGATTTTATTGTTCTGTCAAAACATTTCTTTGTTTGTTGAATAACCTGTCTAGCCATACACAGTAACATTGGCTCCATCATTGTGGAGCAGGACTTTCTGTTTGTACAGAAAAAGGAAGACTCTGAATTTTCTGGAATATGTTTGAAAACAGCTTGACATGACTAGGACACTATACTGTGTATGACATTAAAAAAACTGGACACATTTCCTAACATAGAAAATATGAATGAATGCTAATTTAGTGGTAACCAACATTATGCTGGTTGTATAACTATTATCATTTGACAACATCTTGTTATCAACAAATAACAAATCATGTCTTTGTTGCTTTTGGCAATCTCATTCAACATGTCTCTCAGTTGTTTTCAATAGAACAAATTGCCAGTTGTGATATTTGTTCTTTTATCAAATCCAAAAACCACAGACAAATTAATAGTGGAAACTGTAAATTATACGGAGGTTGTTCCTGACCCTCTTTTAGTACATTTAAGCCTTTCTCCATTCATCAAACTCTAAATTATGTTATTATTACCAAAGCTGGATTCTGGAAATGTCAAAAGTGCATTCAGTTATGTCTCAGGTGGGAACATGATTAATTTTACATTAAGCATATACATAAAAGAGGACCTATCCTGCCTGAAATAAATGGTCTTGACCTTCATATAAATGAGATTTTAAATGCAAATCAGCCAGATAGGGTGCAGAAGCAAAGCTCTTCAATAGCTTCCGCATGAATACCAATGGCAAATGTGTCTGTTTCATAAGCAATAGATCCTCACAAATGTAGAAGGCAAATTTAAATGTATCTTCCAGCACAGCCCAGAGAGGTTGTAAATATAAAAACAAGTTAAAGGCAAAGTGTTTTAATTCTTTTGATAGAGCTTTCATGGTTTAGTTTTGGAAGTGCATTTGTAGACCATTGAGAGTTGTTCCCTTCAGTCTGACTAAAATGATTGTATGTGTAGGATTGTCATATTCCATGCACATGACTGCTACATGCTGATTACTCCTCTGTTGGTCCAGTATGATAGAGCTAGAAACTCCTCAAGGTTCCAGGATCAGGATGATGCCACAACTTATGTGGGGAAATAACTGTCAGTCAATCATTAGACACAGTTTTCAATGACTTTGTTGTCTATCATGTTATATTATCCAAGGAAGTCTGTGGAGTATTTACAGTTGGTCAATTCATACATTTTTGTGATTGGATTGTTATCCGATTGAACAAGCACATTCCATTTACACTTGGACATATACATGTCTCTCTGTCAAATGAATATAAATCTGATCTTCAATTCCATGCAAATAAAACGTTTTAAAAAAAGTAAAATTCTGTGATTATGTTAATGCAGGAAAGCAAACTTAAAAGATGTGATTTATTATCACTAGGGAGTGCAAAGCTCATAGATGTGACCGCTACATCCATTATCATGATAGTTACGAAGACACATGTTATAAAAACAAAAACGAATAACATGTATTTTTTATATTAACCCTAATGTTGTTTTCTGGACATTTTGACCCAAAGAGGATTTTCTTTTGCCTGAAAATGCTAGTTAATGTTATCCTATTGGACTAAAACATTCTGAGTTTGTTCAAACTTGGTATCAAAATGATATATCGTGTGTGTGTGTGTGGGGGGGGTATATATTATACTATATTATAAACAAATATTGGATTAGACCCACACCTATCAAATTGCTTCTGAAGATATGGATGTAACCACTGGAGTCATATTGATTACTTTTATGCTGCCTGTATGTCCTTTTTGGCCTTATGAGTTCTGGTCACCATTCACTTGCATTGTGAAGACCTACAGAGGTTTGAACTTTGGGGTAGACTTACTAAAATATGCATACAAATATGCACAATTCTTATTTACAAAGAAAAGACTGTGGTACTCTAAAGAATGGCAAGAAATTTACAGCAGGTGCACTGAAGATCAGATTATATACAGTATTATCAAACAAATAATGTGGTTTTCAGATGTTTATAAAGAGTGATTATGATAGATGCAATTGTGCTGCAATTCTTGTCTCAAATAACTTTTTCACTTGATCTAACCCATAAATATTACTTTCATTGATGTAGCCTAATTTGTCAAGGCATTTAAAGACATTTTATTAAATAAAATGTTTCATATATTTAGAACATATTTTAGGTTACTTTAAAAAACAATAAAACATTAAAAATTATTTACAACTTCAGTTTTGTTAAAGTGGTCATGACATGCCTTTTTTATTATTTCAATATGTTCAGTTAATTTGTTTAATTGAGGTTCACTTACCAGTAAAGTTTTTTTTTTTACCAAAAACAGTCATATATTTGTGAAACATGTAAATTTTTCACCCTCATTCTGACCCCATCAGAAACAATTGGTTTTGGGGCTGCTTCTGCTTTAAGACTTGACATGCATTTTTATGATAAAGGGTTACATGAATTCCTTTTTAGCACTTCATAATGTTGTATAAAGAGTAACAGTAAATATTCAAAGTCCAATAGATATACAGATAATATATATTAATATAATAGTCTTATAGAATAAACTATAAACAAGCAACAAAACCATTCAGAGACTTGTGTTTTCTTTACTTTATTTCTCTCTTAGGTTACCATTATTATTTATTTAACAAAGTAACATCAGATAGAAGAGTAAATTAAGCATTTAAAGTAAGATGCATTTTAATCATAATTGAGAAAGCAGTGGTGGCTCATTCACATTTTCTGCACTATTTGTCAACATAAGCTATGACTAATATAGGTCCTAGAAAAGAAAATTCATCACAATTTCCCTAATGTCCATGAAAATTTCAAAGATTAGCTGTTCATTTAATTGAACAATTAAAAAACCCAACTAATCAATGTTAGATTTAGTGGTTATGATAAATGTATGATTGAAATATATAAATGTGTATTGCAATATTTAAATGCTTTATATTTTATTCTATCTCTATCTATCTATCTATCTATCTATCTATCTATCTATCTATCTATCTATCTATCTATCTATCTATCTATCTATCTATCTATCTATCTATCTATCTATCTATCTATCTATCTATCTATCTATCTAGTGTACACAGCACATGCAGTTCACATTAAATATCAGATCTGTGGCCTATGTCATAAAGCAGGAATAAGCAGCTAGCTAGATAAACTATGAATTCGCAGTGCCAGTAAAGTGTATAGGCTTTCATCAGCGTTCCTCTCCTTAGCAACATACACTAATCGGTTAACCTGCTCCGGGGCAGGTTATGTTCCCGGTCAGAGATCTCATCCAGATTCTAGATCAGCTGTGAGCAAAGTGACAGTCAACTCCTCCCAGTATCACTCACTCCAGTTTAAAGTGCACATCAAATAGACAAATTGATACATTTACAAAATAAGCTATTTATGATCATTATTTCATTGCAAGAAATATATTTTTTTCAGTCTTGCATTTGTTTAAAGACACTTACATTTTTTCTCAATAATTTTCCAAACACTGGCCATAAAATATGTATGAATAAATAAACAAACCTAAAATAATTATATAATTTCAAGTAAGTTATTAATAAAATTACTTTCAAATACAAAAACGTAATCACTACACAATATACTCTAGATAGATCAGAAAAGTGTGAATGCCACCCAAACCCAAACACTTTAGGTTCAATAAAAGCACACAAGCACACCACATATGTCTTTATTGTGTCTTATGCTGCTAGAAAGAAATAACAAATTTGTTTTTATTAGTGCATACCATCTATTTATATAGTGTATTAATGTCTAATATTATTACATTTTATTAAGATAATAATTTTAAAAATTCATCCTCATCCTCACTACATTCTAAAGAGGGACTATTGAGAGCATCCTGAGCAGCTGCATCACTGCCTGGTTTGGGACTTGCACCATTACGGACCGCAAAGCCCTGCAGAGGATAGTGAGGACAGCTGAGAAAATCATCGGGGTCTCTCTTCCCTCCATCAAAGACATTTACAAAAAGCACTGCATCCGCAAAGCAACCAGCATTGTGGATGACCCCACACACCCCTCACACAAACTCTTTACCCTCCTGCCTTCTGGCAAAAGGTACCGAAGCATTCGGGCCCTCACGGCCAGACTGTGTAATAGCTTCTTCCCCCAAGCCATCAGACTCCTCAATACTCAGAGACTGGACTGACACACACACACACGTGTCCTGAGTTGCACTTTAATTATTGTCACTTTATACCTGGCTGCTACCTCAATAACTGCTATGTGCATAGAACACTCTCTCATAGTATGTTATGTTTACATTTGACATTTTTAGAAACTGTCATCTTTTTGCACTATTGTGTACTGGTCGGTGCTGCACTGTCTCTCATTGTGCCCATTGTCCTGTTAATTTTTTGTAATTTATTGTTCTGCCCCTACTTTTTGCACAAGTTGCATGTGCATTTATATAGGTATGTTATTTATTTTGTGTAGTCTCATGTGGTTCTGTGTTTGTCCTATGTTGTTTTATGTGTCCTGACATATCAACCTACTCTTGATTCTGTCCAAGCAAATAAACCAGTCACTCCAGCCAACAGGGAAGTCATTGACAACCTGTAAATCTTTGTGCATATTATAGTTTGAACAGACTTGTCTGGTTTACCATCGACCACTTGTTTTGGGCAATGTCAGCACTGCAGATGCACTCACAACTGATTAATGGGTCGAGTAAAGAATGAGAGATGAGTTACTCAGTCCAATCACTCTTTGAAGAACAAATTTTATCATCTCCATCATGGCTAGATAACCCTTACTTAAGGCCTCTAACTGTCTGTTTTTAACCCCAATCCAACGCATAAATGACTGGAAATGGCTTCCCTGGGTGTCTGATTTACAATGTAATGCTTCACTTGAACTCATCTCCCACTACCCTCTTACTCAGCAGTCAATAGAAAAAGAAACCCTGCTCAGAGCAATCGTAAAGTAAGAGAAAACTTTAACTCCTGATTTTCAAAAAACCTGCTCCTTACTCCAAGCTAAATGTCAACTCAATTCCCAGCTCCTCTTCCACTCTGCACCACTAACATACTATGGTCTGAAATGTTGTAAAAACAGACATCCAGAGTGATACAAGCAGTATCACTGAACATTGAACATTGCAATGGACAGACTGCCCATGTTTGACAATCTATCATCACTAGTGTGTGATCAGAAGGTCAATATTCCATAGATGTGTCAGAGGGTAGCATTGACATGTATACAAGAGCTAGACCAGGTAAAGTGCTGTAAACAGGACAACAAGAGAGCATCAAGAAAGAAATTGATAAGCAGCACAAATATCAACATGCACCAAATCTGTTTTATTTACTCAATATGTTCATTCTGTGTACTTGCAAATGCACCCATTCAGTTGCTGCAAGGTAGGGATAAAGCCATTAGCTAAAAGTAAATTATTTATAAATGATCACGGTAAAGTAAGCATTCTACTTAACATTCTGTTATTTTGTTCTATTTTCTATAGATCAATTGAATGTCTATTAATAATGTATAGTGTGTGTGGCTGTTTTGACTGAACAAGAAATAACTGACATTGAAATTAAAATAATGACCATGTGGGCTAATTCAGGTTAACTCTGGTTTGACAAGCTGCTGTGAGGTTTTGAATATTTAATTTTTTCCTTATTTTTCCAGTATGGCCCAATGCCAATGAGATTTTGAGATTTGAATTTTTTATATTTTTTTTGCCTTAATTAGAAGGTTATTTTAAACCAAGGTAAAAATAATAAATTAAATTAATAAATAAAATATATGTAGCTGGTGGTTTGTAAATAATCACACGGGATACTGGATTATTTTTGTGGGGTTTTATGCGATGGCCGTTTAAATTCAGCACAATGAAATGCATTCAAATGAAAAACAATATGTAAAATCAAAATTGAAAATGAAATACAAAAATGAAATATTGTACAAAGAAATACAGTTGAGGCTAATGATGAATAAAAATACAAACAGGTTATTAGCCAACTCATATGCTTCAGCATGCATCACCTTAATACATGCTTATATCATTCACAGCATTTTATACATTTTAACAATTTTTTGACGACATGTATAAAAGTTTAAAACAATACAATTGTCATTACACATGTTCAAACTCCACACATGCAATCCATAAAGATTATCCATAACAAAGACTCAATTTTAACATATGACTATTCTGAACACATATATAATGCAATTTATTTGCTTTTTGTGTAAAATTTGAAATATACCCAATAATTCTAAACCAATGAACAAAACTGGGAACTCTCTAGTGCAATAGATGTTCTCACATTTCTAATCAGCACACATGCACAACACAAGAGAGTGCCAGAAAACAGGTGTCGCAAAACTCAGTTTCTTAAAGGGGCCACATCAAATTTATGTTAAATTTCATGAAATGTCTCCACTTCTCTACAAAAAAGGGGTATATTAATTAAGATTTTCTTTGAAAAACCCTAATCAAATAAGCAATAAATATTCGTGCAACATATAAAAAAGTTTATGTGCGTTTTTGTTTGTCTTAATTTCATGACTTTTATTTTTAAGTTTAGTTTAGTATGTCCTTGTCATGTAATGTCCTGTTCCCCTCATGTGATCCTGTATTGTATAGTCATGTGACCATCTTGTTTCTGGTCACTGGTGCTGAGTGGTTCCTCATTCACTGTTGGAGAGGCTGATGAGGGACTCAGCACTCTCACATTGACCACCACATCAGAGTCAGCTGCCCAAGCCTGCCACAATCCATGAGCCTGCACCCACACTTGCCAAGGTCCCAGAGCCAGCATCCACACCTACCCCGGTCCATGAGTCAATGCCCACGGCTGCCATGGTCCACAAGCCAACGCCTGATGCATCTGCTGTCCCAAAGCTAAAGCCTGAAGACTCTTCCATCCCAGAGCTAGCCCTTGAAGCCTTTGCCTTCCCAGAGATAGTGCTAGAAACCTTAGCCAACCCAGGGCTAGTACTTGAAACCTCAATTGTCCCAGAGGTAAAGGCATGTCATGCCAAGCCATGTTTCCTCATTATGTCAAACTGCCACGTCTGCCTTGCCATGTCAAGCTGCCATTTCTGACTCCATGCCAGGCTGCCTTGACCCCTGTGCCTCCAGTGGCTCCATGCCATGGTCTTCTGATCCATGCCAGTGTCCGGGCCCTCCGCCGGCTTTGCCTTGGTCTCCTGACCACACTGTTCTCCGGGCCCTCAGCCTGGTCCACCCTGGTCTTCTGGCCATCCTACTCCACCCTGTTCCTTTGGTCCTCCATGGTCTCCAGACCCATCTGGTCCCCCTTGATATCCAGCCCCATCTGGTCCCCCGTGGTCTGCAGCCCCATCTTGTTCCAAAATCCAATTGGACTCCCTTTTTGTTGTTATTTATTGTTGGGCATCGGGAGCTGCCCATCTAATTTCCTGACCCCCCCCCCCATGTAATCCTGTATTGTATAGTCATGTGACCATCTTTTTTCATGTGTTTTGTTCTTATTGGTTCATGTGTTTATTGTCTTGATACCTTGTATATTCGTCCTGTCTCATCATTGGTTCTTGGTTTATTAGTCTTGTCTCCTTGTTATTAGTTCCATTATGTCATTGGTTGTTGTGTTATCTCGTTAAACTATGTCTGTGTATTAATAGCCCTCATGTTTGCCTATGTTTTTGTCAAGAACTGTGACTGTAACTCGCTCATAGTATGTTCATCATGCATAGTCATAGTTCTTGTTTCTTGTTCATGGTTTTTGTTTTGGAGGCTTTTACATTTTTTGATGCACTTGGGTTCACATCGTCTTGGTCATATGCTCTGCCTGCGACCACATTACAGCACACTAGATACAAATGTATGAAATATTTAAATAAACATACAGGATATGCTTCTTTGTCCAAACAAGTAATTGATGAAAATGTGTTAAAAAATAATGGTTCAATAATTTAGACACTTTCACAGTAATTATAATAATTGCACAGCCAACTGCTTGTGCTGGCTCCATTATTACACAAAGCAAGGTAACATTTGTTTAATCTATTCTAACATTTATAAGTAGGGAAACAACTTATATTAATGGCTTGTGAAATCACAAGTGCAAGGCACACTTTCAGGATACACCCCGAAAATCAGAAAAGGGAAACATAAAAAGTACAGTGCTGGGGTCATCCAGGACCAGGTTTGGGAAACACTGCATTAAAGGGGTCATGACATGAGAAACCAAATTTGCCTTGATCTTTTGGTATATAAGAGGTCTTTGTATCATTAAAACGTCCTGCAAGTTTAATATTTTAAGACGTCCTCCCCATTCTAAACGAATCATTTATTTAATCAAGCTCAAAATACAGCTCGTTCTGGATTCATGGTTAGAAGTGACGTGACGGTTAGAAGTGACGTACCAGCGTTTGCATATGACCGCCTCCAGCACAAGACAACTACGCTCATTTCGTATCGCCGTGCGCCTCACAAGTGTTCAGTCGATGGACAGCAAGCTCTGACAGAGACTACTTGTGCACAGGAAAATTACGATGCCACACAGATGTGCTGTTCCTGGCTGTGGTCAAACAAAACCTCTGAATAAGCTGCCGAAAGATCCAGACGTCAGGGAAAAATGGATGCAGTTTATTTTTTGCGGACGTCCCAGTCACGGCAGTGTTAACTTAAGCGCTTGTTCTGTACATTTTAAGGATGACTGTTTTGAGAACAAATCTCAATATGATGCTGGCTTTGCCAGAAAACTGTTGCTCAAAGATAAGTCCGTGCCGACTATTCTGGGAACAACGACGACGCAAACTGTAAGTAATCTATTTTAAACTTTAAACTACCTTTTAAAGCGCAATTTCATTCATTATGAATAATCACAGTGTTTTTACTTAGTTTACTTGCATATTGTTCTGGCTGGGGGCGTCAATAATTGATACATAGGCACTGACGTTAGCCAATCATAACAGTGGGCGTTAACACTGAAGTCTTAAATGGAAAACGCCCCAAAACAGACTGTTTGAATCAGAGGATGAGAAACAGGGTGGGAAAAGGTCATAAATCACTAGATTTTAAAAGTTTTTCTTAAAAAAAAATATATTAATACTATAATTGCACCTAAGGGAACATAATAATACAATAAAAAAACCCATGTCATGACCCCTTTAACAAGGTAACTAGCAAGACAATCAGCTTTCAAAATAGTTGCACATATGTTGCACTTGTTGTCAATTTAGTTCAGATTACAGTGAGGATTGGGGTTTCATTGCAATAGATGCTATTTAAACTAAGTGTAAAAAGTGTATGATTATATATGCAGAAGAATTCCACCAACATGATTTGAAACGAGAAAAAAAACATCCTTTCAGTTTGGAATGTTTCAACATCATAAATCACAGGCCTTCACAAGAACCCCCACACAGTTAGACCAGGCTGTTTCTGTGTAAGGTTACAAGGACCATCATATTTGCACTCTAAGACATTTCATCTTAATCTAGCCTAGCTAGATAATGCTGAAAATCATTTTGAACTGTGGTAACGTTTGTACCTGACAAAATAATGATTATAGACTGATGGACCTCTTTAAAATGTGTGTAGCGATGTGCAATTACCTATAATTGATAAATATAATCTTTAATTATGTACGATTTATCTCATTCTACTAAGAACAGCAACTATAAAGGTTTAACAAATACAATGATGTGAAAAACCAATATGATTTTGTAACCAGGGATTTTCATGTTTTGTTACCTACACGTATAACATCCATAAAAAAATGTAATGTTTAGTATGAAAGCGTTCGCTGGTGTATGAAGAGTAATCTGGTGAAAATGTATATAATGTCTCTAAACCATACTCAAGAAATAAAAGCTCATGATTAAATATGCACTATTTTTGAGCAGGACATTTTTAAGAGTCTGAAACAAACTCAATAACTCAACTGTCGGAAAAGACAGCCCAGTTGACCATGTGATTCTGAAAAGTCACTTCTGATTGGCGCAGGACACCTTTGGGGATGCTGCCAATCTCAGTTCAAATAGTTCCAAACAGGAAGAACTCTCGACTGAAGTTATGACAGATAAAGATTAAGCACATCTGCCTGATACTTTGAAATGATGCAACTAGAGTCTGTGTGTATTTATTGATGTAATAATGTGTTTTGGACAAAATATTTTACTTGAATGGATCGTTTGGACCTTTGCCAATGTAACAAGACTGTTTTTGTTTGGATGTCAGGGATCAGTGGACTACTATGAGGCTTCATATGTGAGTTGCCTTAATTTTGTTATTGTTTGTTTATATGTTGGTGGTATGACAAAGACGTTGATTTTACCTGCTGTTGAGTATATTGAAATGGTTTATATCAATAAAATCACAAGAATCTTCACTTTCCAAAGATATGTGACATGTGTACATAGCAAAGTTTTTATACTTAACATCCACAGGCCTGCCCGCCATGCAGTCGGAATTCAAACAGAAATGTGATTTTGTCCTCTGTTTTATATGTTCAACATTAACAAAATGACCTTCTACAAAAAACAGCATCATGTCATTGACCCATATACATGGCCATAATATGCACCTGTTACTCTCCGTTATAGTATTTTATGATGAATTTTGTAAATAGATTCCACGTTATGATCATGAAAAAGGTTTGCTCTAGTTTGCTCTCTGTCACGGCTGGGCTGGTCACAAACACGCTTTTTTTTCTACTCCAATTTCCAAACTATTATTTGTCACATTGACAAATGTCATGTTGTCAAAAATAGAAAGGAGTTTTCTCATGGTTACAACACATAACTGGAACAAAATGTGCCTTTTTATAAAAATGTCAAAATAAATATCAAATGTTTTTATTTTAAAAAACTTTATGGTCATCATTAACAAAATGATCATGTTATGATCATGAAAATGCTTTGCTCTAGTTTGCTCACTGTTACGGCTAGGCTGGTCACAAACACACATTTTTCTACAAAGTGAATTAGGAGGGTCGAATTAACAGAAGTTTGGGCCGTTTCTATGAAGGATGCTTAAACAGTGGTGCAAAAATTTGTTCTACTCACAAAAGATTTTTATGGGCAAAACCCTGACTTTCGTTTGAGTTAAAAACATGTAACTGTTGTAACTGTACACTTGTCATAACAATATTACCTTCTGTTATCTCCTTTTCAAAGAAAGACAAAATATTTCCTGAACTGTTCTTGGCCATTTTTGAAAGTTCGTGAAATTTTTGAAAACTTACATTACCTTCAGTGGAGCAACAGTGTTTTTCCTGCAGTGAAACATTTTAGGCAGCCACCAAAGCCATTACATGATATTCAAATTCATCTTGCTTTTGCCATTTTATAAGCACTAACTATGCTTCTCACCTGGAGCGCAGAGTGCTTAAAGACTGGTTTAGCGTGAGGGTTGTGCGATCCACTGATAATCATTATACAGTTTCACAATGAATAAGACACCCTATACCTTTGGGCATCATATATTATGTCGCAGCTAACTAGTAATACTAATTGACATTTTAAAAACATGTCCACGCATGAAAGCCAGAACTTAAAATGACACTTAATGCACAAGCAGGCCTAATTTTAACTGCATCATGACTGTTTTGTGAAACTAACGTCTCCCAAACAGACATTAAAAATTAAAATTTTTCATATGAATATACCAAGGATAATACCTGTAAAAATCTATCTAATAATATTTGCAATTTAAATGTTGCTGTGTTCCAATCAAATTGGATGAGGGATATTCCTACTTGATATCTCAGACCATAAATGCGTTCCATTCCCCGATATTTGGAAGATGGCGTTTAATGCAGAGTTTACACTACACGATTTTAGGCCGATTTTCACTCGCTTACAGTTTTGTGGAGATCGCCAACAAAAGCCCGAAATCATAGGCAAATCAGAGGTTGCTCCCATGAGTGAAGAATGCAATGGTATCTAGCATGTTAAATATCTTAACCTGTCTGCGATTACAAATTGCACAATGTGAAATGTGTTTTGACCAGAGGTGGGTAGAGTAGCCAAAAACTGTACTCAAGTACAATTACTTAAAAAAAATTATTACTCAAGTACAAGCAAAAGTAATAACATAAATAATTACTTGAGTAAAAATAAGAAAGGATCCAATTAAAAGAGTACTCAATTAGTGAGTAACTCGTTACTTTCACAAATTACATAATAGACGTTCACTCCCCTATATTCCATTACATACAACACATGTAACATGTATTACAGAGTTATTATAATTATTAATTGAAATTCTGTCATCATTCGCCGTCATGATGTTCCAAACACATTTGACTTTCTTTCTTCCATTTAACACGAGGAGATATTAGACAGAATTTTTGCCTGAGTCTCTATTTACTTTCAGTGAATGTTTTTTTCTCCACATTTTGAAAGTGAATGTTGACAGAGACTGTCTGTCCCTAACATTCTGTCTAACGTCTTTTGTGTTCCACTGATGATTGCAAAGCATCACACTGGTTTGGACCAACATGAAGGTAGGGGAATTATGACAGAATATTCAATTATGGCTGAGCTATCTCTTTAAAGAGATGAATGAAAAAGAAATCCAAAAATGAAAATGCTCTCATCATTTACTCACCCTCATGTCATCCCAGATGTGTATGACTTCCTTTCTTCTGCAGAATTAATATTTTTAGAAGAATATTTTAGCTCTGTAGGCCAAACTTTTTATGATCCAAAAAGCACATAAATGCAGCTGCTGTCTAGCAAAAAATTACAATCCACACCTATCACATCACTTCTGAAGATATTGATTTAACCACTGGAGTCTTATGGATAACTTTTATGCTCACTTATGTGATTTTGTTTAGATTTAAAATGTTGCCACCTATTCACTTGCATTGTATGGACCAAAAGAACTGAGAAATTCTTCTAAAAATCTTCATATGAGTTCAGAAGATGAAAGGAAGACATACACATCTGGGGTAGCATGAGGGTGAGTAAATAATGAGAATTGTTACAGTGAAAACATGAAAATGTCCAACAAGGACATTACACTGTATATAATGCTGAAATATAAACAAAAGCAAGGTCATATTTTATTAATGCATATTTATTAATGCACACTCCTGTGTGGATTCTTATTTACAGTGTAGTTACAGTTTTCAGTGTCAAAATTATTTAGATCATTAGTTCTGTACAGCATTACCCCACTCTCTAAACGCACGTACGACCCTGGTCGCTGAAATCTCGCTGTGTCTGAAACCGCCCCCTATCCACTATATAGTGCACTATTTTGTGTGTCTGCCATTTTGTAGGAGTGTCTGAATTCTGATTGAGCCACTCGTTCCCTACTTTTTGTTCACTCATTAAGCCCTCAATGCACTCTAATTTCGAGTGTACATTTGATGATCCACACTCCAACACTCGGTGTTTATGACATTATCCAAATCACTAATTTCGTTCACTTACTGCTGAGATATAGTGCACTAACTGCCGTTCACTATATAGGAAATAGTGAATGAGTGAATGATTTCAGACACAGCCAGTCGCTCTTTGCCAAATGATCACCTCGCACCCGCACATCTCACACACGTGTGTCCCGCGCCCCTCGCTGTGCATGCGTAGAAATGCTGTATGTTCGCACTCTGGTTGTCAATCAAGTCAATGGCATTTTTTACACTTAACTTGGATGTTTACATGTTTACATTTATACAATTAATCCACCCAAAGTAGCTGCAATAGTTGCCAATATACCCTTAAGGGTAAATGTGTAAATACTGCTCATGACATGAGGAACGCTGGACAAATTGCACTGATGTATTGCTTCTGTAATGTTGCCGAGCGATGGGGTAAATGAAGAGACGATGGAGTGAAGAACTCAAGTGAAATTTATTTACAAAGTGATATCCAAAGCCCAACTATAAATGTAAACTTAACTAAACATGAACTTGAACACTCACCATGAACATAAACTTGACTTGACTTGGCATAGACTTTACTTGACTTGACTTAACAACGTTACCAACAATACATATAATACCTAACAAGGGACAATGGAAAACTCGAGGGCTTAAATACTAGACATGGGGGAACATAAACCAATGAACAAACAGTACACTAAACAAGATAATAAAAAAAAATAAAAAAATGAAAACAAGACATATGAACATGGAGGGAAAACAGTACATCACATGACCAGGAACACATGACAGGAACTAAACTTTTCCAAATAATAGACATGAAATACTAGGGGTGGCTCCCGATGCCCCAAAACATGAACACACACATTAAACATGACATAAATCCCAAATGAATGTAGGGCATGACAGGGTGTGGGGAAAAAGGGCTGAATCTATGGAAAGTGGAGCCGTGAGAGACTGGAAGGGCAACAGCATAGAACTTGGTACTCAGAGAGTGGCCGAAGACTCAGAGGGCCAGTGTGGAGCCGTAGGGATGGAGGTCCCCAGTGGAGCTGACAGATCGGAGGGACGAGGCATAGCCAGAGGATCAGATGGCCAAGGCGGAGCCAGGTGACCGACTGACCGAGGAGGAGGTGGAGGGACGAGGGACCCCAGTAAAGCAAACAGGCTGAAGGACAGCAGTGGAGCCAAGGGAACGTAGAGCAGAAGTGTTTTCGAGGGATCAACAGGCCAAGGTGGAGCCAGAGCTCGGAGGGTCTAGGCGGAAATGGAGGGTTGAAAGTTCCCCTTGCCTGAACATAAAGAAGAGTCCACAGGGTGGGTACAAGGGTGGGAACCATCTCCAGGTCTAACAGCTCAGATGTGGCCATGACATGGCATTGAGCTGACTCAGGTGTTGCTGTGACATGGCATGGAGCAGGCTGGTGATCCAAGGCAAAAGATGGCGCTAGCTCAGCGACCATGACGAGGAACTCTTGCTCGGCAGCCATGACGTGTAACTCTTGTTCGTCAGCCATGTCGTGGAATTCTGGCTCGGCATCAGCCTCCCCCACAGTAAACGTAGAACCAATAATCTGCAGGGCAAGGTCTATGCCAGGCTGTGAGTAATCTGACCGCCTGGCATCAGAAAAGAGATGGACTCATTCAGTCCCACTCGGAAACAGTCCTTGAGGGCCTCTTCATTAAAGTCCACCTGGCAGGTCAGTTTGCAAAAATCCTCCACTTAATCCTCCACAGGACAATTACCCTGATGTAGGCAGACGAGTTGGAATGCTGGGTTCATATTTGTCGGTTAGGTATTCTGTAATGTTGCTGAGTGATGAGGTAAACGAAGAGACGATGGAGTGAAGAACCCAAGTGCAATTTATTTACAAAATGATATCTAAAACCGTAACTATAAACATGAACTAAACTAAACTAAACATAAACATGAACTTGAACACTCAACATGAACATAAACTTGACTTGGCATAGACTGTACTTGACTTTACTTAACAATGTTACCAAACATACATATAATACCAAACAAGGGACAATGGAAATCATGAGGCCTTAAATACTAGACATAGGGGAACATAAACCAATGAACAAACAGAACACTAAACAAGATAATCAAACAGAAAAAAACTATGAAAACAAGACACATGTACATGGAGGGAAAACAGGACATCACATGACCAGGAACACATGACACATTAACTTTTAAAAATAAAGGACATGCTATACATGAACACACACATTAAACATTTACAGTTACAGAATCACCCTGGAAATGACCATCATTACACAGAAAAGCCCACGTTAGGATTAGAGCCAAAACTTATCTCAGTGTGCTGCCTTAAATTGGAGCTGTGATTTTCATCTTATCTTGGTGTTAAATGAAGGCATTGTATGACGAAACTATATTTTTTTTCACTGTGCGGAGTGAGGAAAGTGTTTCACTTTGAAGAGTGTGCACAGCTATATGAACTTCCGCTCTCAATGTTCAAATCTCTCAATAAATGACACATGAATTTAAATTAATCCCAGTAATGTAACGACAGTAACGTACTTCTAAATTTCTAAAAAAAAATCATTAGAAATGTACTTGAGTGAGATAAAAAAAACACTTTTAAACCTACTCTAAAATGCATTTATTTTTTTAAGTTACTCAAGTAAAGTTAACAGACTAAATGTAGTGTGTTACTATCCACCTTTGATTTTGACTGAATACAACTGCAGTGTTGAGCTATTCAGCCAATGAGAGAGCAAGAAAAGGGGCACAGGAAGTTTCAGTGGGAAGAGTCATGATGTACCTGCAACAGAACATCAATTAGCATGGCTGTAGTATCAAGAATGTCTTATTGGACCGAAGAAATGGAGGAACAATGTGGAACATTGGTAGGAGCACCAGTGCCTATATGATGTTTCCTCTGAACTGTACCACAACCGGATGGAGAAAGAGATGAGTTGGAGAGAAATTTCCAATTCTCTTGGACAGTCAGGTAAGCAAATAGGTAGATTTTTCAGTTGGAGTTACTTTTTTCATATTGTAACTAATAAAATCTATGATGCTTTTACACATTTACACAGGCAGAGTCATCGGGGATTCGTCAATCGTGAAATGTTTGTGCTTCAGTTGTACGATTACCAAAAGACATTATAATTTACCATGTTTTATACACCTGTTTCTGCAGGTCTTTGTTAAACAAGCTTTAATGTCATGTAATGTGGAAACAAACTCATTTATTGATATTACTTAATAAAGTGAATATTTATCACTTACTTTGTATATATTCCTGAGTGTCGACTTGTTTGTGTGACACCATGCACCTGCATCTCGGCGAAATTGGAGAGACAGTAGGGGAACTAAAACTTATCTTTTATGATCACTCATCAGTACAGAGTTTTCAGTAGTTTTCGTGTAATTGTGAAACTTGGAACGTTTGGGGGTCTCTTGCGTGACCAGTCTAATTGAAGCCTGGCCACCGCACGAGTAATCACATCGAGTAATTGTTCTGATGATTTACTACACAGAATGCTCGGAGGTGGGTAACTCGTAGTCCACAGACTCAAGAGATTCAAGGTCCCCCTCATGAACTGAAGAGGCGCCGGAGCACGCTTCAAGATCACGGGAAGGACCAGCTGGGTCTGGAGAGAGTGCGAGCGAAAGGGACGGACTGGTCTCTCGCTCCTCAGCCAGATCCATACGAGAGCCCCACGAATGAAGTGTGGGTGCAGACTTTCGGAAGTAAGCAAGGCGAGCGCGAAGCAATTTGACTGAGAGAAGATCGCAATGCATGCACCCGCCCTGCCCAATGCGAGAGCAGCATGCTATTCCCCCAAACAAACAAAGCAAAACTGATGCGTGTCCCTCTCAGCCATAGAGCGTGAACAAGGGAACACGCATCGTTTGCTCTGAATTTCAGTCATTCTCTCTTTTTTTTAAAGAAGAGAAAAGGTTTTCTGCGCACTGCCTAACAAATTCTAACTCCTAACAGAGGAAAGAAAGTTCTAAGAGGCTCGTGAAACACACAAACACAGAGTGATCTGAAGACAAAAGATCTGACAAAGCGCCTGTGACGTATCTATTTATAGACCTGCCGCAGGTGCATCCAATGATTACACCGGCAGAGGCTATAAATTCCGATCAATGTTCATTGACATGTTGTACACATATTCACAGCTGGTCACACCTAAAGCTGTTCCCAAAGTGCTTTTCAGCACAGCATAAGAAGTGTAGCTTTTTGAAAAAGGAACAGATCGTGTTTATCACACTTGTGTAGTTTGGTAGAAAATAAAAAAGGCAAACAAGATGCTATGCAGCATATATATATATATATATATATATATATATATATATATATATATATATATATATATATATCAATTTCCCAACACATATTAGCCTAAATCACAACACATTTATAATGACATCTGTTAATGCAGATTATACAAGCTGCTTCTTTAATTGTACTCAAGCTAGTGATAACTTGGAGCAGTCTCAACCCTCTGAGCTCATCGCTTTGCTGTTTATGATTATTGTTGTGCAATGTTGAATTTCACACCACAGCAAGAGACATTACTAAGAACAGAAGCACCATGATGGGACTTCAAAGAGACTTTATATTACTCTTACCTAAATGTCTAAAAATAAATCCTACTAAGTTTAAATATGTGCAACCAGTTTAATTTACAAGAACTGGAGCCACATTAAAGGTGTGTAGACCATAACTGACTGAGGTCTTTGTTCACAGAGCTGTGTCATTTTCAACTTTGTGAAGCATAACCAATTGCTTGCTGACTGAACCCCTTTATTTAATTACAAGTGTATAATGTCAGCCTGTGTAAAATGTTTAATACACAGTAGTCCTAAGGTTTGTTGTTGCTGTGTTTTTGTTTCTACAGTTATTAATTCTATGAAAAACATTTTTTAGAGACACTTAGTTTACCATATGTATACCTTCATCTTTAACTCAGTCTACCTTATTCTTTTGTCTTATTTTTTGTATCTCCCTCAAGATAAACATACATATGTCTCTTTATTGCCCTTATGAGTTTCCTAAATTTACCTTACCTCCAAACATATTATTTTATGCACTTCATTTTACAATCTACTGTATAGAGACAGTGACCATGAGGGCAACTTTGCATATGTAGAAAAATCCCTTAATTAAACTAGACAATACATTTATTTTCACACCAGAGTTCACTCATATGACCTGCAGCACACAATCAGCTATAACCCCATTAATGGTCTTTGTTCCAAACTAATGAGCAATTATATGATTGTTTTCTGTTAACAATTTTGAAATAACAAGCTTTTGTTATTTTTTTTAACATCCATGAACTGTGGATCAGTCATTGTTGTTGAACATACACAGAACATATTTTCAACAGGATGAAGGGTTAGTCTGACTTTGCAAAAACCGGTGTAATGGGTATGCTTTCAGTTGGATTAAAGCTTTAAAAAATTAACATAAATAAAATATTTGTTTGAATGACTATAGCTTTTACTGGAACTTTCTTAAAATTGTAGTGCATGTTAAATGGACTAACAATTATATAGTGAGAACGTAGGCTTCAAAAATCATAATATAATATGTTTGTGTTGTAAAGTGTTGTAAAGTTAAATCTTGATACATTTTGAACTGAACCATGTAAATTATCTAATTAACCAAGCCCCCTTTTTGCTGAAGAAAGGGGAAGATTGCTATTGCACAGTTACTTCTTCTTTTGAAAGTGGAGTCATTGTGAATCTATGAAACCATGCAACCAATGTAGCTCAATCAACCAATTAATTGGAAGTGCCATTTGGAATAGTGGTTCATTCAGTGTGTAAGTACAGGACTGCTGAAAAACAGCCGGCTCTAAAGACTAGAAGTATGAGTCACCAATGTGATTTAATTATTTGGTCATATAGTGTGGAATATTTTTTTTCAATAGACACTGATGCATACAGTATTAACATATTGAGAGATTGTGAAGGTTAGACCCTTAATGTATGCACTACATAAAGACAAAAAATGTATATTAGTCCTTTTGGCTCATAGTGAATATGGAAATCATGAAAACATTGACAGTATTTTACATATTTCATACTTATTGAGGTTTGAGGATAATAAAAAAACAGCCATAAAAGAGTTAAATAACTTTGCTTTTATTAGTCCCATTTGGTTTTAACTTATACATATAATGTACCATCTTTTTCTGATAAAGTTTAAAATAAATGATAAATAGAAGTCCTACTCTTGGTTTGTGTCTGAGTTAGAGGTCTGCATGTGCCTTAAAATGAAACCTGAACCCTACCCGCACCCGAGACTGCATGGCCTGACCCTACCCAGCCCGAACGATGCTGTCAGATTTTAAGCCTGAACATGACCCGACCCCACTCATTATCTTCACAATTTGTTCTCCTAGCAAGTACTGTTGTCGTCAGCCAGTAGCCACCTGTCACAGATTACATTATTCCTGGTACATCTCCTGGTGGTGAGGTAGTGGTGAGGTAGTGTGTTTGGGGGAAGAGCATGCTGCTCTTGTGTGGTTCCCACTACCGTGAAACCGGAGCAAGCATGTTTACAGTGGAAAGAACTGCAAAATCTCTTGGTTAAAGGGGCCATAGAACATGTTCCCCTTCCAGAGAGAGAGTCAGGTTACTACAGCAGATACTTCCTGGTTCCCAAGAAGGATGTGGGGTTGCATCCGATCTTTGACCTTTGAGGGTTGAATCGCTCCGAGGGCGTTGAAATTCAAGATGCTAACATTCAAGACGGTCGTGTCTCAAATCCAACATCGCGATTGGTTGGTCATGATCGATCTCATGGACGTGTACTTTCATATAGAAAGTGTTCCACAACACAGAAAATTCTTGAGGTTCGCTTTCAGGGGCGAAGCTTTCCAAAATCGGATTCCTCCATTCGGTCTAGCCTTATCACCCTGCACATTCACAGAATGCATGGATGGAGCACTGGCTCCTTTGGAACTCTGGGGCATCCGCATTCTGAATTACATAGACGACTGGCTGATACTAGCACAGTCATAAGAACTGGCATTACAGCACAGGGATATCGTCTTAGCTCATCTGGTTTCTCTGGGGTTGAGGCTCAACTCCAAGAAAAGCGTCTTCTCTCCCACTCAGAAAACTACCTATCTGGGGATCGTATAGTATTCGAACACAATGCGGGCACAATTGCGTCTCCCACTCTAATCAAGTCCATTCAGAACACCCTGAGCAAAGTCATGCTAGGCCAAGTTTGCACTGTTTGTCAGTACCAATGACTACTAGGTCTCATGGTAACTGCGTCCTCAGTGATCCCTTTGAGCCATTTTGCACATTAGACCATTTAAGTTGTGGCTCAAAGCCAGAGGATTTCATCCAAGGGCCAATCCCCCAAGGGCTGATAAGGGTTACGCGCCGCTTGATTTGTACCCTTTCTATGTTGTTCAGACCCCGGTTCCTCACTTTGCATCCCACTCTAGGTGCGTCTTGCCGTCGCAGGTTGCTAACGACAGACGCCTCCCTGACGGGCTGGGTAGCGGTCTTAAGTGGTCGTCCAGCTCAAGGGGAATTGGAGGGTCGCCAGCTCGATTGTCACATTAACTGTCTTGAGTTGATGGCTGTATTTCTGGCCCTGAAATATTCCTCCAGAGGCTGCCATGTCTTTGTGTGGGTGGACAACACAGCGGTAGTCTCTTAAATAAACCATCAAGGAGGTCTACGTTCACGCCAGCTGAACAGACTTACATGGCAGATTCTCCTTTGGGTCCTGCTAATTAGAGCAGCTTGTATCCCTGGATGCCTGAATGGGAGCAGATTTACTGTCCAGACAGAAAATACTGACGGGGCAGTGGAAACTCCACCCCGAAGTAGTGGAACAAATCTGGGTGAGATTTTACAGGGCAGAAGTGGACCTCTTCACCTCTCAACAGACAACGCAATGTCCCCTCTACTTCTCTTTGAGTCACCCAGCCCCCCTGCGTCTGGATGTGATGGTGCATACATGGTCCAGAATGAGTCTGTATGCGTTTTCCCCAGTTTCTCTGCTCCTGGGAGTCTTGGCCAGAGTTCACCAGCAAGGGTCCTGCCTCTTACTGATAGCGCCGCGCTGGCCGAACAGGGTATGGTTCTTGGGGATAATGCCTCTCCTCGACGGCTTGCCTTGGACAATTCCGGACAGGAGGGACCTTCTGTCTCAGGCTCAGGGGACAATATTTCATCCCCGGCCCGAGCTGTGGAACCTTCATGTTTGGCCCCTGAAGGGTACCAACTGAGGGACACTGGGTTTTCACCTGAGGTTATCAAGACCATTTTAAGTGTTGGGTCTTCCTCTACCAGAAGTATCTACACCAATAAATGGGGTGTCATTGAAAGATGGTGCAGTGCACATAATGCAGATCCAGTTAACTGCCAGATTGCTTCAGTTCTGGACTTTCTGCAGGGAAGAATTGTCAGCAGGCATGTCATGCCACTCTCATGGTCTATGTGGCCGCCATTTCGGCTTGCCATGCCTTGATGGACAGGGTGCCATTGAGGAGACATCCTCTACTCGCTCACTTCATTTGTGGAGCTATGTGAGGACCAGGACCCCTTCATGGGACTTAGCAATAGTCCTTGAGGATCTGGTTGAGACCCCCTTCGAACCTCTAGTGTCAGCGTCTGATAAATGTCTGACTGTCAAGATGGTTTTTCTTATGGCGATTACCTCTCTAAAGAGAATTGGGGATCTACAGGCTCTGTCTGTCTTGCCAGCCTGCATAGATTTTGCCCCGGAAATGGCTAATGCAATTTTGCACCCTCATCCTGACTACCTGCCTAAGGTGCCTTTCTCGACCTTACATTCGGTCACTCTCGAAGCCTTCTGCTCCCCGCCGTTTACAACGCCGGAGAATGAAAGACTTCACAGACTTTGTCCAGTCCGTGCCCTTCAGTCTTATGTCCACCATACTAGTGAGTGGGGTAAGTCAGGGCAACTATTCATTTGCCATGGGGGCCGCAACAGGGGGGCGGCCGCACCAAGCAGACTATGTTGCATTGGGTGAGGGACGCTATTGCCCTGGCTTACGAGGCGCACGATCAATCTTCGCCAGTAGGAATCAAGGCTCACTCTACCAGATTGGTCGCCTCCTCTAAAGCCTTGGCTAGAGGTGTCCCTCTGCAGCATGTTTGTGATGTGGCAAGCTGGTCCTTTCTGCACACATTCATTAGATTTTATAGTTTGGATGTTCATGCCACTCCAGGCTCTTATGTCCTTGAGTCGACATCACAAGCTCATGTCTGAGACCTCTCTTGTGAGCACACTACACAACCGTAAGGGGTCCAGACATCTACAGTGTGGCGGCATGGGTATTCTCGTTCCCAAAGCGCTAATTCAGCGCAGCATCACAAGTGTAGCTTTTTGAAAGGGAACGTCTCGGGTTACTTGACTTAACCCTTGTTCCCTGATAGAAGCGGAACGAGATGCTGCACTTCATTGCCGCACTGGGATGCCCCAGGACTGCTCTTCAGACAAAATACCTGACAATGCACCTGTGACGCATCTATTTATAGCCCTGCTACAGGTTCATCCAATGATGTCACCAGCAGAAGCTATAAATTCCGGTAAATTTTCATTGACGTGTTGCAAACATATTCACAGCTGGTCACACCTAAAGTTGTTCCCAAAGCACTAAATCAGCACAGCATCTCGTTCCACTTTTATCAGGGAACAAGAGTTACAGTCAAGTAACCCGAGATGATTTTCTGCATATTTTGTTTTATTCTGGAAAGGAACGTTCATTCATTTACATGTTTAACCACTGATCAAGTGGTAACTTGTTTTTAAGGTAGGCAATGTTTAAACCATGTCAAACGTTACCACAATGTAGTGTGACATAAAGTTTTTAAAAACTAAGAGACCACTCCAAATGTTCAGTTTCTATGAATGTTTTAATTTAGGAAGAGTTCAGAAATCAATATTTGGTGGAATAAAACTGATTTTCAAACACAGCTTTCATGCATCTTAGCACGCTTTCCACCAGTCTTTCACATTGCTGTTGGTTGATTTTATGCCACTCCTGGCTCAAAAATTCAAGCAGGAATTCAACAAACACTGGAATGGATGCCATACATGTTGATATGCTGACTTTTTTCCAGGGTTGTATATGTGGGGATAACTTGTTTACTTGTTACTATATGTCTAAAAAACACTTTTAAATACCTTTGAAATATACAATGCTAATAGTTGCAAAATCCCACAGAAATAACAAAAATAGCCCTTCAATTCAAAATACAGAGGCAAAAAATGCCCACACAATGTGTTCCCATGTTTTATTAATAATAGCTGATATAGTTACAATTAGATACAATGCAATCTTCTTTTGACTTTTTACTGAACATAATTGTTTTTCCCGCCATCCAGGTCCTCGCACCATCATGCACAAAGATAGGCTCACCCTTTCTATCAATTTTCATCATCCAGTTTGGAATTGTACTTCCGCATTGAATTCCTCTTGTTCAAAATAAACTGTTCTAGCAGGTAACAGTTTTGCTCACGATGCTGTACTGTACTTCCCTGCACTGTACTGCTGTTTATCTGTCTGAAAAGCCTCACCTGCTAGAGTCCAATATTGCGTAAGGGATGGATGTTCTATAAAGAAGGTATGAGAAATCATCAAAACATAATGTAACCAAATGCTACAATTTACATAATGATAATATCTCAATATGTTACAGTAAATAACCATAATGTTAATTAAGACTTTATAATTACAACTGAAATACAATAATATAAATACAGATCAACCACTTTTAGTGTTTGAACCAATCATTTCTTTCACTAAACACTGAATGAAATGTTTATTTTTGCCTTATTTTATTCGGTTGGCATGTAGGAGTTGATAACAGATTTCTTAATAATCTCATTCCATATCTGAATAACGGTTGCAATATCATCGAGCATACATTTCCTCCTCTATGATATTGCATTATAGTAGTTTTGTGCAATATTTTAACTTAATAACCAAAATATTTGGACATATGTGAATGAGAAAAAACCTGAAATAGGAATGTGTTTCAGTCACAATGCACATTATGTAGTTTAGAGACAATTTAGAGCATATGTGTCAAACTCAAGGCCCGCGGGCCACAACCGGCCCGCAAATTAATTATCTTTGGCCCGCATGACAAAATGTATTTATTTTTAGAGCTGGCCCACCGGTATATCGGTTCGAATTACGTGGGAGCCAGTGGGAGCTGAGCACATAGAGAGAGGATGAATTATTTATTTTGAATAAAAAAGGAAAAATTACATAAGCAGATCGTCATTCATTCAGCGCACTGATCTATATATTCAGCGCTGTGTGGTTGCGCTGTGTCACGTGACAAGCAATGACGCGTCACCATGGAAACATTACCGCGAAAGCGTACCACAATAATCAACTAACTCTCTCCCAAAAAAATGGCTAAACGAAAGGTGGACTTTGAAAACAGGGGTTTTCAGGACAGGTGGGAGTCACAGTATATGTTCGCGGATGTAAAGGGAAAAGCTGTGTGTCTCCTGTGCGGATACAGCGTGTCTGTAATGAAAGAATACAACATAAGAAGACACTATGAAACGAAGCACCACAACAAATACAAGCATCTGGACACGACACAAAGGCTACAGAAGGTAGAAGAGTTAAAAAGAAGTCTGGTGTCACAGCAGGCTATGTTCACTAAAGCCAAATCACAAAGCGAGGGTGCTGTTAAGGCCAGTTTTATTGTGGCAGCAGAGGTCGCAAAATCAGCCAGGCCCTTTAGCGAGGGGGAATTTGTCAAAAACTGCATGATTAAAGTTTGCGACGCCGTGTGCCCAGAAAAAAGGCAAGCATTTTTAAATGTGAGCCTGAGCCGAAACACTGTTGCTGATCGTGTGCGTCACCTTGCTACCAATCTCCAACAACAGCTTGTGAGACAGGGAAACGATTTCATAGCATACTCCCTTGCTGTGGATGAGAGCACCTACACTTCTGATACTGCCCAGCTGTCAATTTTCATCCGTGGAGTGGACTCAAGCCTGTGCGTAACAGAAGAGTTATTGGGATTACACTCAATGCATGGCACAACTACGGGGAAAGATATCTTTGAAGAGGTGTCCAGATGTGTAGATAAAATGGGGTTGCCGTGGGATAAACTTGTGGGACTGACAACAGATGGAGCGCCTGCGATGTGCGGTCAAAGAAGTGGATTGGTGGGGAGGATCCGAGAAAAGATGCAGGAGGAAAACGTCACAGGTGAGCTGACAGCTTATCACTGCATCATACACCAGGAATCCTTGTGTGGCAAAGCCTTGAAAATGGAACATGTGATGAGCATCATAAAAAAAATGGTTAACTTTATCAGAGCCAAAGGTTTAAATCACCGCCAGTTCAAGTCTTTTCTGGCGGAGTTAAGTTCAGAATATGGTGACTTGCCCTATCACACAGAGGTGATAGGGCAGGGAAAGGTGCCAGGGAAAGGTGCTGGAAAGATTTTTCGAGTTGCGTGAGGAGATCTGTGAGTTCATGGAAAGCAAAGGAAAAGACACAAAAGAGCTCCGAAATAAAAAGTTTCTGTGTGAAGTGGCGTTTCTGTGTGACATCACGAGCCACCTGAATGCGCTCAACCTGCAGCTTCAGGGGCGGGGCCGTACCATCACTGACATGTACGCTATAGTGAGGGCTTTTAAAACTCCAATTTTGAATTTGCCGATTTTGAAGCTCAAAAAAGCAGGTTTGAACTGCTCAGTAATCCATTTACAGCCGATGTGGAAAGCACACGATCAAACCTCCAAATGGAGCTGATTGAGCTCCAATGTAGTGACACACTGAAGGCAAAATATGAGTCTGTGGGTGCTGCAGAGTTTCCACGTTTCATCCCCAATACAATGCCCCAGATGCGCTCCCAGGCTGCTCAAACGCTCTCTATGTTTGGCAGCACATACTTGTGTGAACAACTCTTCTCTTTGATGAAGATAAACAAAACTTCACACAGGACTCATCTTACTGATGAACACCTTCACTCAATCCTGAGGATTTCCTCATATCAGAGCCTGAACCCCAGACATTGATGAACTTGTATCCAAGATGAGACACCAAGCATCTGGCTCAGACCAATGAGCAGAGCAGCAAGCGGTGCTTTGATGCATTTTCAGTCTTTTATGCAGTTTCATTTTTGCATTTTTTTTTTCTCTTGTTATAGGACATTTGATTTTCCTTTGAAGTAAATAACTTTTGTAAATAACCATAAGAAATTAGTGAAACTGATTTTATTTATTAATTTTATTACTTTTATTTCCTAATTAATGTTGTTTTATAGGCAATAATATATAGGCCTTGTTGGTTTCAGGTTCATAATAATAATACGTTGTTTCAATAAGTTTTCAATAAACGTTTAACCTGTCCTGCCCTTGACTTATAGCAATTTTTTAATCTCGGCCCACTGTGTATTTGAGTTTGACACCCCTGATTTAGAGACTTTGATAATGATACAAATGGCTATTTCTATTTAAATAAATGTTGTATTCTTAAAATGTCCTATTTGTCCAAGTATACTTAGAGCAATGTAGGTCATTGACATTTAGAAGCTGCTAGTTTAGGACCTGTGAGGAGTCTGCTTCTCAAACTAGAGACTGTGATCTACTTGTATTTTTGTGCATCTGGGCCATCCACTTCCCTCTCTATCCTGGTTAGAGAATCTTTTTCAAAACAGTAATGCATGGAATAGCCTTCATCTATAAAACAATATACTTTGAGAGAAAGTAACATGTCAGGAGAAATGTGTTTCTTTTTGTCAATATTTAAAACCAAAATATGACTTGAAATGTAAAGGAACTTGAAAGAACTCAATACCTCAGCAAATAGGGCAAAAACAGCAACTGTATTATGAATTCTGCATGGTCGCCCAACCATTTTCAATTGTTCTAATAACAAGAACATTTTCTTGAGTACCAAATTAACACTATAGAATGCTTTCGTAAGGAATAGGTGACACAGTATATGTTTGCCAACATGGGAATTTGTTATAAATTCCACTTAAAACAATAATTTAAAACAAATATTTATTTTTTATCAATTTAAGGCATCCTTGGTTAAAGGAAGTATACATTTCGTTTTAGAACAAAAATGTCTTAATAGTCCGTTACAATTGTTGCTTGTTAGACTTTACGATATGATCACATTGATATCGCCATGGCACACTGTGCGACAATATGTCAGACTGCACGATATACATTGTAGCCGACTGTGGTCCCAATCATCCCAATCAGTGAACGGGACTCAAGTTATGGGAGTGTTGCAGAATAGAAGTGAAACAGTGAAATTTGCACACCACGGAGGAGCATATTTTTCTCTCTCTCTGGAAGACGGGACATCAGCTTTTCCATTGCTCCAATACCACTCCATCAAGAGCATAGGCTAACATTTACAAGAAAGACGGATTTTGTCAAATAGGCCTATAATAACACAGCTTGATCACAAATACAGAAAATAGCAAGATTGAACAATTTATACTGGTAAGTATTGATGGGACGTTTTAATCCAAATCAGCAAATACAGTTGGATACAGTTATAGAAATCTATGACATGTTTGTGCATCATCCATAGGGAATTTGCAAGCGTGATACATTATAAAAATTTATGAATTTTCTAAATTTTGCATGGCCTATAGGTTACTAAACTAAAAGAGGAGAAAGACATACTATAACCCATGTTTTTTGTTTTCTCCAATGTGAACGAAGTTTGTAATTTTTCAAGTAACAAATCTTTTTATTTCCACAAAGAATATTTGCTTGTGGTAGCTCATTATTACTGTAGGCTACCTCCTGCACTTGTGTTCATTCTCAACTTCTGTAATTTTATTTATTTATATATAAAATTGGAGTGGTGTGTATCTTAACTAAAGAAGTTTACAGACGTTTAAAATAAATTGATTAAAATTAAAATAGTAATTAAAATAACGTTGCAAAGATGTCTAGGTTACTAGTGTCGATTGTAGTGACACAAGGGGCTTTTTTCGGGAGCCTCGGATACCTTGGAATATGATAAATTCCAATGCCAAATTGGCGAACAGAATTTGCATATACCACCCCCGGACATACGGGTATAAAAGGTGGGATGTGCCCAGGTTCTGCACTGAGAAGCCGAGAATAAGTTTCGGCCATTACAGCGACTTGGTACAGTGTTGTGGTAAGGGGGACACAACGTCTCGTTCGCTCCATCAGGGAACAGGGGTTACACTAGTACCCTAGACGTTCCCCTTCTGTCACTCACTCGACGTTGTGTCGATTGTAGTGACACAAGGGGTCCCTATTCAATAGTGCCACCTACACTGACCATGTTATGTGATCTGCTGATGCTGGTGCAGCAGGTAGTGTGCCAAAGGCGCATGAGCATCAGACTGCACGTAACCCTCCCCGACGCTCCACTAAGACGTCATATTGTTTTTATAAGTTTTATAAGACTCCCTTGGGGGGTGGGAACAAGTGACGTGGCAAGCATGGGAGCAGGCCGCACCAGCCGCAGTCTTTTCTCTATGTTTCTCCTCGTAGAGTGTTAGATGTGGCTTGGTGCCATCTAGCTATAACATGCCTCGGGGAAGGCATTCTTTTCCAACTCCTATTCTTTCAGGGGGAAAAGACCCTGCAGAGACCACATATTTCCCAGGATGGGGGAGGTAAAGAGTGGCAAAATACGTCACATGGGTTTTCAGGCCACATGTGGGAATGGCGCGGTGGTAAATCCTACCTGTTGAGAGGTAGGAGTTGCTACAAACATGGCGACCTGGGGGCAGCGGGGACTGAAAGTCTTTCCACAAGTGGATTTTCCAGGGAGGTGCTGTCACGAGGAGCATGAGATCCGAGAACCATGTCTGGTTGGGCCAGTAAGGGGCCACTAGAGTGACTTGTTCCCAGTCCTCCCTGACCTTGCACAGCCCCTGTAAGGCTCACTGGGGGAAATGCGTACTTGCGCAGCCCCCGGGCCAGCTGTGTGCCAATGTATCTGTCCCGAGGGGACTTGCCTCCGACCTGAGGGAGTACCAGAGAGAGCAGTGGGAGATCTCTTGAGAAGCGAACAGGTCTATCTGTGCTTTGCTATAAGAGTCCCAGGTAAGCTTAACCACCTGCTGATGGAACCTCCACTCTCCATTGAGCGGAGCCTGTCGCGACAGCACATCCACTGTCGTGTTGAGGCTGCCTGAGATATGAGTGGCGTGCAGCGACCTCAGTCATTGCTGACTCCAAAAGAGGAGATGGCGGGCAAGTTATGACATATGACGAGAGTGCACTCCACCTTGGTGATTTATGTACGCTACGTCACGGTGCTGTCGGAATGGATCAAGACGTGCTTGCCTCGAATCAGCGGGAGAAACCTCTGCAGGCCAAGGAATACAGCCAGCAACTCTAGGCAGTTTACGTGCCAACATAGCCGCGGGCCCATCCAGGACCCAGCAGCTGCGTGCCCATTGCACACAATACTTGCCGCGGCGCCATGCCCACCTCACAACTCCAGTCTGAAGCCAGTGCTGGCGCGGTCTCAGATGCATCAACCCTAGCCGCGTGACCATGGCTGAGGATGCCATATGCATGGATCTATCGCGTCTTTTTGGAAAAGGGTCGCGACTTCCGCGCGCAGGTTGCTGGCTTTTTTGCCGAGCACCGAGGTTTCTGTAATGTGCCTTAGGATCCAACAGCAATGCTCTTAGAGGAGAGTGGAATAGTAGTGAGTGTCTCAGCTCGCTGATCATACAACCGCTCGGCTCCGAAGAAAGAATCTGACTGAATAGAGGCACATCCTGCCTTTTATACCTGTATGTCCAGGTGTGGGACATTCAAGATTTGTTCGCCAATTTGGCATTGGCCTTTTTCATATTTAGAGGTATCCGAGGCTCCCGAAAGAAGCCGCTTGTGTCACTGCAATCGACACAAGAGAAATGTTTTAGGATTCCCGAAATTTGTCTCAGATGGCAGAATCGTGGCCAAAATCATACACAGAATCGGTACATCCGAATATCACACCTGCGGGAAAGGTACAGGATTGCAACAACAACTGCCCGAGTTACACCAGGAATTCACAATCCCTCCATCAGTGACCAAACTCCAAACTCGGCTGGACTGAGGGCTTGTGTGACACACCAAAAGTACGTACACATTTGGATAATGTTTGTATTGTTCAGCAGATATTAGAATATCTCAACAGAAATGTGATGCTTTATTGCTGTGTTACTTCTTGTGGACAATTGACTGCAATGAAACCACAGTTTTCTAGAGAATGAGAATGGGACTCATATTTTGAAAGTGGACTGTGGCTTTGAAAGAGGAGTTTGGGAGATTGCGGGTGAAAATAGTGATACTGCGCCTGTGCGCCTCATAACTGCTGGGGATTATGTGCAGCGCAGACCTGTTTCTCCCGTCTCTTCATTCTGTCCTGTTTTAACAGGTTTATTCTCATCTGTCAGCCCGGCCCAATAAACAGGGCGTGCAACACTTGTAGGCCTCTTGTAAGGCAGGTCCTTACCAGTCATCACCGGCAACAACGTAGCCTATGGGTACAAACCCACCTTCACTGGACCAGACAGGACTGGCAAAAAGTGGTCTTCACTTCATTTGGATGTAGAGGGGCCATCATGGTCTGGGGTGGTGTGTCACAGCGTCATCGGACTGAGCTTGTTGTCATTGCAGGCAATCTCAATGCTTAGCGTTAAAGGGAAGACATCCTCCTCCCTCATGTGGTACCCTTCCTACAGACTCATCCTGACATGACCCTCCAGCTTGACAATGCCCCAGCCATACTGCTCGTTCTGTGAATCAGTTTTCTGCCATGGCCAGCGAAGAGCCCAGATCTCAATCCCACTGAGCACATCTGGAACCTGTTGGATCGAACTTCTATGCACTTTACGTGTACACACTGAATGAACAATATTCAAGAACAACATTGTTCAAGGTACTGATTCTGTTCCTTTTCATTTTAAGATTAAACAACGATTTCAGATCTTATGATTAAAGATACTCATGCTATTGTTTTTTTTTTTTCATGTATCTTTGATGTAGAGTTTAACTTTCTATAAATGTGTTCCCAAGACCTCATTAGCATCTCTGACTTTTGTACTCTTACTTTTTATGTTCTAAAAAAAAGCCTGTTTTGCTATATGGCTTGTGTGTCAGGGAAATGATAAATTAGCTTCACAATACTACTTCTTATCTCCACACAGGCTATTTGAGACTTGTAGCTTACGAATGTGTTGAAATTAATCATTTTCTTATCATAAAACTGTGTCCCAGCTTTGGGGCCATAGACAGGAGAGCTTGTTTGCAAATAGCTGGGCTGTAATCATCTTTAGCCTTTGTTCAGATGTTTAGTGAATACATCATGTTTGTAGTCTGCACTTCTTATTCATGAAGCTTGCTAAATCATGAGGTGGAAAGTGTGCAGATTTTTTTTTTTTTTATTTAAGCTAAAGTAATATGAAATACTGAAGAAATAATTAACCTGAGTACAATTAGAAGTACTGAGAAATATTATGACTCAAAAAAGAATAAATAAGTAGTTTGCCAAAAAACTACTCAAGTAATTACATTAAAAGTTACTTTAAAACAATTACATTATATATATAGTATATGCATTTCCATTTTTAGAAGACAAATACATTTTTGTTATTGAAATAAATTCCTTTCACCAAAGATGCATTAAATTGTTCAAAAATACTGCAAAAATCATGAATTGCAAATTATTATTACGGTTTGAAATAATAGTTTTAAGTGGTATTTATTCCATTTCTCTTTACCTGTGATGGCAAACTAAACTGTGATATACTGTGTCACCTATTCCTTACAAAAGCATTCTAAAGTTACAATTTGGTACTCAAGAAAATGTTCTTATTATAATAACAATTGAAAATGGTTGTGCTACCATGTGGAAATCACAATACAGTTGTTTTTTTTGTTTTTTTTTTTTCTCCATTTGCTGAGGTATTAAGTTCTTACAAGTGTACACTTGCAAGTCAAATTTTGATTTTAAACATGGGCAAAAAAAAACACATTTCTCCTAAAATTCTATTTTCTCCTAAAGTCTATTGTTTTAGAGAGATGAAGGCTATTCCATGCATTACTGTTTTGAAAAAATTATCTCTAACCAGGATAGAGAGGGAAGTGGACGGCACAGATGCACAACAAAAATACAAGTTAATCACAGTCTCTAGTTTGAGATATAGACTCCTCACAGGTCCTAATCTAGCAGCTTCTAAATGCCAAAGACCTGGATTGTTGCAAGATGACTCCTGGACAAACAGAACATTTTAAGAATACAACATTTAAAGTAGTAGTTTAAATAGAAATAGCTATTTGTAACATTCTCAATGTCTCTAATTCATCTCTAAACTACATAATGTGCATTGTGACTGAAACACATTCCTATTTCAGGTTAATTCTCATTCACGTTTGTCAATGTATTTTGGTGTACAAAACTAATATAATGCAATATTATAGAGGAAATGTATCCTCTATGATATTGCAGCAATTATCCAGATATGGAATGAGATTATTAAGAAATCTGTTATCAACTCCTACATGCCAACTGAATAAAATAAGGTGAAAATAAACATTTCACACAGTGTTTTGTAAAAATATGATTGACTCAAACACTAAAAGTGGTTGTTCTGTATATGTATTATTGTATTAAAGTTGTAATAATAAAGTCTTAATAAACATTATGTTGTTAAACATATTGAGATATTATTTGTATGAAAAATATAGCATTTGGTTACAATATGTTTTGTGATTTCTCATCCCTTCTTTATACAACATCCATCCTTTGCTCATTTTTGTCCTCTAGCGGGTGAGGACAGCTTTTCAGACAGCTGAGGCTTTTCAGACAGCTAAACAACAGCACAGGGCAGGGAAGTACAGTACAGCACAGTGAGCGAGTTACCAGCTAGAACAGTTTATTTTGAACAAGAGGGGTGAATGGTTATGGAATTTAACGCAGGAGTACAATTCCAAACTGATGTGGATTGATAGAAGCAGATGTTGCAAGGAACCGGACGATGGAAACAAAATAATGCACAGCACGTTTTCATTTATAAACAGATTTAGTGCTTATAACTTGCCAATTTTTTCTTCCCAAAAAATCTGAAATATTATGTATTTTTTGTACTTTTAACTGTGGTAAAACAATAACTGTAGTGAAGTTGAATACTTCATTCAATTCAAGTAAAAGTAAAATTACTATTATTTATTTATACTTAAAAAAGTAGAAACAAATTTAAAAATTGATTCAAGTACTGTACCGAGAGTAGTTGTAATTTGTTACTTTCCACCTCTGAGCATATCTGGTATATATATTGAGTAAGGTTCCACTGATAAAGATTGGGGTAAAAATAACTCTGCATCTAGGACATAAGATATGCAGGAGGATTTTTCTACAGATAGTAACAACTTTCTAGACATGATAAACGTATGCCCATCCTACTATGTTTTGTGTATTTACAAATTTCCATTACCACCTGTGTTTGTGCATCTATGTCTCTCTCTCATTTCTGCAAAGGCTTTGGAGTGCACATCCATCATCCAGGCAGAGAGAACTCCCTGACTATACTAAACTCACTCCTCTCCTCTCTGGACTGATTTGACCTCTCTCTCGGCCTCTGATCTGAAACTATGTGATAGTTCATATCTAGCTCATCTTCAACAGTAGGGGCTGAGCTCTCTCTCTTTCTGCTTGATGCACAGTAAAATGTCTCCCACATCTATAGCACTCCATGCCCCACACTCAGTCCAGCTCCTCTGGACAGCTATATTTTATACACAAAACAGTATATAAACCTTTCTGTCAGTGCAGATGCCTTTGCATATGTTAAGGATTTTAAATGAGCATGACAATATAGGGTTATAATGACTTTTAATATTTACATCTTGTCAGAAAGTTTTTGAGAATGTAATCACAGAATTATTTTTAAAAGAAAAGGTTCACCCAGAATCTTGATTTTTTTTCCAAACCAATGTAAAAAGCATTCAAAATATAAATACTGTATATGTAGCAGTCCTGAAAAAGAAGAATAATGAGAGAAGGAACAACTCTGATGTGGTACTTCCATCAATGGTTCTTTGCCTCGAATGAATTTTCAGAATTACATATAAACATTTTACAATAGCTTGTATCAGTAACATGATAAAATATGAACAAATATTACAATTACATCAATTTAACATACATATACATTGACACTATACATAATACTTGGTTTATGGGGGAGCTATGAGCGTAACATCACAACAAACACTTCACAGTTCTTTCCAAGAGCTTTTGACAGGGTTCTTAGCTTATTCTGTCAATCTATCACCACAGTTCATTGGAGGACACAGATGAGAAGTTCTTGTGAAAACATCACTTGTTTTATTGAAAGATCAGAGGTGAACCTCGCAAATTATCCCACCAGATTAAAGTGTTTCGCTCTCTCTCTCTTCAGCAAATACTAATCCACACACTGGGTGAATCTCAATGTGCGTTCTTTTGTATTCTTATGTTTTTGTGGACTCACACTATGTCATAATCCACTGCCGAAGTTTGATTCCAATCCTCAAGAACACAAGTACTGTTAATTCAGGAAATTACCCAGATGTGTCCCTGAAATCGAGGATGCATCTGACGGCGAATTGTGGGCAAGAACTCGGTACTATGGTGGCAGACGAAGGACATTTATCATTTTGTTTTTCCTCAAGAGTTTCCTGCTTTAAGGTCACGAAAGTCTGACAGCTCATGAGAGTCGTTATACTCTGTCAACACTTGTTTTTATTTTAATACAATAATAAACGTGGATAAAATTAATGATTACAGACTTTATTCTTTTATCGTGTCACTAGTCCTGCAAAACCTCACTGGTGTGATGATATTAATACTGTCACTGGTGTGAATGCCAGTAGTTCTCTCAGTGATTCAAATGTGATGTGACAGTACATTGTGCAACAGGATGGTCGTAGCACATCTCAAAGCTTGCAATAGATGTGTTCTTCGTCCTCCTGTACTTCCGAGTTCGTTCTTCCAAGGATGCTTGGCAAGACCGGTCTTAATAAGAATACAAGTCTGTTCTCCACATTCTTTGAATTGAGACTCACCCTATGTTCTAGCTCTATTAGCTCAAAATCCCATTCGAAGTCTTAGAACTTTATTTATACCCTTAAGTTTTACTTCCTACTCTATATATAAATGTGAAAACTCTTTCCATAAAATGTAAAATATAGGAATGTTAGCAATTTTTTTCAGCAACACTTTATTTTACAGTGTCCTTGTCACACATATTACATGTATTTACTATAGTAATAACAGTAAATTATGCATAATTACATGTAACTAACCTTAATACAAACCCTTAACCATATAGTAAGGGTTGTTAATTAGTATTACTCAATACTTACTTGTCTAATTACACTGTAACAAGGGCACTGTAAAATAATGTGTAACCCATGTTCTAAAGTGCAATTACTTTTAAAGAATGTTCTTTAGCTAAATAAATACATTTTTGCCTAAATCCTAAATCCACTGTCTCTTAATACATAACTTCAACACTGTAAAAGCAAATATTATACCTTACTATACAAATCATAGTAACTTTACTTAGTTTTAACCAAAATGTTGTGTTTACTATAGATTATCAACAGTTCTTAAAAAATTTTTTAACAAATAGCTGACAGACCTAACAGAATTTAAGTAGAATTACTAAAAATGTCTATGACATTGTGTCAGGACATGCGTACTGGAACAACATTTCCCCTACCCCACCCAAACCTGGCCAAAGCATGACACAAGTGAGCACCATTTTTGAAAGACACTATATAATGCAGAAAGCATCTGCAAAATGAAGGTAAGCTCTTTTAATTGCAACATGATCACATGGGAAGTCGGCATGCTGTTTCCGAAATTTCCGGTATGCTAGGATCGGCAACAGTATGCATACTCACTGACATGCCCTATCTCCCATCAGACATATTTGAAACGGCTCAACAACAATTATTTTCTGCCATGGCATGACTCTGGTGCATTGCGTCAGTTGCAATTAAATTAATCCATCCAATAAAAGCATTCCCGAACCCGGATTACCACTGACAATAATGTTATAATGAACAGTTATGATGAACAGAGGCATCCAAATCCTCAGGAAAGTAAGTGAACATCAGGATTTTTACACCGTGTAAGCCCACTGACCCTTAAAGTACAGTGTGATCTCATCACTTTGAACCCTGGGACCTTTGGCAAATACAGCACAAGCTGACCACTACAGTCTTCAAGCCTTCAGAAAATACAGTATGAGTTCATTGCTAGGGCCATTTGATGATACACCATGTAAAGGTATAATCCAGGACCATTTGGTGCATTTAGGATAGCTTGGTCAGAAAAGGTCAATAAGCAAGAGGGGATTACATCCTAGGATATTCATTGCATATATAGTTAGCCAACCAAAATACAACTTTCTTGATTTGTTACAATTCTTGAAACTATAGCCATTATCACTTGGCATAGTTTAAAGGGCTCTTCACTATGGTGGGAGGTGTGGGTAAGCCCCCAAAGACAAGTAACAAGGGTCTGCCATACCATGATCAAACCCTTAATTAACTTAACAGTGTATGATTGTATTGATTTTCTGTAAAACACACTCTACAATTCTGAACTCTCTTTATATCCCTAAATAGAAAAAGGTTTTCTTAGATACAAACATTCTGTATCAGAATATGAAACGTAAAAATTTTGTTAATTTTCAACATTAACATGATAATCCAATTCCTAGCAACAATTTTAGGCAGAGAATGTCCTTGGAAATATAGTTACAAATTGTAACTATATTTACCTCGAGGTCGCAGTTTTCTCACATGACACAATGTCAGATTTAGATAAAAATTGTGAGTTGATGTTAGAGTTTGTTCAAAGTCACGTGACCACAGCATTTACAGGGACCTCCTTTTAAATAATTTGATGATTATAAGAACATTTAGAGAATATTACATTCTAACAACATTCCAAAAATGTACTAAGATTATTTTCTCACATTTCTCATGTTCTCTCACAAAATTATGAGAACATTCTTCAGGTTTTTTTTTTTTTTAAAGATTATTGATGCTTTAATCCTCTGTGGTATCACAAAGTCGACATCCTTTTTTTCTTTTTTTAACGGACTGTTATCCAGTATGCAATATGTAGTAATGTGTTACCCAACAAGATTTTAATTAACCAATGCAATTGGCAGAAGTGTAGACATAAGTTGGTTTGATACATGTTATCAAGTCAAAATTTTGGTTATAATCCATTCTCATATGATTAAAAAAAGTAATGAATTATCAGCTTGATACTTCAGTGTTAACAGGGCCTTGGGATTGATCAGATCCTAAGCAGAACATGAGGGTTAATAATTAAAACAAACATATAATAATAATAATAACAACAATAATAACTATTATTATTATTGTTATTATTACAGTAGTATTATAAAAATAATAAAGCAATAATAATAATAATAATAACAGTTGTTGGTTATGGACAACAGTTTTGGTCACCTCTCAGCCCCAGAACATGTACTGGATTTTATTATTTTCTTTTATAATTTTTTTTTTAATACAGGTGCAGAAGAAGGGAAAAAAATATATGGAAAAAACAGCCAACAAACACCATAAAATTGTGGAATCAATAAAATAACTGTCAAATGGACTGCTGGATCTTGAGGCCAAACTACAAGTGGATGAAAATATAATGTTTAGTATATTGATATGAGAGCATTTATTGTAAACATACTATTTAGTTATTAACTGTTTCCACAGTTAGAGACCTTGAAACACCCTCAGACACCTGAAGAAAACAACAAAGGGACACTGTTGATACTGTAAGCATAATTCATATTCAGTGGCCTTTTCACACTTTAAATTGTTTAGAAAATGAATTATCTTCAATGCTTCCCACTATTCATACTTTACCCTGGGTTAGTAATTCACACTGCATGTAGCTTTAGCACCAAAATTAACCCCCTTTCAAAGTTAGTGTAAAATGTTGCTTAACACATGGTTAAAAGCAATACGGTCTTAAAAGGATTGTTCACCCAAAAAAAAAAACATTCTGTCGTCCTTCACTCACCCCCATGTCACTCCAAACCCACCATTCTGTTTGTAGAGTACTTGTGAAATGTAATGTGGTACTGATTATTAATTACACAATTTATATTGTAATCAGATTTGTGTAATATTTTGGATTACACTTTTTAGATAATCTAATCTAAATACCTGTGGATTACCCAGTGCATATTTTAATGTAAATCTAATCATTAATTTTAAATGAACTAATTGCAGCATATATATATATATATAATCTACAACTAGAATTTATACAGAAGTGCTTCTTGTGGAGTAATTTTCAATGGATATTAGTTTTTCTTAAGACAAAGATTGCATTACTCAGTTTTTTTTCAATTTAAGTGATTTCTGCAACATTATGCGAACATTCTTCAGTTGTTAATAACATCATAAGAACCTTCCAAGAATGTTGCTCGAAGAACATTTTCTCAAAAGATTGAGAACATTCTTCAGTTATTAATAACACCATAAGCACGTTCCAAGAACATTGTTCTAAAAATGTTTTCTCACAACATTATGAAAACATTCTTTAGTTGTTAATAACATCATAAGTGTAATGCTAGTGTGGAAGTAGGAGAAGGCAGACGGGAGTGTGGATCCAAATGCGGCTTTATTGGAACAAAGAACAAAATAAACAAAACACAGGAACAAAAGAAAGTCCTCGATGGGAAAAAGGGAAACTAAATACAAGAGGATACGGAGGGCGGAGAACAACAGGGTAACCACGAACGGACAGATGACACGACAGGGTAACCACGGACGGTAGATGATACGACAGGGTAACCACGAGCGGGTAGACAGACTGGCAGGGAACACGAACAGAGAGAGCCAGGATCAGACATAAGCGGAGACATGTAACGTCAACGATCGACAGGGGAAGGAGAAAACAGCAGGGTTTAAATGGACAGACACGGTGATAACAAAATGACGAACAGGTGTGGACAATAAAGCTGTGACGGGGCCGGAAAAGATGGGAAGAAGGGAAGTGTAGTTTTTCACAGAGACGGTGAAACACGGGCGGACAACCAGGAGGACATGACAGGAAGCGTGAGCGGTGAGACAGAAAACATGGAGCGGACAAGGGAGCGTGACGTGGACGTGACTAGTGATGGGTGAAACAGAAAACACGGTACGGACGACACAGGATCATAACAATAAGAATGTTCCAAGAATGTTGTTCTAAGAAAGTTTTCTGGCAAAATGATGAGAACTTTCTTTAGTTGTTAATACCATCATAAGAACATTCCAAGAATGTTATTCTAAGAATGTTTTCTCGCAACATTATGAGAACATGCTTCAGTTGTTAATAACACCATAAGAACGTTCCAAGAATATTGTTCTAAAAACGTTTTCTCACAACATTATGAAAACATCATAAGAATATTCCAAGAATGTTGTTCTAAGAACATCCTCTCAAAACATTGAGAACATACTTCAGTTGTTAATAACATCATAAGGACATTCCAATAATGTTGTTCTAAGAAATTTTCATACAACATTATGAGAACGTTCATAGGTTGTTAATAACATCATAAGTACATTCCAAGAACATTGTTCAATAAATGTTTTCTCAGAATGATATAAGAACGTTTATTAAAATCTAATACATCATAAAAATGTTCTATGCATATTATTTTAAGGAGGTTTCATCCTAACTGTTAGGAATGCAGACGAGGGCAGACGAGGAGTGGGGATCTAATTGCGGGTTCTTTATTATTAATCAGAGTGAGGACAAAACAAACAGGAACAAATGAAACATCCACGGTGGGAAAACAAAACCAAAACACGAAAAAACATCAAAAGAATAAACAGGCTGGGGAAACATCCACGACGGGCAAAGGTAACATAGAAACATCTGAAATATTAACATTCAGTGAAACATACACATTCAACGATCGACAAGGAATGGAGAAACAGCAGGGTTTAAATAGACAGGAGACATGATGATAACAAATGACAATCAGGTGAGAACAATGACACAGGGCTGGCAGAGATGAGGGCCGGGAATTGTGGGAAGTGTAGTTTTTGACAAAGACTAGTGAAACACAGGGCAGACAACAAGGGAAACGTGACACTAACATTTACATTACCTTTAGAGAACGTTAGCAAATTTTGTGGGAACGTTCCCTGTTAGCTGTGAAGGACATTGCATTTTTATCCCTAACATTGCATTTTGTCTCTTCTAATGGTTAGGGTTAGTTTTGGGTTTTGGTTGGGGGATAGATTAAATAAAATAAGCATTTCTCTTCGCTGTTTTACACCCTGTTCAGCTGAAAACAATTATTTTTACAACTGGCTTCTAGCGACCTCTCCTGGATATACATGGATGTCACACTTGTTTATATGTTTTCACATTCAGTCAACGTATACTGATTTCGGCTAAAGCAAAATCGGCACACACTTGCTGATTTGTATGTGAAATCAGGCTGTTTAATTATCAAATAATTTACTGATTTGTTTGCTAGTCTTATTTAGTGTTCTATTTCCCACACGTTGTTAAATGTACCTCATCTTGTGGAAAGTTTTTAGTTGGTTGATTCAGATGGATGTAACACAAACTTGCGTTGCAAATGCGTTTTGACTGCATATGTTATTCAAAGCAACTGATAATTCTGCTTAAACTGGTTATTGTCATGTGTATTCTGTTGGTTCATGTTTTGATTCCATGTCTTTTATTATGAAAAGTTTATTTTCTGTTTCCCTAGTCATGTGATGTCCTGTTTTCCCTCCATGTTCATTTGTATTGTTTTCATTGGTGTATTGTTTCATGTATGTTATTATCAGTTCTAGTTTGTCATTGGTTTTAGTTTATTAGTTCTGTTATGTAATTGGTCCATGGTCATTTTCTTGTTATCTTGTTTATACTTTGGTATGTTCATTGGTTGATGTTTCCCACGTCCATGTATTGAATCCCTTATGTTGCCATTGTTCTTGTCGAGTATTGTCAATGTGACACGGCTGTTTTGTTATAGTTATAGTCAAGTTCAAGTTAAGTTCTAGTCAAGTTCACGTTCATGTTTAAGTTTAGTTCTTTTTTAATAAACTGTACTTGGGTTCTTCACGTCATCATCTCTTCGTTAAGCAGCGTTACAGTTATTGCCCGCTTCATATGTGTACAGTCAGCAGTCTGGTTTCCTATAATTGTCCCTTTTAATTTAAACTTGAATTAAAATTTAAACTGGCTGTTTCCTCAGCAATGCATTGCTATCCGCCAAACTCTTCTTCTGAGCTTTCTCTGATGTGTTGGCATCCTAAGTTCCCCGTCTGTCGCTCTCTTCGACGTTGTGTTGGAGAAGCGACACTAGGGGTCTCTCTTGAGCACCGAATATACCTCTGATCTATGAAAAAAGGCCAATGAGAAGTTGGCAGTCAGTATTTGCATACCCCATCCCCGGACATACAGGTACAAAGGCGAGGCAAATACTAGAGTTCATTCAGAAAATTTCTTCGGAGCCGATGGTCAAATCAAATCAATTCAAATCACTTTATTGTCACACTACCATGTACACAAGTGCAACAGTAGGTGAAATTCTTGTGTGCAGTTCCGAGCAACATAGCAGTCATGACAGTGACAAGACATACCAGTTACAGTAAACAACATACTTGCAAAACACAATTTACATATCAAATGTACACATACTTACACAACACAATAATTATATACTGTCACGAACCCCTCTCCTCTGCCCCATCCCCGCTTCCTCGAGCGCTCACGCTTGCCACTCCGCGAGCGTGCTCACTTCCCGCTCCCTCGCTCCGCCCCCTTGAGCTCGTACGCTCTTTTTTCCTCCCTCGAGCACTCACGCTCTTTATGCAATTACGAGCTCTCGCTCGTAACTCTCTCCCCCCTCTGACTCATGTTCGCATGCACGCTCCGGTGGCCAGAACATTATGACCACCGGCACTTTCTCAATCACCCCTACATTATGACCACCTACACTCACGCGCATCCTATCCCCACACATTAGATTCACCTGCACTCGTCTCGTCACCTTCATTGTTCACACCTGCACCTTCCCCTATATATATCACAACCCTTTCGTTTCACTGGGGTTGGTTATTGTATGTATTTAGTTCCCCGTATCGTTGCCCTGCTAGTCTCGTCTAGTTTTGACCTCCCTACTGTTTTACCTCTTAGCTTGCCAACTTGTTCCCCTGTCTCCGTTCCCACTTGTCCCTAGTTGTTAACTGTTTTCCCGTCCTCGACCCTCTTGTTATTGTTATCTTGATTCCCGGCTTTTGACCTCACGCTTCCCTCGACTACTCTTCACTGGATTTGCCCTTTTTGTACATTGCACGCTTTTGTGTTTAATAAAGCAGTTTTTCCTCCGACATTGTGACTGTCTCGTCTTGTGTGTGTGTGTGCGGGTTACAGAATAACCAACCTCACCGAAGACAGTCACAATGCGTCGCGCTGAGGATTCACGCGGCTCACTAGAGCGGAGGAACACGTCACATTCAGCACGAGGAGCTACGGTGTGGAAGCATGATCGCGCGCTCACAGCCCAGGGCCAGCAGGTACGTGCGATTTTTTGATTTTTGTCACCCTGCGTCACCTGTGTCTGCCCCTGAGCCCGTTTATGCTTCCCATGCGTTTTTGAGCGCCGTAAGCTCTCCACCCCCGGAGAGGTTTTACGGCTCTTCAGACGCTGACCAAGGGGTTTTTATGCGAGGCAGCGGTTGTGTAACCCATAACCCCGCCCTCGGCATTATGGACCCAGCGGCCCAACTCGTGGGTTTGCGTCAGGGAAGCCAAACCGTGGAGGCTTATATTATGGATTTTTGTGTCCTGGCGTACCAGGTGAATTTTAATGAGGTGGCTCTGAAGACCATTTTTCAATGTGGTCTGAATGAGCCAACCTCATCATTAATGCCTGGTGGTCGCTGCCCCCTTAACCTGGCTCAGTTTATTGACCTCGCCCTACTGTACTCTGGTTCCTCGTTCACTGTGGGGGAGGCAGACACTGAACCAGCGCTCCACACCAAGACCCCCGTCTCGAAGCCTACCACGGCCCCCGTCTCGAAGCCTACCACGGCCCCAGCCTCGAAGCCTGGCACGGCCAACGAGCCGGCGCCCATGCCCGCCACGGCCAACGAGCCGGCGCCCATGCCCGCCACGGCCAACGAGCCGGCGCCCATGCCCGCCACGGCCAACGAGCCGGCGTCCATGCCCGCCACGGCCAACGAGCCGGCGCCCATGCCCGCCACGGCCAACGAGCCAGCGCCCCTGCCTGCCACGGCCGGTGAGCCAGCGCCCATGTCTGCCACGGTCAGCGAGCCAGCGCCTGTAGCCTCGACCCCCCCTGAGCCAGCGCCTGTAGCCTCGACCGTCCCCATGGCCACGTCCCCTGTTGGCCGAAGACGTGGAAGAGGGCCCCTTCTCCCCAGTCTCGTCTGGTGCTCAAGACCTCTGCTCCGCCCTCAGAGTCTCCCACGGCTCGGCAGACCTCTGCTCCGCCCTCAGAGTCTCCCACGGCTCTGCCGGGTTCTGCTCCGCCCTCAGAGTCTCCCACGGCTCTGCCGGGTTCTGCTCCGCCCTCAGAGTCTCCCACGGCTCTGCCGGGTTCTGCTCCGCCCTCAGAGTCTCCCACGGCTCTGCCGGGTTCTGCTCCGCCCTCAGAGTCTCCCACGGCTCTGCCGGGTTCTGCTCCGCCCTCAGAGTCTCCCACGGCTCTGCCGGGATCTGCTCGCCCCTCTGAGCCCTCCCGGGCTCCGCCTCACCGAGTCTCCAAGGGCCCCTCACGAGCCTCCTAGGGCTCCTCCTCACTGAGCCTCCCAGAGCTCTACCCCTCAAGTCCCTCAGGGCTCCACCCCTCAAGCCTCTCACGGCTTCGCCTCTCGAGTCTCTCAGGGCTCCATCCCTCGAGTCTTTCATGGCTCCACCCCTCAAGCCTCTCACGGCTTCGCCTCTCGAGTCTCTCAAGGCTCCATCCCTCGAGTCTTTCATGGCTCCACCCCTCAAGCCTCTCACGGCTCGCCTCTCGAGTCTCTCAGGGCTCCATCCCTCGAGTCTTTCATGGCTCCATCCCTCAAGCCTCTCACGGCTTCAGCCTCTCGAGTCTCTCAGGGCTCCATCCCTCGAGTCTTTCATGGCTCCACCCCTCAAGCCTCTCACGACTTAGCCTCTCCCGAGTCTTTCAGGGCTCCATCCCTCGAGTCTTTCATGGCTCCACCCCTCAAGCCTCTCACGGCTTCGCCTCTCGAGTCTCTCAGGGCTCCTCCGCCTCTCAGGGCGTCCCCTCTCGAGTCTTTCATGGCTCCACCCCTCAAGCCTCTCACGGCTTCACCTCTCGAGTCTCTCAGGGCTCCTCCGCCTCTCAGGGCTCCGCCCCTCGAGGCTCTCAGGGCTCCTCCCCCTCTCGAGTCTTTCAGGGCTCCTCCTCTCAAGCCTCTCAGGGCTTCGTCTCTCGAGTCTTTCAAGGCTCCCCCCCTCAAGCCTCTCGAGCCTCCCAGGGCTCGGCCACTAGAGGCTCCTATGGCTCTGCCTCCCGAGCCTCCTACGGCTCCCCCTCCAGAGCCTCCTACGGCTCCACCTCCCGAGCCTCCCAGGGCTTGGCCACTAGAGGCTCCTATGGCTCTGCCTCCCGAGCCTCCTACGGCTCCCCCTCCAGAGCCTCCTACGGCTCCACCTCCCGAGCCTCTCATGGCTCTGCTCCCAAAGACTCCAGAGCTTCCTAGGGCTCCGCCTCTTGAGCCTTCCACGGCTCCACCACCCGAGCCTCCTACAGCTCTGCTCCCTAAGACTCCAGAGCCTTCTAGAGATTCGCCTCTCGAGCCTCCTACGGCTCCGCCTCTCGAGCCTTCCACGGCTCCACCACCCGAGCCTCCTATGGCTCTGCTCCCTAAGACTCCAGAGCCTTCTAGAGATTCGCCTCTGGAGCCTCCTGCGGCTCCGCCTCTAAAGCCTCCCTTGGCTCCACCTCCAGAGCCTTCCAGGGCTTCACCTCTGGAGCCTCCTACGGCGCCACCTCCCCCGGCTCTGCCTCCAGAGCCTACCAGGGCTTCACTCCTGGAGCCTTCTACAGCGCCACCTCCCACGGCGTCACCTCCCTCGGCTCTGCCTCCAGAGTCTTCCAGGGCTTCACCTCTGGAGCCTCCTACGGCGCCACCTCCATGGGCTCCACTTCCTGAGCCTTCCAGGCCTTCGCCCCTAAAGCCTCCTTCGGCTCCACCTCCAGAGCCCACCAGGGCCTCGCCCCTGGGGCCTCCTGCGACTCCACCTCCCTCGGCTCCGTCTCCTGAGCCTTCCTCGGCTCTGCCTCCGGAGCCCCCCAAGCCTCCCTCGGCGCCGCCTCTTCTGTCTCTCAATTCCCCGCCTGCCGAGTCTCTCACGGCTCCGCCTTCCAAGGCTCAGTCTCCCAAGTCCTCCACGACTCCGCCTTTCACAGCTCCGCCCCCTGAAACCTCTCCTCACTGGGTCTTGCCTGCTCCCCTTGTTACCGTTCCTCTACCTGTCCTGTGGCCTCTTCCCTGGCCTCCGGACCCTATTCCTGTCCGGTGGTCACCTTCCAGACCCCCGGACCCAGTCCCTGTCCTCCAGTCGCCTTCCAGACCTCCTGACCCAGTCTCTGCCCTATGGCTGCCCCCTAGACCTCCCGACAACCCGCCTGTCCACTATGTTCCCCTTGACCTTGCCTTGAACTGCCCATTGACCCCCATGGACTGTTTCATCTCCCTTTTGTGCCTTCTGCCCCCGCGAGCTCACACGCTCGTTCTGCTCCCCGCGAGCTCACGCTCGTTCTGTCCCCTCGAGCTCTCACGCTCGTTCTGTCCCTCGAGCTCTCACGCTCGTTCTGTCCCCACGAGCTCTCACGCTCGTTCTGTCCCCACGAGCTCACACGCTCGTTCTGTTCCCTCGCGCTCCTCGCAGCCGAGTGCGGCCGTCAGGAGCCGTCCTATTCAGAGGGGGGAGTACTGTCACGAACCCCTCTCCTCTGCCCCATCCCCGCTTCCTCGAGCGCTCACGCTTGCCACTCCGCGAGCGTGCTCACTTCCCGCTCCCTCGCTCCGCCCCCTTGAGCTTGTACGCTCTTTTTTCCTCCCTCGAGCACTCACGCTCTTTATGCAATTACGAGCTCTCGCTCGTAACTCTCTCCCCCCTCTGACTCATGTTCGCATGCACGCTCCGGTGGCCAGAACATTATGACCACCGGCACTTTCTCAATCACCCCTACATTATGACCACCTACACTCACGCGCATCCTATCCCCACACATTAGATTCACCTGCACTCGTCTCGTCACCTTCATTGTTCACACCTGCACCTTCCCCTATATATATCACAACCCTTTCGTTTCACTGGGGTTGGTTATTGTATGTATTTAGTTCCCCGTATCGTTGCCCTGCTAGTCTCGTCTAGTTTTGACCTCCCTACTGTTTTACCTCTTAGCTTGCCAACTTGTTCCCCTGTCTCCGTTCCCACTTGTCCCTAGTTGTTAACTGTTTTCCCGTCCTCGACCCTCTTGTTATTGTTATCTTGATTCCCCGGCTTTTGACCTCACGCTTCCCTCGACTACTCTTCACTGGATTTGCCCTTTTTGTACATTGCACGCTTTTGTGTTTAATAAAGCAGTTTTTCCTCCGACATTGTGACTGTCTCGTCTTGTGTGTGTGTGTGCGGGTTACATATACAATGTACAGTAAACAATACACACAATATACAATACACAATATGCAATACAATAAGTAAGGAGTATATGAAATATATATATATATATATATATATATATATATATATATATATATATATATATATATATATATATATGTAGTAGTATATTGAGGAGAATATGTTGACAGTCCAGTGTGAGATTGTAGATGAATAAAGTGCAGTGCTAATTATTGATCGTGATAGATCAAGTGTTCAAAATTCTGACTGCTTGGGGAAAGAAGCTGTGATGTAGTCGGCTGGTGCGGGTCTTGATGCTGCGATACCGCCTGCCTGATGATAGCAGTGAGAACAGCCCATGACTGGTTGTGCATGCTGTTCGCGTGAAATCACACCAGTTCCAGTATTCCTCTGATGCTGTGCTTGCTGTTGGATTGAGGGCGCATTACAGCGGCGATTTCTCCTTCTTACACTGTTGATACTGTAAGCATAATTCATACTTTAATGGCCTTTTCACACTTCTCGATGAATCTCCGCAAACCACCCGCCTCCCCGGCATGCTTGCTGGCTTCCGTCCGAGCTCGGAATGAGCGATTTCTCTCCAGTGGGTTATGTTCTCAGTGCGAGAACATAGCTGAGGCAGCATTGCAGTCGCGGCTTCTTTTGTCATGAGAGAAAGCCACTTCAGCCGCGCCTCGCCTCTTTCCTACGGGATTGAGGCAGGCACCGCGTGCTATGGAGGCGATTTGGGGAAAATGATGGGCTGTGTTCGCCGGGTAAATTCCCGCGAACCACCCGCCTCCCCGGCACGCTTGCTTGCTCCCATCGGAGCTTGGGATGAGTGCTGCCCGCTTTGTGGCCGGCTTGCCAGTCCCTTGAGCTCCCGGAATTGGATGACAATAATCACTGCTGCATCGGAGAGTGTTACAGTGGTGTCTGATGTTGATGGCTCGTCTGCGCCGCCACCTTCGGCCCAGTCTGAGCCTGATGCACAGAGGTCCGCTATGCTTTCCCGGGTACCGCGAGCGCAAGGCTGGACCAGAAAATCCCGTCCTCTCCCCCTCACGGCTTCCGCCCTTCACGCCATGGCCCACCTGCAAGTCCACCAGGCCAAGGCGCTTAAAGAATTGCACGTGGGTAGCCCTGATCCCGACGTGTGGAAGGTACTGCACTCAGCGACCGACCTCGCCCTTAGAGCCACGAAAGTCACAGCACAGTCACTCGGGCAGGCAATGGCCACCCTCGTGGTCCAGGAACGACACCTATGGACAAGCCTGCCGCCTTGGGCCATACCCCGTCTGCTCTCCGAGGGCGTCCCCCTGCGATGAAACAACAAGCTACTCCAACTCAACCTGGGCCCAGCTCTCAGCCCACGTGTCGAGCGATCCGCAGGAAGTAGACGCCACCGTCTCACGGACCCCCTCGAGGACCCCGAAGGCTCCCAGGCGCTCCTGAGACGGACAACCCGTTCGCACGTCGTTCTCACGGCTCTCTGCCACCAGATCTCAACAGTCCCGGCAAGCTGGATGCGGTCCCAGACCCGCCTTCAGCCCCATGACTGTCCCCCGGCCGGCCGGTTCTGACGAGTCCAGAGGACGCCATTACAAGACGTCCTCCTCAGTCACTAACCCGCCCCCTGCCGGGTGTGTGGAGCAAGGTAAGTGCTTCGAATCTTTTCTCAGCACCAGAGCCTCGGGACATGTCCTTGCCTCCCGACGGCATACTACCTGCTCCACCCCGCTGCGAAGCCCTGCCGGGCACATCAAAAATACTCGTCGCTTTGGTGCCCCTAGCATGGAGATTGGATGCGTGGCTCTCAATTCCCAACCTGTCTCGCTGGCTGGCCTGGACCATCCGACTCGGTTACGCAATTCAGTTTGCCAGGCCCCCGCTCCTCTTCGCGGACGTCCGCTTTACCGCAGTGCACAGCCAAGACATGCCAAACTCCTGCATGCGTAGATCACTACTCTTCTACTCAAAGACTTGATAGAGCCTGTCCCTCCAACTGAAATGAAGAAGGGTTTCTACAGCCCTTACTTCATTGTACCCAAGAAAGGCGGCGGCTTACGACCGATCTTGGACCTGCGAGTTTTCAATCGAGCGCTGCTCAAACTCCCGTTCAAAATGCTCACGCACAAGTGTATCTTGACATGTGTCCAGCACCTAGATTGGTTCGCAGCGGTAGACCTGAAGGACGCGTACTTCCACGTCTCAATTCTGCCGTGACACCGACCCTTCCTTCGGTTCGCGTTCGATGGCCAGGCCTTCCAGTACAAAGTCCTCCCCTTCGGCATGTCTCTGTCCCCTCGCGTCTTCACGAAAGTCGCAGAGGCAGCTCTTACCCCGCTCTGAGAAGCCGGCATCCGCATACACAATTACCTCGACGACTGGGTCATACTGGCCCACTCCCAAGAGTTACTATGCACTCACAGAGACCAGGTGCTCAGGCACCTCAGCCACTTGGGGCTTCAGGTCAACCAAGAAAAGAGCAAGCTCACCCCAGTTCAGAGCATCTCCTTTCTCGGCATGGAGTTAGACTCAGTCTCAATGTCTGCATGTCTCACCAACTAGCATGTGCAGTTGGTGCTGAGATGCCTCGTCAAATTCAGGCCGGGCACAACGGTCCCTCTAAAACTCTTCCAGAGACTCCTGGGGCATATAGCATCCTCTGCCGTAAAAACGCCGCTGGGGTTGATGCATATGAGACCGCTTCAGCTCTGGCTTCAGACTGGCCTCTGCACTGGCATATCAATTGCCTAGAGTTGTTGACTGTTTTCTTTGCCCTGCGGAAGTTTCTCCCATTAATTCGAGACAAAAATGTCCTAATCAGGTCAGACAGCACCACTGCGGTAGCGTACATAAATCACCAAGGCGGCATGTCACGACTCGCCCGTCGTCTCCTCCTTTGGAGCCAGCAGTGACTCAGGTCGCGCTGGCACACAGCTGGCCCGCGGGGCTACGAAAGTATGCATTTCCCCCAGTGAGCCTTCTTGCACAGGTGCTGTGCAAGGTCAGGGAGGACGAGGAACAAGTCACACTAGTGGCTCCCTATTTGCCCAACCGGCCCTGGTTCTTGGACCTCATGCTCCTCGCGGCAGCCCCTCCTTGGCACATTCCCCTGAGGAAGGACCTTCTTTCTACATCCAGACCTCTGGAAACTTCACGTCTGGTCCCTGGACAGGACGCGGAAGATCTAGCTGGTCTACCACCTACCGTCGTAGACACGATCAACCAAGCCAGAGCCCCTTCTACCAGGCAGCTCTACGCCCAGAAGTTGCACTTGTTTGCAGATCGGTGTTCTTCCCGGGCTGAAGACCCACAGAGGTGTGCAGTTAGGTCAGTGCTCTTATTCCTGCAAGAGAGGCTGGAGGGGAGGCTGTCTCTTTCCACCCTAAAGGTGTATGTCGCTGCTATCGCGGATCACCACTACGCAGTAGACGGCAAGTCCCTTGGTAAGCACGACTTAATCATCAGGTTCCTAAGAGGCGCCCGGAGGTTAAACCCCTCCCGGCCAAGCCTGTTCCCCTCCTGGGATCTCTCGGTAGTCCTCGCGGGCCTCCAGAGACCTCCCTTCAAGCCGCTAGAATCAGTTGGACTCAGGGTCCTCTCTCTTAAGACTGCCCTGCTGATCGTGCTCGCTTCCATAAAGAGGGTCGGGGACCTGCAAGCGTTCTCTGTCAGCGACACTTGCCTGGAGTTCAGTCCGGCAGACACTCATGTGATCTTAAGACCGCAACCGGGCTATGTGCCCAAGGTTCCTACCACGCCCTTCAGAGACCAGGTAGTGAACATGCAAGTGCTGCCCCGGGAGGAGGCAGACCCAGCCCCTTCGTTGCTGTGTCCGGTACATGCTTCGCGTACCTATCTGGACCGCACGCAGAGCTTTAGACGTTCTGAGCAGCTCTTTGTATGCTTTGGGGGACAGCGGAAAGGGAACGCTGTCTCCAAACAGAGGCTTTCTCACTGGGTAGTAGACACCATTTCATTGGCCTATCACACCCAGGCCGTGCCCCCCCCCCCGGGTCCGAGTGTTGTGTCCTCATGGACATTGGCCAGGGGTACCTCCCTAGCAGACATTTATAGAGCAGCGGGTTGGGGGTTGAGTCAGTTTCATCCCGTGTTTTCTCAGGTCCGAGCCAGTAGAACTCGGTAACACACTGATGGGCTGGCCGGGTGAATCGCTTGCATTTAGCGCCCTTTCCCTCGGTTTAGGTAAAATTGTGCGTCTTTTTTTCCCAGGAGATTCCACATCTCGAATCACTGGTCGATTCCTCCCTAGCCCTCATGGGTCCACAGTTCAGCGGAGAAACTTGCCGACCCATTCCACTGCGGGTACTCGGTCTACTCTGTACTGAATAGGTGCTCCGCAGGGTGAGGACTCCTACTCGGACTCCCCTTGTGTGTATTTTCCTTATGAGCGGACCCGCATTTTCCTTGGGTAAGTTTCGGCTGCCCCCAGGTCGCCGTGTTGTAGCAACTCCCCCTCACTGAGGCTGGATCTACAACCGCGCCACTTCCACGTGTCGCCTAAAAAATAAATCATAAGAATAATATTACTCCAATAAGTGAATTAATCCTAATTCCCTACTATAATCATATATAATCTAGTTATTTGTCATGTATCTAATTTATAATGGTTGTCGAATGCGACTAATTCCATTATAAGTGTCCTTACATAATAATGTAAAATATGAACAGTTTAATTTAATCCTAGTTCACACATACTGTATTCCTACATATAATGGTGGGGGTACACTGGCACTTTAATCCATACCATGTACATCTACGTTAACTTAAATTTGCTACATAAGGTAGGAAGTGTATAAGAACAGGAGAGAAGAAGGCAGAAGAAAAAAAGGAGCATTGGCAATGTTGGGCAATGGTGTTTGAAGTAGTGGAGTGCTAAACTGAGAACTTTATAGTGCCGGAAAGCATGATATTCACTGAGACCCTGAAATTCAACCCGGATTCAATGCCGAAAGAATGATTGTGGTTTCCGGTGTGAGTACGGGACTAATTTCACAGGATGTTTATACATGTGTTGAAGCCTGACTCCATGCAGTAGATGTGAATGTTCACTGGATGTGAATGAACAGACAGAGATGAAACTCCTGAACTGAGCGTTCTTGTTCAACAACGGACATGTGACTCCCTGACTACCAGTCAAGGGAAAACAAGAATTCAGCTGTTTATTTTTCTTCTTGTGTGGATGAACATTGTTTGAATCTTTGCTCCATTAGTCATAAACATTGTTTGAATTTTTACTCCGTGTGTCATGAACTTTGATAGAATCTTTATTCTGTAAGTTATGAACATTATTTGAATCTTTGGAAGCCGAATCATGAACTTATTGTGCAATGCAGTAATCTATTGATCTGACTATTCTCTGACTCGCTGAATCAAATTATTACAAAAACTCTTTGCAACCTAAAGACTGTAGCCTGAATCATTTAATCTTTGAATGATGATCAAGTCTCAAAATGTTTTTACTATTTTTAATCAATTCACTGAGTTTTTGAAGTGTTTGAATTGATGAATTATGAACTGTGTGATGGAATCCTGGAATCATGGTTATTGTATTATGGATGTGTTACACTGTTTAAATTTTGTTTGAATCTTTACTTTCATGAATCAGCTGTTGTTGCATTTATGTGCTAGAGAACTAATGGACTGTATTAAATAATATAAATTTAGGTTCATATTAAAGCTCTTTTTTTCAAGAAGTTCAAAAAAAAAAAGGTTCTCTCCCCCTTTTTGTGAATTTATTTTATTTTTCCCCCAATGTTTATTTGAACTTTGTGTTGATGTAAGAAAATGAATTAATATATAAGCACCAAGAAAGCTGAAGTTGTGATTTGTATCTGTTTATTATATTTTCTTATATATTTGTAACGTTTAGGAAGGCAGGCAATGACACAGGAGCAGATGAAGACGATGATATAAGAACCCAAATGCAGTTTATTTACAATAGTGAAATCCAACAACCATAAATCCAAACGTGAAACATAAACAAAACATAAACATGGACTTGACTTTATAGATTAACCTGTACTTGACTATGACAACACACGACGCTACCCCAACAGAATAAACATAACAATATTATTAGCAGACTTATCCTCTGCTTGGCACCCCAAAACTAAAGTCAAACTGCTACAAACTACATATATATATATTCATATTTGTATTTATGTATTTCAGAATTACAACTATATATTCAGAATTTACAAGTCTATTTTCAGATTTATATTTGTATATTCTGACTTACAAGTACAGTATATTTTTATATAAACTTCGATCAATTTCAATCATTTAATGGTAGACGCTGGAGTGGAACAAATGGCTTACAGGGAATCACAAAAGGAGATATGTTGGAGTGGAAAACGAATCGGTTATCTAACGTAACCTCGGTTCTCTCTAGATGAGGGAACGAGTATTGCGTAGCCGGCCGTGCTCGCGCCACGAGCGACTTTCGCTTCATTCAATGAAAACCAGGGTTCCAGCCTACGAACTACGCTTATATGCACTCTAGCCACGCCCATTTTGGCGGGCTTTGATGCAGTAAGCGCGCGGACGCCTCTCATTGGACGCGAGTTCGCCCAAGTTCGTCTATAGGCTGCAGCAGTTGCCGCAGAGCAACCAATGAGCTCGCTAGCTAGCCCGCTCAAGGTCTGCAGTTGCTGCACTGCGTTGACAAATGATACAAAATTAAGGATAATGTTTTGGCTTCAATATCTCAGAAAAGATGAATCTTTCCCGTAGCGTAAGCTAGCTTACGCAATACTCGTTCCCTCATCTAGAGAGAACCGAGGTTACGTTAGGTAACCGATTCATTCTCTTACGAGAGGTTCTCTCGTATTGTGTAAGCTAGCTTACGCTACGGGAACCCATTGTCAACGCCGTGCGCGCCAAGCATCCACTGCATGAGCCCCTGCGGTTGGGCCAGTCCTGGGCCAGCGCGTCCTCGCTTTTCGAGAAAAATATTGGGCAGTGAGAGTTCTCTTCTGACGCAAAGAGGTCTATCTCTGCTCTGCCGAATATGTGCCATAACTTCTGGACTGTTTGAGCGTGCAGGGACCATTCCCCTGGAGGAATATTGTCTCTGGACAGTCTGTCTGGGCCGTCGTTCAGGTGGCCTGGCACGTGCGTCGCCCTCAGAGAGCGCAGGTGGCACTGGGACCAACTCAGTATGCGTTTCGTCAGATGGAAGAGGTTCCTGGATCTGACACCGCCCTGACGGTTTAGGTAGGATACCACAGATCTGTTGTCCGAACGGACCAGGACGTGGTGACCCTGAATGACCGGGAGAAAGCGCACAAGCGCGTACTCGACCACTATCATTTCCAGACAATTTATGTGAAGGAGCTTTTCCTGAACTGACCATAGGCCAAAAACCGGAGAGCCCTCGCAGACCGCGCCCCAACCCGTGTTGGACGCGTCTGTCGAGATGACTTTTTGGCGAGATACAGCTCCCATCGTCACTCCCCGCTGATACCATTCGGCCACTGTCCAGGGCTGCAGAGCTGAAATACAGGTCTGAGTCACCTTGATCGGCTGGCGGCCTGTGGCCCAAGCCCGGCGAGACGCGTGGGTGTTTAGCCAATGCTGAAGCGGGCGCATGCGCAGTAAACCCAGCTGAAGTACTGCTGCGGCTGAGGCCATGTAACCTAGCACTCTCTGAAATTTTTTCAGAGGCGTGAGGCTGTTCATCTGAAAGGACGAGGCTAGTCGCTGAACACGGCGCGCGCGCTGTGTAGATAAGCGAGCCGTCATTGCCACGGAGTCTAGTTCTATTCCAAGGAAGGAAATTGCCTGACTGGGCTGTAGTGAGCTCTTGGTCCAATTGACTGCAAGACCCAAACTGTTCAGATGGCTGAGGAGAACTGTTCTGTGAGACAGAAGCTCCGTATGTGACTGTGCCATATTCAGCCAGTCGTCCAAATAGTTCAGAATTCACAAGCCCTGACTCCGCAGGGGTGCGAGCGCATCCATGCACTTCGTGAAAGTACGGGGTGCTAAAGACAGGCCGAACGGAAGGACGGTGTATTGATAAACCTGGCCGTCAAGGCTGAATCTCAAGAATGGCCTGTGACGGGGATTTATCTGAATCTGAAAGTAGGCATCTTTCAGATCGAGAGAGATAAACCAGTCCCCCTGGTGCATATGCGCGAGGAGTTTCCTGATTGTAAGCATTTTGAACGGTCTTTTTGCAAGCACCTTGTTCAAACCCCTGAGATCTAATATTGGTCTGAGGCTGCCGTCTTTCTTGGGAACAAGAAAATAACGGCTGTAAAACCCCGACTCGCTCAGCGAAGGCGGCATTTTCTCTATGGCCCTTTTGCACAGAAGGTTTGCTATTTCTGAACGAAGCATGCAGGCTGCTTCCGTGTTCACAATAGTTTCGAGCCGCACTTTGAAGCGGGGAGGGCGGCGATCGAACTGTAGCAAATAGCCCTGTTTTATTGTGCTTAACACCCATTTGGATATCCCTGGGATATCTTCCCACGCTTTGAAGCGTAACGCTAGAGGGTGAATGGCCAAATCGCCCTGATTGCCGCACACAGCGCGCTGAACAGAATGTGTGAGCGTGCTTACTGTGCTTATGCATGACTGCTCGCAGACAGCAGGGACAGGCTGTTCTGTGAGTGACTTCCCGATTGAGGTGAATGGGGAAAGAGTCACATCTGTTAAGTGATGCGCGAGCATAGTCACGGGCACGGGACTTACATACAGAGAAGTGTTTGCTGGCCGTGTGACAGAGTGGGCAGAGAATGGGCTTGGGTTTATGGACTCTAACACTCGAGCAGGTTGTGTTCGCTTTATGTAAGTGGGCTCTGATCGGGACACGGGAAGTGTAATGCCTGTGTGTAGAGGTGAACACTGGATTGTGGGCACATTTTCTACACATAAGGCTGGTCGTGTGACAGAGCGGCCAGAGAAGGGGCGTAAGGATTCATGGGCGCGTTTATTGACTCTAACACTCGAGCGGGCTGTGTCAGCTTTATGTGAGTGGGCTCTGATAGGAACACGGGAAGTGTAATGCTTGTGTGTAGGGGTGAACACTGGATTGTGGGCACATTTTCTACACATAAGGCATGTTTGCTCTTTACAAGATTTCTTTGGGTCGCCGTGAAAACGGCGTTTGAGTGCAGGCAAGCGGGCAGTATCACCGGCTTGTTGGCTGCTGAATCCACCACTGTAGTAGCCTGAGAGAGGGGGACTGACAGGGGGCAAAGCTTTGACGGTGGTCCGGCCGCGGCAGGACTGAGCCGTCGTTTTTTCAACAAGGCTAGGAGGACTTCGGTTGCTCAGGTTTCAGCGCAACCTTAGACCGAGGCCCGCGGGGGGGCGGCGGTCTGCGGCAGCTGTCTGAGCGCGATCGAGGGCGGCCGCCCTGTCGACGCTGAGAAGTCTGACTTTGTTGAGCTGGGCGCTGTGAAGAGGCTCGTGCAGGAGGCTGGTCACGTGGGTGGCCTGCAGAGGAGCTAGCGCGACACGGCAGGAAGAGGTTCATGGCTTGGGTGGCTTTCTGGACTTCTGAAAAGCGGTCAACAATGCCACTCACCGCGGAGCCGAAGAGACTGGTCGGAGAGAGCGGTGCGTTGAGGAACGTGGAGCGCTCTGCTTCTCCCATGTCGGCTAGCGTTAGCCACAGGTGTCTCTCGGTCACAGTCAGAGAGGCCATGCACTTCCCTAGAGCTTGGGCTGCAGCTTTGGTGGCGCGAAGGGCGAGGTCCATCGCGCTTCTTAGATCTGTAACAGCCTCTGGGTGCCTGCCTTTCTCATCCCACTCCCGAAGAAGGTCCGCTTGGAGGATCTGTAAGACAGCCATGGAGTGCAGAGCAGATGCGGCTTGGCCGGCGGCGGAATAGGTGCGGCCAACATAGGCGGAAGTCGCTCTGCAGGCCTTAGACGGGAGCACTGGCTTAGACCGCCATCTCGCGGAGGGCGGGCAAAGGTGTGCTGCTACCGAATCCTCGACCGGGGATGGAGGAGTAGCCCTTGAGTGTGGAGTTCCGGCAGGAAGGGAGCGGCCCGGGCCGCGGGTGTTGCGCGGTGACGGCTCTGAAGAAAGCAGCCGTCGAGTCTGTTGGGAGCCTGCTCAGGGGGCGGTGACCACTCGAGCCCGAGGCGGTCGACGGCCTGTGTGAGGACTCCGCACGCGGGTCCTGCTGGATTCCTGGGTCGAGGAGGAGGCGTGGGAGCCTGACCACTCCTCACTGTCCGAAGCCATGATGGAACAGCCCTTATCCTCTGCCTCGTCCTCCGAGATGGGGGCGGGGAGGGTGAGAGCGATGCTCAAGGGAGAGGCTCCGGCGAGGCAGTCACTTCTATCACCGGTTCTGGCAGCCTTTGGGAGCGGCGCTTTTTCCTGCGCGGCGGAACGGAAGGTGGCGCGGCGGCTTCGGTTCTGAGCGCTTCGAGTCGAGCCTGCAGGGTCGACATCGGAAGCTCCTCGCAGAGGTCGCATCCGCCTTCAGCGAGGGCGAGCTCTGCATACCCCAGTCCCAGGCAGAGAGCGCAGATGATGTGGCGGTCTCCGGCGCTGAGAGGGGCGCGGCATGAAGCGCAAGTGGTGCGAGGCATCTTAAAAAAGACGCTCGTTACTCTTTTGTGAAGTTCGTTAAGAACTAGCTTGCTCTAAAAAAGGATACGTCGCCGGATGGCGTAGCTCGCAGGATGGCTGAAGGTGGTGGAGACGGCCGGCTTCTTCGAGCGCTGTCCAAGCTTGCTAGATGCCCCTCGAATGGCGACGCAGCTTCCAGTTCAGAGTTGCGAAGAGCTTCGCTGAAGAGATGAAAATCAGGGTTCCAGTCTACGAACTACGCTTATATGCACTCTAGCCACGCCCATTTTGGCGGGCTTTGATGTAGTAAGCGCGCGGATGCCTCTCATTGGACGCGAGTTCGCCCAAGTTCGTCTATAGGCTGCAGCAGTTGCCGCAGAGCAACCAATGAGCTCGCTAGCTAGCCCGCTCAAGGTCTGCAGTTGCTGCACTGCGTTGACAAATGATACAAAATTAAGGATAATTTTTTGGCTTCAATATCTCAGAAAAGATGAATCTTTCCCGTAGCGTAAGCTAGCTTACGCAATACGAGAGAACCTCTCATAAGAGAACTACAATGTAACAACTTGACATAACAATACATAAACAACTAGTAACAATTCAAGAACTGACAAAGGAATGGACAAAACAGGAGGGTCATTTCACAAGAAGGTGCTGATGAGAGAATGGAGAACAGGTGAGGAGGACTGGAAACAGATGGTGATGAGGGCAGTGCATTATGGAAAATGTAGTTGGAGAAAACTGAAGACATAGGGCAAAAAAGTCCATGGAACAGAACGGTGAATAACTGTGACAATAACAAAGTATGATATTTTTGACATCCCTACAAGCTGATAAAAAAACATTTGTGGGCTTTACTACAAACATTCAAGGACTAAGTCCCGTTAACCCATCCCTAGTGCTGCCCAGGTGTAACGTTCCGGTGTTGTCTGTCCTATGTTCTCTGTTTTCACCCATCACGTTTATGTCATGTTTCCTGGTCTGCTCCGTGTTTTCCGTCTCACCTGTCACCGCTTCCATTCCATGTCACGTTTTCCCTGTTGTCCGCCTGTAGTCTCACTGTCCGAGCGTAAAACTACATTTCCCACAATTCCCGGCCCACGTCACTGCCTGCACTCATCAGTGTTTCCACCTGTGTCTCGTTGAGTCTTGATTGTGTTTGTGTATTTAACCGTGTCTGTTTCTCCTTTCCCTGGTCGGTCTTTGTTGTAAGTTTATGCCTGTTTCCCATGCTTCCATCATTGTCTTCTCCGTTGTTATACCCGTTTATGCCTCCCGTGTTATGTTAACCCTTTGGTTGCCCTGCGTGTTTTGTTTATCTTTTTCCCATCGTGGATGTTTACTTTTGTTCATGTTTTGTATTACCCTTATTGTCTAATAAACCTCCGCTGCGACTAGATCCGCATCCTGTGTCTGCCTCCACCTTCAATCGTGACACCAGGGATTAAATTAAAGTTTTATTATAGCATGTACAAATGTGCTTTGCATTTAATTGTTAGATTGTTAGTCTGCCAAATGTAGGCCTGTTTTAGCATTTCAGGAATTTGTAAAACTCTATCATCTGTTAGAAGAGTGATTCATACTGTGGAATCTAAGGGCCTGCATTTTTTTAAATAAAGCTTGGCTCCTTTTTACTGCTCTGCACACACAGACACACAAAAAACAAAGGAACTGGAACATTGATTAGTAACATCAAATTATCCAAAAGCATCACAATTCACATGAGACATGAGGGGGTGTACCTCAGCCAGCTGTTGTGCATAGTGTATTTACATTGTTGTTTTTTATTTTTTTCTTCAGTTACAAAATAACAATTCAGGCCTTCTGCAACTAGCTCTTTTAATTGGACACAGGCCTATGAAATTTTTTAATGTAGCATGAAAAGTTAATTATTTAAATAGCTATTGAAATACATCAATAGATGGAATAATGAACAGATAAGATAGTAGTATATAACCATTACCTTAGTTCTCTAATTAACTAATTAACTCCAAACATGCATGTTGTAGCCTATTTAGTCTTTAATTTGTAAATTGTGGTCTTGCTGTATTTTGCTGAACCAAGGCCAAAAGAGAGATGAAGGTTATGACAGTTTGAATTCTCGAGAACACAATCTGAAAACACAGACTGTTTTTCATCTGTGACATTATGCTGTGATAAGGGTTGCCTTGTGTGACCTTGGTGTAGGCTACAACTGGAATTCATTGTAAGCCAAATAAGACAAAACTTATAATGGCTTCCCTGCTGTAAATTAACAACTGGAATTGTTCCCATCCTGGTTATTGAATGGTTTTAAAGGTGAGGACCTCGTCAAGTCATTGTCAAGATGTAACAGGCCAGATTGTTTACAGCATTCACTTTCACTATTTTTTTTTTCTTCTTTTCTTTTTCACCTAAATAAAATGAGATGTTATAAGTTATAGAGTAACACTGTGATAAATGCTGTATTTCACTGTGGCGAAAACAGTAGATAAATAGAATATTATAATTACACATAAAACAGACACAGAAAGCAAAAACAGACAAGCAAAACCACACACAAACACACACACACACACACACACACACACACACTATATATATATATATATATATATATTATACTGATCAGCCACAACATTAAAACCATTGACAGGTGATGTGAATAACATTGATTATCTTTTTACATTGACACCTGTCAAGTGGTGGGATATATTAGGCAGCAAGTGAATAGTCAGTTCTTGAATTTTATGTGTTGGAAAAAGAAAAATCTTCAGCAATAAGCGATAGTCAAAGTTAATCTAGCGATAATCCACAGAGAGAGTAAAACACTCGTCCACGCATGGGGGTTGCATCCTAGTCAAGGAGCTTTATCTTTTTCATGGCAGGAAGAATGCACATCCCTCTTAGCAGTCACAGATGAGTGAGGTCCTCTGGGCTCTCCCGTTTGTCAGTCAGCAGTATCCCTATAAATAACAATACATTTAAAGTAAAACAACTTCAGGTCTCAAAAACACATGTTGAGAGACCTCTCAGTTTGTTCAGATACTCAGGTGAGATTTCACCCCATGCTTCCTGTAGCACTTGCCATAGACGTGGCTGTCTTGTTGGGCATTTCTCACACACCTTACAGTCTAGCTGATTCCACAAATGCTCAATAGGGTTAAGATCCATAACACTATTTTCCAATTATCCAATGTCTGTGTTCTTTGCCTACTCTAACCTTTTTTTATGTTTCATAAGTGGCTTTTTCTTCAAAATGTTTGCCCCTTTTGTTGAGTCTTGTCTTTACTGTTGTACATGAAACTTGTGTTTAGCATGTAGAATTCAATGAATCTGTTAGCTGAGGACATGTGAGGTGTGTGTTTCTCAAACTTGTGACTCTGATGTACTTATCCTCTTGTTTAGTTGTACATCTATAGCCTTTCACATCTCTTTCTATTTTCTTTTGTCTTTGAAGAATAAAGTGTACACCTTTGTATGAATCAGTTTTGAAGACATGCCAGTCTATTGCATACTGTCGCAACTCAAAAACAAACACAAAGACAATGTTAAGCTTAATTTAATTAACCACATAAGCTTTCCGCTGTGTTTGATATAATGGCAAGTAACGTTCTCACACCAAATTAGCAATTTAGCATGATTAATCAAGGATAAGGTGTTGTACGGATAGCTGCTGGAAAAGGGGGCCTGCCTAGATTTGATCAAAAATGACTTTTTTAAAATAGTGATGGTCCTGTTTTTTTACATCAGTAATATCCTGACTGTACTGATCAGTTGAATGCCACTTTGGTGAATTAAATTACCAATTTCCGTGTGTGTGTGTGTGTGTGTGTGTGTGTGTGTGTGTGTGTGAGTGATGATGAGGAAGAGGCAGACGGGAAGTGCGGATCCAAACGCGGTTTTATAAAGAAGCAAATAATAACAATACAAACACAGGAACAAAGGAAAAGTCCACGATGGGAAAAAGAAACTAAAACATGAGATAACATACAAAGGGTGAACAGGGAGCGAACATTCACGAAGGGCGGGGTAACCTTCAACGGACAAACAACAGGAAAACATGAACAGCGGGGTTATCCTCGAGCGAACCAGGGTTATCCTCGAGCGAACCAGCAGACTGCAGGGAAGATGAACTGAGAACACACAAGAGCTTTACAAACGTAGGCACGAACATGACACGCCAAGGAACGACAAAGGAAAGGGGAAAACAAGCAGGTTTAAATAGACAGACATGGTGATAACAAAATAACAAACAGGTGCGGACAATAACACAGAGACGGCGGTGATGAGTGAAACAGAAAACACGGTACAGACAAACAAGGTATCGTGACACGGAACGTGATAAGTGAAAACGGAAAACATGGGACGGACAACAAGGGATCGTAACAGTGTGTGTGTGTGTATATATATATATATATATATATATATATATATATATATATATATATATATATATATATATTGGCAACAGCCAAAATTATGCAAATTAATAAAATTTTTATGTGTGCCTCGGCATGCTAAACCAAATAGTTTAAATGGCTAGTGACCTAACTCATAATTTATACCTGAGCCAGGAAAGACCAGAGATTAACTAGTGATTTATGTCATGAGATTAAATAAATCCACAAATAGCTAGTCTAAGACCCCGTTTACACCTGGTATTAAGATGCGTTTCAGGTGAGCCAATCACATTTGGTCAGCGCTAAATACATGTCTAAACAGGATCTAAACCGTTTTGTGATTAGATCATAAAAACACACACAATTGTGTTAAAAAAAAACGAATATAACTGCATCAAATTTTAAGCGTAGCTGCAAATCCGTACTGTAGGCATCCCAGCAGCATCGAAGCATCACCCTTTACCTGTCAATCAACCGTTGTGCTAAAAGGAGGCTACTGGGGGAGCCTTTCCTGATTTGCTGTTAAGCAATTACCTGCAGAGCACTTTCTAGAATAGTGCTGGGAAGTGCTCTTCCCTCTCTCCAGGAGGGAAGGCACTACACAGACCACATCCTACTGGAGGGAGGTTAACATGTGGAGAATAATTCACATGGATTTACCAACAGGGAATTTCACATATGGAATGATACCACTAGATGACCCTATCCACAGAGAGGCTACGCAGCCACAGTGGCCTAGGAAGAGAATGCTCTGGTGAGGGGAAACACAGGGTTCACCTAAGGGGAAAGCAAACAGTGGAAACTCATCATACAAGATAACCAAGTGGGAATCACCATGCATGGAGCACTGAGCCATGAGTACTGGGCCTGGTGCCATTACTCCTCCACTGAGTTCATCACCAAACAGTGCTTAAGAATTAGAAAGGCGTCCGGGGTTCACTGGATACAGGGAACTGTTGTGGAAAAAAAGGTGCACGTTATAACCATTGATAAAGGGAAAGGGTGCTATGCAAACGGAACACCCAACTGGCTACCTGCTGTTACCACGTAACACTTGGGTCAAAACCGTATATATGTGTAGGTTAAAAAACCTCACAAATGTATTGGGTGTAGCCCATCCCACTGCTCTGCAGATGTCTGCTAGAGAGGCCCCCCTTGCCAGTAACTAGGAGTACACAGCACCTCTAATGGAGTGCACTCAGACTCCCAAGGGGTATGGCAAGTCCTTTTAATGGTATGCGAGAGAAATGGCATCCACAATCCAATGGGCTAGCCTCTTCTTGGAGAAAGAGCTGTTCCGAGCATCTAAAACTCTGTGTGCGGTCTGGATAGATTAACAGGGTGTGAACTGGACACAGCAACAACAAGGTCTTCAATGACAAAGACAAAGCCTTTCTCCTCTGAAGGCAGCGCTTGCAGGCTCACCACTTGATCCCGAAAAGCAGTTGTTGGAACTTTGGGCACGTAACCGGCCCAAACTCCAGGCATTCACTGGTAACAGAGATTGCCTGCAGGTCCCCCACCCTCTTGAAGGAAGTGAGCTCCATCAGGAGGGCTGTCTTCAGAGACAAAGGGTTGAGCTCAGCCTGCTATAGGGGCTCAAAGGGGGCTCTCTGTAGGGCAGGTAGGACCACAGAGAGATCCCAAGAGGGAATCAGGCATGGTCCAGGAGGATTCAACCTCCTTGTGCTCTTGAGGAACCTGTTTATCAGGTCACGCTGTTGTGAAGGTCTCCTGTTCAGTGTATTGTGGTATGCTGCTATGGCAGTCAAGTACACTTTCAGGGATGAAGGAGACAGCTGTCTCTCCAGTCCTTCCTGAAGGAAAGACAGCAAAGACCAGATGGCCCATCTCTGTGGGTCTTCCCCACAGGAAGAACACCAGTACACATAGAGATGCCACTTCAAATCATACAGCTACCTTGTAGAGGGGGCTCTGGCTTGAGCGATCGTATTTACAGAAGACCTGCTAGGACTTCCGCATCCCATCAAGGAGACAGACATAGAGATTCCAGAGGTCTGGCCAAGGGTGCTGGAGTGTGCCCTGTGTGAGAAGGTTCCACCTCAGAGGAATATGCCAGGGAGGTGCTACTTGCAGGAGCATCAGATCCGAGAACCAAGTCCAGTTGGGCATGTATGGTGCAACGAACAGGACTTGCTGCTCATCCTCCCTGACTTTGCACAGAGTTTGTGCAATGAGGCTCACAGGAGGATACGCATACTTGCGTAGCCCCCAAGGCCAGCTGTGTGCCAAGGCATCCGTGGCTAGGGGGGCCTCGGAAAGGGAGTACCAAAGGTGGCAGTGAGAGGAGTCTCGGGAGGCAAACCACTCTACCTACTCTTCTTTGAATCTCTCCCAAATCAGCTGAAATGCATGGGGGTGGAGTCTCCACTCCCCATGGAGTGTTACCTGCCTTGAGAGCGCGTCCGCTGAACGGTTGAGGATGCCTGGGAGGTGATTGGCTTGCAGAGACTTCAACGTCTGCTGAGTCCAAAGGAAGAGGCGTCGGGCGAGTAGGGACATACGACGCAAGCAGGGACATACGACGCGAGCGTACGCCACATTGCCGGTTTATGTACGCTACGTTGCAGTGTTGTCGGTCCAGACTAACGCATGATTCCCCTGAATCAACGGTCGAAGCCTCCTCAGGGCCAGCAACTCTAAGCAGTTGATGTGCCATTGGAGTCGTGGCCCCATCCAGAGCCCCAACACTGCATGCCCACTGAACATGGCGCCCCAGCCCAAGTTCTAGACATCTTGAGACCTGCTCTATGGGAATACCTGTCCGTAGAAATGCCAAGTCTGACCAAGGGATGAAAGTCTGTTAGCACTGCGGTGTGATGGTCACACGCCAGGTGCTGTGGTGCCATGCCCACCTCGAGACTCTGAAGCGGTCTCATATGCATCAACCCAAGGGGGAGAACCACTGCCAAGGATGCCATATGCCCCAGGAGCCTCTGAAATTCTTTCACTGGTGCCGCTTCCTTCTGCCTGAAAGTCTTCAGGCAGATCAGCACTGACTGAGCACGTTCGGTCATAAGACATGCCTTGAGATTGAGTACAACTCCTTACAGAGAAAAGAAATGCCCTGTACACAGGAGAGCATGCTCTTCTCCCAATTGACCTGAAACCTGAGTCGTCGAGGTGCTGAAGCACAAGGTCCCTGTGTGCAAACTATAGATCTTGCGAGTTAGCTATCATCAAGATATTGGAGAATTTTTATGCCCTTCTCCCTCAGTGGGGCCAGGGCAGCCTCTGCAACCTTGGTAAAGACACGAGGGTATAGGGACAGACCGAAGGGGAGGACTGCAGAAACTGCTCTTTTATTGACCATGTGGCTGCCGAAGCCCAGGGAGCACTCAGCGATGGAATACTCACCACGCACAGTTGACTCATCCCTGAGCTGCCCATGTCAGAGCCGCCTCGAACCACGTCTAGGATTCTTGGGCGCTGGCTGACAGGCAGGTTTACTGAAAAATCTGCTCGAAATCTTTATTTTCTGCTTAGATAAAATTGCATCTGGGAGAATAGCGCACCAAGATTTTCACGGTTCTTTGTCCCATCTGACTTTGTTGTGCTTTAATGTCATGCTGTAACACACTGACATAGTGACTGACGTATGTTGTCATGAAACAGAGTCCCTCACCTCCAGTGGTGTACTAATGACTGAAGAGATGGGCATGCTGTGATTTTATGGATAGACAGATACTGTAGATGGATGGATGGATAGATAGATGGAGCAAGCCGATCAGCTTGCACCACAGAGTTTCATGGCAAACGGTAAAGATAAAAAAAGAGAAAAGAAATTATAAACACGTACAGATATTTTATTTCTTCAGTAAGAGGGTCTTGAGGGTAGCACTGAACCAGTTAAATATGTTTTAGAACTATAGTTTCACATAAGGCAAATGTAAAGGCAATTACTCTTCCTTTTGAAGAGATAACAAAGAAATATACAAAATATGTTCTGACCTAAAATTTCACAGGTTTTGGGTGACAGCTAATCTGAAGACAGTAGGATAAACACCTGCATAGACACATCCATAAAACGAAAAAAAGGGTGTTGTACTTTGTTCAAAAATGAACACACAACTACTCATATGCAATATTTGTATGTAATCCTAAAGTTTGCAGTCTCCTCACTGAGAAAAATAAATAAATAAATCTGGCCTTAAGTAATTATCCATTATCAATTTAAAGTGGGTATATAATTATGTTTAAGGTTACTACCTATGTTGTGTTGTGTTACTGTAAATTACTGAGCTTTATTTGTCACCATCATGGACATTTGTCTTTCTTTTAAATAAGGCAAGCCTTACACACTCAGGTATCACCATTAAACTAAACAAGTGTGTGGTGTACAACAAAATATTTTCTAGTACTTATATACTTCTTTATTACTATAGTAATTATTTGAGAGAAGAGAATTAATTCCCTTTCCATATCTGTGTTATGTTGCAAAAGACAAGTTTGTAACCTGATTGTAACTCTTTGAATTTTGTTTAGTTAGAATTGGTTATTTTACACATATACTCAATTGAGACATTATAATTGATTTGATTAACAAAAAATAATGTTCAGCTAACAATAGATATCTGAAATTTAGATATCACTTTTGCGCAACCTTTAAACATTTGTATAAAATCAAAGCATTTGTGTGTGTTTCACTGTGGAACATTATATGCACTGATGCAGCTAAGTCTTTCACAGTCTCCACTTGGAGTCGACAGGGCATGACCTTTAGGTTTGTTGAAATGCCATATATGGACGCACATTGGTTTTTGATGACAGACTTTTGCTAATGTGCAAAAAAAGGCAATATATTCTATTTTTTTTTTGTGTGTGTGTGTGTGTGTGTGTGTGTGTGTGTGTGTGTGTGTGTGTGGAAGCGGTAGTGTGAACCTGGCGACCCGAGTTCGATTCCCGCTCCTGGCCAACACCAGTGACGATTATCTGAACTGTTCCCGGGCTTCCTCTAGGTCAACTCAGCCTAAAATGAGTACCTGGTGTGGTGTGAAAAACATTGCCACTGGGGAGACAAAGGTGGTCGGGCATGGTGCTGGCCACCCACCCCCTTGTGTACCGTTCCGGCCTTCATAGGTGCTCGCTAACAACACTTGCCCCTACAGTCTGTTAAGGCTAAATGGGGGATCTTTGTCTTTGTGTGTGTGTGTGTGTGTGTGTGTGTGTGTGTGTGTGTGTGTGTGTGTGTGTGTGTGTGTACATCAAATGTTAAATACTTTAAAAGGTACTTGTATCTTTGTTCTTAAAATTAGCATTATTGCAGATTCCAAGTGAAATCAACATTTCAGTCAATGGGTTAAATTTAAAGCTATACTGTGTAATTTATTTATTTTTTTTTTTTTTGTTCAAAAACAACAAAATGTTGTTAATGAGAGAGTGCAACAAAAACACATCTTCCAAACCATGTCTTTCCTTTACCAAAATACACTTTGATTAACCTATAATAATTATTTGTATTTTAGAGCTGTCAGCGACGGATTTAGCAGGAAATTGCATACATTCACCCATGCATGTTGTCATCATACACAGAGAAAATAAGATCTGGCTACAGTAGCACATGTGTGGGAGTAGCGTGAAGCTGAACGTTTGTTGTCACAATGAACGAGAAAAATTTACCATGGCACATTAAAAAAGGCAAATCTCCAGGGAATCACTGGTAATAAAAACAAAGAAACCACAAACAGAGCAGAGACTACAATCAAAAAGGGATAGCCACAGAGTATGTAATAACATCGGCTTGGCTTTTCAGAAGTGGCAACAACTCCAAGATCTGAAAGGATATAAAAGCAACCCAGAGATATTTTATTGATATGGTTTATGTATAGTTGTGTAATCACACACACGTCTGTGTGTGTAGTGAAATACAATAATTATACTTTAATAAGTGCAGAACTTTTCACTTGCTATTACACGTGTGTATTTATTGTTATAACAGCAATAATTGATATATATATAAATCCTTTAGTCTTAGACATGCCAAGGACATATGAGTCTTGAAATAATGTTGAGCACTTGTTGGTAACAATGAAAATCTATAAATTAGTTACTACCGTGGTCTATTTGGCCAGAATATCCAGCAGTTATATGAACTTTACAACGTTTGACCTTATCAGACTAGCAATCCTTATGTCTGATGTTATTGAATGTTGGCCATCTTTTATAATTTATTTCAAAACATTAATGTTTCCAATAAGGCAAACCAACAGCATAAGATATGACACTTATCTGCTCAGATTACATGCATTCAGATATCTGTATTTTGCTGATTTGTCCATTTGCTCTGATAAGATCCTGAATCCTTGAGTACGCCGGTGCCTTGAACCAAATTCATCCGCGCAGAGGAGCAGAGTCGAAGAACAACTTACATCATTACCAAAACAATGTTCTTCTGCAAGATGCATGCAATTTTATTTTTTAACCGCTTGAGGTCCAAAAGTTACAAAGTGTAGCTTTTGGAATGTGTTGAATTTGTTGTACTCTTACAAATTGTGGACTATATACAGGTACTGTATGTAAATTGTCACAAGGGTGAGGTATGGTACGTGACCTGGAATTTAAAATTGGCATCTTATTCTTTTTCACTTGTCATTGAAAAGACACGAAAGAAACGATTCCTAACAAAGAAAAAGACAAACATTTTCACTGTGGGAGCTTTATACAAATACCAAAATATTGAAACTTAAAACTTTATTAACTTTAAAAAATCACAACCTGTAAACACTCTACCTCTGGTAGCAGTCGCATGACGTCATCACACTGGCACGTTCACGTGAGAATTCAGAAGATCCACTCTATTTACCACAGAGGCATGTATTTCATGCGAGAGTTGGGTCAATTCAAACAGCTTCAGAGAGATGGTGGAAACACCAATATAAAGTTTAAAATGTTTTAATTAGTGAATTGTTTTTCACACAAATGTGTCGGTTCACTTCAGAAGACATTACTTAATCATCTGGAGTTGTGTGGCTTATTGATGCTGCCTAAATATGCTTTTTGGACCATATAAAATTGGTGACCATTCACTTGCAGTGGATGAAGCTAAAAACCTGGGATACTTTCCTAAACATATTTAATCCTGTTCTGATGAAAAAAGGTCATATACATCTTGGATGGCCTGAGGGTGAGTAAATTATCAGCACATTTTAATTTTTTGGTGAACCATTCCTTTAAGTGTTTGCACTTAAAGCAGTTTGAAAAATGCTGTCTTGTCAGACCAGTAAATTAATTATTTTGGAAGACCTTGAGTTTTAGAATTTCTGAAAGCAAAAGATTCTAGATAACAATAGAGTATAACTCCCATGTATTCATTGATAGACTGAACGGGTGAACATGGTACAACTGTATGGCAGGGACACTGGTTTCATTATTTTAACATGTTATGTCCATACAGATCCATGCATAGTCTAAAATTCCATGTTTTCCATTTATGAAGATAATACACACGTGTACAAATAAATGTTTTAATATAAATATAATGTGTATAAATCTGAAGAGAGGAAGACACATGGGAACATGTAAAATAAGAAAGTAAAAACATCCTTTCCTCTCATTAGAAACACAGTGGAGCTTTTTAATAAATAGTACAGTATAGAGAAAGTCAAGATCTTGGATTTTGTGTGAAGCAGCTTTGCTTTTGTTCATTGTTAGATGCAAAATTACATTATTTTACTTACTGTAAATCAATATCTGTTATTTGAAAGTGTTTAAATGTATAACAATATTCGGTCTGCACGCCTCAAGGCCAGGACAATAGCATCCCTCACCATATGCAACATTGTCTGCTTGGTGGTGGCCGCCCCTTGTTGTGGCCCCCATGGCAAATGGATAGTTGCCCTGACTTACGCCACTGGCTAGTGCAGTGGACATAAGTCTGAAGGGCACGGACTGGATACAGTCAGTGACGTCTTTCTCCTGCTCCGCCGTTGTAAACGTCTGGGAGCAGAAGGCTTCGAGAGTGACCGGATGTGTGGTCGAGAAGGAACCTTAGGCAGGTAGTCAGGATGAGGGTGCAATATTGCAAAATCTAAGCAGGCTGGCAAGACAGACAGAGTCTGCAGATCCCCAATTATTTTTAGAGAAGTAATTGCCATAAGTTTCCACTCCCCCTCTGTATTTTCTGTCTGGACAGTAAATCTGCTCCCATTCAGGCATCCAGGGATATAAGCTGCTCTGATTAACAGGAGCTTGCCCTGGGCCCAAAGGAGAATCTGCCGTGCCAATCTGTTCAGCTGGCATGAACGTAGACCTCCTTGATGGTTTATATAAGAGACTACCGCTGTGCTGTCCACCTGCACCAAGACATTGCAGCCCCTGGAGGAAGTATTTCAGGGCCAGAAATACAGACATCAACTCGAGACAGTTAATGTGACAATTGAGCTGACAACACTCCCATTCCCCTTGAGCTGGACGACCACTTAAGACCGCTACCCAGCCCGTCAGGGAGGCATCTGTCTATAGCAACCTGCGACGGCAAGACGCACCTAGAGTGGGACCCAAAGTGAGGAACCGGGTTCTGAACCACATAGAAAGGGTACGTAGCACACGGCGCATAAGCCTAGGGGACTGGCCCTTGGTTGAAATCCCCTGGCTTTGAGCCACAACTGAAAGAACTAGTTGTCATTGATACTGATGAACATTGCAACCTTGGCCTAGCCTGATTTTGCTCAGGATGTTCTGAATGGACTCGATTCGAGCGGGAAACAATTGTGCCCGCATTGTGATCAAAATCCATACAACGCCCAGATAAGTAATTTTCTGAGTGGGAGAGAGGACGCTTTTCTTGGCATTGAGCCTCAACTCCAGAGAAACCAGATGAGCTAAGAAGATATTCCTGTGCTGTAATGGCAGTTCTTGTGACTGTGCTATTATCAGCCAGTCGTCTATGTAATTCAGAATGCGGATGCCCCGGAGTTGCAAAAGAGCCAGTGCTGCATCCATGCATTCTGTGAATGTGTGGGGTGATAAGGCTAGACCGAATGGAAGAACCCGATATAGAGAACCTCAGGAATTTCTGTGTTGTGGCAGACTTTCTATATGAAAGTATAGCGTCCATGAGATCGATCATGACCAAACAATCTTGATGTTGGATTTGAGACACGACCGTCTTGACGGTTAGCATCTTGAACTTGAACGCCCTCTGAGCGATTCAAGCCTCGAAGGTCTAATATCGGATGCAAACCCCCCACCCTTCTTGCGAACCAGGAAGAATCAGCTGTAGTAACCTGACTCTAACTCTGGAAGGGGAACATGTTCTATGGCCCCTTTGACCAAGAGATTTTGCAGTTCTTTCCACAGTAGACATGCTTGTCCTGGTTTCACTGTAGTGGGAATTGAAACGTGGAGGACGGCGAATAAATTGAATTCTGTAGCCTTTTTCTACTGTTCTCAGGTCCCACATAGAACCACCTGGCAGCAGTTTCCACGCTGCCAGGTTCTCTGATATGGGTATCGATTCTGACACTTCCTGTTGAGGGGATGTCGAGTGTCCCATGTTCAGGAAGGAAGCAACTGAACACCCGACATTTTGCTGGAAACCACTAACTTGCGAAACCCCAGAGCCGGCAGGAATGGAGTGGTTTCATGATGTCGGGATGGTACAGATGGATGTTTCATGCAACCTGTCCCAAGGGGGGGCTATCCCCACATGGCTGGTCGCAAATCCATCAGGGTTTTTTCTTTTTTTAGAAATAACTGCCCTGAAGTCTTGCTTTGGAGGCTGCTGAGGGAGACGAACCGGCCCCCAGTCTTTACGAGGGGAGCACGATTCGGCACGCTTTGTTTTTGAACCTCCCGTCTAGAAGGACTGGGGCGGGGCTGGGTGGCCGAGGCCCCTCCCCCTTAGTGCGGCGAGGAAGCAATTGTCCGAAGGCTTCCTCATGGCTTTTTGCCTCCTCGAACCTGGTGATAACTACATTCATAGCTTCACCAAATACGACAGAAAGTGAAACTGGGGAATCGAGAAGGAAAACTTTGTCCTTATCTCTGATGCCCGATAGGTTGAGCCATAAGTGTCCCTCCATGCTGACTATAGCAGACATAGACCGGCCAATGGTGCAAGCCGTCTGTTTGGTCACGTGGAGAGACAGACCCATGGCTCGACGAAGCTCAGAGAAAGCCTCTTCGTAGACCGTGGTGCCCGCACTCAGGTCCTTCAACAGATCAGCCTGGTACGCCTGTAACACTGCCATAGTGTGCAAGGCAGCACCAGCCTGACCTGCTGCCTGATAAGCCTTCCCCACAAGCGTGGAGGTGGTCCTGCATGGCTTTGTGGGGAGAGTTGGTCTCTTTAGTGATGATGCTGAGCCAGGCGAGAGATAACCCGCAAGTGTCTCTTCTACCAGCGTCATCACTGAATATCCCCGTACCTCGTTACCCACGATAGTCGAATTTGTCGACGTCGAGGGCACGAAGACACAGGAAGTATAAGGTTTCCTCCATGAATGAGAGAGCTCGTCATAGAGGTCATCAAAGAAAGGAAGGGACTGATAAAGCGTTCCCTTCCTGTCTGAAATCTGTCATCTAGTTTGGAGCATTTGGGGGCTGGCCACAGCCCGAGGAACCACCTCGAGTAATTTCTCCGCCGCTTTATTATTGTGTGTGGAATGTTCAGAGGATCAGCGTCCCCCTTGTGAACCGAAGAGGCAGCGAAGGAAAGGCTTCAGGCTTATGAGAAAGATCAGCTGGATCTGGGGAGAGAGCAAGCGATAGAGACGGACCTGTCTCTCGCTCCTCAGCCAGATCTATGTGAGAGCCACTCTATGAAAGAGTGAGCGTTGGCCCTAGGAAGTAAGCAAGACTAGTGCGAAGCATTTTGACTGTAACAGATCGCAATGCTCGCACATGCCCCGGCCCAATGCAAGAGCAGCATGCTCTTCCCCAAATCACCCAAGCGATTGTTTATCAGTCATTCTTTTTCTTCTTTTTTTAAAGAAAAGAGAAAGAATTGTTAAGCAGTGCGCAAAAACTCCTAACAGAGGAAAGTAGAAGGTTCTGACAGTCAAGAAGCACAACACACATAGAATGATCTGAAGACAAATGATCTGACTCTATTTATAGCCCTGCTACAGGTGCATCCAATGATGTAACCAGCAGAGGCTATAAATTCTAGTCAATTTCATTGATGTGTTGCACACATATTCCCAAAGCGCTAAATCAGCGCAGCATTAAAGTGTAGGTTTTTAATAGGGAATTGCTAGAGAGGCACTGTTGGCTGGTTCCCATGAGTACACCACACTCCTCATGGAGTGTGCTCTTAATCCCAAAGTGGAGGGCACACTCTGGGCCTGGTTTGCCAAAGTGATGGCATCCCCGATCCAGTGGGCATGCCTCTGTTTGGAGACAGTGTTCCCAGCGTTTGGTTCCGCCAAAGCCGACCAAGAGCTGCTCAGAGCGTCCAAATCAATGCGTGTGATCCAAGTAGATGCACAAAGCATGGTCCTGACACAGCAACGACAAGGCTGGGTCTGCCTCCTCCCAGGGCAGCGCTTGCAAGCTCACCACCTGATCCCTAAAAGGGCTCTTTGGAACCTTGGGCACAGAGCCCGGTCGGGGAGTACCGGGTTCTGTACCACATGAGAGTACTCCAGATCAAACTCCAGGCAGGTGTCGCTGACAGAGAACACCTGTAGGTCCCAAACCCTCTTGATGGACGTGAGCGCAGTCAGGAGGGAAGTCTTCAATGAGAGAGCCTTTAGCTCAACTGACTCTAGGGCCTCTAGAGGCCCAGCAGGACCACAGAGAGATACCATGAGGGAATGAGGTGCAGCCTAGGAGGATTCAACCTCTTGATGCCTCTACGGAACATGATGATCAGGTCGTGCTTCCCCATGGACTTACAGTCCACCGCATCATGGTATGCTGCTATTGCAGCCACATACACCTTCAAGGTGGAGGGGGACAGCTGACCCGCCAACCTCTCCAGCAGGAAGGAAAGCACCGACCTTACTGTGCATCTCTGGGGGTCTTCGCCTCGGGAAGAACACCAATTTGCAAACAAATGCCACCTCAAGGCATACAGGTGTCTCGTAGAGGGAGCACTGGCCTGAGTGATCATGTCTACCACCCCCGGTGATCTTAAGTCTTCCACGTCCCGTCCAGGGGCCAAACATGGAGATTCCAGAGGTCTGGTTGCGGGTGCCAGATGATGTCCTGTCCCTAAGAGAGGAGGTCTACCATCAGGTGAAGTCACCAAGGGGGGGCTTTCACGAGGAGTGTGAATTCAGAGAGCAAAGTCTGGGTGGGCCAGTACGGTACCACCAGGATGACCTGTTCCTCGTCCTCCCTGACGATGCATAAGGTCTGTGCAAGCAGGCTCACTGGGGGGAACGCATACTTGCACATCCCCTGGGGCCAGCTGTGTGACAGCACATCTGTGCAGAGGGGAGCCTCAGCCAGGGAGTACCAGAACGGACAGTGGGAGGATTCCCGGGAAGCAAACAGGACTACATGTGCTTCACCAAATCAACTCCAAATCAGTCTCCACTCTCTTCTGAGCATCACCTCCCACGACATCACGTCCGCTGTACGTCTGAGGTCAACCGGAATGTGAGTGGCCCACAATGACTTCAGTCGCTGCTGACACCAGAGGAGGAGAAGGTGGGCGAGTTGCGACATGCGATGCGAGCGTAAACCACCTTAGCGGTTTAGCTACGCTACCATCACTACGTAGTCCATCCAGACCAAAACATGCTTGCCCTGGTACAGGAGCCTGCGGCATCATGCCTATTGCACACAGCACTTCAGCCACGCTTGGAGGCATCTGTCATAACAACGACACACCTGGACACTTGCTCTAAGCGGACCCCTGCCAGCAGATATGCAAGGTCTGTCCAAGGGCTGAACATGCAGTGGCAGATTGGCATGATGGCCACATGATGTGTGCTGCAGCACCATGTCCATCTTGAGACTCGAGTCTGAAGCCGATGCTGAAGTGGTCTCATATGCATCAACCTGAGTGGCATGACAATATGCCCCAGGAGCTTCTGAAACTGTTTCAGCTGGACTGCTGAAGTTCAGCACCAACTGCGCACGCTCATCCGAGAGACCGATTCTAACTCCATCCCAAGAAAAGAGATGCTCTATACTGGGGAGATCTTGCTCTTTTCCCAGTTGACCCGAAGTGTCAACTGGGAAAGTGACTGGCTGAGGTCCCTGAGCACCAGGTCCTGTGCATACACAACAGGTCTCGAGAGTGAGCTAGAATCAGCCAGTCATTGAGTTAATTGAGGATATGAACACCCACTTCCCTTAGCAGGAGCAAGGGATGCCTCTGCATTCATTGTAAAGACGTGAGGCGAAAAGAACAGACCGAAGGGGAGGACTTTGTACTGATATGCCCAGTCCTTGAAAGCGAACCACAGAAAGGCTCTGTGCCGAGGTAAAACCGAGACATGGAAGTACGTGTCCTTCATGTCTACCACCGTGAACCAATCTTGAAGCCAAATGCACTTCTGAGTCAGTATTTTGAATGGTGACTCTGCAGGGCCCTGTTCAGCACTCGCAGGTCAAAGATTGGCCGCAACTCACCGCCTTTATTTGGCACGATGAAGTAGAACCCCTTTTTCATCTCGGCTGAAGGGACAAGCTCTATCGCATCCTTCTGAAAAAGGATCACAAACTCTGCATGCAGAGCAGTGGTGTTCTCGCCCCTCACTGAGGTGAAATGGATGCCGCTGAACACGGGCAGACGCTGGGAGAACTTAATCGCATGGCCGAATCGACCAACCAGCACGACAGGATGGAAAGCACTAGCCATGCCTCCAAACTCTGAGCGAGGGGCACCAAAGAGACGATAGCATTTCATGTACCTGAGGTTGGGGCCTTGCGGTGCGCTGGAGCAGGAACCGTAACATTGAGAAGCCTCGTATCCCGAGCTCGTGGCTGTGCAAAGGGAAACACCCAACATAGGACCGGTCAGTGACGGTGGGGGAGGCTGATTGCCCCCTTGACTCATCATTACCACCAGGCTGTGGGTGTGTGTGTGTGCTGCAGCCAGGTGCATGAAGGTGGGGGGCCCACATTCGTAGCACATTTGTAACGACGGCATAAATGCCAGGTGTATGACCCAGGGAGTAAGAAAAACTCTTTTTTTGAAAATGTGGGAAAAGTAGCCCGTTGGGCATATGGCAAAATAAAAACAAAAGATACCAAAGGATTCACCTCCGGCCCTCCACCAAGGGACAGAGTGGTCTGTGTACCAGCTCTGGGGTTCTAGCAGGCATCTTGCTCCCTGGGTCGTCCATCTCAGGGGTGCTTGGAGGCCTTCCTGAGAATCTTACTGCCGAGTTGTGAGACGGGGGGGCGTCAGCTTCCTGCGAGGGGCTCTATGCTGGGGACGAGTACTTGGCTGTACTGAGTGCTTGGCGGATTTCAGCAGCAGAGGGGCGCCTTCGGCGGCGAGCAGACGGAGTGCGGGACCTTGAACCGTGCCAGGGCAGGATGTGTTGTATTTCCTCTGTCTGCTTCTTCACCGCTGAGAACTGCTGGGCAAAGTCCTCAATGTTGTTACCGGATAGGCTGATCTGGGGGATGGGAGCAACAAGAAAACAGAACTTGTCTGCGTCCTTCATCTCAACCAGAGTTCTCAGTGAAAACATGAACCATCCACGAACACTGTCTCAACGTGACTACGGCCCAGACACGTGAGATAGCGATCAGATGCGGAGAGATAGCAACCTTATCCTGGAAAAGGATGCTCTCTTAAAATGACGCTCTCTTTCAGTGCGCACTCTTTTAGAGGAAAATATACTCTTTTTTTTGCAAGAATATACACTCTCTTAGCTGTTGAAGCGCCCAGGGGCATACTCTGCACTATGCATGGGGGAAGAAAGTCACTGAAATGCGGCATATGTCCAACAGCATAAGATTTTCGTTGCGATGTGAGTGGAACGGCATTGTAACTCGCTGCTCAACACAGCTCGGCTCCGAAGAAAAAATCTGAATGAATGGTTGCGAGCCAGCTCCTTTTATACCTGTGTGTCCTGGGGAGTGGAATGCTAATTCCACTCGCCAATTCCCATTGGCCTTTTCTCAAAGATCAGAGGTGTTTGGGGCTCTCTAGAGCGACCGCTAGTGGCACTACATCGACACAACCTCAAGTGAGTGACAGATATGGAAAAAAGCTTATCTCATTTACAGAGGAATGAAGAGTAATTGCTGGAGGTGTGATGAGTTTGCCGTAGTGGTTTTAAAGGAATGACTCACCCAAAATGAAAATGCTGTCATTATTTAGTCAGCCTTCTGTTGTTCCAACCCTGTATGACTTCCACTCTTTCATGAAACACAAAAGCTAAATAAATAATTGTTTTTGATAAAATAAAATAAAACTTTTTCCATAAAATGAAAAGTAAGTAAGTAAAGTAAGTAAAATTTATTTGTATAGCACTTTTCTCAGATGAAGATCACAAAGTGCTTCACAACAAAAGAAAGCATAAGCAGCTCTCATAAGTACATCTCAATCACAAAACAAAATAAAATAAAATATAAGTAAAATAAGCAACACTCAAACACATACACAATAGACCGGCGTCAACCATCCTCCAAACTAATCAAAAGCCTCTTTAAAAAGCAAAGTTTTTAGCTGACTTTTCAATTTTTCCACACAATCCAAGCAGCGTATTGAAGGAGGCAAAGCGTTCCACAACCTGGGTGCAACAACTCGGAATGAACGGTCCCCCCTAGTTTTAAAATGTGCAAAGGGGGCAACTAATAGTCTCTGACCTGTTGATCTCAGACTACGTGAGGATGTACGCAGCTGTATCAGGTCAGAGATGTATGAGGGTGCCTGTCCTTGTAGGGCTCTAAAAGTTAGGACCAGAATTTTAAAGTGCATTCTGAATAGCACTGGTAACCAATGGAGTGAAGCTAAAACTGGAGTAATATGTGCCCTTTTACTCGTGTGGGTTAAAAGCCTAGCAGCAGAATTTTGGACAGTCTGAAGACGACCAAGATCCTTCTTATTAAGGCAGATAAAAAGACTGTTACAATAGTCCAAGCGAGACGAGATAAAAGCATGAATGATCATCTCTAGCTCGGCTTTTGACACTAAGGCTCTTATCTTCGAAATGTTCCTTAACTGAAAGAAACAGTTTTTAATAAGATGTTTTGAATGTTTCTCCAGAGACATGGCCATATCAAAAACAACTCCCAAACTCCTGAGACTGGGCTGAACAGACGAACCTAAGTCACAAATGTGTTTCTTTATCTGAGGGATGCTCTGCTCAGGGGCAATGATTAAAGTTTCAGTCTTAGCTGAATTCAACATTAAAAAGTTGTCATTTAGCCACTGCTTAATCCTACTCAGACAGTTCATTAAAGATGATAATTTAAATAACTCAGTGGGCTTAAAGGAGCAATATAACTGAATGTCATCTGCATACAGGTGATAAGAGACATCTTGAAACTGGCTTATAATCTGTCCTAAAGGAAGCATATATAGAAGGAAAAGAATCGGTCCCAGGACAGAACCCTGCGGAACACCACTCAATAAACCTGCAGTGTCTGACATGTTCTGATTTATATAAACACTAAAACTTCTACCAGTAAGGTAAGATGTAAACCATTTCAGAGCTGATCCAGATATCCCTAATAGTGCCTGTAGTCTATTAAGCATAATATTGTGGTCAATGGTGTCAAAGGCAGATGTAAGATCCAGCAAAACTAACACTGTATGCTTCCCAGAATCAGCAGACATCAAAATATCAGCTTGAAACTTTCACCAGTGCAGTTTCCGTAGAATGTTTTTTACGAAAACCTGACTGATATTTATCAAAAATATCATTATTCTCTAAGAAGGTAGTAAGCTGCTCTGCTACCACTTTCTCTAAAATCTTAGCCATAAAAGGAAGTTTAGATATCGGCCTGTAATTCGAGGGTTGCAATAGGTCCAAACTGGGCTTTTTAAGAACAGGTTCAACAATAGCATGTTTAAAAAAGTCAGGAACCACCCCAGTTAAAAGTGAAGTATTGATCATTTCTACAACGCAGGGGCCAATACTATCAAAAACCTGCTTAAACAGCATAGTTGGAAGAACATCACTCTGGCCATAAGACGGCTTCAGTTTATCTAATAGAGTAGAGACATCGAATAGTGACACAATTTTAAAAGAGAAACACGGATGGGAAAGACCCAAAGTACAGGCCTTGTGTACAGGCGGGGGTAAAATAGTAACTCTGATATCCTTAATTTTCTCAACAAAGAAGTTAAGAAATACATTGCTATTTGACAAAGAGAGCACCGCAATTGGAGAAACAGATGGAGAAACAATAGAATTAATAGTGTCAAATAAAAATTTAGGGTTTTTCTTGTTAGAAGATATTAGCTGAGGGAAGTAGTTGGTTCTAGCATTCGTCAGACATTCATTTAGAGAAGTGGTTAATTCCCTAAGATAGAGCCTGTAAACTTCAAGTTTAGTTGTTTTCCATAAACGTTCTATTTTCCGACGTTTACTTCTAAGGCTCTGAATAGATGAATTAATCCATGGGCAGGGCTTTTTAACAGACACAATGTTTGATTTCATAGGGGCCACTTCATCTGTCAAGAAATGCTGTCAAGGTCAGAACTGATAAAATAGCACCAAAAAAGTACCATTAAGTGGTCCAACAAATCATTCATGCCAGTTTTGTGAAGTGGATCAATCTTTTTATTGAAAATATAAAATTCAAAAGTGATTCACATCCAGAGAATAAAGTCATACTTTGTACTGACATGAGGTTCAAGACTGAATAAATAATGAATGTTTTTTGTTGTTGTTTTCTTTACTTTTCATTTTTGAATGCGTGTGTGTGTGTGAGAGAGAGAGTGTCATCCCTCCTCCAAGATACTTTCTACGAAGAAAGACCTTGGCTTAAACAAGCTATCACATTTAGCAAACACTTCTGTTTATCACAGCATTCTTGTGTAGACCTTCAGCAACCTGAAACGCACACTCTCAGGCACACATAAAACATGGTCAAACACCTTCCCTGTGTTTTGATATTCTTCAATAAACATCATGGCCACAAATCAGGTGAGCAAAAATGTCAGCCAGGGGCCGCCATTGGGTGGCGATAACAGAGATTGATAATGGGTTTACCGTCACAGGTCTGTGTCCCTGATCTACAGCGCCAATACCTGTGGGATGAAGACACACACAACCGGGAGCTCGAGCTGGCATGCAGCCACAGTAATTTAGAGGAGATGTATTTATAGAGTGGCCTGCTCAGCAGCCAGTGCCATCAGTATATCAACAGGGAACTTAAAGGAAACATGTCTCAACCCAAGGACAGAAGCAGGCAGAGGGGTGTCCTAATCAGTGCCTGCAGGTAATAGTTGTGTCAGTTTTCCCCACACTGCCTTTGCAATGGAAAGAGGACTGTTTGAGAGCGTTAATATCTATTTAATATATACACCTATAAAAACAAATAAATAAATATCTACAAATCAAAATAGATCTTGATTTAAATCCCTCAAAGTCCTGTATGGACATAGAGAGTGGTTAGAGTATCCTTGATGTGCATCTTGGTAATACTGACATGCCCAATTTGCCCAGCAGTCTCTCATTTCCAGACTTCTGAATGAATGGAAAAAGGTCTGGTCCACATTACAGCTTATTCTGTGAAATAATAGACCACATAGGCAGGAAGATACCACCTGACTGACATGCCAATGACTATTTGTGCTTTCGATTGAGGTGTGGATTACATGAAAGAGGTGAAACCAAGACAATAGACAGCTGTGAAAAGAAACATATTGAAATAATGGTGTGGCAATGTAAACGGTTGTACAGAAAGCACCAGAAACATTTATTTATATACTCTGTAATCATAATTTCTATCATCCAAAAGTCCAAATTAACAGTTCTGCTCATGGATATCTAGTAAACTTGCTACTAAGTGCCTCAAACAAATAATGCAACTAAACTGGTAAATGTTGGGAAATGTATGTATTTCTCCTTCATAAGTAAGAACCACTTTGTTTGCAGACTCTTACTCATGGAATTTGTGCAAACTCAGCCAATCAAATCAGACCTTGCCAGACTGAGAAAGTGCTTTCCAGTTTTGTGCGAAGTGTCCAGGAGTGTTGGGGGTAACGCATTACAAATAATGCATGTAATCAGATTACTTTTTTTAGAGTAACTAGTAAAGTAACACAAGATTTAGACCATAAGATCGGAGTTACTTTTTAAATAAATTTATGCTTTTGTACACCTCTATATTCCCTGCATTGTGAGAAATCAGGAGTAAAAGTTACAAGAAGACGTATTGCATGATGGACATTATAGTTATATAGAGTGTGAGGCCAGAGTCTATTTAGCAGAGAAGAGTAACTTCTATTTAAAGAAATGGGAGAAAATGAAACGCACAACCAAGAAGCTCAAGCACCCAGTCAATGGATGTATAAAGGAAGTCCCTACTTGCAGGCAAAAGAGCCAATCACTTTTAGATACAGGCATCACCTGTCAATCAACTCGCATGCGTATTAGCTATACAAGCCGGGAAAATTGAGTGTTTTAGCGTAATATGAGGTCAAAATTCGGTTGAGTGAAATGCAATTGATTCATGTGTTAATACACACTAAATTAAAACAATTTGCATTTTGTTTAGGCAGAGGGATTATAAGACTGGTCTCCACTGGCCATGACATGATATACAGGGTCAGGGTTGTAAAGTAAAGAATTACAAATACTCACATTACTGTAATTAACTACATTTTCCCAAGAATTGTACTTTAAGTAGTTTAAAATTTGTTATATAAAGGGATCAATGGAAAGAAGGTGGCGAGAACCAGCTTTTCAATATAAATAATAGTTTAATGATCTCTCTCTCCCGCACGATCCTCAGCAGGCAGCCTTTATCCCTCACGGGGGCATAATTAGCCTAATACGGGACCAGGTGAGTAGGATCACGACCCGGCCCCACCCTCCGCCCTGCCACAGTATACTTTTACTTTTTCTTGAGTACATTTTAAGTGCTGTATCTGTACTTTTAATGTGCTATTTTCCTACCATCTGTTCGCTAGGGATCCCCCGAAGTGACCTGTGCAAAAAAAAAAAAACAAAGAGACTATTGGGTGAGCACGCGAAACGTTTTGCGTGCGCACGCATTACAGTTTCCGGTGTGTGTATAGGTCTTTTCCAATTCCAAATGTCATCACCCTAAAAAATAAAAAATCCTCGAACAAAAGCCTCAATTTTAATAAAATAGAATAATATGGATTAAATGGAGCATGGAGTGCCAAGCGAACGTAGATAGGCCTACATAATATGATCTTTTTTTGTAATATATAATAGTGCTAGACTATACAAATACATACATATATATTTTAGCTGCTAGACTGCCCCGGAAGGTGCATGCCTCGCTTTGTGTCCAGCAAGAATTTTCACCACAGTGAAAGTGGTTTTGAAAGTCTAAACACCAACAAGCATGGATTGAGGCCGAATATTTCGTTAGATAAAAACATGTTGTGAATTTTGGAAATTATTACATCTATCCATTTTCAAAACATGTTGACTTTTGGACTTAACAACGCTCTGGAGTTATTGGAAATGTTTGGACAACACAATGACGCAATCGGAAAAGAGCTATACTCAAACGAGAAACGTTTCACGTGCGAACGACAAACGTTTCGCGATTTATTTATTTTTTGCACAGGTCACTTCGGGGGCTTCGTAGTAGTTCGCTTCTTCCCTGTCCTGATTTTCTTTTTATCTATCAATGTGACTGGTTCTCGTGACTCCCGTCAAATCAAATCACATGTAAAAACTTGAACGGCAGCTGCAGATTTGGCGCCATCTGTTATGGATGTGGAAAATGCCTCAAGTACAGTGCAACACCTGAATATCACAGCTGCACTTGGAAGGGCTTCTCGCAGTGAAAAAGCCCAATTGCTTGAATGTGTCATGTGAGTTTAACTTGCTCAAGCAAGATATCAGCATTAATCCTGCCTCTAATTTGAAGAAACATATGGAGGTAATTTCATATTTCTGATTAATAGATATATAATGTAGCCTGTAAATTAGCTTTCTATCACTGAGATTATTAGGTTTGATGTGAGAGATTAAGGCAATGCTATCAATAGGGCTGGGCGATAAAACAATCTTGATGTTTATCTGAAAAAAAGAGATATGTCTGCTATGTCAATGATAAACTTTTGAGTAATTTTCTATATTTAACCTATGATCTATATCTAGAACAGGGGTGTTCATTACAATGATTGTAATAACAAGACTAACACTGGTTGGTTGATCTAGATCAGGGGTTTTCAAATTGGGTTTTCAAACTTGAAGACAGCCATTTTGTTTTTATTAAGCTATCAATATTCCATTTTAAATTCAGTTTAATTTTGAAATAGGTTATATTTTTTCAATACATTTTAAACACGTTTGTCTTTCTTTATAAAATATATTGTTAACACATACTTTGCAAACACATTGAAACTGTTAAAATTAGCCTTCTGAACAGAATCCTCCACAGACAAAAAAACGAAATGAATTATTTTCAACAGCCTTATAATCAAAGACCCAACAAAATCAGACATTCTGATCACTGAACAGATAACCCTCAATGGTCAAATAACTAAACTGAAAACATGATCATTAACAGCCACCGGCTACTAACGTTATCTCAATTGAATTAGAGATAGCTCTTCTACCACAGCATAATTCATTGTTGTCAGAAGTGGGATTGGTTCAAGATTGGAATGAAGGCTGCCACATCAGGACGGCTGTTGGTGAGCTAAATACAAATGAGTGGCCACTCTGAGGTAAGCATTTTTGCTTTTAGTATAAGAATTTGTGTAAGCTTGCCACAAAGTCTGCCCGTAGTGGTATGATCATTCTTAAAAATGCTTTAAAGAACAGATACGTTTCTGATTCCAAAAGCATTGACTTGCATGCAAAAATGTGTTGTGAGTCATTCAAAGATTGGAGGACAATTTAGGCATCAGCACTTGAGTGTACCCTTTATTTAATAATTTTCTGTTACGTATTAAAGAAAACAGGTAATAAACCATCAAATAATTTGAATCGTCCAGCTCAGGAATCAAAGGTACACTTTTAATGACATGTTTTGTTTATTGTGTGCTATGCTTGCCGCAACCCTGTTACCAATACTCTGGAACCTGAAGAAAATTTTTAAATATTGTTTGTAATAAATTATTGATCATTAATAAAAAAAAGTCATATTCACACTGTATACTCATTTAATTTCAGATAAGACTTGGCTTACATCAATATAAGCAACTTTTGAAATCTATCTTGCCCAACTTTTTATTTTTATTAAATTCAGTATTTATTTTCAAATATTTGCTCAAATACATTATGAATATAATCATTAAAAGTTTTAAAATTACAGTAGGCTAAACCCTTGTGAGCTAAAAAAAACATTTAAGATTATTTGAATAAAAAATTATATGGTAACAGGGTCGCACAAAAGTAACAGGGTTGAATGGATACATTACTTTTGATTGAAGATCATTACATAAATATGACAAATACATACTCAGGACCACAGGAATGTTGTTTAATAATATTGAATCTTTTTAAAGAAGGATAAACAGGATAAGTAAGAATGTTAACAAAAATTTCACCCTACCCAACAACCTGGCTTTAAACATGCAAGGTCAAGCTCAGTATCACCTTGATGAAAGATAATATCAACTATAACACAACCAGGATGTTGTAAAAATAATCTATCTATAGGATCCTCTAAGTTTAATAATATTTTAGGGAAAGATATTCCTTATGTTTATTTTCCATTAGAAGGTTGAATATAGGTCTTAAATGGATCTTCCCAATATAGCACATATATTAATGGCAGTAGTCACACAGCAAGGATTGAGTTTCTCTATCTGGATCACAAATTCTTCAATGTCCAAGTAACTTACAAAGCCAATATTTTGGAACGTTTTTAGTTTTCTCTGTTTACAAAGAAAATGTATTTCTAAATTCTCACAAGAGACAGGCTTTCATCCATTCAACATATTTAATACAAACATTCTTTATTAGACAAATTCCACTCCATTCAGTGTCCATTTATGATTTATGGCTCATGAAACAGTCACTCTTTTGTGCCTTATTTTTAAGGACTCATTTCATTCACATCTGTTCCTTATGAAAAGGCTCATTCATTCACACTTCGTCCTTAGATCAAGGGTCATTGTTTACAGAGATACAGATACTCTCACAAACACAGAAATGTTCACCCTTCTTACAAACACAAGGCCTTCATAAACATAGAGCTCTCAAATACAAAAACTTCTAAAACACAACTATTCTATCATTTCTCTAAATAATAAGCAGCCCTTCTTGCTGATTCTCTTCCTCGACACGACAAAAGCATTGTTATTAGGATTTTTGCCTACCCATGCAGGACTTTTCTACATATTATACACAATTTTCAGGCCCTCTTAATAGTTAAAGGGACATTCCAGAATTGGAAGACATTTTCTGTCCCACCCATGAAATTTCAAATAATCCATGCACAAAATATAAAAATTTACACTTTTTGTGTAAATTATACTTTTCCTAGGACAAAATGTAAAAATAGTTTTAGGAAAAGAGGTTCCAAAATATTATATCAAAAACCAAATAGCTCCCCAGGACAACCTAACAGCATTTTTCTCTTGTCCCACCTTCTTGATGACCAACTTTCAAATATAACTGTTAGAAATACGTTTTAAATCGACGTTTAGCAGGGTTGAATCTTATTCAGTTTACTCAGAAGGAAAAATCTATTATCTAGAGTAAAATTAAATGTGTGTTTCATTTAGCATCTACATGTTTTAAATATATTATCATCTTTATATATGCCTTTTTGTTTTCTTTTATTATTGCCTAGTTGGCTAAAATGTTTAAGGTCTCATTAATTACTTGGATGGGATTATTAAATTAAAATGAACTCAACTGGGTGTAAATCATGCTCAGAACATTTTCAATAGATCGATACACATTTAAAATTATTTAAATTGATTTCTATAGAGTTGTAGGGCCTCATGTATTCAGATACAAGACAAAGGCAGGCCTAACACAGTCGTAAAGCCTGACTGAGGCCCACAAAAACAAAGTCATAAATCTTACTGCTAAAAACCGCCAAAATCAAACAAAGGTAGTACAAAACAGACTACAGCTCCCAAGAAGCCTTGCTCACTTTACAACTCTGTGAAATTCCAAAGGATTGACCTCTCAACTCCTATTGGATAAGGCACTCAAAAGAACGCACCTCAACTATGATGTCTGTACCTCGCTTCCAGTGACTTCGCTCGCCGTGCACAGACCTGTCCTCACTGCTCTCAGGTATTGCCTCGTTGCAAAAGGAAGTAACGTGCAACTTGAAACTGCGGCCATACAATCTCCATCTCGCTGGACGAGTTGAGATTACATTGTGTTCCACCGAACACTTTAACGGATCCGAAGGAAACCACCGAGCAATCCGCACATTCATCCGTTTGCCTGCAGAAGTGAAGAAGGATCCCCTTTCCTCTTCAGTCAAGTTAACGTCGCTGATTTCTCCGCCAGCCGCCGAGAATCAGCAGCCGCCCGCCGACAGTGCGAGAAAACGGTCTCCCGTCAGTACTCAAGCCTCTAGGAACAGAGTCGGAGTCGAACGACGGATGAACACACGTTCTACATGCGCCCTCAAGCGATTCAAGTAAGAGGTTAACGTCTGGGCAGAGATAGGATATTTAGGTGTGTTATTCTTGTGGATCAAGTTTATTTTTTGTACAGTTTACGGACCGCGGAGTCCGCTCATTTGTTGCTAAGAATAGTCAAGCTATTGATGTAACAAACTGTTATCACAAAAGAGAGTTTTCTGTGTTGTAATCCAACTACGTTGGACTGTTGTGGTTTTACGCCATCGCGGATGAGACCGGCAAACTGTTTATCCATAACAGTTGCCTTCTCTCCCACGATTGCGAAACCGGCTTCGGCGCCGCCACTTTCTCTCTCTCTCTGTCGTACTAACACACACACACACACACACACACATAAGACGTACAAGCGAAAGACATGCTGCACACAGGCAGACGCCATTAACCGGCTTCACTCCGCCCACATTCGCGGCCATCTCGCGTGACGTACACTCCATGAGACTCACGTCTGCCATTTTGTGCGCGTCACTCCTCTCACACATACACACACACACACACACATATCGTCCTCTCATGTGTTATAGGCTTATTTTGGTTACTATATCTAATCATCTCGCTGTTTAGTTTGTCGTTGAATGACGGAAGTTTATTGACTGCATTGTGTTGATTATTAATTGATTATTATATTTTCAATAAACTTTGTTATAATTAAAAGAGAAGTATTTTGGTTTGTTTTGCATACACATGTGTCAAAGGCTGTCAGGGGATGCCAGTGCTCGAATTCACCCCTTCATTGTTCCCTTTTTAATCTTGATGATCTACGGACATCAATTTTCCTAAGAGAACAATCTAACATTGAGATGGTCTGGATACGGTCTGGTTATTAGTCCCTGATTTCAGGGTGGTGCCCCGTCTACATTAATCCTAATTAATATTCTATTATTTTAATAATTACTATCTTTGATAATTCACATTATTTTAAATTTGATGATTGTTGATTTAAAGGATTAAAAAACTAACATTGATTCAAGTCAATGTTCTGTTCATTTTAATAATTAATGATTATCTATGATAATTATTAATTATTACTAATAACCAAACCCGCTCCTAAACTGTGAGCCCTACAGAGTTCTTCAAAACTATTGAGCGCTGCTGAAAAGGAGTGGCGCTACCATGCCAGGCATGATGCTGATGAACAGAGGAGACAGCAGTACTTGGAAAAATAAAAAGAGATTTAGAGGAAAGATGTAGAAACAGACAAGAAGAAAAGGCAAAAAGACCGTAGTGTAAGAGAGCAGCGTGCCCAGAGGAAAAAATGGAGAATGGCTCATAAGAGGAGCAATGCCAGGAAAAAGATACTTGAAGGATTGAACACCCCCCCCCAGTATAGTTTTTGGTGCAAAACTATACTGTAAAAGGTCCAAACATCAATAATAAGAGTGTTTATATAGTTACAGTTAATGGCTGGCAATGTATATTTGTGTGCAGGTGAAATAGTTAAGTGACTATATATTTATGTTAACTTGTTTCTTTTAGGTAACGTGAATTTGGGAGAAGAAAAAGGAGGTCTGCCAAAGCAAAATTAGACGGAGTTGCAAAAACTACAAGATCATTTGAAAAAAGTTGAACAGCGAGTAGAAAATTACAGAAAGCGGCTCCAAAGATTGAAAAAGGACCATCCATCTCCAAGATTCAAAGTCAACAAGTTGCTTCGCGAAATCTCGCGATCTTCCCTAAGGAGAACACTATTGTTCCACTCAGCAGTAGCTGAGGATGTACGTACCAAATATGCATATTAAAAGAGAGAGACTGACAGACAAATCATTGCAAGAATAGTCACCAGCAAAATCCTAAAGAAGTACAGTCTGCAGAGATTGGCAGAGGAGGTTTTTGGATTTTCAAGGAGGAGGTGGACAAAACTGGCAAATGAAAATGTCTGCAGATACCAGAGGAAGAAACATGAGGGGATTGCTGCCAGGCTGAGATCAACAGTGATATTGGCCTTTTTACATGACGATGTCAGCAGGATCACAACTGGAAAAAAGCAAACATTGACAAAAGACAAGAAGAAAATGCAGAAAAGATTACTGGTGGATTCAATGAATAACCTCCATTTGAAGTTCCTGGCTGAGCAGATCAACCTCCGTCTATCATATTCACTGTTCTGCATGCTTTGCCCTTACTGGGTTGTTCATTCAACACTGGCGGATCGTGAAAAATGCATGTGCAAACAACATGAAAATCTGGGCTTTATTGCCAAAAAACTTCACCAAATGCACATCATAGACACATCCAATTTGGAGAGCCTGACTCAAGCCATCACGTGTGACACCACAAGCATGCAGTGTATGTGTTGGGAATGTAAGGAATGCAGGAATAATACCTATACCTTCACAAACCACTACAGAGTCACAGATCGCATCTCCTACATTCAGTGGACCACAGTGGACAAAGAGCACAAAAATGATCCTGGAACAGCCTCAAAGATCACTGTAAAAAAAATAATTAGAACGCTCCAAAGAAGAGCTAGTGGAAAAGTTTGCCATGTTGCTCCAGACATTCAGGCGCCATCTCCATAACATCAGGCAGCAATATGCTTTCTCATGGGCCCTGAAGCTAAACCTCCAAGCAAATTAATGTGCAGTCCATATTGATTTCTCAGAGAACTATGGCTGCAAGTACAGCGCAGAAGTGCAAGCTGCCCATGTTGGTGTATCACACCAACAGGCCACTTTGCACACTGGGGTTTACTATGTGGGGGGAGGGCATCTGCCCCTGCCTTCCTCTGCACAATATCGGCATCCAGACTGAAGGGACCACCTGCCATATGGCAACACCTGGAGCCCATTCTGAGAGAAATCAGAGAGAGATGCCCATCCATGCACAACCATACATTTTTTTAGCGACGGTCTCTGAACACAGTACAAACAGCGTGGTCATTTCTACCTCTGAAATTTTCAAGAAGGGGTTTACAAGAGGAACTTTGAAGCCAGCCATGGCAAAGGTGTCCCAAATGGTGTGGGTGGCACACTGAAGAGGAGGGCTGACAGATTTGTTAGCCAAGTAGTGGATATTCCCACGGCATTGTCCCTGTACCAAGCTCTGAGTGAGGGACAATCGAAGGTGAAATTGTTCTACATTGAGGAGCAAGATGTGGAGGATGCAGTGAAAGAAATACCAGCTGACATTCCAGCCGTACCATCCACAATGAGGCTCAACCAGGTGGTCACTCTTTCTCCTGGGAAAATTATCTACCGCGACGTCAGCTGCATGTGCTCTGCAACAGGGTATCTGGAGTGTGACTGCCAAAAAAACAAGTGTTTCAGCTTTAATCCCAGAGATGACTACACCGAAGACTCCATACAAAACACACCAGAAGAAGTGCAGTGACACAGTCCAGAGGTTGTGGCGAAATGGAGTGCCCTGGTGTACGACCATACCATCTACCCAGGGATCATCCAGGAGGTGAATGAAACCCACTTCCAGGTGAAATGTATGCACAGAGTGGGGAGAAATTGTTTTTCTGGCCGATGAGGGATGATCTCCATTGGAGGATATGCTGGCCCTCATTCCTCCCCCAGAGAATGTTACCTCATGCCACATTGCCATCGCAAGAGAGGTGTGGGGTACTCTGGCTAGCAACGGAAATGAAATCTGAACATTATGACTTCAGCTTTCTTATACGTTGATCAGTTCATTTTGACATGCTTATTCGTTTTAAAATATTCTTCCAATTTCGGCATCATTTTAAATTTTCCTCAGCATCAACCATGGCTCCTATATGTAATAATCATCTTTTTCCTCCCTTTTCAGATTCCGTATTCTCTTTCTGGGATAAGAAAGGTCTGAAATGCTTTGAAGATCTTTTCATTAATAATATGTTTAAAGTTTTTCTGAATTATCCTCATCATTTAATCTGCTTCCCTCTCACCTTTTTCGTTATTTTCAAATTAGACACTCTTCCTTCAAAGTCTACATGAGAAGAGGCATTTAAACTGAATCCTCATATGGTTGGGATTATCTCAAAGATATATGCAGTTATCTTGTCAAAGGATAATTCTCACAGTATTAAAGCTATCAGGGCTTGGGTAGAGGAACTTGACTTAGAGTTTGAGGATGTCTACTGGAGTAGAGTATTTTACAAAGTACGTACCACCACTTTGTGTGCTAGACTTAACTTTATACAATTTAAAACGATTTACAGAGCTCATCTCTCGAAGACAAATCTTTCTAAAATATATCCCAATGTTTCAGATTTGTGTGATAAATGTCAACTTTCACCATGTAACCTTAGCCATATGTTTGTACTTTGTCCCAAATTGCAAAACTTTTGGAATTCTTTCTTTACAATAGTTTCTGATGTCCTAGGGGTCAAGTTAGTTGCTAGCCCTTTGATTGCAATCTTTGGTGTTTCATCTCAGTCTCAGCCTTTATGCCGTAGACAGGCTGATGTCATGGCTTTTGCATCTCTTCTCGCTAGGTGCAGAATACTGTTATCTTGGACTTCCCCACAACCCCCTTCGATTTCAGTTTGGCTCAAAGATTTGGGTTTTTTTTAAAAACAATTTATTACATTTTTTAATGTTTTACCAACCTTAAATGTGGATTGAGTGGAGGTGTGTATATGTGTATATGTATCCTTTTATACATTTTTTAATTGATTTTTTATTATTATGTAATTTATGTATGTATATACGTGTGTATGTATGTATACATGTATGCAAGTCCTGTTGTTCTGATTGGGGATTGTTCTGTTGGGGTTGGGTAGGGTTGTATATGATGGGTGAGGTGGTATAAAATGTAAAAAAATTGCAACAATACAAATTCTATGACGACAATAAATAAATAACTAAATAAATATTGACTTTTGTAAAATATGTTTAAAATCATGACCAATCACAAGAGATGAAGAAGTTGTTTTATCTGACATGAAGCTGTGCTGCCATAAGTGGGGAACTAGTATTCAGTAGCTGAATACTACTCACTTGATCTTGATAATTCCCTTATTTGTAGCATGATAAACTATATAACTTTACCATGGCTAACTGTGTATATCATTAGTGGCAACAGAAACGTCTCGGGTTACATGTGTAACCCTTGTTCCCTGAAAAAAGCAGAATGAGACGCTGCGCTTGCTACATGTTTGTGACCAGCTGAAATATGTGTGTAACACATCAATGAACACTAACCAGAATGTATAGCCTCGGTTGGTGTAATCATTGGATGCACCTGTGACCGGGCTATAAATGGACGCGCCACCAGATATTTCTTCAGATATTTTTTCTGAAGAGCAGTCCTGGGGCTTCCCAGTGCAGCAAAGAAGCACAGCATCTTGTTCTGCCTTTTTCAGGGAACAAGGTTTACACATGTAACCCGAGACGTTCCCTTTACAAAAAGCTTCACTAGGGTGCTGCGCTTGCTAAAAGCACTTTGGGAACGAAATACCCACGCCGCTGCAATGGGGCTGTCCGGACACCTACTGTTGTGAACTGTGCTCACAAGAACGCGAGAGGTCTCAGACATGAGCCTGAGATGTCGACTCAAGGACGTAAGAGGCAGGAGTAGCAAGAACATCTAAACCATAAAATCTGATGAATGTGTGCAGAGAGGATCAGCCTGCCGCATCACAAACTTGCTGCAGAGGGACCCCTCTAGCCAAGTCTTTAGAGGAGGCGACCCCTCTGGTGGAGTGAGTCCTGACTCCTACTGGCGCAGCTTGACCGCGCGCCTCGTTGGCCAGGGCAATAGCATCCCTCACCCAGTGCGACATAGTCTGCTTGGTAGTGGCCGCCTCCTGTTGCGTCCCCCATGGCAGACAAATAGTCAGGATGAGGATGCAGAATAACTTTGGCCATACCTGGGGAAAATTCTAAACAGGCCGGCAAAACAGGCAGAGCCTGTAGATCCCCAATCTTCTTAAGAGAGGTAAACGCCATAAGAAAGACCACCTTGAGAGTCAGACGTCTGTCAGACACTGACTCTAGAGTTTCAAAGGGGGTCTTAACCAGACACTCCAGGACTAAGACCCATGAAGGAGTTCTGGTCTTAACAGGGGGCCTCAGTCGCATGGCCCCACGAATGAAGTAGAGGATGCCTCCCCAAAGGTACCCCGTCAATCAAGGTGTGGCAAGCCGAAATGGCGGCCACATAAACCCTGAGAGTAGCGGGGCATATGCCTGTTGACAGTTTTTCCTGCAGAAAGTCCAGAACTGAAACAATTTGGCAGATGACTGGATCTGCACCATGTGAACTGCACCACTTTTTGAAGACACCCCATTTATTGGTGTAGAGTCTTCTGGTAGAGGTAGCCCTAGCACTAAGAATGGTCTCGATAACCTCAGGCGACAGCCCTGTGTCCCTCAGTTGGTACTCTTCAGGGGCCAAACATGAAGTTTCCACAATTCGGGCCGGGGATGAAATACTGTCCCCTGTGCCTGAGAAAGAATGTCCCTCCTATCCAGAATCGCCCAAGGTGAGCCGTCGAGAAGAGATATCAGCTCTGAGAACCAAATCCTGTTCGGCCAGTGAGGCGCTATCAGTAAGAGGCAAGACCCTTGCTCTGGCCAAGACTCCCGGGAGCAGAGAAACCGGGGGAAATGCATACAGACACACTCTGGGCCATGTATGCGCCATCGCGTCCAGACCCAGGGGGGCTGGGTGACTCAGAGAGAAGTAGAGGAGACATTGCACAGTCTCTTGAGAGTGGGACCCAAGGTAAGAAACCGGGGTCTGAACCACATAGAAAGGGAACGAAGCGCTCGGCGCGTAACCCTTATTTGCCTTAGGGGACTGGACCTTGGATGAAAACCCCTGGCATTTAGCCACAGCTGAAACGGTCTCATTTGGAGAAGGCCCAAAGGAATTACCATGGACGCAGATGCCATGAGACCTAGTATTCGTTGATACTGTAAAACAGTGCAACCTTGACCTAGCCTGAGATTGCTCAGGGAGTTCTGGATGGACATGACATGAGCGGGAGACAACTGTGCCCGCATCGTGATCGAGTTCCATATAACCCCTAGATAGGTAATTTCCTGGGTCAGAGAAAGAACGCTCTTTCTGACGTTGAGACTTAGACCCAGAGAAATCAGATGAGCCAAGACGATATCCCTGTGCTGAACTACCAGTTCTTGAGACTGTGCTAGAATCAGCCAGTCGTCTAAATAATTCATAATGCGGATGCCCTGGAGTCGCAAAGGAGCCAGCGCTGCATCCATGCATTTCGTGAATGTGCAGGGTGATAGGGCTAGGCCGAATTGAAGAAGCCGATACTGGAAGGCTTCGTCCCTGAAAGCAAACCTCAGGAAATTCCTGTGCTGTGGCAGAATTCCAATATGGAAATATGCGTCCATAAGATTGATCGTGACCAGCCAATCGTAATGTTGGAGCTGAGACGTGACCGACTTGACAGTTAGCATCTTGAACTTGAACCCCTGCACTGAGCGGTTCAAGCCCCGAAGATCTAGAATCGGACGCAACCCCCCACCCTTCTTGGGAACCAGGAAGTATCTGCTGTAATAGCCTGAATCTTTCTCTGGAAGGGGAACATGTTCTATGGCCCCTTTGACCAAGAGATTTTGCTGTTCTTTCCACAGTAGACATGCCTGCTCTGGTTTTATGGTAGTGGGAACCATGCCGTTGAAACTCGGAGGACGGCGAGCAAATTTAATTCTGTAGCCTCTTTCTAATGTTCTTAGAACCCACATAGAAATACCTGGCAGAAGTTTCCACGCTGCCAGGTTCTCTGAGATGGGTACTAATTTCAACACTTCCTGTTGAGGGGGTGTTGAGTGTTCTGTGTCCTGGATTAAGGCAGGAAGCAACGGTACACCCAACTCTTTGTTGGAAGCCTCTATCACCTGAAACACCAAATGCGGTGGGAGTGAAGAAGTTTCGTGAGGGTATCGGGAGGGCCAAAGTGGATGATACACGCGCCCCGTCCCGAAGGGAACTACCCCAACAAGGATGGATACAAGACCATCAGGGTTTCTTTCTTTTAGAAATGACGGCCCTGAGGTCTTGCTTGGGGGGCTGCTGAGGGCGACAAGCCTGTCCCCAGTCCTTATGAGGGGGAGCACGACTCGCCACACTCTGTTTTTGAGCCTCCCTCCTAGCAGAATCGGGGCGAGACTGGGTGGCCGACGGCCCCGCCCCCTGAGTGCGGCGAGGATGAAACTGCCTGAAAGGCTTCCTTATGGCTTTTCGCCTCCTGGAATCTGGAGATAACTGTATTCATGGCGTCTCCGAAGAGACCGGAAGGCGAAACCGGGGCATCGAGTAAGAAAACTCTGTCTTTATCCCTGATGCCAGAAAGGTTAAGCCATAAATGCCTCTCCGTACTGACTAAAGCGGACATAGACCGGCCAATGGCACGGGCTGACTGCTCGGTCGCACGGAGAGATAAATCTGTAGCCCGACGAAGTTCTGAAAAAGCTTCTTCATCAAGCGTTTCACCCGCACTCAGGTCTTTTAGTAGGCCAGCCTGGTAAACCTGTAACACAGCCATGGTGTGCAGCGCAGCAACAGTCTGACCTGCCTCTTGATAAGCCCTCCCCACTAGCATGGAGGTAGTTCTGCATGGCTTAGAGGGGAGAGCGTGTTTCTTGAGTGATGATGCCGAACCCGGTGAGAGATAACCTGCAAGCGTCTCTTCGACAGGCGGCATCATTGAATACCCTCGCGCCTCAGCACCCACGATATTAGAGTACAATGACGTCGAGGGCATGTGAACGACCAAGGTATAAGGCTTCCTCCACAAACAAGCAAGCTCATCGTGGAGGTCATCAAATAAGGGAAGGGACTGATGAGGCGTTCCATTCCCTTGGCCACCAGACAGAAATCTGTCCTCTAATTTGGAGCGTTTGGGGGTTTCTTGGTCGCGTGGCCAGTCTAATTGAAGTCTGGCCACTGCACAAGTAACCACATCGAGTAACTGTTCATAAGATTTAGAATTGTGCTTTGAGTGCTCAGATGTGGGTAACTCGAAATCTGCAGACCCAAGAGAATTGAGGTCCCCCTCATGAACTGAAGAGGTGCCGGAGCGCGCTTCAAGATCACGTGAAGGACCAGTCGGATCTGGGGAGAGAGCGAGCGAAAGGGACGGACCCGTCTCTCGCTCCTAAGCCAGATCCATACGAGAGCCCCACGAATGAAGTGTGGGTGCCAGCTCTCGGAAGTAAGCAAGGCAAGCGCGAAGCATCCTGACCGAAAGTAGGTCACAATGCGTGCACCCACCCTGCCCCAACGCGAGAGCAGCGTGCTCTTCCCCCAAAGAAACAAAACAAAACTCATGCGTGTCTTTGTCAGTTATGTAACGTTGACAAGGAAACACGCATCGTTTGCTCTGCTTCTCCGACATATTCTCTCTTTTTATATATATATATATATATATATATATATAGAAAGAGGGAAAGGAGAAAAGGTTCACTGCGCACTGCCTAACAAGTTCAAAATCCTAGCAGATGAAATAATGTTTCTGACAGGCTTGTGAGACACACAGAGAATGCTCTGAAAAAAAGGATCTGACGACACGCAGGTGGCGCGTCCATTTATAGCCCATTTATAGCCCGGTCACAGGTGCATCCAATGATTACACCAACCGAGGCTATAAATTCCGGTCAATGTTCATTGACGTGTTACACACATATTTCAGCTGGTCACAAACATTTAGGATTATTCCCAAAGCGCTTTTAGCAAGTGCAGCATCCTAGTGAAGCTTTTTTTGTAAAGTGAACAGTGGTAATCATAAACTATTTCATATCGGCCCATCCAAGGAAGGGTTTCTTTGTTAAAATATAGTACAATGTTGCCCGTATACAGTCATTCATTCTTCATTCCTGGTCCTTTAGGGATTTCCTACAGAGATAGACATGAACCTGAATTATTATCCCTGGCTATAGGAGCTGAGATGAGAAATTAGTTGCTTAACCAGGTTTGAGCCTTAAGCAAATGTTATAAATCCATATTAAATCATAAGATCACAGCTTTAGAGTCCCTCTCCTTCTTGCTCTCTCCCTTTCTCACTTGTGTCTTACCTCCCTAGCATTGCAGCCTCACAAACCTTACCACTTCATTTGATCTGTTAGCTATTAAAGGAGGCATGCCATTTATCATAGTACAGACATTCAGAGGCCCTCAACCAAATACACCTTTCTTCCTGTCTACCGGCATGTGTCTCATTGACTGTCTGCTTTGGAGGAATTATTTTCCCATGTGAGTTAAATACAGCAGTTGTTCTGCCTGTACATATCATTATTTTATATGCATTGTTGAACAAGGGTTATGTGAAGAATTGAAGTAATGCTTCACAATGAAAACAGAATCTGTGAGTTTGTTTATCGTATAATAAGAAGCATAAATTTCAAGTGTGCATTGTTCTTGCATGGTGTAATCTTTCTTCTTTATGTGCCTTTTATGTATTTGTTTTGTCTATATGTTTTCCAAGTAATCTTCCAAAAATTATTTTGGAAGAAGATCTGATCTTGAGCTTTTTCTACCAAAGACCTTCCAGAAACTTTCTGTCCTTAAAATGACAAGATAGATTGCTGTTATTGATTATGCATAATTGTTCTGGTCCTCTAATCTGATTGGACTAGCAGTAATCCAAGAGTGTAAAAAAAATGTATAGCACCAAAATTCAGTATCACCCCATTCAGTTAATCAGTTACTTCATATAATCAGTAACTATATTACAAATAACTGTAAACAATATCACACGTGCTATCATTCTGTTGTACTGACTGTCTCCACCACAATGATGTGACCATATGACAAAATCCCAACCATGCTGATATTTAGTCAAACAGCACTCAGAAACAACAGTAGTGTTGTAGATATGCTAAAATATAACACTGTAATGTGTTGACTTCATTTTTGAAGGAAATTTCAAATCATTTTGTTTAGGTAAACAAAAAGACCTGTTATAATATCTATAGATATACAGCACCTCCCTTTTGATTATAAACATGAGCATTGCTGGAGGCTTCTTTGTACACTGTACACAAACTTTTTTTCAATGGTGGTAATCAGACTGTTCTTTTACACACAATAAATCCTTAATTTTTTGTAAAATAATGGATAATTAATACTTATAAATTGTATCTGTTTGAAACAAATACAGAATCATGTTAATTCAAAAATATATATTTTTTAGAATATAAACATCACCCTGGTAGAGAAAAAATACTAAAAAACTATTATCACATAAGAATTACACTGAAAAGTTTACTTACTGTATCTATGGATCAAGGATAGGATTAGGGATGGTGTATTTTGACTTGGAAATGTTAGCGATCATCTAGAAATCATTTAGTAATGCTCTGACAACCACCTAGCAACACCATAGCAATGCCCTGTTAATCACAATTATTTTTTTTTGGAGAATACAAAGGCATTTTGACCAAATACAAGATTAAGAGTTTTTCTCTGTTTTTAACATTTAAACAAATGACCCAAACATAACAAGGTTAAATTGTTCTTCCTAAAAATGCACCAGCTTTGCTAAATATGTTACAATCCTCGAACGTGTCATATTTATTGTATTATCATGTTTAATCTTTATTGAAGCTGCCATGGCAATTATGATCCGAGTTTGTTACATTATTAATTTAAGCTCTGTGAGTAAGCTCTGTACACTCTGCCTGTTCCTGTGCTTTCATTTCACTTAATTTAATTCCATTGCAGGCTCTGTCTGCAGGCTTCACTCCACTGTGTCAAATAATTTTGACAGGCAATAGCAAATGGTTTTGTTTTGTTGTATTATTATAAATGCACTAGGCCCAATTCTGTCTATAACTTTTACAGTTAACTTGCTGTTTCATGTGTGTATTTGTTTATTCCTTTTTATGTGCAAGGAAGGCAATATGTCTAGGATAGGCTCTTCCTTCTATTTTGCCCATAGACTTTTCAGTCAATTAAAGCCTGCCCTTTTTCACTCTGAAGTGTTCAATAATTATCGGAATCTGACTTTGGGCCATTGCTGATTTAGAAAGAAGAACTGCAATGGAGAGGAGGAGGACAAAAATGGATTGCATTTTGAGTAATTTTACAGGCCACAGACAATTAAATGTTGCCTACAGGGCTTGTGACTCTCACTGGGATTATATATATATATATATATATATATATATATTGCTACACATGTGTTCCAGTCAGAAACAACCAGCTCAGTAAAGATACCAAATGTGGCCACAAGTATGTTGACACTCCATTCTAATGTATGGGTTCAATATTCCAGTAATTTCTATGAGGACAAACCTTAATGATATGCCATTAAATGGCATTCTAAAGAATTGTGTGATTCCAACTTTGATGCAACAGTTTTGTGATTACCTTTTCAATTCCAGCTTGACAATACATCTATGCCAAAATTGAGGTCCATGAAGGTCTGGTTACTGTGTCTGGTGTGGAAGAACTCATCTGGCCAGCACAAAGCCCAGAACAGTCAGTATATGTGATCACTCAACATCAGTCTGACCTCACTGATGCTCTTGTGTTTGAAATGGACCAAATCCCCACAACCATAGTCAAACATCTAGTGGACAGGCCACATTTGAAAAAACATACACAATGAAATCTCACTTAAAAATGAGCACTTAGATGAAATGCCCTTATAAATAGTTCACTTTACCTTCCATAGTTCACTTGAACCCTCACAGTTCACTTTTTATCAGTTCAATAATAAAAAAAGAATAAACTGGAAAAATACCAGTCCGTAGAAAGATGAATAGTGATGAGATGTCTTGACGTAGCGTGCATTGAAATGAACTTGAGATAGCGTTGATGAAGAAGCTAACTTTAAATTTCACTCAACTGTGGATGTCGTTATGATGCCAGGGTAACAAAAAATATTCTAAAAACTTGAATCTTCTCAAAATTAGGTCTCTGCCTCAACTTCGTCACACAGCATTTTCAATCTCACATGCAATGGCACATATGGAAATCTCAAAAACACATTATCAGTCTCGTTAAACAGTTAATCCTTTACGCTGCTTCTCAATCATAAACGTATAAAGTTCAAAACACGGCAAAAATTTAACAAAACCTTTAAATTCTCACTAATCAAGCATACTTGTACTTTACATGCACTCATTGTTCTCATTGCATTCACAGTATGTCAATGTCACTTAGCTCTAGCAGCTAACGCAATCTAAAGAAAAACGAACCAAAAACTCTTAACAACTGCGAACCGTGGGTCACAATAAAAAAAAACACTTAGTGCTGTCGTCCATTATCCGACTTAAGCCTTGATAATTTTCCATTGAATAAGCTTATCGAACGAGCTTCGAGAACAGCTTGGTATTACCAAAGTATCCAAGGACCCTTCCACTCATGAAAGTGGGAGCGTCCTTACATGTCACTTGATTTTGCTTTCGGTAATCTCAGCAGAAATTTACACTACCATCTTTTTTCATAACGATAACTGCCAGTGATGTCCAGGGGCTACTGCTCTCCTTCAGCATTCCCTGAGATACCAGATCCTGGACATTTCTCTTGATCTCTTGAAATATCTGCGGTGGTACTCTACATTGTTGCTGCTTTTCCGGCGGCGCTTCACAGATATCGTGCATATCGTGCACCACAGCTGTGGTATAACCATAATCTTGGTCATCCTTGGAGAAAATATATCTGTGCTTTGATAACAACTCTATGAGTCTCTCACATTGTGCATGTGTGAGTCCTTCGGAGTTCACTGCAACAGTTATCTGTGGTTGTGCAAGTGAGTTGTTTTCAACTTGAACCTTGTCTTGCATCAACCCCTTGATATGAAGTAAACCATCATCTTCCTCAAATTCGAGCATATCTTTTGTGATCACTTCCTTTGGCTTGTAAACAGTAGCAACTCTAGCTTGGGGTGCAAGTCTAACAGTCTTTTCACTCATGTTCAGAATACACACAGGTACTTTTCCACCTTCTGCTTTAGCAAGAACATGAGCTACTAGAAGTCCTTTTGGTAAACTTGTATTAGCTTAAGGCTATATAAGTACATGACTCTTAATATTAGGTGACACTCCACAATGATCTTTCAGTACCTTCTCACAGCGTGGAGGAATAGTGACAGCCTGTCCTAAAGAGATCTTTACATAACCAATCCTACCGTCAGGTCCTATATGTCCTGCTTCCTTCTCAACTCTAGCAAGCACTCTCTGAACCTGAGCTTCAGCTTGCTTATCATACTTGTCAGCTTTTTCTGTCCCCTCCACTGAGATGAACAGGGACTGAACTTCATTAAGCACGTTCATTCCGATGATCCTCGACACCCCTTTCATTTCATTCACGTCAGGACTTGTGTCGGTCAGAACGAATATATACTTCCCAGGAAATACTTTTCCCAAACATTCTACATCAGCTTACAAGCATCCCATGACAGGAATGTCCAGTCCATTGGCCGCAGTAAGCTTAACCCAGCGTACAGATCTTTGACCCTATATCTAAAAGGCACTTGGTCTTGACACCAGCTATCTTCACCTCAATGGTCAGACAATCCCCAAAAGCACCGTCCTTCAGTTTCTAAGCAGTCTCATCAGCCAGCCATTCTGCTGTATGATATCTAATTTATGAGGGACCTGGGCTTTTCTGCACTGCACTTCCTGAATCATTCTCCAAAACTTCAGCTGATTCCACTGAAAGCAGTGGTGTAACTGATCTTTTACTCAACTTGCCATTCTGTGGACAATAACTACTGGTGTGTCCAGGTTCACCATATGTATAACAAATATAACGACCTTCACTGACTTTTAACACTAGAACTACCACAGTGGTCATTTTGACCGTTTTTAAATTTTGCAATGTAATAACTTTTTTGAAATAAAACCCATATAACCATAGGACCATGACTTTTATTAAATGTGTGTATATTTTATTCTAACATTGTTATTTTATTAAAATAAAAAGAGTTCTGAGTGTTTCTACCTTGAATGGCCATAACAGTCATTTTGACCGCACACATTTCAGCGTTTGCTACGTAAAAGGAACAAAGGGCGCTGTTCACCACGGAGGTGCTGAGAAGTGACAATGCAAAGCTCACAATTTATCAAGTGGCCAAAAGGCTAATCCAGAGACAGTCACATACTACAATAATATATTATAATATCCTTGACCTCACTGCGATAAATGCTTCCATCATGTTCAAGAAATGCACAAATGAGAGAATGTCATGGAGGAACTTCATAATGCGACTGAAATGAACTTCGCTATGGCCATATGAGAGCAAAAGCCACACAGCTGACGGTGCCAGGCAGGAGCAGCTGCAGATAGAGAGAAGGCAGTGCCAAGTGTGGAGAAACTGCAAGAAAAACAAAACTAAGGACACTTATGACAAATGTCAAAAGGTAGTGTACGGGAGCTGCACATGGAAGGTAGAGAGTACCTGTGTTGACTGTGAGTAATCGATCCACAATTTTCAGTGACTGATGTGTGGTGTTTGCCCCCAAAACAACCAAATGCCTTGTTCAAGTGAGCCCACTTTTAGGAGAATTCGTTCATAATGATTTTACAGCATAAAATTTTCATTATAATTTTACAGCATGATATTTTTGCTCACAGTAAAACGAATATTGCTTTTTAAATCAGTTCGTTTTCTCACAGTTTAGCGAATATTCATATTCTTTATTAACCGTTTTGGCCATTTTGGGTTAGGCCTATACAGTATGTGTTTCATACATGTCTAAGGTTTTTACTATGCATTAAAATACACATTGATGATGTTTTTATAAGCTATTGTATTGATTTTTTTTTTATTTTACAAAGAAAATAATAGAATATAAATAATCAAATGTGTATCTGTAATTAGCTACAATAGCAAGTTCTGTGGTTGTCGATGAACTAATACATTTTCACATTCATTAGAATTAAAATTTTGTGTCCTGGTGTTTAGATTAATTTATTCATGGATTTTGATTCCAGTGGTAGCCACATAAGATTGTTTCCGATTCGTGTTGTCCAAACATTTCCAATAACTTCAGAGCGTTGTAAAGTCCAAAAGTCAACATGTTTTGAAAATAGATGTAATAATTTCCAAAATTCACAACATGTTTGTATATAACGAAATATTCTGCCTCAATCCATGTTTGTTGGCGTTTAGACTTTCAAAAACATATTCTATTTTATTCAAATTGAGGATTTTGTTCGAGAATTTTTAATTTTTTTAGGGTGATGACATCATAAAACATGACGACAGACATTAGAAGCTTAATTCTAAAACTTCAATAGAAGTTTCGAATGTAAATATGACATAAAAAAAATGGCATTTGGTACAGTCTAGTATGAACGGTCAGAATGACCGCTAGTGTTAAAGGTTATTTCATTGGATGGATTGCTTTTGCCTATTCCTCACTTTCCCATGAAAAGTTTGATATAGTTCCTCGTGACGAGCAGCTATTTTTTGGATTGCCTCATGCAATTTCTCCAGGGACATAGTGGAAGGATCATCCTGTGCTACAGCAGCATTAACAACCCCTCTGGCACGGGTACTGGACCAAACATTACTAGTAGTCTGCGTTGCCTCTTCTGACCAGGTAATTGCTGCTTGCATCAACTGCACAGACTCAGCTCTGGCTGAGCCTTAACGCTGCGCTTCATCTCTCATCGCAAGAAGTCATCTTTTAGACCTAACACCAACTACTCTTTCAGTACATTTTCAGCATCCGCAACTCTATTCGGTTCTCAGCACTGGACACAATTATGTCTCTCCTGAATATCATATGCATAGGAGCACATTGTTTCTCCTGCATTCTGTGCACAAGCATAGAAATATTTAAGCATCCTACCAATAAGCATGTTATCTCCATATGTGTCAAGAAGAACATTGAAGATTTAATCAATGGATTCCTCCTTTCCATCCAACATTAACTTCACTGTGGCTTTGACATCATCTTTTAGGTGCTGTACCTCTAGTTCAACTCGGTCTTCAGTATATGTTTACAGTGATGCCACTTTTGTAGCAGTGGTGGTGGTGGTGTAGTGGTCTAAGCACATAACTGGTAATCTGGTAATCAGTAGGATGCTCCAGGGGGATTGTCCCTGTAATAAGTCCCTGTAATAAGTGCTCTGTAAGTCGCTTTGGATAAAAGCGTCTGCCAAATGCATAAATGTAAATGTAACTGTAAACTGGAAATTCACCACCAGGGAGATTAATCGAACTGGAGATGAATCAAACTGGGGATGTCTTTTGGATGGCAGGGTAACAAAAAATATTTTGAAAACTTGAATCTTCTCAAAATTATGTCTCTGCCTCAACTGCATCACACTGCAGTCTCAATCTCACATGCAACGTTGCATATGGAAAACTGAAATACCCATGATCAGTCTCGTTAAGCAGTAATGCTGCTTCTCAATCAAAAACTGATAAAGTACAAAACATGGCAAAAATGCAACAAAATGAAACACTAAGTGCTGTCGTCCTTCATCCGGCTTAAGTCTAAATAATCTTCCATTGAAGTAACCTTATCAAATGAGCTTCTCAAACACGACACATCATTATCTTCTGCGTACGTCATTCACATACAGCGTGCTCTCCTTCTTCATCTCTTTTCGTCTCTTTCCAGTGTACTTCCTTCATCAAAATAAAAGTATCCCAAAAATAATTACTTTTCAGAAAAATATATTCACATATATTACATTTAGTTTGATATTGTTATGGTTGATGTTCAAACCTTGTTTGCTCACATAACTGTCAGTTGTAATATATAATATCCCCATTAAAATACGATATGTAATAAAACAATATTTCAATGATATATTTAGCTTATGTAAATAACAATATTCAATAACTGTATCTAAAATGAATAAGGGCAATAAATAAATACTAATACAACAGTCTGGAAAAATAGACATTCATTTTAATATTTTACATACATTTTGAAACTTGTCACTGGGCAGAGTACACAGGAAAGTGCACCGTAAGATAGTTTCATGCTGAAGAAGTAAGGTTTTTTTACATAATGTTTTCTCCTGTAAATATGTAAATGTTTTATTGGTGTTTTATTATTATTAATATTATTATTATTATTACGTTTTGCCAATTTATGCCACAGCTAGGCTAAGTTGTAATGGATGTATAGCTGGTGCAACCAGTCCCTGGAATTTTCACACACAACTGTCTCTAGAGTTCTATTGACAGAAATGTCTTGTTGATGGGAGAGGTCAATGGAGAGTGGTTTGAGCTGACAGAAAGGCTACAGTAACTAAGATAACCCCTATATATAGCACAGGCTCACCAAAACTGGACAGTTAAAGACTGGGAAAACATAACCTGGCCTAATAAATCTCAATTTCTGCTGAGGGTAGGACCACTACCACCTCAGCTTTCTGTTCTTGGATGCCAAAAGTGGAACCCGATGTGGTCTTCTACTGTTGGTAGTTGTAGTCTGTATTAAGCAACTTGTTGGCAACATGCAACACACTGTACATATACTGTATCTATATATATATATATATATATATATATATATATATATATATATATATATATATATATATATATATAAATCTGATGCAAATTTCACATTTGAGGTATGACTTTGTGTATTTTATGTTGTAAAATGTTTTCAGATTTTTTATGTTTTTTACATAAGCATATAATCACTGCATACTTCATGTATATGTATAGTTTTTATGAATTTATTGTCTATTAGTTAAGTCTTCATACCCTTTCTATGTGGTTCAGACCCCGGTTCCTCACTTTTGGTCCCACTCTAGGTGGAAATTGCTAATGACAGACGCCTCCCTGACGGGCTGGGGTGTGGTCTTAAGTGGTTGTCCAGCTCAAGGGGAATGGGAGGGTCATCAGCTTGATTGGCATATCAACTGCCTCGAGTTGATGGCGGTATTTCTTGCTCTGACATACTTCCTCCAGTATTTGAGAGGCTGCCATGCCATGCGGGTGGAAAACACAGCATAACACTCTTACGTAAACCATCAAGGAGGTCTACATTCACGCCAGCTCAAAAAACTGGCACGGCAGATTCTCCTTTGGGCCCAGGGCAAGCCCCTGTCAATCAGAGCAGTTTATATCCCTGGATGCCTGAATGTGGGAGCAGATTTACTGTCCAGATAGAAAATACAGACAGGGGAGTGGAAACTCCACCCCGAGGAAGTGGAAAAAAATCTGGGTGAGATTTTACAGAGCGGAAGTGGACCTCTTCGCCTCCCAACAGACAGAGCAATGTCCCCTCTACATCTCTCTGAGTCACCAAGCCCCTCTACATGGCCCAGAATGCACCTGTATGCGTTTCCCGGGAGTCTTGACCAGAGTTCGCCAGCAAGGGTCTTGCCTCTTTCTGATAGAGCCGTGTTGGCCGAACAGGGTATGGTTCTCGGAGATAATGTCTCTCCTAGACGGATCACCTTGGGCGATTCAGGACAGGAGGAACCTTCTGTCCCAGGCACAGGGGACAATATTTAATCCCCGGCCCGAGTTGTGGAACCTTCATGTTTGGCCCCTGAAGGGTACCAACTGAGGGACACTGGGCTTTCACCTGAAGTTATCGAGACCATTCTAAGTGCTAGGGCTCCCTCTACTAGAAGAAGTTACGCCAATAAATGGGGTGTCTTTGAAAGATGGTGCAGTGCCCATAATGCGGCTCCAGTTAACTGCCAGATTGCTTCAGTTCTGGACCTGGTCTTCTCCGCACACATTCATATGATTCTATAGTTTGGATGTTCATGCCACTCCGGGCTCTCACGTCCTTGGGTCAACATCACAAACTCATGTCTGAGACATTTCTCGCTCTAGTGAGCACAACTACACAACCATAAGGGGTCCGGACACCCACAATGCGCCAGTGTGGGTATTCTCATTTCCATAGCTCTAAATCAGCACAGCATCAAAGTGTAGCTTTTTGATAGGGAACGTCTCGGGTTACTTACATGTAACCCCTGTTCCTTGATAAAAGTTGAACGAGATGCTGCGCTTCACTGCCGCACCGAGGACGCCCCAGGACTGCTCTTCAGACAAAATACCTGATTATGCACCTGTGGCGCATCTATTCATAGCCCTGCTACAGGTGCATCCAATGAAGTCACCAGAAGACGGCTATACATTTTAGTCAATTTCATTGATGTGTTGCACATATATTCACAGCTGGTCACTCCTAAAGATGTTCCCAAAGCGCTAAATCAGCGCAGCATCTTGTTCTGCTTTTATCAGGGAACAGGGGTTACATTTAAGTAACCCGACATGGTTCATATAGGTTGAATCTTTTAGTTCAGAATCTATGCAAATTTAGTTACTTACTGTCAAGGGTGTAAAGTAACAAATTACAAATACTCACATTACTGTAATTAACTACTTTTTCCCAATAATTTTTTATAATTTTACTTTTTCTTGAGTACATATAAAGTGCTGTAAATGTACTTTAACTGCACTATTTTCCCACCGTCTGTGTTTGCTAATTCCCTGTATTGATTTTATTCTATCTATCAACTTGATTGGCTAGGGAGAGTCTCGTAACTCCCATCCAATCAAATCACATGTAAAAACTTGAATGGCAGCTGCAGATCTGGAGTCAACTTTTATGGATGTGGAGTATGCCTCAAGCAAAGTTTACAGCTGAACATAACCGGCTGCCCCTGGAAAGGCCAATTGCTTGATCGTGTCATGTGAGTTTAACTTGCTCAAACCAGATATCAGCATTAATCCTGTCTCTAATTTGAAGAAATATATCTAGGTAAATTTAATATTTCTGCTTACTATATTCTGTGTGTCTATAACGTAGCCTGTAATTTAACTATCTATCACTGAGATTATTGGGCTGCTTTGAGAGATTAATGCATCATCGTCAATAGGGCTGGGCAATAAAATGATCTAGATGAGAGATCTGCTCGATCAAACTTTTTAGTAGTTTTCTATATTTAGCCTATGTTATACATCTATAACAGGGGTCTTCATTACATCAATCACGATAGCAAGACCACCACTGGTTGGTTGATCTAGATCAGGGGTGCCCAATTCATCGATCGCGATCTACCAGTCAATCGCAAAGGCAATGCTGGTAGATCGCACACAATTTAAATGGACTTTCGTCAAATTTGAATAAAAATAAATATAACGTCTTTCCTTCTTTTAGTTTCTGTCTGACTTGAACTTGACAAATAAATATTGACCAGGCGTGATTTTTGTTTATTCAGTTGCCATGACAACTAGGTTTGCGCATACGCACTTTCCAAGGGCTTCTGAGAACAGAGCGCGAAATTGCGATGCTAGCAGTGTTTGAGACCTGCTACCAGCAGCTACTGCCCGGATCTGATTCCATTCAGTGTAAATCATCAGAATAAGGTAAATGCCCTGGCTATTGTAATCTATTGTGCTGTAGTTGTTTTGGGTTTAGTTTTAAAGTGAATGATATCAACATTGAACATTAGTATATATTTTTTTATTAAATAGAAGATGAATTCCATGTAGGGATACATGCAGTAGTCCCAACAAGCATTTTCTTTTTTTAAATGAAACTGTGTTTTTTTAGTTGGTAGATCATTGAGTTGGTCATTTAAAAGTAGATAATCACGCAAAAAAGTGTGGGCACCCCTGATCTAGATGAAATATAAAATATTAACTTTTTATATCCAGGTGTTTGTAGCTGCATGTTATTTGATTGACAGGCAGCTAATGTTTGAGCGCTAATGCGGGTTTGTGCCTAAACGATCAAATACACTTTATAATTCCACAAATGTCTGTCTTGGTGAGGATTTAATTTAAACATATTTGTTTATGTCTAAAGTGAATTTAAAAAGTGTATTTGCATCAAAATGTCGGATTTGAAGTGTACATGTAATGGAATTGAGCACTGTCTAGTAGGCTATGTCATATAAAGGCTATTAATTAAACAACATTAACAAGGAAATGAGAAAACCACTCACTACTTTTGGCTGAAAAACTTGAGTAGCTTTAAAAGTATTAATGTAATAGAAAGTGACAGTGACATTTTTAATAATAATATATTTTTTTAAATATTGTAAAAAAAATTATAATACTGACCCCTGATGTAGAGAGAGTGTTAATTTGTATAATAAATTGCCAGGAAAGTAGATATGATAAAATAATTTATAATTATCCTTTATAAAGATTAACATTTGTAGAGCAATACTTCAGGTAGAACATTCCACCAGTCACAAACTTAGAAAATTGTGCATCTTGCATTAGAATGAGAACACGTCTATTTCTTGGCATAAAAGATACAAGAACTAAATCAATGTTGAACACTGTATCTCAAAAGGAGAACAATGTGCTACTTAAAGAAATAATTCACACAACAATTACAATTCTCTCATCATTTTCTCACCCTCATGCCATCAGTCTATGACTTTCTTTCTTCAGAACACAGATTAAGATTTTTTGAAAAATATTTCAGCTCTGTAGGTCCATTCAATGTAAGTGAAGGGGAGCCAAAACTTTTGACTTAACGCTTTCCCGGTCCGATGTGCCGTACTCGACCCACGGTGTGTTTCTGAGGTTTATGTTTTTGAAAGATAAAACTCAAAAAAAAAAGTAAACATAATACATATATTTGGAAAGCTGAGATACTCGTGATTCGAACGATGTAAACCTTTTTAAGATACAATCAACACAGCGGGTACAATATGTCTCTTTGTCAGACCACCAACAGCCACTAAACAAACCCAAACTGGAAGACACTCACCCATAAAGCCTCCTGTTATTCCACTGATCCATTACATTCCAACAAAAATGGTTTGGTTACACTGTAAAGGGTCCATACAATCCAATTCAATGAAGTATTTAGTCCATAACACATTTATATATCAATAAACATCCACGGAATATAGTAGTAGCATTTCGCGTTAGCCGACAGCGCTATCACAACTTCGACGCATTCTATGATCTATTGGTCATAACTTCAGTTCAGATGTAAACATTTCCTATATCCGGTATCAAAATGGAAGCACGCACTCTGACCATTCGATTGACACCTCATTTGACCCAATAGGAGCTTCCATGTCCTGTCCAAAGCCTTCAATACCCAACCACAGTCTGTGTTGAATGTAAGGGCATACCCACTTTCCTTTGTTTACTGATCAAACCAATTACATCGAAGAGTGGAAATGACTGACGCATCGTATAGCCAATGAAATTCTGAAAACAGTGATATGCGGCTTTAGTGGGACGATTAGAGCACGGTTCTGTAATGTGTGTGTGCAAAGTTGCCTTGCCATTACCGAGTGTTTTGTGCGTCCGTGCGTAAAAGTATTGGAGAGCTGTTTTGGAACTGTTTACACATTTGGCGATTTAAATATGGTGAAACGGATGAGAAAAACAGGATTTTCACCCCAGGATGTGATATAAGAAGGCATTCATTGTGAAAATTATGAGTTTGGAGATTAAATTTCTGAAAACAATACGGTTGATTCGGAGGCAGAGGAAATGTTTATGGAGAGATGAGACATTGCTCTGGACAAGTAAGCGTTTTCTTGTGTTTTATAACATATATTACTATATATTCCGCATAAATAAGCTTTAGTTTGAATAATGAATACACATTTTGTAATTACCCTTTGTCGTGTGTTTCCTCAGTGAGTGTTTGAACCGTTTGTGCGTGTTTTTTGTATTTGTTTGTGCGTGTGTGAGGTTTTAGTTCATTGTTTGTTTCAGATCTATTGACATGCTATATAGATGTTTTGTATATTTACTGTAAATATGTATTTATATATATATAAATGGACGCGAAATATATATATATAAATAAATCAATAAATATAAGTTGAAAATAAGAATATATGTTGTGTTTGAGAGTCTATTTGTTACAATGCTGAATTCATGGGGGGAGGTGTAGGCCCATCTATTTGTTCCATAGTACATTGCAAAGTATACAGTATTTACAGTAAATATACATACAATAATACATATTTACACACTCGAAAAGAAAAACGTATATATATATATATATATATATATATATATATATATATATATATATATATATATATATATATAGAATACAGAAAAGATGGAAAAGTTGTGTCTAGCTTTGTAAATTACATTTATTTATTCTCACTGAATCAGATAGCGATTGGGAGCCGGATATTTCTCCCCCACTCAGCAAGCGGCCACATAAAGTGGAGCAGCAGGACAGCATCTCATCAAGAGAGGAGGCCCATGTCCCTATAGGAGAGGTCCCTATGAACCAGAAGGCTTTCAGAGAGACCCTTGCTGAGGAGCTGGCAGAGTTGGGGTCTCACTCCAAAGCCAGACCCGTATCTCCTGCTCCACGAAGAGCACATCACAGGCCGTTGCACATCACCAAATCTTGCACCGCTGGTCGTCTGAAGTGCAGGCAGTGTCATGCAATGACACCAGTGAAGTACTCTTCCTGTGATGTGCCTTTGTGCTTTGTACCCAAATGTGACTGCTACAATGACTGGCATGTTGCTAGAAACATGTACAATTTTATAATGGTTTGTAAATACTTGTGTAAAAATTAATGTAAATAGTTTGTTGTGTATTTTTTATATAAACAAATTGTCCACCATAGCACTAGTTTTGACTCTTTTATATGCACAACATTTAGTTTCAAGAAGGGAAAAGGCACTCTAATGTGTTTATGCATCAGTTACTCTGTGTCAGCAAAACTAATAGTGGATCTGGATATGGAATATGATAGCTCTAAGTGTCATCTTTCATTAGAGCCCAAAATTATGACTGTACGTTGAAGCGTTCAAAAGTAGTAGCCTTTTTGTCCTAGGTTACCAAAGGGTCCTTTTGGAGTATCCAAAAGGCACTTTTGTAAAACGCCTGGGTGTACCCTTAGAAAAACATGTGTAAAATATTCATTTTTTATGGTATTGTTATAACATTTGAACTTGGGCTAGGTAAGGCTTCATGCTGTGATCCCATTGTGTTCTCAAGCTAATAGCTACAAGTTATAGTCATCTGCAGGCATCTGTATGCAAAAAAGATTTTCAGGCGAAAAAAAAAAACTTCTATTTCATTGTGTTCAAACTTCTATTACTCAAAATCAGTAGCACTTACAGTAATTCTGACTGCTGGGGAAAAACTTCAGAGTGTCCCCTTTCAAATGTGACCAAAACCATGCATGTACTCAAAAAGGTTCAAGAACAGCTTTAAATTTACTTTGGGTATGCCTTGATTAGGCGTTTTAGGCTAATTTTACAGGATTGGGAAGAGGTACAACTCATATAGTTTAATCCATGAGTTCAGAATTGATATGAAATATGTGTGGGTGATAAACAGATCAATATTTAAGTACATTTAGGCAAAGTGAAATTTAAAGTGGAGATTGACTGAGCAGGGAGGATAAATAATAGTAAAACATTTATTAAATATCATATCGCTTCTGAAGACATGGATTAAATAACTGGAGGCACATGGATTAGACTACTTTTATACTGATTTATGTGATTTGTGGAGCTTCAACATTTTAGCACATATTCACTTTCATTGTATGGACCAAAAGAGCTGAGATATTCTTCTAAAAATCTTAATTTGTGTTCTGCAGAAGAAAGTCATACACATCTGGGATGGCATGAGTGTGAGTAAATGATGAGAGAATATTAATTTTTTGGTGAATTAATCCTTTTTAAGCATAATGTCGCCCCTGTACCATACAACTTTTCCATACAACTCTTCGTGCCAAGTGATCCTGCTTATTTACCTTTTTTTTTGCATTCCTTGCATTGTTTGAACATGTTTTATTAACAACAATAACACTCTGTAGGCATCAAGGGATATTTAGACCCTACACATAAACTGATTTGAATGTAATTGTTTCATACATTACGATTTAAAATGGTGAACAGTGTATTGAAAATAACTTTTTCAACTTTTAATTTCTGTTATCATGTCTTCCTTTTATTTTTTGGAATCAGATTAATGTAGTGTTTATCATAGATAAGTGATGTATTTTAAATGTTGCCATACAGTGTTCATTATAACGGGGCATAGGTTTTGCAACTCTGTACTCAATACTCACTACTCATGAGTACTTTTAAATGAGCTAATATTTTACTCTTACTTGAGTAGTTTTTAGGACAGCTATTTTTACTCACACTAAATTATTTGGGAAGTAACAGTACTTCTACTTGAGTGTGATTTTTCAGTACTCTTTCCATCCCTGCTAATTGTGCACTCACACTAAACTTGACAAGAGTCCAATGAGCTGCTGAATGTTGCAGGAAAGAGAGAGAGATAGAGAGAGAGAGAGTAGGCACCGCTTTACCAGAACTAAAATATGGGTTAATGAAGCTGTACATATAGAGAAAAGCAGTGTTACCAAGCAATACTTTAAATAAAAGTAGTATTGCCATGGCAATACTGGTGACAGCAGCTATTACACAGATCTAATTTTATAAAGACCCATAAAAAAAAATCCAGATAGAACCCATGGTGTAAATTAGCCTTCTGGGTTTGTCTACAAATTTGCATCACGGATGAACAGCTCTATTGTACTGAGCAGCATCTAACAGGTGTAGTCAACTACAGTGTTCCCATTGGTTGGTAGGTGCAGTTACAATTTCACTTTGGTTGAAACACACACACACACACACATAGCACAACATAATAGTTTTATTGGTGTTTTATTATTATTATTACTATTATTATTATTATCATCATTTGCAATTTCAGTGTACTGTCATAATTTTCCCGTCTGTCGCTCTCTCAACGTTGTGTCGAAGAAGCGACACTAAGGGTCTCTCTTGAGCGCCGAATTTGCCTCTGATCTATGAAAAATTAGGCAGACTGTATTTGCATACCCCGCCCTGGACATACGGGTATAAAAGTGGGCAAATACGACGTGCCTTTTCAAGAACCGTTGTAAAGATGCCCTTCCTCCCTGCGTAGTTTTTCTGGATGCGGTAGAGTGCTCTCCACTTCAGACGGCCACAGGCGTTGTCTTGTGTGTCTGGGTTGCGATCACACCGAGGCAGCGTTTGTGGATGGTTCATGTTCTCATTGCGAGAACATGACCATGGAAACGTTGCGGTCGCGGCTCGCTTTCAACAGAAAGCACGCCACTCCAGCCATCCCCCGCATTGCTCCTTCTTTCCACGGGATTGAGGACGGTGCAGCTGGCAATGGAGGCGATCTGTGGATGGCAGTGGGTGCAGCTTCGCCAGGTACGCCCCCACGGACCAGCCGTCCCCCGGCATCGCGGTTGGATGACTGGTTCCTGGGGGCTCCGTGCCGCTCCAAAACGCCCCTCCCCCGGTCCCGTTTTTCCCGGAAGTGCATGATGAGCTAACGTCTGCATGGAGGGCACCCCTCTCCACACGTCACTAAGCCATTCGCTCATCTGCTCTCGCTACCCTCGATGGCGGAGCAGCCCACGGGTACACGCCGTTCACATATCCTTCCCTGCCGCAAGCCTGCCGCTCTATCGCGTCTTTGAGTAAGATGATCTCCACACGCAGGGTGTTGGTGTCTTCACCATGCACTGATTTAAAGCGGACGCCGCCGAAAGCGGGCAGGGGCCTGGCGAACTGAATTGAATTGCCGAGTCGGATGGTCTTGACCAGTCAGCGCGACGGGTTGGGAAGTGAGAGCTCTGTGCAAGGGGCACAAAGGGGATGATAATTTTTGACGTAACTGGTGAGGCTACGCAGCAGAGCAGGTAGTGTGGTGTTGGGGGGCAAAAGCGCTTCCCGAGGCTTTGGTGCTGAGAGAAAACTCAAAGCACTTACCTTGCTCCGCAAACCTGGTAGGGGGCAGGTTATTGACTGAGGAGGAGGTCCCGTGTAGGTGTCTTCTAGACTCGTCAGAACCGGCCGGCCAGGGGGCAGCAGTCGTGGGTCCGGACGCGAGAGGTCTGCATCCAGGGTGCCGGGACTGCTGAGCTGTTGCACCGGGTTGCATTGAGAATGACCCAGGAAACATAGAATTTGCTCTTTTATTGAGAATGTGGGTACCGCAGTCTGAAGGGGGTGCGGCAAAGGAAATACATTTAAACAAGGATTCTCCTCCTGGCCTTCCACCAGGGGAAGGAGTGGTCTGCTTACCATCGCCGGAGCAAACATCCCATTCCCTGGGTCATCCGTATCAGGAACGCTTAGGAGCCTTCCGGGTCGCTCGACGCTGGGGCTGAGAGCTGGGCCCAGGATGAGGCAAAGCTGCCTGATGTTTGAAAGCCACAGAAGGACACCCTTGGCGAACAGACGGAGCGCGGCACATGCTGGAGTAGCAGTGGAGCATGATGTGGGAAATGGCCTCCTTCTGTTTCTTCACCGCCGAGAAATGCTGGGAGACGGGGGCGTTGAGAAAGTGAACTTTATCTACTTCCCGCATCTCAACCAGGTTCAGCCAAAGATTATGTTCCTGGACCACAAGGGTGGCCATCGCCTGCCCGAGTGTCTGCGCTGTGACCTTCGTGGCCCTGAGGGCGAGGTCGCTTGCTGAGCGCAGTTCCTGCAACACGTTGGGGTCAGGAATACCCAAGTGCAGATCTTTGAGTGCCTTGGCCTGGTGAAATTGCAGGAGGGCAATGGCATGCAGGGCGGAGGCGGCCTGTTCAGTGGCGCTGTAGGCTTTGGCGGTCAATGACGACGTCATCCTACAAGCCTTGGAGGGGAGCACTGTGCGATCCTGCCAGGTGGTAGCGTTCTCGGGGCACAGGTGGATCGCAACCGCTCTGATTCAGCAGTCATTGAGTCTGTCCTCAGCACTTCAATAACTGTCTGGTTTGGTTCAGCTATGAAATTGGACATAAGAAGACAAATGACAGTTTGGACTGCTGAGTGTATTATTGGTTGCCCCTTGCCCTCCCTTCAAGAACTATATAGTTCCAGAGTGAGGAAAAAGGCTGGAAAAATCACTCTAGACACCACTCACCCTGCCCAATACCTTTTTGAACTGTTGCCTTCTGGCCAACGCATCAGAGCTCTGAGCACCAGAACCGTCAGGAACAGGAACAGTTTTTTCCCTGGCTATCCATCTCATGAACAGTTAAAACTGCCCCATTGAGCAATAGTTATGTGTAATTCAAAGTCTAGTCTTTTTATATTTATCCAACCTCTTCTGCCATTACATTCCCTATATCCCTTGCTGTATATAACAGATTTGTATTTAGTTTTGCACTATGTATGTGTTTGTGTGTGTGTATATTTATATACTTTATTTTCTATTACAATATTTAATTATATTTTATTTTTATCTATGTCTTTCAGCTGTTTTGTATTGTTGTGCAATGGAAGCTCCTGTATGTGTAAGCACAATTGGCAATAAAGCTGATTCTGAAATATAGGTTTCAGACTTCTAATGCCTGGTCTGGATGGGTTCACACATCCTCATATGAGCAGGACGGTAGTATTGCACATTCACATTCCTCATCTCTTCCGTGAGAATCAGCAGTGTCAGAGTTGGTCGCTGAACACGAGGGGAGAAGGGGCTCCTAGAAACCTAGTAGACCCCTACCAGCTGCTGAAATGCGGCGGGGTCTGAGACCGTTGACCGTGAGCGGGGAGGGGCTCTCTGTCGACCGCCTGGAGCGGGAGAATCTGCCGATCCACCCGGGGAGGCACGGCTGTCGTACACTAGAGGGTGGAGGAGTGGCCGAGGACCAAGCTACGGCGTATCGGAGAACTGGCAAGTAAGTGTTTTTTTCCTCTCTCTCTCCCACTACCACTCTGTGTTTTTGTTTCCCTCCCCCTGTCCCCTCCCAGATTCAGGAAGGCGGGGATGACCTACCGGCAAACAGGGCTTAGGGCACGCCCTCCACCAGGCAAAGAGTGGAGGGATGTACTTCATGCCGGGAGCTCCCTGGCCTGAGAGAATGAGGGAGGAATATGACAGGGCGGAGGGCGGGGCCGGGTCATGATTCTACACACCCGGTCCCTTATCAGGCTAATTAAGCCTCCGAGAGGGATAATGGCTGACTGTGGTGGTGGTGAGGGAGAAAGAGAGAATGATTACGGCAGCTGACCATCATTTGTGTGTTTGTGTCTCTTGTTTAAGTTTTTCATTAAAATATATAAATATTCATATTGTCAAGCCGGTTCTCGCCTCCTCCTTTCCATTGTTCCCTTTACACATGTGTTAAAAGCTCAACAATCCTTTTATGTTATGTTAAACTCCCCAGTACTTCAGATAAGTACTTTCTTGAAATCCACCTCTTAGCAAAGGTCAAAGTCAATAGTTTGATTTCAATTATCCAGACATGTCAGACAAAAGTGCTATCCTGCTGTCACCCAATAAATGTGTATCAGCATGCAGGCCCTAATTAACTGATTAAATGGCATATTTTTTCAGTGACCAGGAAGGAATTCACAATATTCACCACTATAATTTAGTTATAAAAAAAACATCTAATATAAATTGGTTATATCATTTAAGAATGATGAAAAGTAAGTCCATGTTTGTTCATGTGCTGATATGGACAAATGTTTGGCTCTAGTTTGTATTATAGAAAGAAAAGCTGAACTTACTTAGCTGAAAGGGATAGTACACCCATAAATGAAAATTCCTTTATGACCTAGCTAGGGGCAGAGTGAGAGACAGAAGCCTGGCCACCCCACTCACAGCTGCACCTCTCAGTCCCAGAGTCATTGTATCCAATTCTCTCCATTTTTGTATCCACACACCCATTGGACGATATAACAGATGATATAACATACACACCCCCACTAGTCCGACGGGATTTCTTGGTTACCACAGACTTGATTGATGGCCCCTACCCGGCCACCCCTTTGAAAAAGTTGTGGAACCGCCCCTGTTCCTGGCATCCCAGGTATGTATGACTTACTATCTTCTACAGAACACAGATGAAGATTTTATTTTAAGAATATTTCAGCTCTGAAGGTCCATATAATGGAATTGAATGGGAGCCATCATTTTTAAGCTCTAAAAGTATAGCTTAAAAGTAATCCAATCGACTACAATGGTGAAATCAATGTGTTCAGAAACAGTGTGATAGGAGTGGGCAGCAAGGAGAATTCATTATAAAAAATGACTTAAATATTTTAAGTCATTTTTTATAATTAATTATCCTTGCTGCCCAATAGGGGACAAAGGATGCAATCAGACTTGTCACTTCACCACTTTTAGGCACAATTCTTTATATCTGTTTCTATGTAGTAATTTTTCCTGGGAACTGTGCCTATATGAGTTGCTCACAATTATTTCTAAAATTGGATGTGTTCTTGAATTGCTTAGACAACTCATGGTTCCCAGGAGGATAATCAGTTTAATGCACCTGCCTCACTGCTTAGGTGACAGTGACCTTCGGCTCTCCTTTTCTGTGGAAGATTTGTGGTTGTTGTCAAAAGAGGGAAAGAAAGTGCCTGGAAATAACTTTTCTTACACGTTGTGACAATTTTAGGAGAGTGAACTGTACTTGAATCGGATATTTAATTTCAATGAGCATAAAGAGCTTGATTTGCCCTTAAGCTGCTGCATAATATGACACCTACACAGTATTCCCACTAATTTAATTAATCTTAACTGAGATGGTTGCTTGGTCACTAAGTTGGTGTATTTACACAATGAGATGGATAAGTATATTGAGTTATAGTATATAATGAGAATAGCTAATAAATATTTCCAACCATCTGGTGAAAATATAAAATCTTTAGGATATGGAATGATATTTTAATGTTTCAAGTTAGCAAAGAATGTACCAAAACCTTTATGGACAAAATTTGTTTCTTATTATCTTAAACAAATTTTTCTTCTCAAGATACTGTTTATTTTGCTGGAAAACAAGACAAAAAAAAATTACTGATTTAGAAAGCGCTTTGTTAAAAGATAAACACTTCTTAGCATAATGTCTTCTTGGTTGTCACAAACACTGCAAAGACCAAGATTGGTTACATCAATTTATTAGATCACTCAGTCAATTCAGACCTGGAGCACACAATAGCAAGGTCTCAGTTTGATTAGCTCAAACATTTGGTGCTTATCTGTTAAATAATCATACCTCTAGGGAGAGGGTTTCAGAGTCTTAGTCATATGACATTAAGCTTCCACTCTCCTTTTAATTTGCTCTCAGCCCTGTCTAATCCTACAATCCCTTTCCCCAGTGGATTAATTTACAGTCTATTTAATACTCATTTGACTTTTGCATTCAGGGATTTGTTTTGCTGAAACACATATCAAGATAATTGAATTGCCTTTTCTAATGTTTATTAAATTGAATTGTGGACTGCTATGGGCTTTGAGGAAAAAAAGAAAAGAAAATATGATATATATATATTAGTGTTTTAATGTGTCCTTGATACAAATATTACATGTATTTACTATAGTAATAACAGTCAATTATGCATAATTACAAGCAACTAACCCTAAATCAAACACTTACACTAACCTTAAACCTATAGTAAGTACATGTTGTTAATTAGTATTAATCAGTAATTACTTGTTTAATGTGTACAAGGACACATTAAAATTAAGTGTAACCGGATTCATGGACACCACACTTTTGTGGTGGTGTTGTTCACCTATTTAATGGTTAAGTAAAGTTTGTTTTAACTTGTAATTTTCATAGCATGAGAAATTTACAGTACACCTGACATAATAGTTGAATGTTCTTGGCTGCAATGTCAGACACTAAAACATAATTAAGATCAAATTAATAGAGGTAGATTATGGCTTAATCCTCTGGGGTCGATGGACGCGTCGGCGCATCCTGCTGGATTTTTCCGTCATGACAGCGGAAACAACATAAATACTTCGTCATTTTGGGGCATACAGATAAGTGTAAGACATCATTAGAGACTATAAAGGGTCTACTTTTATTTGTGTACACTCACAATAACAACAAAACCTTGTGCTTTCATAAAATAAAGAAAATAAAAAGGGTGAGCTTTCAGCGGTCTCTGTGTTCGCGAGCATATTTCTGAAACACGTCATAAAAAAACTGAAACTCCACGAATGCTTTTCACACAAACATGAAACATATGCTTAAAATGTCTACTTTCAAATAAAACAATTCTATCCTGCAATGTAATCTGTATGAATCAAAGCGATGTACAGAAACTCCTGGCTCAGCTAATTATCCCTAATGTGATCACACCCACGGGCAGAGGGCACTATTCATACGGAAATATGCAGAGGCGATCGATGCAAATGGTAAACGCCCCCGAATGTGCCTTAAAAACAAAGTCATTCACTTTTCTAAGCATTTGGAAGATTGCACAATACACAGGTTAGGAAAAGTCCACATTTTCCTCAGAAGAAGAGCGGGACTCCGATGAACGTGTGCATTTTGAAGAGAGACTTGATCCAGACGAGGATACAATTTCGGGTAAGTCATAGTTATACTTACATATTAAATGACATGCTATTTTATATAAACGTACATATTTTATAGTGGGACTGTTTCCAGAATTGCCAGCCAGGATTCAGAGTACTGAAATTTGAAATATGTCCTAATAGGCAAGTTTTAGTTACATTTAAATGCTGTTTTGGCTAAAGCAGGCATTTAAATTATATGCTGCATGATATAAATATGATATGTATTATGCTGCCTCATTATCATCAAAGAAGCTTGTGCTTGCAAATATGTGTTAGGGTTAAATTAGTAAAATTCACTTTAAATATGCCCATATTAGAAAATCAGCATATTATAATGATTTCTAAAGGATCATGTGACACTGAAGACTGCAGTAATGATGCTGAAAATTCAGCTTTGATCACAAGTTATATTCAATTAGAAAATTATTCTTTTATATTGTAAAATGAGTTCACAATATCATTGTTTTTACTGTATTTTGGATCAAATAAATGCAGTCTCTGTGAGCAAAATAGACTTCTTTTAAACAGTAGTGTAGGTCTAAAGTTAAGTAAAAGAAAAAGTACAAAGAAAATGTATAGTCAGCTTACTTCTTTTAACTTAAAACTTGATTTTGATCATTAAGTCTCCTCACATTCATTCTCTATCTGTCACATTCCTCATTGATAGACCAAGGGGAGGGCTCTTTGTCTCCTCAGGTGTGAATCACATCAATATTAATGATAGTTCACGCCTCCATATGACATTTCTAACACTAAAAGTGTCTTACAAAAGTTAAATGACTAAATTGTTTTGTTTTAATGAGTGATCAGGATGATTTTCACAACATCTAGGCTACAAGATCCAGTTCTCAAAAGTCTTGTGGACAAATTATTATTATATAGCCTTATTTCAATGACTTTTCAAACACCATGCATAAACATTATTTTCGCAAAAATACAAACATGCACATACATGTTGCTCACATATTATTGTAGCCCAGTTTGTGCTGAATAAGTGTTATCAGACTTTAGCCATTAATATGTTTTTAAGCAACTGAAAAAAACACAAATGTCAAGGCATGTCAAAACTTCTCCAGGGCCCAAAACAACATAAATACTTCGTCATTTTGGGGCATACAGATAAGTGTAAGACATCATTAGAGACTATAAAGGGTCTACTTTTATTTGTATACACTCACAATAACAACAAAACCTTGTGCTTTCATAAAATAAAGAAAATAAAAAGGGTGAAAAAAACCCGTTTTTTTTCTGAAAACAACACAAATGTCAAGGCATGTCAAAACTTCTCCAGGGCCCAAAACAACATAAATACTTTGTCATTTTGGGGCATACAGATAAGTGTAAGACATCATTAGAGACTATAAAGGGTCTACTTTTATTTGTATACACTCACAATAACAACAAAACCTTGTGCTTTCATAAAATAAAGAAAATAAAAAGGGTGAAAAAAACCCGTTTTTTTTCTGAAAACAACACAAATGTCAAGGCATGTCAAAACTTCTCCAGGGCCCAAAACACCCTCAGACCCCAGAGTGTTAAATTGCTGCTATTTCATTGAAAAAGCATGGCCAGATTGTGTACTCTTATGCTATACTATAGCACTAATTTGTGGCTGTAAGATGGAGATGAAAAGAAAACCCCACTGCATTTACTTAACACCTGTGTGCCTTTCAGGAATGCCACGAACACTGACAAGTAGAGTTAGACAAACAGTACAGCATTCCAGTGTTGTTATACTAAAGATCAGCACTCTTGGAATGCCACTTGTCCAATCAGATTTGAGGACTTGAACTAACATTTAATTTCTAGTTTTCACAAATGGTTCATAATATAATTATTTTGTAATGTTCATAACAAATTCATCCCATACGTGGTACCATGTGTTTTTTATTTCCTATGATGTGATTTTATATCCTGTATAAAGAACTATGAGCCAGTCCTTTTTTTTTACATAGTTTCTTTATTTTAAACAACAAAACGGGTACCTGGGGACATATTATAGCCATGCAGGGGTACTAAGACAGAGTTGGCCACTGTGGTCTGAACAGTGCAGTTTTGTTGAAACCATTCATCTTTATAAGATATCAGCTTCTTTTGACCTTGGTGTGGATACGCAGATAAGTCCAACAGAATCTCCAGAGGAGTCTAAGGAAATCCACAGCCATGGCTGGTCATACATTTATCACAATATGAACTGAGGAGGATCAATTATTGAAGCTGTTTGACAAGGCCATAATTAATAAAATGAGAAAGAGATAAGAATAAAGAGTAAGACTAGATTAACTTCAGAAGAATAAAGCTAAATGAATAAACCGCATTCAGAAACATGTTTACTGGGGATAACTGAACTGAGACTGAGCAGGAAATGTAACCAATACAAACTAGTGAAGTTGAGAATATAGAGTTTGTGTTTTGACCTGACTTTAACAACGTCACTGCATATTGTTTCATGCCTCACAGTAGTTCGTAAACAGAGGCAGTGCTAACAGTGTCCTCGTTTTGCTGATAATGAGAAATCAGAAGCCAATCTGGAGCCAGTGAATCTTTCTACCTCATCATACACCTCTCAGTTTACTGACAAGTTCAGTATGGAGTTCAAACTGGGGGGGCTGACATAATTAGTTAACTGCTTTTACTTCAAATTCCTCTCTACCTGGAACCAGAGAAAGAAGTTTGCAGAGTGAGTATACAGGAGCGATCCATGGGCTTCCTTTGATGGGCCTGAGGTTATAAAAATTTCATTTCTACCCCACAAGGTGGCTTGCAGGGAGCCCTGATGACAATTACAGTAATTCTCCTTCTGGTTTTGACAGTGACTAAATACCTCTTGCTTCAAGCTCCATCCCCATTTGGAATGGAAATAAGCTTCTCTCCCTTTTGCTGCAAGAAAAATTATCCTCTATATTTATCTTATAACTTATCTTTTCCAGGGGAATTAGAGGAAAGTGGGTCATGTGATGAGTAAATTAAACATTTGACTTCATTGTATTGGAAATCAGAGCATGTTGTAATAATACAAGTCATATTAATTATTTTCTCTCTCCACATTATTTGGCCTCAAACTACAACAAAATGTTTTGCTACATCTGAATTTTCCAGGAATCATTGGTTTAATCCAGGTCACACATATTAAGTATATTTTTAAAAGAGTTAAATCAAGTAGAAATAGATCCAGCCTAATTAAATGAAAATTACATGACTGTGGGGACATCTTTGCAAAATGACATTTTGTTGTTCATTACACATATCGTAGCAGCTTCATTATTTTGTCCACTGTGTGGCACTAAAAGCGAGTTATTTTTTTTCCAAACAGATGAGGTTTTTTTAGGTAATGCTCTATCCAGTTTTAAATCAACTAAACCTACCTCTCTAAACCTCAAACCTAAATCTAACTGGAAATGTAATAAAAGCAAACGTGAAACGGAAAAAAAAGCAACTGCTGAAGCATGTTATGTTGTGGGGCTTCTATGGCTGAGTTCGGAATTGCAAACTATCATACTAGTCATACTATTCCTGCCAAAGACACATATGACAGAAGTAGTAGGAGTAGTATGGGTAGTATGCTATTCCGAACTCAGCCTATGACTCTTCTAGACTTGTAGCCTGGACCAAATGCATCACAAGTGCAACTCTCCATTGGTAGAACTTTATTACACTTGAACAATCTTATAAAAGTAGTTGGTTTTGTTAAGAAATGTGTTAAAATGTATCACTCATAAGTCATACGCAATAGTAACAGTGTTTTGACCATTGTGTGAGGAACAGTGCAAAAAGTGTTTATGAACTGATAATCCAGTGTTTTACTTGTATATAAAAATGTATACAAATAATTGTTGTTGTATTGCCTCAATGCAGTGTGTATGCCTTAAAAACATTACAAAGGTTACCACTTTTTCAGTGTAGCACCTAGCAACATTTAATAATACTTTGTTGCGTGCAATTTCCGATATTGTTACTGCCAGACTGTATTTCAGGGTATGGGTCAGAAACAGCATTTCAAGTTGTGCATTGTTCAGATAAATCAGCTTTGAAACACACCAAGCATTTTTCTGTATTTTCCCAAAACAGAGTAATTTATTGGTGCATCCCAAACTGGTCTGTATAAGAATATGGGAGGTATGCCAGGTGTCATACTCAATCAGCCTTTCTCCATCTGAAAATGTCAAAAGGAGCATGAGGTGAATAGAAATGTCTGTAAGACAAAACAACAGCAGGCTACCCATATCTTTCATTATACGCAAATATATGCTCGAAGTGCAAAAGATGCATGAGAGTGAACAAACTTGTAAACTTCTTCCATGATGGTAGTCTGTGTATATTTTACTGTCTGTTAAAAGAACACCATACATCACTTCACAAAAACAGACAGAACATTGTGCTGTTTCAATCATTTATTTAGAAAAGTAACATGCTAACATTAAACTCTTTTGAAATCAATTTTGAGTCCCCTAATGGAAAATCCATCTTAAGCTGGTAGCTGTATTTTGGAACATGGTAGCTGGTCCAGGCTGGTCATGAGCTGGTCCAAGCTGGTCATTAGCTGGTCCAAGCTGGGAGACCAGCTTAGACCAGCATCCAGCTTGTCATAGCAGCACAAGGTGGTCAAGCTGCTTTTTGAAACATGGTAGCTGGTCGACCAGCTCATGACCAACGTGACCAAGTCTCTCTTCATGTTCCAAAAAACAGCTACCAGCTTAAGCTGGATTTTCCAGCAGTGTCACTTGTGTGAAGCATGGAGTTGCTGCCTGTGTAGAGCATTTCAAATTTGTCACTTGTGAGGTTCCATGAGGTTCTACCAGGTTGCTGACCAAGCTGTATTGTCCACAAAAAGCAACAGCATGGTAGAGCATAGTAGAGAGGCAGCTCTGTTTTTAAACGGAGCTTTAGTGTGTTTTGCCATACCAATAAAAAATACAGTAGGCTTTCTATATTTTTTAATGTTGCATTTATATGCATTACTGTTACAAACCTTACTATTAAACTTCACTTACGTTTCAGTATTGTTTTTATTATCATTAGTATATGCTTTTGCCTTTGAAAGGATAGTTGACTCAGTCAACATTCACTTTGAATACATCTTTTTTTTTCTCCATACTATGAAACTGATGACAATGTACATTTTGGGGTAATTTGTCACTTAAAGGGGCAGAGACAATGATACAGGTGACAGTAAATTAGGAGAGGACAGGGGTGTGAGAGCTGGAAAAAACACCCCACATGTAATTTTCCCTGATTAAATAATTACAGGACACATTTTTTTTATTGTTTTAATTATATATTCTGGCAAGATTTCCTACTTTGTAAATGAAGCAATAATATATTTTACTTTATTTTCATAACTTTTCTTTCATTTGACCCCAGCTATCTCTGTTTACTTCCAGAACAGCAGGGGACAAAAAGAGATTACACCAAAGGCCTCCTCTCTATTTCCTCTCAACCTCTGTTGGCTGCCAGTATGCCAGTCATCATAAGCATCCTTAGCATCTTCAGTCATACCTCTCTCTCTTATTTGAAGGAAGGTGAACTCAATTCTTGCTCTTGTGTCCCCATCCTCCTTCATTCACTTTGGGACTCAAGAGGCTGTGTTAACAGATTGGCAATAACCTGTGTGTCAAGCTCCTGCAACATATTACCCCTGGTCAGAGTGATGGTTCAGCCCAGGGGAGAGGAGCTCTTACCCATCACAGCAACCTCCCTGCTCCAATTCATTTTGATGGGAGGTTCACAGGTTGATCAAGATGGAGATCCCCCAATCAATGTAGAAAGTTTATGACTCATGACATGTTTAGTGTGCTTAAAATAACTGGCAAACATATCACAGGCAATGCATTCAACAGCTCTGTTTCAAAACCTAGTGAGCTGCCTACAGAAGCAGCATTTTAAGGCATTCTAGATGCAATCCCAAAATGAAGCTTGTCCTTAAAGGTTGTAGGATATTTGGTATGCGACATTTAGGAGGGAAACTTTAAATTGCCCTCATTATCACACCATTATATGTAAGATATTTGGTATGCTAAATTTAGAAGGGAATTTAGGGTCTTGAAATATGTGAGCTATGAACAAAATTAAACTGTCCTTATTGTACCTTACTAGGTAATGAAATGTATAACAGAATTAGTCAAGTCGAACAACCATTTTAAATTAGATAAATGACAAATAACTAGATTATTCTCCACCATTGAAATCGTAAAACAACGTCTAGTTGTATCAGATCACAATTTCTACTGTAAGGAATTAGCTTTAATAAGTGAATTATGATTAATTCACTTATTGGAGTGATATTATTCTCATGGCTTATTGAAAATAATATCACACATATTTAGGAAAAGCTTTGAAGCGAAATCTTTATAAACAGGGAAAATATACAGAGAAACTTTATTAATATTCTAAACATAAATCTAATCTAACTCATATATACATGAGACTGGTTGGTGAGAAGAGTGACAGAATGTGAAATAAATTATCAGTACAGTGAAAATATTTATGGAGTGAAAACTTTATGGAGTATGCTGACAATACCTTAAGAACCTTTATCCTTCGAGTCTACATCGTTTTGCTATCGGATTACCCAAATTATTTAATTAATACACCAGCACATTGAGCACAATATTGGATATGTACTTGCATGTCTTTGTGGTGTACTTGCGTTCTTTGTGTTGCTTGGTTCTTGGCACTTGGTTGAGTTCGGTCCATCAATGTTTTGGACATCTGTAAGATCAAAGTTATTGTCTGTATGAATGATGATTTTGGCTTTGAAGCGAGGCGTTCTCACGGATGTGTGAACCACAGAGAGTGACGTGCTTTCTCGGGACGTCAAGTCCCGAGCTTCCTTGGTCCTCATATGACGAAGTATATGCAAGCAGAAGAGAGGAAGAAAAAAGAGCCTAAGTGGCTCAAGATAGCGTGTTCTTCCTGTTTGGAAATATTTGAACTGAAATTGGCCTCATCCCCAAAGGTGTGCTGTGGCAATCAATCTCCCACTCAAAAATAGTGTATATTTAATCATTAACTTTTATATCTTGAGAATTGTACAAGAGACATGATATTCGTTGTCATCAGCTTTCTTTGCATATGCCAGCGAATGCTTACATACTAAACATTACATTTTTTCATGGATATTATACGTGTAGGAAACGAAACATGAAAATCCCTGGTTACAAAATAATACTGATTAATTTGTGGGTTATACAACATTGATGAAACATTACACACATTTTAAAGAGGTACATCAGGATATAATCATTAATTTGTCAGTTATACAAGTTACCACAATTCAAAGCAATTGTTAGGATTACCTAGTAAGACTAGGTCTTGTATAAATTGTGGATTTAAATGCATTCTGTACATTTTAGAAGGCTAAATCCATAAAGTACTGTGACTGTGTAAAATGGGCCATTAGATTTATGACGGTGAAGAATTCCAGGATTGCAAAGGTCGAAAATCCTAGATTCAAATCATATCATTTAAATTCTTCTGCATGTATAATACTACAAGGTGAATAACTTAATCATACTGCCATCTAAGCTACCTAGTTTTAGCTAAATTAAGGCAGCAACACATTACAATTACATAATTCATTGCAACAAGCTCAAATAATAATTCCAAGATTGCAAGACAAGTGACATTTATTATAAATAAACTTAAGCTGTGTCTCAAACCACTCCCTAGTTTCCTATGCAGAGAATCAGTATAGTTTGAACCTACATTCAGGCACCGGCAAGGGCCATAACCAACCAGAAATTTGGACTAAGTTAGGGATAATTACCAATAAAATTGAATCTTTTAAATGCAGAATATAAGGCTTTATAATGCACAACTGCATCCGCTTATGGCTTGAGAGAATGTTGACATGATAAAATTTCCAGCAAGTGAATGCACAGTAGTAAGCAGCGATGCAAACTGGTTGTAATGGTGTATTCGGGAAATTTCAAGGGAGCAAATGTTTTAGTGCTCTGGAACATTTTTGACAATTGGACAGCCCTAGAAATGGCCAGTGACTGATCTAGAGAATTGAGACACATCCTTATATTTCATTCAATACTAAAATGTATTGATAAAAAAAATTCAGTGCAATTAAAAATTTACAATTTTACACAATATTTGTGTGTGTTATGTAGCTTTAAGATTCTTATGCTGAGTTTTAAATAGCACAATACCATACTGCTCTTAGATATAGATATTTAGCATTGCTGCATGTAGCCATAGATATAAACATAAAGAGAGTAGAATGGTTGGATATCATTCCAAACTCAGCTTTAACATCAATCTAACATGCTACATGGTTACCTCAATGTCAATTGAAATACATTTTGAGTTGAGTCTCCCATGCAGAGCAGTGTTTGTGTGGCACAAACAAAGGTTGCACTATATGTAGAGAAACATCAGTGACTTATAAGGTACTTACAGTGTCATGACTTAGGATGCTGTCTGTTTGGCAGTGGCAGCAAAGGCAGTGCAGCTCACAAGGTTTTGGAACAGAACATATCGTCACTACCTGATGAAAAACACTTATCTCCTAAAAACAAAATTTTCAAGAGTATGGAAAAACTATTTTGCATAAACAATGTAAGATTATATATGCAGAAGAATTTCAGCAACATAATTTGAAACATTACACCATTGCCTTTCAGTTTGGAATGTTGCAACGTCATAAATAACAGGCCTTCAACAAGAACCCCCACACAGAGTAAAGCAGACTTCTCTTTTATAAAAGACCATCAGATTTACACAACTCTAAGACATTTCATCTTAATCTAGCCTTGCTAGGTAATGCTGAAAATCGCTTTGTAACGTTTGTATCTGACAAATTAATGATTATAGGCTGATGGATCTCTCTAAAATGTGTTTAGCGATGTGCAATCACCTATAATTGATAAATATAATCTTTCATTTTGTATGATTCATCTCATTCTTACGGAAGCTCAAAGAGGCCTTGCTTTATTATCATTTTTCTGTCTCGTTTTCTCATGATCTTGACTTAATTTTCTCGTGATCTCGACATAACAAAAAGTTGTTTTTGCCTTTCATTTTCTATACAGTTTTTAATTGACCTACAGAATTTACAATTAAATGTATATTTCAAGGTATGAAGGACAATGAGAGATCCTTGGCAGAAAAGTACAATTTATTATATGTAAATGTAAATGTAAATGTGGCAGGGTGGAGGGCGGGGCCGGGTTGTGATACTACACACCCGGTCTTGTATTAGGCTAATTATGCCTCCATGAGGTTTAAAGGCTGACTGCAGAGGGCCGTGCGGGAGAGAGAGATCGTTAGCCTAATGCAAGACCGGGTGTGTAGTATCCCGGCCCCGCCCTCCACCCTGCCACAGTAAATTTATGTTAATTCGTTACACTTTGGTTATAAAATATTCACCTGCCCTATCCAAGAGTATTCTAACCAGTCACCTTTCACATAGGCTAAATCAAACATATTAATAAACACCAGGCAGCACGTCACAAACTCGCTTATAAGACTCGCTTTCTTCTGCACTCAACAGGAGTCAAGGAGCACGTCTTTCTGTGCTTTCCGCAAAGTACCGTTATAACTGCAATATGCGTGCACTCGGATCTAAATCGTGGCTGGCTTGACCGCGTCATGCAGACGTCCCGGTCCCTCAAGTTGGCTGGCAATGAAATTGACCAAACGTTCAGGGTCACTGTATTTTCTGCGACAAAGTTGTAGACGTGATAGTCTTCTTCTAAGGTGTCTGACACTAATCTGGAAGTTGTCAATGACAGAGAGACGTCAAGATCTCGATTAAATTAAGTCATGATCACTAGAAAACAACTTTTTGTTATGTCGAGATCACGAGAAAACAACTTTTTGTTTTGCCGAGATCACGACAAAATGAAGTCATGATCACGAGAAAACAACTTTTTGTTATGTCGAGATCACGAGAAAACAACTTTTTGTTTTGCCGAGATCACGACAAAATTAAGTCATGATCACGAGAAAACAACCTTAGTTATGTCGAGATCACGAGAAAACGAGACAGAAAAATTAAAATAACGCAAGGCCTCTTTGAGCTTCCGTACATTCTACTAAGCATGGTAACTATAAAGCTTAACTTGATAAAATGCAATGACATGTAAAACCAATATGATTTTGTAACCAGGGATTTTCATGTTTTGTTACCTACACGTATAACATCCATAAAACAATATCATGTTTATTATGTAAGCGTTTGCTGGCGTATGCAGAGAAAGCTGATGACAACGAATGTCATGTCTCTTGTACCATTCTCAAGATATAAAAGCTCATGATTAAATATGCACTATTTTTGAGCGTCCCGTTGACGTCCCGAGAAAGCTCATCACTCTCTTTGGTTTGCAAACCCATGAGAATGTCTCACTTCACAGCTAAAATCATAATTTCATACAGACAATAAATTAGATCATACAGAAGATCAAAACATCAACGGAACGAACTTTCGGTCAAGAAACAAGCAACACAAAATTGCAAGGAAACACCACAAAGACAAGCAAGTACATCTCCAATACTGTGCTCAAAGTGCTGGTGTATTAATTAAATAATTTGGGTAATCCGATAGCAAATCGATGTAGACTCAAAGAAGGATAAATGGTTCTTATGGTATTTTCAACAGACTCAATAAATCCATTTTTCACTGTACTGATCATTCATTTCACATTCTGTCACTCTTTTCACCAACCTGTCTAGATTTATGTTTAGAATAGTAATAAAGTTTGACTGTGTTCAAAGACGACGTGACTGTGGTATATTTTGATAAATAATCTCATCCCTGTTTCTAAAAGATTTCACTTCAAAGCTGTACCTAAATACATGTTATATTATTTTTAATAAGCCATGAGAATAATATCATTCCAATAAGTGAATTAATCATAATTCACTTATTAAAGCTTCCTTACAGTAGAAATTGTTAGCTGATACAACAAAATGTTGTATTACAATTTTCAATGGTGGAGAATCTATTAAGACAAATAATCTAGTTATTTATAATTTATCTAATTTATAATGGTTGTAATAACGCAACTAATTCCTTTATACATTTCAGTACCTAATAAGGCCAATTTAATTAGTTCATAGCTCACATATTTCAAGACCCTAAATTCCCATTTAGCATACCAAATATCCTTACATATAATGGTGGTAGAATGCGTGCAAAATACTCTACATAACTGATCCCGTCCACATCTCTAAATTATATATGTAATATCCTACAACAATCTTAACAAGATACTTGCTAAACAGACAGCCTGATTAAACACCTTTTCATTGCTCATTTCGATGTATAATTCAGACAGCAGTAAGAGGACATTCGGCACATTCTGCCAATGGTAAAAAGACAAAATTGCCAAAAATGGAGATACATGTTTTTCATCGGAAAGCAACAATATGTTTGCATAAAATAATGTCACTCTAAGCTTTTTACATCAAACCTACCAGTGCTGATTCAATTTAAAGGTATACAAAGCAAAGCATGCTTTCTGTTGCACTATTAAATAGCACAAGATCACAATTTCTTCACTTGAATTGCAAGGCTCTGTCCTTTTCTCTGGGATTTACCATGCTCTGTGAATAACTATTTCATTTTTTAAAGTAATACTTTTTTTCCCACCATATTGCTTCATGTGGCTGATTGTATTAGTTCCCTTCTATTCTAGATTTGAAGATATGGTTGAAGTGCTTCTCATCATTTGCAGAGAATTGATTTTCCCTTGACAGGCTCATAACACGAGGTTTCATCTGATGCAAGGACAGTTAGTAGGTAAACTCCACTCCAACCCCCTCTGCAGACCCAAGGCAAGAATGTCAATAACATGAAAGGCCTCCTTTTTATCTCTTGTGATATTTATTTTGTGTTTCTCTCTTACTGGTGATGAATAAACAAACAACTATATGCAGCCATTGTTGGGAATCAAAGCTTTTGCTCGATAGATGAAATGGATAGCCTTGCGCTGTTGTCAGATCTGAATCAAATAAATATCAACTCCCTGTTTCACTCTATTGCATCAATGTTACAGCTTATTGTTCCAAGTGGTTACAACATTATCAAAGTCTTGCTGAGCGAGTGCACCATGGAACACTGCATACTGCTCCTCTTCAGAGAATAGGGGAAAAAATAGGAACTGTTGAGTTTCACATTGTTTCCTCTGTTTTAAAGGAAATAAAACCAGATGAGCAAAGATAATATTGTCAAACAATTTAAACTATGATCTTGACAGGCAAAGCACAGGGACCATCACTACCTTCTTTTACTCATTTCATGTCCTTCCACTTCTTCTGCACCATGTAATTAGCTGAGAGCAGCAATGCACTAGATGTCAGTTCTTTTAGCTTGGATGTGGTACATTTCCCTCCAGGTGCCATTCTATTGCTCATCTGGGCCAGTGAGTTGCAGCCCCTTATAGAATGTCAGAAGTGTCACAAACAGCTTTTAAAATGTTATATTTTATCAAAAGCAAAGAAATGCATGATGTTCAATTACATCCCACAAATGTTTAGTATAGCTGCTGGAGACTTAAAGAACATGCAAATAGTGTAATCATTATACTGTACATTCAAGTTTCATATAAAAGCATATTCTTTTTTTTGCATTGACAAATTTTTTTAATAATATGTATTTTTGTTTTTTTGGTAGTTATCTGCATTTTGGTGAACACATAAACACACTTAGTGTTACAGTAGTGGTAAGTTTACTAATAACCTGCATTAGGTTAAATAAATGTGTAAATGTTTAACATACTCTTAAGTCAGTCACAAACCAGACAAGAAACACAATGCCACAATACGGGCCTTTGTCACGGGTAGGACAAAGCACAGGACTCATACATAGAATGCATTGGTGCAGCACATGGAGGTTCAAACAATAAATCTAATAACCATACGGACAAAACGTTTGGTGAATGAAAACAACTGTGCAACTGATTAGAGAGGACAATGTTTATTATGCAGTTTCTCTATATGTAGCAAAGGCTTTGTTCAAGCTGTCAAAACAAAAAAAGACAAATTTGTTATTTAAAAATGACCTCTATATATTGTATCTTCTAGCCTAGGTAGAAGAATGTCCCTTGACAATGATTTGTGACAAATATGTGATTTAATGAAAAACTATGAATGGCGCTAAGTCGCACTGCATAATTTGAGCAGCCTTGTAGCTGTCATTGCTGGACATCATCTCTGGATGCTGAATGTTGGCACTTTTGTACGTACATTCACAGATAAAAACAAATTTAATTTCAGGATGTTTTGTCATCCACCAGATGTTTCAAGTGTGGCAGCTTTAAAAGGAGCTGGAAAAACTGCTTATTTACGTACATACAGTATGTACTGTCTGTGCCATTGCAAGATGTGATCTAGACAATGAATTAAATAATCACTACTTTATGATTTACCAATTTTAGAAGGATATGCTAAGTTCGTATCACCCAAAATAAAAAAAGAATTCACTAACCCTCATGTTGTTGCAACTCTGTATGACTTTTCAATTGAAAACAAAACCATTTAATCGAGGCTCGCCAATTTCTTGCCACTGGGTGCTTTACATTTACATTTATTCATTTAGCAGATGTTTTAATCCAAAGCAATTTACAACTGAGGAGAACAACAAAAGTGAATAATTCTAGGGAAGCAGCAGCAAGAGAAGTGCTATAATACAAGTTTCAAAATTGTTGAGAGAATTACCTCTAGCAAGGAGGGTGAGAGACTGTGGTAGAAGAATATTTTATTATAATTTTTTTTTAGAGAATAAGACTAAAGGGATTGGGTCAAGTACTCAAGAAAGAGCTGCGTCCTTAGATGAGAAGCGAGAAAGAGAAGGAGAAAAGCCAGGACAGATACTTACTGAGGTCAGTCGGATCTTTTCATTTGCACCATTTCCTCTCAGCCGCACTTAGTTCAGAGCAATGTTCAGGTAGAACATCAGATAGCCAGGGGCTGTAGGGTTTAGCATTCTATCTAGACAAGATGAGCATAGTGTGTTAGTAACATTATTGATGTCAAGTGAGGAGAATTGGTTAGAGGACAGAAGAGAGGATGAGACCATAGTAGAAAAACGAGTGTGTGAAAGAGAACTAAGGTGCCACCGAAAAGAGATCTCCAGAAGAGAGTGTGCTAGGCAAGGAGGCAAATTAAGGTTAAAAATGAGGAAGGTGCTATCCCTGATCCAGCTTATCCAGTCCTACGACCTCCGAATTGGAGACTCCTCACAAGCACCACACGTTGTTCCCCCATTGTACATGCTGTGACAGGTTTCGTGGACCAGTGTATTCTCAGTCTCAGTTTTCCTCAAAGTTTACCAGCTTTGCATCCTTCCATTTGGCTATGTTTTGGTACCACATACATTCATGAAATGTGGGCAGTGGTGGCTCAGTGGTTGAGGCTCAGGGTTACTGACCAGAAGGTCAGGGGTTCAAGCCCCAGCACCACCAAGATGCCACTGTTGGGCCCTTGAGCAAGGCACTTAACTCCAGGTTGCTCCGGGGTGATTGTCCCTGTAATAAGTGCACTGTAAGTCGCTTTGGATAAAAGTGTCTGCCAAATGCATAAATGTAAATGTAATGAAATGCATGGATGCAACTCTGGCCCCTCCAGCGCATCTGCATTTTGAACATCTCAATGATTGGTTGGTGTAAGCCCACTAAGAGAGTCTGGCTGCCCAACAGCGAGATGTCGACAATTTAGGGCTGAGAGTCTACCTAGGAATGAGTGTCATATTACCAAGGCAACAGGCTCTATTTTTTATATCTGCTGTCATTTCCCTGGGCCTGTTGCATGCAAGGCCTTTACAGTGTTGAATGAAGTCCATAAAGTGACTTCACCTGCTGAGACATTCGTATTATCTCTTCAAAGTGATGTATGGATGTTGTCAAGCTCTGTTGCCATGGAAATGGACACACTTTCTGATGTCAGGCATTACTTTGGGACCAGAGTGTTGCTCCAATTTGGTGGCCACAGACACATTTTCCTTGGGTTGGGATGCTGTGTTCAAGGGTCATCCAGCTTATGGAGTTTGGATGTATCAGCAACTAGAATGTCATATAAATTGTCTAGAAATGTTGGCAGTGCTGTTAGCACTTAGTACGAAATTTTTCCTTACGGAGATTAGAGGCAGTCATGTCCTCATATCGACAGGTAACAGAACAGTAGAGTCTTACATCAACCATCAAAGGGGAGTGTGCACTCATGCCATAATGAGGTTTGCACATCACACTCTTCTTGGGGCACAGGACAACGTACTGTCTCTTCAATCTGTGTATGTCCCAGTTTGCCTGAATTCGGGGATAGATCACTTGTCCAGCCAGGGTCTGAAACATGAGAATGGACATTACATCATCAGACTGCAGAGCAGATCTGGAGGAGGTTTGACAGAGAGAACGTGGAAACCTGTTAGTTTCGAGCGAGATGTCACTCTGTCAACTGTGGTTTATATTGGCCATATTGGCCCTCCTGGTTGGAAGATTCCAGTCAGAACAAATGTATTGTCTTAGGCACGGGGCACAAATTAAAGCACCCGGACGTACTTGTGGAAGTTATGGGCTTGGCCCCTAATTGGGGTGCTCTCTTGATGGTTTGACTTGATGGACCCCACTGTGGTTGATACTTTCTAAATGGTACAGCCCCATCTACAATATGGCTATACATGATTTATACATGCATGTGTTTTGCCTCCAGGTGTTCAACGTATGGTGAGGAACCAGCTCACTGCCATACATGCTCAGTGCAGATAGTTTTGGGGCCTGGATTGCCTCAGCAATGCTTAAAGTTTATGTTTCTGTTATAATGGCCAAACACACGTATGTGAATGGGGTTTTGATTGGTAGTCATTCTCTTGTCTCTCGTTTTATGCATAGAGTGTGCACTCTTAGACCTTTTTGCCCTGTCCGCATCCTTCCTGTGATTTATCTTTGGTGTTTGAGTCGCTCTCTGGAGCTCCGTTTGAGCCCTTAGCATCAGTTTCTGATAAGTGTCTGACTCGTAAAACAGCTTACCGTTTTAGAGGGTTGGTGATTTGCATGCCCTGCCGGTCAATCCATTGTGTATGGATTTCACACCGGGGTTATCGAAGATAGTGTTGAGACCTCTTTTGGGATTTTTACCCAAGGTAGTTTCTACACCATTCAGCTCACATTTTATTACTCACAGTGTATGTCAGAACAGCTGTTTGTGTGCTTACATACTGGATGTGGGTTTAACACCTGTTTCCCATGTTCTTTAAGTTGGAACAGGGGTAAACTTATAGTTCTTATATACAGTACATGATCCGCTTGTGTGCCGCTAAATGCAATTGTTATGGTGTACTATTCCCCTTGCGTAAGCAGTGATGCAGTGTCAAAGTGAACTACAAAACATTACATCACAGTTACAAATGTAACCCTGGTTCCCTGAGTAGGGAGCAAGACGATGCAAGACGTAGCTGTCCATACTCACTACATAATGCACAGGCTCGTGCCTCTTGCAGAAAACCTGAGTGCTGATGTTAATGTGAGCACTTACAAGGAGCACATGACGTAGCTCCTTGGTGGGTGTCACGGAAGCATCATCAGCCATTAAATGAGCGTGATTGTTTAATGGCTTCAGACCACGTGACTACTTGCATGCCCCCATGCATCAGAAGTGACACATCTCATTACCTAATCAGGAAACCATGGTTACATACTTAACTGTGATGATTCTTTGAGTAAACTCTGGTACAAATGTATTTGAAACAGATGGAATGTGGGGTGACCATAGACACAAAGCAGCAATGCCTCTTCATGATATGTTAAATGGTTGTCACACATTTCTTGAGGGTACTGCATGTACATTTACTACTTTTATTTACTATCAAGTATTGAGATATTTGCATGGTTCAACATAATTTCTCAAATGCCAAAGTTGTGGCACAATTATCGTTGTTTTCATGAAAGAAAAATCTTCACAAATCAAACAATGCACATGATTTATAAGCTTGGAATTACAAATCGTATCACTGGACAAGTTCCCAAGAATATTTTTTGTTACCCCTTCGCTCTGTGAATTCTGTGTGAAAAATCACTACATTTCTGGGGACAGGTCATCTCAAGGTGAAGCAGTGGGCGGGAGATCAGTGCAGACTTTCAAGTGATTCCAAAGCTCCAGGGAGGGTGCAGGGCAAAGGATAAGCCAGGCTCAGGGTCACTGATCCACACATTAGAACCAGCTCTTTTCATGGATCACATATCACCTACTACCAAGACATTTTTGATATAATGGCAGAGGCATTATTTCGTATAGCTGCACAGTGAGGTATTGAATAGTATTGGGTGGAAAATATGTCACAGGTAAAACCCAGAACACCAGCAACCTTAACCTTTATTAATGACATCTGAATACCATCCATTCAAGCAGATATGTACTATATCTTCCAACCTCCACACAATTAAGGTACATCAGAATAAAAATAAATGAATAAATAAAATGGCTGAAGACACACCTCTTCTATGAGCATTTAGTAATACCTAACCATATGGAGGAACTATCTAATATTGTTTTTTGTTTTTTTAAATAACTTTTTTCTTCAGTTCTTCATTTTGTTCTGTTATTCTGATTTTGCCTTAAAATGTGGTATTGTAGCATGGCTAATATTGTTGGTTCCTTATCGCTTGTGTTTTTCCTCATTTGTAAGTGACTGTGTAAAAGTGTCTGCAAAATGAATAAATTGAATGCAAGTCTATTTATTAAGACATGCAATCTTATGTCATTGAACTAAACTCACAAGTTTGGCAGGGTGGAGGGCAAGCCTGGGCCGTGAGTTCACACACCATGCCCCTAATTAGGTTGATTAAGCCTTAGAGGGATAAAGTCGACCTGTGTGTGTTTGTCTTTTTGTTTAAGTTTATTATTAAATTATTATTTATATTGTCAAGCTGGTTCTCACCTCCTCTTTCCATTGAACTATGCTAAGCTCTATAGATGACAACCAACATTGGTTTACAGGTGCTTGTACTGTATTTTTGTGTGTACAAATGTGTGCATTATCAGTTTAAATGAAGTAGTGTATGTGAGGATGAAGATCACAAATTAATTGGATATGTTGTTTTAGTTGGGTATGCTCTTTTTATAGAACTGAGGACTTTACCCTCAAGTGTAAGGAATGCAGATAAGAAATGGAAGCATAAGCGGTAGTTCTTTTAGGGAGACTCACATGGTACACATCATCGGTTCATTCATAATTTCCTCTTACCAGTCACTGTTCACCTCTTACTTTAAAGGTCTGCCAGCAGACAACCACTCTGCTGCCTTCAGGTGTCAACTTGGCATCTAATTCATCCGTCGCACCTTGTCTGATTCAGAGTCCTCATCTATAGAAGAAAACGCATATACTGCAGCTACAAACATTATTATTAATTCTATTCCTACTCACTGGGACATTCCTGCTCCTCATCGCACCTCACGTTTATAACAATCAGTGTCTTCATGGGCCAACTTGCCTCATGCTAAGATTATGGAAATACTGTCAAGTTGTGTCATTCCAGTAAATCCCAACCTATCCAGGTCCGAAAACAACAAAACGTTTTGGGCTGTCCTCCGATGGCGGCAGATCTTCACTCATCTTCCCTACCAGCCTCCGATCCTGCTGAGAAATCTGCAGGGAGAAAACGTACAGCTAAATCATGATCCCCTATTTGTTCTCAGCCAAGCAAGAAATCTACTCCTCACCCAGCCACTCCTTCAACTTCATCGGCCGGAGATCAATACTACATACTGGAAGTAAGTGCATGTACATGGTACATGGTTCAAATACATTGCCATTGGGCGCATACATGGTACGATGGATTGTATCATGATTTTGGATCCCTTTTATCAAGTAGCTATATGACGAACTGGACGTTTTCGCATTACCAGAGTTAAGATCGAATCAGGGACCAAACTCTCTGTATGGATACCTGTAGGGGGCTTTGCACTCTACCCCGGGCACTCCGGTGCCATCCCTCTAGCCATGTATTGTCCATGGGGATATAGTTACCATATTGATTGTCCACAGGGCTAGTATTGTGTCACCTTACCCAAAAGTCTCCCTCTGTGGCCTCTGGGTGCGATAAGAGGACACATCCCACGTGCAATGTATTCCATTTATTTTTATACTGGTTTGGTGGTTGGTGTTCAGAAAGCTCCAAAAGTCCCGAAATCTACATATGTGTCTCATCGGGGTGTCCTCAGGCAGTGTCCCGATTTACTTAACCCTTTGACCTCTTTTGATACTAAATTTGACCCTTTAGGGAAGGCATCCAAAAACCAAATACACGGCGAGTGGGGTGTCTAGAAAAGAGGGGTTAAAAGGTTGTAGGACCTTGAACGTTGATATCCTCAACCATCAGGGGCTTCAAATCACATCCTAGTATTTTCAGGCCCTGGGTCCTTGCTTAGTATTGAAGCCGCTGATGAATGTACTGGTGCACATGGGTCTACAGAACAGGCTGTCTCATTGATTCCTATGGCAGGCAGGGAGATTTATTGAAAATGATGAAAAATGCTTTTTTTGCATCCCAGGGCTTAATCCCCTTAGTATGTTGTTGAGGGAACTGAACGTGTCACCATGTGAAATTTGGGGTTCGAAATCGAACCTACGGACACGAACGCCAGGCCTACGTCCACATTGTATACCAAATCCTTCTATACTCTGTTTATGGACACCATTCCGAAACCTCCAAATGACTCAAATGTGTAATCTATATCTTCTCAGGGGTCCCCTAGACAGTGTACAAAGATTGAAGTGTGAATGAGTTGGTTAAGTGCTAAAGTGACTTTTGAGTGAATAGTGACAGTTATTTTTCTAGAATATTTTTCCTGATTTTATTTTCTAAATAAAAATGTAATTAAGTGGTTCACAGGTGCTCAATGAGTGAGCATTCTAAGCCCCTATGTGTTTGCACCACATTTATGGTATTTTTACGTCATGCAGGAAGGCCCAGCTGCAATGTATGTAATGGCTGCCAAATACATGGTCTTTGGACACATTTTTATGCAAATTGGACATTTTTTATGCATATTTGTTTATTTGTATGCCCTTAGTGCTAAAAGGTGGTTTAATCAATTATATTTATTACAAAAATTCATTAAATACATTTACATTTAATGTCTATAAACCTAGTATTTGGCAGCCATTATATACATTTCAGCTGGGATCTTCCTGTTTGACTTTGCAAAAATACAGGAAGTCCCAGCTGCAATGTTTGTAATGGCCACCAAATACATGGTCTGTAGACACTATTTTGTATGTGTATTATACAAATAATACATATGAGTTGTACATTATATAACTGGTTTCTACTGATATGTATTAGTACCCTTAAAGTGGTTACATTCAAAAATAACCTTATATATGTAATATTAATCCTCAAGACATTCAGGAAGATCCCAGATGCAATGTATGTATTGGCTGCCAAATATATACTTTATGGACATTTTTAAAGCAAGTTCTACATAAATATGAAATGTTGGTTAGATGAATGGCTCTATAGAGCACACTGAGTGCCATACACATGTTTTAATTGATTAAGTTTAATGACAAGACTAATAATATGTGTATATGTCAAATGTTAACAAAATATGTATTTTTACAATGTAAATACATTTCACGAGTGACCATCCAATTCCCAATGTATTTACATTAGTCAAAAATGCAATTCCAAACAACTTTTACAAGGTCCATACTCAAAATATTGACAAAAAACATATTTAGGCGACTATGTGACTTCCTCTGAAAAACATACACCCTTCAAAACCTCAAAAATCAACTGTCAACCAACCATGTATATTTTTGTATCGTATACATTGCAGGTAGGATCTCCATATCGACACTGGGACAACTTAGAGAGCTGAAACCTACACTCCTATGCTTGTCTTGATCTCCCCTGTTCATGTTTTGAATATCAAGAAGATTGAAGAAAATTGTAAATTGTAAAAAAAAAAAAAAACTCTGTGATTTTATGCTAAAAGATAAAAAAATGCAATTTTTTACAGTGTAATTCTCAATGTGTGCACTATATATCTATCTATCTATCTTGATTATGGACCTCATAAAAATTAATGTCTACATCCATGTATTTTTGATCATGTAATTATATTGGAGATGGGATGGTACCTAGTACAATGTATTTCCATTACACTTTTTAGCACTTTTGCCTAGTGCAATTTTCAATATGTGCACTATATATCTATCTATCTATCTATTTTGAATATTGACATTATAAAACTGGATGCCCATCATCCATGTAAATTTGATAATGGAAATACATTGAAGATGGGATGGTCCTGCTTACAATATATTTACATTATATAAATACATGGTTGGTGGACATCCATTTTAAAGGTACAAGATCAAATTATTAAAATTATTGACTATTTTGATGACATTTTTGACTTTCTCTGAACTACTTAAAGTTTGCACATTTTTAAGGGGAGGCTAGGAGAAGCAAAGGAGTGCAAGTTTCAAATGTCTAAGTGGTCCCAACTCTAACATATGGAGATACCACTTGCAATGTAAATAGTACAAAATATACATGGTTGGTGGACAGATGATTTTTGAGGATTTGACGGGTGCATATTTTTCAGAGGGAGTCACATAGTCAAGTAAATATGTTTTTGTCAGTATTTTGATTATGGACCTTATACAAATTTATGTCCACAATCCATGTATTTTTGATAATTCAAATACATTGTACAAGGGACCATCCCATTTACAATGTATTTACATGATCAAATATACATGTTTGTTTATTTGTGTATTGTGGACAGTGAAAAGGGTGCATACTGTTCAGGGAGAGTCATATAGTCACCTTAATATGTTTTTAGTTCATATTTTGATCATTAACTTTATAAAAATATATGTCCATGAACCAGCTATTCAGAACCAATTATATACATTGGACAAGGGACCATCTCACTTACAATGGTTTTAATTGATGTCAAAGACATGGTTGATGGACATCAAGTCATACAGGAAGGTCCCAGCTGCAATGTATTAAATTGCATCCAAATACGTTCTTTGTGGACAGTCCTGTTTTATGCTTGTTATACATAATTTCAAATTAAGAATTTTGTATATTATTCATTTTCATGCCCTAAGTGCGAAAAAGGTCTCAAATAATTATAGTTATTTTAAATAATAATTAAATTAATATAAATTGAATATTCATAAATCTAGTAGTTAGCAGCCATTAAATACATTGCATGTGATATCTCCCATATTTTGGGATAAAGTGGCATAATATTCTTGGTAAGTGGACAAATACTCTGTTTGTGGATGGTCATGCCCCCTCCGGGACACACCCGGAGTATGTCCACAGGGATCCCCACAGGGACGAAGTGGCCTAAAATACTTGGTAAGTGGACAAATACTCTGTTTATGGACAGCCCCGCCCCCTCCCAGACACACCACCAGCGTCAGCCAATACCGGGGGTGTTCCCTGACCCACATGGTTGTCCATCTGAAAAGTATGTGAATGGAGAAAGCATCCACTGCTATACATCTGCTGTGGGATGTGGTATCGCCACCCTGTGGGTGATGGCTGAGCTGCTTTTATGGGGGCCATTTTTATGATGGCCCTTAGCGCAGCCACCATGTGGCACAGCCACTCAGGGACTCCTCTTTTCATCGCTGGCGGACCCCCAGGCCGGCACGATAATGCAGAAGGCATTGGCAAAAATTGCCAAGGTGGCACTGCACAGCAAAAATTGCCAAGGTGGCACTGCGCAGCATCCAGGATCCGTGTTCCACTAAGCTATAAAGTAGATTGCATTACATCTGGGTCTTACCCACTTCCCTTCTGTAAGCCATGCATTCTCTAGCCGACACCGTCAAACCCCTCCAGTTCCAGCACCCATGCTTGTCACTAATAATGCAGACATAATTAGTTCCTGGTTTAAATGCAGGCTCCGAACCTGGGTCTCACACACTGCTGATGCAACGGGCTTCTGGTCACTCCACAGAGGAATATAAACACACTTGAGCTAATGCAAAAATGTCAGATTGGAGCTGTCGCTTGTCAGTGAGTTGACATAATGTGTCCAATCCTACCAGAACTATCTGACATGCTGACTTCCCGTGTGGTCATGTTGCCTCATCAATGAAAACCATGAACAAAACTATGCAATGTAAAATAAAATAAGACTCACACTACATTAACCACAGGTTTACTCACAGCAAGGATAACCATGTTTTTGAAGACTATAATGTGTGGCTATCAAGAGCATGAAACCATATAAATTCAAGAGATGTAAAAATGCATTAACATTCTATTTTTATATATATATTTTTAATACTGTAACGCTCAGCCTAGATGATAGGAGATGATACACAAAAAAATACGGTCTTGGCCCTAAGTTTGTATGGTGATGGGAAGTTTATGCAAAAAAAGAAGGCTAGGAAGACAACAATTTGATTTAAACCCAAGGTGTATTTACAATAAGTAGAAGAAAAAAAACATAAAAGTGAATCCAGAAATATATACACTCACCTAAAGGATTATTGGGAACACCATACTAATTGTTACAAATGAGGCAACGAAGGCAGACGAGGGGGTGCGGATCCAAAAGCAGTTCTCTTTATTGACACGAAAGGAAACAAACAGACATGAACAAACAAAACTACCACGATGGGCAAAATGAAAACAAAACACGAAAACACTGGAGCTGGGAACACGGGAACACAGGCATGGGAGCGAACATCAACAACATTCAACGACAGACAAGGACTAAACCAAAAACCGGGATATAAATACATGAACAAGGGACAAAGGGGCCAATGAACAACCAGAACTCAAAACAAGATAACAAGATGACAAACAGAAGCAAATGGCAAACTAATGAGGACAGGTGAAAACAATGACAGAAAACACGAACGCTAACAAGAAGACTGTGGAGCTACAAAAGGGACAAAAGTGAAAACTATGGAATAACAAAAGGGACAAAAATGGAAAACAAAGGGGCAACGGTAAAACAAGACAAGGTCATACATAACATAGCCCCCCCTCAAAGGATCGGATCCCAGACGATCCGAAATAAAAGAAACACAAAGAAAAAAAAAACACCAGGAGCAGACGGGCAGACCAGGGGGGGCACGAGAGCAGGCAGGAAGTTCAGGGGGGCACAAAAGGCAGGCAGGAAGTCCAAGGGGGCACAATGGGCAGGCAGGAAGTCCAAGGGGGCACAGAGGGCAGGCAGGAAGTCCAATGGGGCACAGAGGGCAGGCAGGAAGTCCAAGGGGGCACAGAGGGCAGGCAGGAAGTCCTGGGGGGAGGCCACAGGACAGGGGCCGGGTCAGGAGGCCTGGGAGGAGGCCACAGGTCAGGAACAGGGTCAGGGGCCCTGGGAGGAGGCCACAGGACAGGGACTGGGTCAGGGGGCCCGGGAGGAGGCCACAGGACAGGGGCCGGGTCAGGAGGCCTGGGACGTGGCCACAGGACAGAGGCCGGTTTTGGTGGCCTAGGAGATGGCAATGGGGCAAGGACCGGTTCAGGAGGTCTGGGAGCTGGCCACAGGGCAAGGATAGGTTCAGGAGGCTTGGGAGCTGACCTCAGGGCAAGGACAGGCTCAGGTGGCCTGGGAGTTGACCACGTAATGTGGGTAGGCTTGGAGGACCTGAGTGGTGGCCGCAGGATAGGGGCCGGCGGAGCCGCATGGGGCGGAGCCAAGGAGGACTTCGGAGGCGGAGCCGTAGAAGACTTGGGAGGCCCAGGAGGCAGGGCCGAGGGAGGCCCAGGAGGCATTGGAAGCGGAGCCATTGGATGCTCTAGAGGAGGAGCCCTAGAAGGCTCTGAAGTCTCTGGGACAGAGCCGTAGGAGGCTCTGAAGGCGGAGCCGAAGGAGGCTCGGGAGGTGGAGCCGTAGGAGGCTCGAGAGGCGGAGCCGTAGGAGGCTCGAGAGACTTGAGGGGTGGAGCCCTGAGAGGCTCGGGAGGCAGAGCTCTGGGAAGCTCGAGAGGCGGAGCTCTGGGAAGCTCGAGAGGAGCCCTGGAAGACTCGGTAGGTGGAGCTCTGGAAAGCTCGGAAGGCGGAGCTCTGGAAAGCTCGGGAGGCTCGGAAGGCAGAGCTCTGGGAAGCTCGGGAGGCTCGGAAGGCGGAGCTCTGGAAAGCTCGGAAGGGGGAGCTCTGGAAAGCTCGGGAGGCGGAGCTCTGGAAAGCTCGGGAGGCGTTGGCGCTTGGACGGTCATGGCTACAGACACTGGCTCAGGGACAGTCGAGGCTACAGGCGCTGGCTCAGGGACGGTCGAGTCTACAGGCGCTGGCTCAGGGACGGTCGAGGCTACAGCCGCTGGCTCAGGGACGGTCGAGGCTACAGGTGCTGGCTCAGGGACGGTCGAGGCTACAGGCGCTGGCACATGGATATCTGAGGGTACAGGCACTGGCTCATTGACGTTTGAGGCTATCGGCACTGGCTCATTGACATTTGAGGCTACAGGTGCTGGCTCGGGGACGGTCGAGGGCTCAGGCTCGCTCACCGTGGCTGACGAGGACTCAGGCTCGCTCACAGTGACATGCGTTGGCGAAGGCTCGCTCACAGTGACATGCGTAGGCACTGGCTCGCTCACAGTGACATGCGTAGGCGCTGGCTCGCTCACAGTGACAGGCGTGGGCGCTGGCTCGCTCACCGTGACAGGCGTGGGTGCTGGCTCGCTGACCGTGACAGGCGTGGGCGCTGGCTCGCTCACCGTGACAGGCGTGGGCGCTGGCTCGCTCACCGTGGAAGGCGTGGGCACAGGCTCGAAGACCGGGGCAGGCGTGGGCACAGGCTGGAAGACCGGGGCAGGCGTGGGCACAGGCTCGAAGACCGGGGCAGGCATGGGCCGGAAGGCGGAAGCCCGTCTTCTCTCCCTCCTCCGGGCAGATGAAGAGGGCCGCGCTGGCTCGCTGACCAAGGAAGGCGTGAAGGGACGAACCACGGGCGAATGGAGGGTTACCACTGTGGGAGGAGTGGCAGGGTTCTCCTCGATGACGCCCACAGTGAACGGTGAAGCGCAGACCAGCAGAGTCTCTTCAATGAACTCGAGGAGCGTCCAGCCGCGCGTCGACAGTGGTAACCGCTCCTGGAGCGCACAATCCAGGTTGGCCTGAAAAAACACCACCAGGTCGGAGTCAGGGAATTCGGTGGCACTCGCAATCGCGAGGAAATCGCGGATGTGGTCCTCCACCGGACGGTTTCCCTGCCTAAGGCTGAGCAGACGGCAGCTTGCTCGCAGAACCGCTGGATCCATTGTTTTGGTCTGTCGTTCTGTTACGAATGAGGCAACGAAGGCAGACGAGGGGGTGCGGATCCAAAAGCGGTTCTCTTTATTGACACGAAAGGAAACAAACAGACATGAACAAACAAAACTACCACGATGGGCAAAATGAAAACAAAACACGAAAACACTGGAGCTGGGAACACGGGAACACGGGAACACAGGCATGGGAGCGAACATCAACAACATTCAACGATAGACAAGGACTAAACCAAAAACCGGGGTATAAATACATGAACAAGGGACAAAGGGGCCAATGAACAACCAGAACTCAAAACAAGATAACAAGATGACAAACAGAAGCAAATGGCAAACTAATGAGGACAGGTGAAAACAATGACAGAAAACACGAACGCTAACAAGAAGACTGTGGAGCTACAAAAGGGACAAAAGTGAAAACTATGGAATAACAAAAGGGACAAAAATGGAAAACAAAGGGGCAACGGTAAAACAAGACAAGGTCATACATAACACTAATACTGTGTTTGACCCCCTTTCGCCTTCAGAACTGCCTTAATTCTAAGTGGCATTGATTCAACAAAGTGCTGAAAGCATTCTTTAGAAATGTTGGCCCATATTGATAGGATAGCATCTTGCAGTTGATGGAGATTTGTGGGATGCACATCCAGGGCACGAAGCTCCCGTTCCACCACATCCCAAAGATGCTCTATTGGGTCGAGATCTGGTGACTGTGGGGGCCATTTTAGTACTGTGAACTCATTGTCATGTTCAAGAAACCAATTTGAAATGATTCGAGCTTTGTGACATGGTGCATTATCCTGTTGGAAGTAGCCATCAGAGGATGGACATGGTCAGAAACAATGCTCAGGTAGGCCGTGGCATTTAAACGATGCCCAATTGGCACTAAGGGGCCTAAAGTGTGCCAAGAAAACATCCCCCACACCATTACACCACCACCAGCAGCCTGCACAGTGGTAACAAGGCATGATGGATCCATGTTCTTATTCTGTTTACGCCAAATTCTGACTCTACCATCTGAATGTCTCAACAGAAATCGAGACTCATCATACCAGGCAACATTTTTCCAGTCTTCAACTGTCCAATTTTGGTGAGCTCTTGCAAATTGTAGCCTCTTTTTCCTATTTGTAGTGGAGATGAGTGGTACCCGGTGGGGTCTTCTGCTGTTGTAGCCCATCCGCCTCAAGGTTGTGCGTTTTGTGGCTTCACAAATGCTTTGCTGCATACCTCGGTTGTAACGAGTGGTTATTTCAGGCAAAGTTGCTCTTCTATCAGCTTGAATCAGTCGGCCCATTCTCCTCTGACCTCTAGCATCAACAAGTCATTTTCGCCCACAGGACTGCCGCATACTGGATGTTTTTCCCTTTTCACACCATTCTTTGTAAACCCTATAAATGGTTGTGCGTGAAAATCCCAGTAACTGAGCAGATTGTGAAATACTCAGAACAGCCCGTCTGGCACCAACAACCATGCCACGCTCAAAATTGCTTAAATCACCTTTCTTTCCCATTCTGACATTCAGTTTGGAGTTCAGGAGATTGTCTTGACCAGGACCACACCCCTAAATAAATTGAAGCAACTGCCATGTGATTGGTTGATTAGATAATTGCATTAATGAGAAATTGAACAGGTGTTCCTAATAATCCTTTAGGTGAGTGTATGTTCTCCCTCCACCAGCTACAGTGGACGTTGAAGTGACAGCTGTGGTCACGGTAGCTTTGCTCTCAGCATCCCTAATGTTAGCCGTCTCTGGTAAACCTTGTAAAGAGACTTCGTTAGTTGAACCTTGTGAATCCCCCTCGCCAAATTCCTCTTTCTCCTCATCTCTTTTTAGCTTAAAATAAAATGCGATGTTGCCTATACCGCTACTTTTTTCCATTGTTCACCTTTCTCTCTCTGACTGGACCACGTCATCACAGAAAACTCCGCTTGTGGAATGTGGGTTTTGTAATTTTTAAACAAATATCTTAAAAAGGGGGGGTTATGTTTGTAATCTTTAATCGCACACTGTGCTCATAAATAATTTTTCCAGTTCGCACATATCTATATTTAGGGGCAAATGCGAGTGAAATACTCGCACTGTAGAGCCCTGACCTTACTTTTAGAACACTTATTAATCTATGCCCTTCCATATTGTTTTTATAGGTGAATCCATGACACCAAAGAAAGTGGATGTTGTCAGTCGAAAGGGAAGTTGTCCTGGGCCCATGTTTAGAGGCATTTGTTGAGGGCCTGGCAGCATTGTTTGCGCCCTATTACAACTTAAACCTTGCTTATCAGGATGAAGCTGCATGCCCGCTGGAATTTATTTAGAGGTATGTCAGAGCATAAACTATTTATTGTAGACATCCACACTTTCTTGACCTTTTTAGGTTTTCGGGTTAGGATGGTTTAGATATTTTATGGAAACGTTTTCAAAACAAACAAGAAAAAATTGCTAACCACACACTGAATTGATTACAGACTATGAAAAGTCTGGCTAAAATATTTTATTCACTGAATGGTGCAAAAAATTGCAGTTGCGTGTGGATTAAAAACTAGACAAGCATTAGTTTCAGCAAGTTGCTTTCCTCAGTGCTCAGATTCCAGCAGAAATGTACTTTTCTTTGTCGTCTAATTAAGGATAATCTCCTGGATTCAATTAGCAAGGGTAGAACACCAAGAGACTATAGCAGTATAACATTACATATGTACAACTGCAGCAAATAATCTATTACAAATATTCAAATAATTCAATACTACAAGCAATGCAAAACCATACAAAAAAATTAAAAAGAACAAAAAAAAGAACATATAAATAACAAAAATAAATAAAATGTATCAATGAAATAAGATAATTAAAAAGAATGATTACAGAATAATAATTGTAATAATTAAAAACAATAAATTTATTTGTCTCTGTCCCAACTTTTTCGGAGCATGTTGCAGCCATCAAAATGTGTTTATTTACAAAAATACAATTAACTTGGTCAGTGAAAATATTGGAAATACTTTTTTTCAGTTAAATAAATTTGAAAGAGAATTAACATCACAGATTCTTGATTTTATTGCATTTTACAATATGTCCCATCTTTTCTGAAAATGTGGTTGTACCCCAAGTACAACTCTCCCCAAAGCAGTATCTTAAGGAGGTAATTTAACTGCTCCATAATCACAGTGGACTCCCTTTAGACAATGCACTAGATTTAGTGGATAGCAGCACACGATAATTTACATTTTCTATTGCCAAATTTTTGCGCTTTTAAAAATGCTAAACACAAGGATGGAAACCCAGCATAGAGCTCAGACTGTAGGCAATAAGCATTGCTAAATTCTGCACGTAATTTATATAATAATGACATCATCTGTACATTTGTTTATTGTAAACATCGAAGGCTAAATATTTTCATTTTTTAATTTCTGATAAAGTTAAATATGACCCTAACTCTTCATTGAATGAAATGTGATTTAAAATGACACTTAGCTTTGTCTGACAAATTGTGTATTTTATTGTTTGAGTATATGCTGTTTTTTGATAGTTGGATTTTGTGGGTGTTTTTCACAGAGGAATTGTGGGCCTTAACCCGGAAACTGGATCAAAAGTTGCTGCTGGAAAGCGAGACAAGAAAATCCATGGAATTAACCCTCTTGTATGCACACTGCTGTGAAAGCTCATGGACTTTGAAAAAAAAGTATTTCAATGGAATTGAAATAAGAGAGTCTCTGACCACATTTTCAAGTTCATGATATATGTTCAAGTTAATGTACATACAATGTCTTGCCTTTTCATGGATTTGGCAATTTAAAGGTAGGCACAGTTCAGAACATTTATTTTGTGTTTGTTTATTTAAACTGAGTTTATGACTGAAGTTCAGTCACACTGTAGGTATGTGTTCCCTTTATAGTAAAATTATGCAGTTCTCAGTTCTCTTGTTGTGGAAGGAAGTAGTTTTCTTTCCTTTTGTTTTCTCAAGTATTTCCAAGGCAATCTGCATTGGTCAATCTGCATTTTTGTTTCACCAAATATGTTTTGAAAACTGGTGCTTATGTTAAATGGACATTATTGTAGCTACAATAAATTGTTACATTTATGAAAACCTGTTATTTTGAAGGTTTTATTGTTCACATTACACATTCAAATGTGAAAAAGGGAAAGACTACATAAATTTACAGCAAAAGTAGCTTTACACACTCACAGCAGTGAAAAATCTCAACTGTAGTTAATTTAGTGAATTGAATTTCACAACAAATGCTCTAATTTCTGTACAATGTATGTATAGCAGTACATCTAAGTTCACATTTGCTCTTGTAATTTCACTTACATTCATAAACATTATTTCTATTGTAATTTTACAGTGACAGCTGTAAGCATACAAATAATTTTACAGTGTATGTATACAGCAGTGTGCTGTGTTTTTACAGTTCAATTGTAGTTAATGATTTACAGTACTCTTGTAAATTTACAAGTTGCTGTAAATTTTATAGTAATTTATTTACAGTGTGGAATTGAGTGACGCAATCACGCTTTAACGTAATTTTAAAGTGAAGAGAGCGAGATCGTCATCTCTGCAGCTATCGCCATTGAGAAAGAGATTATTATGCATGACCGTGTGATTGCTTAATTTATTAAACAGGAAAGGAGGACTGATTTTCACTTCAAGTAAATTGGTTAGTGCTTTTTGCATTGTTATAGCAACATCAGAAGTTTTCTAAGTGTAAATTAGGCTGCTTGAGCATTCAGTGTTGGATCAAGTTTTGAAAAGTAGTGCTGCAATCTATTCAACTCGGAAAGTTGGATTTTACGTATTCACCACGATTTTCACCAAGTTGCAGGGGCATGATGTCACATAAACATGTCGACACTCAGATATACAATGTAAGTGATAAACATTCACTTTAAGTAATATCAATAAATTTGTTTGTTTCCAAATTACATGTTATTAAAGCTTGTTTAAAAAAACGCCTGCAGAAACAGGTGTATAAAACAGTCTATTTTGATCATCGTAAACATGTAGCACAAATGCTAGCCATTCGGCCTTGTTTAACAGTTGGGTTGCTAGGAGAAATCTCTGAGAGTCAAACCCCTGATAAGCTAACGGGAGCGCTGCAGTTTTGTTTTCTGAAACGTCATCTTTCGAATATCGGGGAATGGAATGCATTTATGGTTGGAGAAATCAAGTAGGAATATCCCTCATCCAACTTGAATGGAATGTAACATAACCGTGTACCCTGAGGAGAAGAAATGTATTGCAAGCAACATTTAATTCACAAATATTAGATTTTTTTTCCAGGTATTATAGACCTCCTTGGTAGATTCATATGAAAAATTATGATTTTTGACGTTCATTTTACAAAACAGTCATGCTGTATTTAAAATGAGGCTTGCTTGAGCAGGAAGCTTTCGTGCTTGGACATATTTTTTTAAATGTCAGTTGGTATTATTAGTTGACTGCCACATATTGTATGAATCTTATTCATTGTGAAACTGTTTTCTTAATGGCATGAATCTCACTGAAGCCCTGGACTTAAAATGCATGGCCCGTGGCTGGGTTAATAGCCTATTTTTATTTTTTATTTTTTTTGCGGTTTTGGTTAATAGTGGATATGAATTAGCCAAGATTAAACTTTGCCACACCCATGGCGCATTTGTTTTACCAGGCAAATGTGTTTATGTTGTGTGTTTCATAAAGTGAATATGTATATATGTACACATACAATTCCACTGGTCTCTTAAGAGATGACATAGCTGCTAGACCGCATACATGAGGTCATCATGGTAAATGGTCTGCACTTATGATGGTGCATCATTTCCAAAGTCACACTGTCACTCACATCGAAACTGCAGCAGCCAGCAGGATGAGATGGCTTATAAAATCTTTTGTTTGGTAAAAACATGTTTAATTTGGTATTGGTCTCTTTTAGCAGTATAGACTACATGAAATCTAAAGCTTTCTGGTAAATACAATTAATAAATTCCACATGCTGCATTTTGTTGTACCTAATATTGATTATGAGAGCACCATAAAGTTAATTCTGGACTTTATTTAAAAAAATATATCTTATATACTTATGTTAGTCTAGTGCTGAAAATTCTGTTCCTCTCAATTTTGAAATTATTGCTATATCCCTGAGCGACAGTACTGTATAAGGCAGAGATATTAACCTTTAAAAGCAATATTTCTTGAAGAGTGCTTTCTCTTTAATAGCACTGTCACTTTGAGAGCACGTCAAAAATATGTTCTCTTTTAAGCATGGCAGATCTGTGTGCACTGTGCATGCATAAAATAAGTTACGTTTATTACTTGAAAAAAACAAAAACAAAGCCTCTACAAATAAACTCAGAAAAAAGAAACATCCTCTCACTTTCAACTGCTTTTATTTTCAGCAAAATTAATATGTGTAAATATTTGTATGAACATGTAAAGATTAAACAACTAAGACATGAACTGAACAAGTTTCATAAACATGTGTCTAACAGAAAATTGACATTCCTGTCTTGCAGGAAATCACGCACAGAACGAGCCGTATGGCTGGTGGCATTGTCTTTCTGGAGGGTTGTGTCAGGATGACCCTGCAGGAAGGGTGCCACATGAGGGAGGAGGATGTCTTCCCTGTAACGCACAGCATTGAGATTGCCTGCAATGACAACAAGCTCAGTCCGATGATGCTGTGACACAACGCCCCAGACCATGTCGGATCCTCCACATCCAAACCGATCCCACTCCAGAGTACAGGCCTCTGTGTAATGCTCATTCCTTCGATAATAAAAGCGAGTCCAACCATCACCCCTAGTGAGACAAAACCATGACTCATCATTAAAGAACACTTTTTGCCAGTCCTGTCTGGTCCAGCGTAGGTGGGTTTGTGCTCATAGATGACGTTGTTGCCGTTGTTGTCTTGAAAGGACCTGTCTTACAATAGGCCTACAAGCCCTCAGTCCAGACTCTCTCAGCCTATTGCGGACAGTCTGATCACTGATGGAGGGATTGTGCATTCCTGGTGTAACTCAGGCAGTTGTTGTTGCCACCACCCTGTACCTGTCCCGCAGGTGTGAAATTTGGATGTACTGATCCTGTGCAGGTGTTGTAACATGTGGTCTGTCACTGCAAGGATGATCAGCTATTCTTCCTGTCTCCCTGTAGCATTGTCTTATGCATCACATAGTACGGACATTGCAATTTATTGCCATGTCCACATCTGCAGTCCTCATGACTCCATGCAGCATGCCTAAGGCACGTTCACACAGATGAGCAGGGACCCTGGGCATCTTTCTTTTGGTGTTTTTCAGAGTCAGTAGAAATGTCTCTTTAGTGTCTTAAGTTTTTATAACTGTAACCTTAATTGCCAACCATCTGTAAGCAGTTAGTATCTTAATGACTGTTCCACAGGTGCATGTTCATTAATTGTTTATGGTTCATTGAACAAGCATGGAAAACATTGTTTAAACCCTTTACAAAAAAGATTTGAAATGTTATTTGGATTTTTACAAAATTATCTTTAAAATACAGTCTGTCTGTATCATCCTGAAAAAGGGACGTTTCTTTTTTGCTGAGTTTAGTACTTTGAAATGCATACTAAACATACTAAAAGCGTCTGCCAAATGCATAAAAAATGTAAACATATTTCAGCTCTCAGAATGCTTCTTCATTTATCCATCTTTGGTGTTAGTCAAAGGGCTATTTGTTTCTCTTTTTTTACATCATGCCTTTAAGTTTAAATGCACATGCAAAATGTGTTTAAATTGAACTTATTACTGTGTCTCTCAGGGATACAAATATTTGCAGTTGTGCATTATAATAGTTATTATCCTCCTATGGTATTCTGTCATTTTTTTCCTGAATACATTTTCCTTGTTTAATAAAAATGGTTTCCTTTATCTGAGCAGTAAAAGACTTGGTGAATGTTCCTCCATTTAGAATCTGAATACAAAAATAAATAAAGATATGTCTATGTGGTCGTAAAAAAAAAAAAGCAACACCTTTGGTATTCACAGTCAAAACTGACTGACCATTGCAATTGAATGGGAAAGACCAAAAAATAGGGAAATGTTTTTATTTTTATTTTATTTTTTATCTGTCAAATACAATAAATAAATCAGCCACAATGCAGCAACGAAAACACACATACATTACAGGGTGAGACTCTAAAACATTCTCAGTGCAAAACATACGCACCCACTAACAAAAAACACTATCACAAAATTTTGTTTTACATTCATCAAAAACAACAATAAATCAGTCACAATGCTAAATACACAAACTCAGAAATGAAGAAGCAAGAGGATAACACACTCACAATGCAGAACAAAAACACACACACACACACACACACACACACAAAGAGAGAGAGAGAGAGAGAGAGAGAGAGAGAGAGAGAGAGAGAGAGAGAGAGAGAAACAAAGTTGTCAATAAGTGGAGCTCTACAGCCACCTTTTGGTTATCGTTGGCATTCCAAATCATCTGTTGTTTGACGTATGATGACAGCTATCTGACACACTCTCATACACCAAATCCGGTAATTGTACTCGGGATTTGTGTGACAATGATAAAAGCACGAAGATGTTGTTTCAGGAAACTGCAGCGAAATGTATAGAGCTGCATGTACAAGTTAGTTTGCAAAAAAATTATATAGAGTAATGTTCATTATATGAGACCATGTTGTATAAAACAGAAGAATCAAATCAAACATTTGTCAATTTCAGGAAGACCTGAAAAAACCTGATTGTTGTCACTCATTAAGTTGGGTAATGGTTTGTTTGGTATGAGTGGCATAATATGGGATGAATAAGCAAAAAAAACACGTCACGGTTATGGTGCCATAGATGCATGGCCTAAAAGACACCGTAACCATAATGTGTTTTTCTGCTTAATCGTCCCATATGATGCCCCTCATACCCAGGGTTGGGAGGGTTACATTTGAAATATATTCCACTACAGATTACATAATATATGCTGTAAAATGTAATTGTAATGTATTCCATTTGATTACTCAAGGTCAGTAATGTATTCTAAATACTTTGGATTACTACTTCAGCACTGGTAGATTTTTCACTTTTTTTTTTTTTTTTTATAAAAAAATGATAGTTCTGTAATGATTAAGACAATGTGTTTACATGCATTCTATTAGTATGCAGGTTACCATTAAGATGCTGACCATCTCATTTGCATATACCATGTGATTAGAGAGTTACTACACAGTCTGTGTGCAGGAGCAGGACGATGATGACCGATCTGCTCTCTCTGACCTTTATTATATTTTTATGTTTTGTGACACTAATTGTTTGTTCATTTTCTAATGTATGAGAAGAGTGTACAGCCTGTGTATCCGCCATTAAATGTGTGGAATACAGACTTCTGCTGTTTGGCGCCGTGATTTGTCAGACTAAACCATTTATCTCACAGGAAATGTGTTACAGTGCCTAGTAACTTGTGCATGAAAAATGGCTAGAAATAGCATTTTAGCTTAGCGTAAAGCTGACAATTTACTTCAATCTTACTTCTCTGTCTGTTCGTATGAATGTTACACATCATAAGAAAGTGTTTCACCACTGTTCAAATGCACTTTGGATGGCATCATTTATATGTATAAATGTTTTCCATCTGAAAGGACAAAATATTAATTGAAACAAATGTTGAATTATACATGCAGAAGAATTGAAATGATATGACTTGAATCTAGAGTTTTCAACCTTTGCAGTCCTGGAATTCTTCGCCGTCATAAATTAAATGGCCCAGGCGTCCTGATTGGTCAGAAAGGCCACTCTGCAACCTGATCTTCCACTCCCAGTTAAAGCAGAGGTTACAAGAACCATCAGATTTGCACAACTCTAAGACATTTAATCTTAATATAGCCTTGCTAGATAATGCTGCAAATCACTTTGAACTGTGGTAACATTTGTACCTGACAAATTAATGATTATAGACTGATGGAACTCTTTAAAATGTGTGTAGCAATGTGAAATCACCTATAATTCATAAATATAATCTTTAATTCTGTATGATTTATCTCATTCTACTAAGAATTGTAACTATAAGGTTTAACTTGATAAAATTGAATGATGTGTAAAACCAATATGATTTTGTAACCAGAGATTTTCATATTTTATTACCTACATGTATAACATCTATAAAAACATGTCATGAAGAGTCTTTTATGAAGAAAAATCTGATGACAATGACTTTCATGTCTCTTGTACCAGTTCCAAGATATAAAGTTCATGATTAAATATGCACTATTTTTAAGCGGGAAATGTTTAAGAGTCTGAAACAAAGGACCATTACTCAGCTGTCAGAAAAGACAGCCCAGTTGACCATGTGACTCTGAAAAGTCACTTCTGATTAGCGCAGGACACATTTGGATCTGATTGGATGTGGCCAATTTCAGTTCCAAACAGGAAGAACACGTTATCTTGCTCTTGCCCTCTCTTCAGCTGCTCTTCGTCCTCTTGCTCCTCATCTTCATCTCCTCACTCTTCTTCGGCCTACATGTGCTTCGTCTGGTTGCTCCGCTGATGGTCAGGTCCTCCCATGTGAGATCCACAGCAGCTCGGGACTCGACGTCCCGAGAAGGGGTGAGAAGGCCTCACTTCACAGCTAAAATCATACAAAAATCATACAAAGAGATGAAAACATTGACGGAACGAACTTTCTACCAAGTGCCAAGAACCTTTCCGAACCTTTCACAAAAGCAAGGGAACACCACAAAAACAAGCAAGTACATCTCCAATATTGCTGGTGTATTAATCAAATAATTTGGTTAATCTGATAGCAAATCGATGTAGACTCAAAAAGGATGAAATGGTTCTTAAGGTATTTTCAACAGACTCCTTAAAGTTAATCTTCACTGTACTGATCTGTTATTTCACATTCTGTCACTATTCACCAACCTGTCTCATATATGTTAGATTAGATTTATCTTTAGAATAGTAATAAAGTTTGTCTGTGTTCAAAGACAACTTGACTGTGGTATATTTTGATAAATAAACTCAACCCTGTTTCTGAAAGATTTCACTTCAACACTATACCTAAATACATGTGATATTATTTTCAATAAGCCATGAGAATAATATCACACCAATAAGTGAATTAATCATAATTCACTTATTTAATCCAATTCCTTACAGTAGAAATTGTGAGCTGATATAATTAGCCATTGTATTATGTTTTCAATGGTGGAGAATATATTAAGACAAATAATCTAGTTATTTGTTATTTATCTAATTTATAATGGTTGTCAAATGTGACTAATTATGTTATACATGTCTTTACCTAATAAGGACAGTTTAATTTAGTTCATTGCTCACATATTTCGAGACCCTAAATTCCCTCCTAAATTTAGCATGCGTGCAAATTACCCTACATATTATGATGGTAAAATGCCCATTTTAACTGATTGAATCCACATCTCTCTAAATTATATATGTAATATCCCTACACAAATGAAAATAAAATGCAAAGTAATCTCTTCAGTAATCAAAATACTTTTTGAATGTAACTGTATTCTAATTACTAATAATTTTAATTGTAACTGTAATGGAACATGGAATATTTTCTTTTTTAAATACGTTTTCCCGTTACATGTATTTTGTTACTCCCCAACACTGCTCATACCAAAAAAAAACATTACCCAGCTTATGGCTCCTACACACTACACAACTTTTAAAGATGTCAGATAGTGGTACCATTCATATTACACAACTGTCTGTCTTGTCACTGAAGTTGTAGCGTTTTCAAATTACACAACTAATCTGCAACATGGGTGAACACATTACAACACATTTCACTACTGACGAATCCCTGATGACTCTGCCTGGACTCCAAATTACGTTTCACAACAGAATACATGCGAGAAGTGATAAGAGGTACGAAAACAAATGCATGATCATATGTTATGCATTTCAGAATATGATGTGTATGTTTTTAATCGCCTCAAGGCATCATATATTTTATTGGTTACAATATGAAAAAGTACCTCCTACTGTAAAATCTGCCTTTTAGCTTACCTGACTGTCCAAGAGAATTTCTCTCCAACTCTTCTCTTTCTCCACTGGTTGTGGTACAGTTCAGATGAAACATTAAATAGGCACTGGTGCTCCTGCCAATGTTCCACAAATTTTTCCTCCTCTTTTCCTTGGTCCAATGAGACTTTCGTGATACCACAGCCATGCTAGTTGATGTTCTGTTGCAGGTACATCAGGACTCCACCCACTGAAACTTTCTGTACCCCGTTTCTTGTTCTCTCATTGGCTATAGGTCAACACTGCTGTTTTATTCAGTCAAAACATATTTCACATTGCGCGATTTTGAATCACTGACGGGTCCAGATATTTAACGTCCTAGATATCTTGTGCCATAGGCGACGTGTCGGTGCTTCTCTCAAACCGTGTCTTTGATAGTTCATACATTGCGATCATCGCTCAAGGGAGCGAGCTCCGTTTTGCCCACGATTTCAGGCTTTTGTCGGCAATCTCCACAAAACTGTTGGCGAGCGAAAATCGGCCCTAAAATTGTGTAGTGTAAACTCAGAATTAGTGACTGACAACAATCGTCAGATAGGTGCTAATCCTCATCCCAGCCGCTTCACACTCGACTGCCAAGCGATCCAGTGAGAGCTGAAGGTCACGGACCGATGATGACATGAAGACAACATCATCTGCAAAAAGCAGCGATGAGATCCCCAGCCCACCAAACCACACACCTTCCCCACCCCGACTACGCCGCGATATCCTGTCCATGAATATCTCAAACAGGATTGGTGACAAAGCGCAGCCTTGGCGGAGACCAACCCCCACATGGAATGAACTCGACTTTGTGCCGAGGACCTGGACACAGCTCTCACTTTGGACGTACAGGGATTGGATCGCCCTAAGAAGGGACCCCCCCACCCCGTACTCCTGCAGCACCTCCCACAGTCTCTCCCGGGGGAACCGGTCATACGCCTTCTCCAGATCCACAAAACACATGTAGACCGGATGGGCATACTCCCAGGCCCCCTCCAGGATCCTTGCAAGAGTAAAGATCTGGTCCGTCGTTCCACAGCCAGGACGAAAACCGCATTGTTCCTCTTCAATCCGTGGTTCGACAATCGGCCAAACCCTCCTCTCCAGCACCTTGGAGTAAACTTTACCAGGGAGGCTGAGAAGTGTGATACCCCTGTAGTTGGAACACACTCTCTGATCCCCCTTTTTGAAGAGGGGAACCACCACCCCGTTCTGCCACTCCTTAGGCACTGTCCCAGATTTCCACGCAATGTTGAAGAGGCGTGTCATCCATGACACCCGCTCCACATCCAAAGCTTTCAGCATTTCTGGTCGGATCTCATCGATCCCCGTGGCTTTGCCATTGCGGAGTTGTTTGACTACCTCAGTGACCTCCTGCAGGGAAATAGAATCTGATCCCCCATCAGCCTCCGGCTCTGCCTCTAGCATAGAGGGCGTGTTGGGATTTAGGAGTTCTTCAAAGTGTTCCTTCCACCGCCCAATAACCTCCTCGGTTGAGGTCAACAGCATCCCATCTGTGCTGTATACAGCTTGGATGGTTCCCCGTTTCCCCCTCCTAAGGTGGCGGATGGTTTTTGCAGAAGCACTTTGGTGCGTACCGAAAGTCCTTCTCCATGGCTTCTCCGAACTTTTCCCACACCCACTGCTTTGCCTCCCTCACGGCCGAGGCCGCAGCCCTTCGGGCCTGTCGGTACCTTGCAACTGCCTCCGGAGACCTCCGGGACAACAAATCCTGGAAGGCCTCTTTCTTCAGTCGGACATCTTCCCTGACCACCAGTGTCCACCACAGTGTTCGAGGGTTACCACCCCTTGCGGCACCTAAAACCTTGAGGCCGCAGCTCTCCACCGCGGCTTCAGCAATGGAAGCTTTGAACATTGCCCACTCCGGCTCAATGTCCCCATCCTCCGCAGGGATGCCTGAAAAGATCCACCGGGGGTGTGAGTTGAAGATATCGTGGACAAACATCCACTTGAGTTCAGATCGGGGAGGCCGTTCCTCCCAATCACGCCTTTCCAGGTGTCCCTATCATTTCCCACGTGTTCACTGAAGTCACCCAGCATCACTATGGAGTCCCCTACTGGGGCCCTATTCAGGACTCCATTCAGGGTCTCCAAGAAGGCTGAATACTCTGAACTGCTGTTCGGTGCATATGCACAGACAACAGTCAGTGTTTCCCCCCACAACCCATAAGTGTAAGGAGGCGACCCTCTCGTCCACTGGGGTAAACTCCAATGCATTTATGTTTCTTGATTTAAATTTTCTTTACATTAATATGCATCTACTTTGAGTAATTAAATAGTTATATATAGTGTCTTCTCTTTTTATCCTCATGAACAGGTTTGCAATCGTAATGGCATAAACTGCAAAAAGTGACACATCAAATCAAATTTAAAATGCTAACTACTAATAATTTGATAATGTCTTAATATATATCAAATTGCATGTATTGTGATAAAATATAAAATTAGATTACAACAAGCCATCAGACTTCTCAGTAGGTGGCTACAGTCATCTGTCATGACATGGTTTTCAAGGCATGTTATTTAAATTTTGTTATTATGGCAGCAATCTTCCTCCAATTTCTGTCACATTCTCATATTTTCTTCATGTTTTATCTTCTAGAAGTGTTTTTGTTTTGTTTTTTAAAAAATGTGCTTATTTATGCCAATTAAAGATACAATTTCATAATGTACACATAAATAAGATCAAAATATCATAAAATCAAAAAATAACTGAATAATTTGACACCTGTAGAGAGCGAGGCCAGGAGCGGAAAAGCTTTAAGGATTTACACCTGTGGTAAATTATCTCTAATAGCTGTTCTGTGTTGCAGTGAGAGCGGGAGCTGGATAAACAATCCACGTTATTTTTAATACTTATCAGTATAACACACAACAGGGTTTGCTTTTCAGCAACCACACACAAACTCGGCTGCTTGCATCTCTCTCTCTCCTCCTGCAGTCTGGATTGAACCTTTTATCACTCTCCAGCTCTCACTATAACACAGAACAGCTGTTAGAGATAATTTTTCACAGGTGTCGATCCTTACCGCTCTTCCTCTCCTGGCCTCGCTATCTACAGACGTCGCTCAGCCATGCCCCCATTAACAAACACATCTATCCATTCCAGTCAAAAATGGCCAAAGATACCAAAGAGAGGTGACATTTTTCAATTCCATAGGAGGGTTAACACTCCATGTTCACCTAAATCAGACCACTCACACATCAAATAAAACATTAGGTTACTTCAGTGAAAGTATTTTATGTATCTGAAGTGACTTTCAATCAGAGTTTTTCAAGGTCTATCTAACCAACATTAGAGGTCACAAATATTTTTTCCATTCAAATGGTATACAATTTTTATAGCAAATTTCAAAAGAAAATCTTTTGAATCATTATTTCCTGCACTGTAAATTGTGATGTGATGCTTGAATTCACTTAGCAAACTATCTGATTTTAGTTTTGCTGTAACTTGCTTTCATTTATTTTAGGCAATATTGGTTCATCCATAGCCATTTTTTTTATTATTATTGTTTACTGTTTCGGTTGTTAGTAATGCAAATATTTTGAGAAAGAATTACTGGTTTCCTTTGACAATAAACATTCTCCTTGTCAGGACCTGAATCTCTACAATTGAGACTGAGACAAATTCTCTACTTGAATATCATTAGAGATTAAAGAGACAATGACCTTCCCCATGTTTTTTTTTTTTTTTTTGTATGCATAGAGAAAAGTAGGACAATTAAGATGCTGATATTTTAAGATATTAAACAAAGTTATTGAAAGATAACTTTCTCTGTTAAACAAAACTTCTGCACACAATGGACAAAGCTTGACAAAAGTAAGTGAATAAGAGAGGACTCTGATTATATGATTCTGGCATATAATCAGGTGCCACAAAGAATATATTTAAAGGGTTCAAATCGTTGTTTCAATGAATAAACACTCAAAGGATTTGCATTACAGGAGCTTAGGACATATCATTTTGAGAAAATGGCAGTCATTACAACCTTATGACGAGGATCACTTTGATTAAAATACGTTATTGTGGAAAAGGTTATTTGTTTTTGTTACTTTTTTATGTCATTCAACATATCGTTTGTTTTTTTCATTGCAGATGTTAAGTTAAAGAGAAGACATGTGAAGAATCCTTTTTGTTGATATTAAGTTACAAGGCAAATGGGAAAAGTAAAAGCAAAACCAATATTAGTTCAGAAACAAGCAGCAGAGGAGGCATCTCATTAGTTGTTGCCACAGCTCAACTCTTCTGCCTCCCTCACAACCTTTGCTCTAAGAAATGCTTAGAACATCAGTAAAAAATGTAAACAGTAAAACAGATAATTGGGACATCAGAGCTACAGCATCATCAAATCCAGTAATAAAGTGGACATGGCACTGAAATGGTGTTTCATAATAAAGTTTGAGAGGAGCATGTTCATTTAATCAGACCAATCACATCACCATTCTCATCTTTCCTCAATGAAGCAGACCTGGACAAATGTTTCACATTTGAAATCAATCCATCAGACGAAACGAGTCACCCCGTGCCAATAATATCCTACAGAGTTCATTTAATTATTCACATTACATTGGAGAACAATCTACAAAGCTCCAAACATACACTTAAGCTAAATAAATATCAGACCATGGTATTTATCTTGGTACTTAGTTTCAGGTGCCTACTAATTGCATTACAAATAATCAATTTAAATGCCGTTGTATGTATGCACGTGCAAGCATGTATCCTGACATTGCTTCACAATTGTTCCAGATATTCAATCTAGTTTATATAATATAATACAATATAAGGTGTCCACAGATGCTACGTTTAATTATGTCTTCCTTAACAAGCAATTGAACAAGCTTGTTCGCAGGTGTCTTGCAACAACTAATTGTGCCAACAAAAAAAAGACCTCACTTCAGGTTCCTTCTTCCACATTAACTAATGGCTCTAATACCAATTCAATGCAGCCTCAGAATTTTACCATGCTTACACTGAAGCTACATTTGTCTATGCCTCATCGCAGCTGTAACAATCCCAGACTTTTCAACTCCAAGTCCCTTTCTCCTCTAACGCATACGTGCCAACCCGGTACCTTACTGCAAATTCTCTCCTCAGGCAGTGTGCTCAAGCTTGGTGACACCGCAACCGCGCCACTGCTATTGGCTCAATACATCTCCAGAGAGGCAAAGCGCGCACACGCCCAGAGAATCCACAGTCACTTCCAGGACAGCGGTGACACGCAGTGCATGTGGCAGGGCATCCAGGCCATCACCATCTACAGGACAACATCAGTTGCCTGTGACAAAGATGCCTCCCTTCTAGATGCGCTGCGCACTTCTACGCTCGGTTTGAAGTGCAGAATGACGTGGTGGCGAGGAAGACCACCCCTCCTCCCTATGACCAGGTGCTCTGTCTTACCACGGCAGATGTGAGGAAAACTCTACTTAGATTCAACCCACGGAAGGCTGCTGGACCAGATAACATTCCTGGCAGAGTGCTCAGAGGATGTGCAGACCAGCTAGCAGATGTTCTTACCAACATCTTCAACATCTCTCTGAGCAGTGCCGTCATTCCAACGTGCTTCAAGGCCACCACCATCATCCCCATGCCAAAGATGTCTTCAGTGTCCTGCCTCAACAGCTACCGTCCCGTCGCACTTACACCCATCATCATGAAGTGCTTCGAGAGGCTCGTCATGAGGCACATTAAGACCCAGCTGCCCCACACACTAGACCCACTGTTCAAGGGATGACGCCATCGCCACAACCCTCCATCTGGCCCTCACCCACCTAGACAATTATAAGACATTACAATAATAATGTTCATAGATTTTAGCTCAGCATTCAACACAATCATTCCCCAGCACCTGATTCGAAAGCTGAACCTGCTGGGCCTGGACACCTCCCTCTGCAACTGGATCCTTGACTTCCTGACTGGGAGACCTCAGTCAGTCCGGATTGGGAACAGCATCTCCACCACCACCACACTGAGCAATGTGGCCCCCCAGGGCTGTGTGCTCAGTCAACTGGTGTTCACTCTGCTGACTGACGACTGTGCAGCAATGCACAGCTCGAACCACATTGTCAAGTTCGCAGATGACACGACCGTGGTGGGTCTAAGCAACAAGAACGACGGGTCAGCATACATAGAGGAGGTGCAGCAGCTAACAGACTGGTGTAGAGCCAACAACCTGTCCCTGAATGTCGACAAAACAAAAGAGATGGTTGTTGACTTTAGGAGAGCACAAGGTGAACACTCTCCGCTGAACATCGACGGCTCCTCTGTGGCGATCGTCAAGAGCACCAAATTCCTTGGTGTTCACCTGGCGGAAAACCTCACCTGGTCCATCAACACCAGCTCTATCACCAAGAAAGCCCAGCAGCGTCTCTACTTTCTTCGAAGGCTGAGGAAAGCACATCTCCCTCCCCCCATCCTCACTACATTCTATAGAGGGACTATTGAGAGCATCCTGAGCAGCTGCATCACTGCCTGGTTTGGGACTTGAGAGCTCATTTCCATGCAGCAGCAACCGCCACTGTTTCTATAGTGTTTCTACCTATATTTTCACTCTACTCATTCTCTACCTATCTTATAGTTCTCAGTTTCCTATGCCCCATGCAGACCGTAGCGTGAGTCTGACTCTGTAAGTGGCAACCGCTTGTTCTATAATCTGTGGCACTTCAAGCATGCTGTGCTTGAAATTTTATTTAGCAAGGAACCGTAAATTAGTCATACTGACACTTATATGTTTAGCATTTAGCAGATCTATACGCTATTTACAATCACACAGCCAAATTAATACATATTGTGTGAGGTCAAAGGTTTTGAGTTGGCCTCATAACCAAGACACACCTCAGTGTGTTTGTTTGAATGAATTTATGCAATGGAAAGAAGACTGGAGCCACAAATAAGACTCATGCACTCATGCAAGCTTTGTCTGAAAAAATAATCAGAGAGAGAGCAGTGGTTTTAAAGAGCTTACATCTAGGTATCGTGAGTTTGGAGATGGAGCTGGGGAAGAGGAGTGTCTTTGTCCTATGGTGCACACTGTACGGCCATATGCAGTGTGCCTACCATGAGAGCTCTGACAGCCCTGAGAAACATTTAGTCTCCGAATATTTAATCTATAATGAAGTGTGTCCTGTATTTCTGTTGCCTTTTTAAAAGAAATAGCAATGCCTATTTTGCTAATGAATAATTATTTTGAGTCGGTTATTTTCAGTGAATTGGCCAAACGGACTTGCAAAATAGATTCGTGAATCAGTACAATTTATTTGGAGTGCTCTCTCACCGAATAATTTGGAGCAGTTTCTCACACAGCAATACACTATTGGGGTATTTATGAACACAGAGAAGAAACAGCACTGGATAGAGTGTAAATTTAAAAATCAATTGAAACAAAAAGCTGTCTTAGTGAGTAGTAACTTTGAGAAACTTTAGCTAGTGCTGTGTCCTGTGAACAAGGGGCTGTTCAAACCTAACTTTTTGCATCCACTCATGCTATTTTTCAATTGTTTTCCATGTAAACATTTTCTAGATGGATGTCTTTTGACAACAGCATCACATTTCACTGTTTTTAGCATCTCTCACTGGACTGCTGCATTTTTAGACACCATGTCTTGTTAAAATTAATTTCTTTAACTGATAAAAAATTTAATGCCAGACACCTGCGTTCTGCTCTATTCATTAGGATGTGTTTTGCTTTTGTAGCACGCAAACCTGTTTGTTCTTAATGGTTATAAGAATAAATGCTTTAGCCAATAATTACATGAACACTGCTCATACTCAAGAAAAATGTCACCAGACTTCTCTCAATGTCACCAGAATTGAGCGCTTTGGTGTTGTTTTTGCAAGAACCCCCAAGAAAGAAGGTTGTATTAGGCTGTGCATACCCTCAGATGAAATCATGCAGGTGCCCATGTATTGACCTTCTGCACCAGAGAAACTAATGTGCAGCCATCAAAAAAGATTCCTTTGAACTTTCAGTCCAGTGGTTGCTATATAAATATATATGGTGTTGATATCAAAGTGTAATAAGCTTGCAAAGTGGATTTACAGGATATAGAGTTGCCATAAGTTTGAGTTAGGGTACTCGAGTTCGGACTTGGACATGAGTCCAAGTCATGAGCCCAAATCTAATGGACTTGGACTCAGATGCCTTTGAGACTCGAGATTTTTTCCAAGTCCAGCTGAGTCCATGGCATTTGATTTGTGATTCAATGAACAAAATAAATAAATAGAAATAATGATACAGAAATAAATGGCCACTCTGTCTGCAAGCAGTTGTAGGACACCCTGATGTCCTAGACATCGCCAGAGTTTGTTTCACCATGTTGAGCAAACACACCTGCAGAGCGGCACACTCAGTCAGCCAATACGTTTGAATGTTACTACTGAGACTGCTGTATAACATCGGCTGACATGCCGAAAACATAAAGACAGGTATGTATCCAATACAGTATAAACTAAACAAGGCAGATTCGCAAGGGACTTGACAACTGGTAATATCACATGTGGCATTTGTGCAGCCAAGACGGTGCTCGCATTGCGGCTTCATTGTGGTTAAGAACTTCATTAAGTCACCCACATCATGTCTCTCACAGCTAACTAAAACAACATAGAAAAATATAAATTCAAAAAAGATTATTAATATTGGGTTATTAAGTCCACACATGTAGGCATCTGTAGTCTCTCGTGGACCATGCAGATTTGTCAAATTAAACTGGTCCTTCATTAATTAACTGTAACTTTTTAAATAGTCTGGGAAAAATGTATAATGTTAAGCAGACTGCAACAGCAAGATATACAGCACTTAGTTATTGTTTTTTCTATTTTAAAAGCATTGACGAGCTTCTTAAAATATGTTATTTAAAAAAAAAAATCCACAATAAAATGCACAATGAAATATGCAGTAATTTTTGGCAGCGAAATGTTTTGTTTATAATTAAATTATAGATTGGGTAACAGACGCCCGGTTTATTACACAGGCCAGTCCCGGTTTTTGGTAGGGTCACCGATTTTATTCTTCTTAAATTAAATATCCTCATTGTCCTTCTCGCTATTGTCTCTGGTATCGTTTGCAGAGAAGAAAATCTATTTTGTTACATCACACGTTGATTTAATGATACATACATTCTAGTCTTCAGCAAATCGTTTTGGGTGACTTGACTTGACTGTAACCCTTGTTCCCTGAAAAAGCGGAAAGAGATGCTGCGCTTGATTCAGCGCTTATGGGAACATCTTTAGGAGTGACCAGCTGTGAATATGTGTGTGCATCAATGTAATTGACTAGAACCTTTATAGCCTCTTTTGGTGACATCATCAGAATGCTCCAGTACCAGGGGCTATAAACAGATGTGCCACAGGTGCATCGTCAGGTATATTTGTCTGAAGAGCAGTCCGGGGACATCCTCAGTGCGGCAATGAAGCGCAGCATCTCATTCCACTTTTTCAAGGAACAGGGGTTACTGTCAATTAACCCGAGTAATAGGCTATGTGGAATTTGTAAATTAAAAAAGCTCAAATGTGGTTAAATAGTGTAAAACTAAAATTAAAATAATATTTTCACAAACGATATATTGCAGAAGTTTGTTTTAGGTCTATACGTTTTCACACCCCTTTCAGAATGCATGCAAATATAAGAGAATAAAGATTATATATTTGTTGTAGTACTGCCCTTCAAAAGCTACATTACACAAAATGTACTGTAAATTTACACAAATCATCCTGTTCAAAAGTTTGCATCCCCTTGGTTCTTGTGTTGCCTTCTTGAGAATCAAGTAATGTTTGCACATTTTGTAATAATTGTGTATGAGTCCACCAATTGTCCTAAGTGTCAAAAGCTGGATGTCTATATCATTTAGCCACTGTTGGGAAGAACTGAAATGTGCAGAAGATGCTGGAAAACCAAAGAATGTACAGTATTTTTAGCTCAGGACAAAGCAGGGACTTAATGAACAATTATTACACAAACAGTCATTAATCATCGAGAAAGCAACACACATTATTAAAGGGTTTGCTCTCATGCCAGGAGCTCTAAAGCTCATGTGCAGTCTGTCTCATGAACGGAGATCAACGGTCGGTGAAGATTTTCACTAAATAATACATAAGATTGCAGTTTTTTTCTCACCAAACCTTATCATATTCCTTCAGAACAAGACATGAGTCACATACAATAATTTGTTAGACTTCTGAATTACAATTTTGTGTCCTTTTGAAGCTTGAAGCAATGGTCACCATAAACAGCCATTGTGTGACATTACTGAGCAAATTTTTTTTCACAATTTTTCCCATTGTGTTAAGAAAAATAAAGGAAATCATATAAAGTTATAACAACACAGGACAGACAACAGAACGCAATAAAAAGAGTGATGAAGGACAGTTTTGTCTTCATACACCTAAAGCTTAAACACCTAAAACAACTTGGAAATTTGTTCAGCAGGAAACTAATCATAAAATATAGAGGTGATTTTGTTACATTTATATTGACAATTGTTTTTTTCTTAGTTGTGAATGTTAAAATAAGGTTAAAATATTTATGTTGAATTTATAGTTACAATTTGAATTCAGATTCATAAACAGATTCATTCGGACTCGACTTGGACTGGGCCTGTTATGTACTCGGCCTTGAGTCCAACTCGGCACCTTTTGGACTCAGACACGACTCGGGTTTGATTGTTTAAAGACTCGGACTTGAGCCGGACTTGACTAAGGTGGACTCGAACCCAACACTCTCATGAGTACTTTCAAGTGTTCAGTGGATGTCATAAAAACTAGAAGAAGAGTGGGTAGATTTTAAAACAAGAGTGCTTGATTCATAAATCCATAAGATCCCACCTTCAAGCAGTGGACATACTGATATGCCTCTGTGTTCATTAAACTCCAAGAGACAACACAAAGTCATTAAAAATATCTCTATATGACACCTTTGACCATCTTCTCATGTCATTCACACATCTTTATAGTAAATCTGAGCAGATTGTATGAGTGTTAAACCGGGAGAGGGAAGGATGCCACTTTATTCATTCATACATAAACACATACACACAAATTTAAATGTGAAGGTGTACATTTTATTTTATAGTATGTTTACTACAATTATAATCACATTTAAGCATTTAAAGCAAAAATAAGCAGAAAAACAAATGAGCAGAACTATACGTATGACAATTAAATAGCTGTTTGAATGTGATCTGCCAGGTCTGATTTATCTCTGTAATTGTCGGAAAAATTTACAACAACAGTGACAGCAAAAACACCTCACAAGCATTTTCACATAGTAAAGGGGAGGTGTAGACTCACAAATCAACTCTAAGTGAAAAATACTTTCCATGCCCCACAAGTAATCCATTTCGATTGACTCTTCACAGTAGCTTCAGTTCAAACCGGAAGGTAAGAGAAAAAACACGGAAGCGTGCAGGGCTGAATTACATTATGCATTACACGGTACTGCATAACACTGTGGTTCATTTTAGCTTAACACGGCCCATTCAGCCCGTTTCACGGCCTAACCACCGGCCCGCTCGGTTCTCCCGATGGCCAGTCCGCCCCTGATTGGCCCAAAATTGCGTCGGCCCACCGAGAAAATGCCCGGTATGCCAGATTACCAGTCCAGCCCTGATGTATAGGATGTGAATCAAACTTCACTTACGCAAACATAAATTAAACACTTGTATACACATATGTAAATAACTCACACGAACACATGCATTACACTCACATATATTATACAAACTAGACACATACACATTCACTTATGAAACACTCATGCATACAATCAAACTCAATACATGCATATACTATACACATATGAAATGGTTACGCATACATACAAACTCTATGCATGCATATACACTTACATAACTTTCATGCATACATACAAACTCTATGCATGTACATATTCCTATTAAACACTGGTGAAGAAAGAAAGTCAAACACAGCTGGGATATCATGAGGGTGAGTAAATAATGAGAGAATTTTCATTTTCTTTCTTCACCAGAACACAATTGAAGAAAAATAGAAAAAAATTCTTAGCTAAGTAGGTCTTTAAAATGCAAGTGAATGGCAATTTCTCTTTTGAAGCTCCAAAAAAAACTGGGATGTCTGGTCACTCTTTGTATGTAGATATTTCACCATAGCTTTCTCTTCCTCTCCTCCCTGGGGTTCTTCAACAACACTTAACATTTTAAAACAACATTTGATATAGGTTTTGATCTTTAACAAGTCAATGTTCCAAGTTAAAGCATTCTTATTTAAAATATTAGAATCAACATTACGTTCTAAGAGTGCCACCTTGTAGTGAAATAATGAAAGGACATGTGTCATAGCGTTTGTTGTTTGAAGAATGAGTTGAACGAGTTGAATAGTGTAAAACATAAATAAATAAAAATGCCATAACGCTGAGTGCGAGATCCTGTATCTGTGTTTACAAGCCGCTACCAATTCCAAAACCAATTTTTGTGTTGTCTTATCAATGCTTTACCATAGGCTAATGTAATGCATTTTAATTATTTTAATTATTATGTTGGCTTGAGAAAGCGGTATTATTATATTTTATTCTTATTCTTCTGAGACAAAAATTGTCAACGCTACTCCTAAAGCCAGGGCAGGAGTGACAATTGGGAAGATCGGAGAATTCCTGCTGGACCTTTAAAAAATTGGGCTGGTTAGGTCAGAATGTTGATTGACAAACTTTCATCATATATGTCGCATAACAATTGCCAGCAGTCCGTAACATACGGTATTTAAAGGATCAGAATTGCGTTCCATATTATAGTGGATGCTGTCTGTATTTTATATAAATAAAAGTAATCAGAAGAGGAGGAATTGTAATCAAAAGTGAGCAGTTGCCCTTCTGATAGGACTGTAATATTGGTCCTGATGTTGCACCTATCACAGGTTGGCATAGGTTCTGACGGCAAAGGTAGTTGGGGACACTTTCTGTGTCAGTATAAGGACCATCAATAGATGTGTATATGATGTGTGCACAGATATATATATATATATATATATATATATATATATATATATATATATATTTTGAACAATCATCTAATCAAAAGCATTGCCATCACAACTGCATTATTTCCCGCATATTTCTCCAGCAACTTTTAACGACTTGATTATCATTTAAAATTTATTTTAGCTTTATAATGCAAATGTATATTTTTCGAGGTAAAGATGGTTAGATTTAACATATTTAAACGTTTTAAAATGTTCAAAAGCTTGTTTTCTGAAAGTGAACTCAGCATTGGACAAATAGTTCTGATAGTTTATAGTCTTGAAAAAAGTGCAGAACATTCTGAGAATGTCATTCAGCCGACTGTATTTGTCTACAGAACAGGGTAAAGCTAATTTAAGTTTGTGTAAAGAAAAGGCATATAGGTCTAAAAAAATATATATATATTTTTTTTTGTCTGGTAATTTTTTTTTTATTATTTAACTTTTTTTTTGTTTGGTTATGTATTTTTTTTATTTAACAATTTTTACTTTTTTAATTTATTTTTATAATTTTATGTTTTTTTGGTTTGGTAATTTATTTTATTTAACCCTTTCCAGCTGGAGCGTTAAAATTTGGGAACAATTATTCCCATGGTTCCTGTCTCAATATCTTTGCTGTCAAATCACCGATTTTATTTCTGAAAACTGCCAGATACTCGTGACAATATAATCTACAAGCACATATGATTGGTTAAGGGGTTACTGGGAGGAATAATAAATCTTCGTCATCTGCGTCATCCTTCATTTGCCTGGGCGGAGCCGGAGAGGATATCAAATTAAAAACTGAGGCAATCTTTCGAGGTAAGACAAGTTATTTAAAATATGTTGTCAATATTGTCTATTGAAAGTCAAAAAGTTTTGTTACGAAGCATTTATTTGTAGGAGTAACGCTAGTTAATTCTAGAAAAAATTACATGACCGCCTGCGCTCATTGGACAGGCAGCTAGCCTCTATTTTTAAGCACATTTCTGTGAAACTTGATTTTAAAAAAGGCTAGCATTACTATGTACATTTTTAGCTAAATATCAGTCACTTTTTTTGGCCAATTTTGTTGCTTGTGGAAGATAGTCAAACCTTTTTAGTTACGAAGCATTTATTTGTAGTAGCGCTGCTAACACTGGTCTAAATACATAACTTATATATAGATCAGTGGCTGCTAACTAGTTTTTTCCTGGAATAAAACATGACCGTCATCTGCGAGCCTCATTTTATATAAATATTTTTTTTTGGCAGTTTCTGTGAAACTAGCTAAATAAACATCAGCTAGCAATACTATGTAATTTTTTTTTACTAAATATTAATAACTTTTTTGCTTATCGCTAATGTAGCATGCTAGATGTGCCCAAATCTAAAAGTGCTGGTATCAGAAAATGGTTTGAGTTCCAGGTCTGAGAAAGAATGTTATAAGTAACATTGTTAACACTGTTCTACATTACAGAGAAATACTAAACCTTAATAATGAGCCTTTAAAATATAATTTTACAAGCGCACAAACAAAGCGAGCAGCAGCAACACTGGAAAAGTGGTAATGATTCTGAATGTGTCAGAAAAACCAGCAAGAGAATGTCTGAACATTTTATCAATTATAGAGAGAAATGTACATTCGGGTTGAGCAAACAGATGATGATCGGGATCAATGATGATGAGAGGGATTGCCAATAGCCGATGCCTTAGACCATGTCATGACAATATTTTGCTTGTTTTCCCATTAATCTATTAAATTATTATTATTATTATTAGACTATTATTGTTATCAAATTAATAATACAAATAATTTGCCCGTAGACACAAAGACACGTGCTTGAAGAATTACTTTACTATATTATTAAGTATAGATGACAGAAAAGTATGACGTGCTGATACAGAGGCATGCAGTCTCGTGGAACACGTGCATCTAAAGATCTCAAACTTTGTTTCTGCCTTATGATTTAAATTTTTTATGAGTGCTGCAAATGACCTCAGACATCTCGGCTCTGGAAGTGCTTTGAGTTCAGTTCACTTTATATCCACAGAACAGTTTATTCTGAACGCAACTCTGCATTCTGTAAAATAATACAAACTATATAAAATAATACAAAAACACATTCACCTCGAACCATTATTATTTATATTTCAGTGATTTTATCATCATTATAATTATTTTTACATTTAGAATTGTTTTCATGTCTTCATTTGTGTTAGTAATTTTCCGCCTGCATGTTTAGACTGATTCTTGCCTGACGGTAAATGGAAAGTTGTTTATTTATTAAAATTATATATATATATATAGATTAATTTATCACTTTATTATTTGCTTTTTCCTTTCGAGTGCAATTTGAATTTAGAAATGTATTTAATTTAAGTTGTTTAAATAAATTAATTTTCAATGCAAAATAACTAAAGCAAGAATATTCACTAATCCCTCAGCCCAGAGGTTTCCAATGTAATTGGATATCGTCAAGGATTACGGATGTAACCTCAATTCCCCGATGGAGGGAATGAGACATTGTGTCGAAGAAGCGACACTAGGGGTCTCTCTTGAGAGCCTTTTGCATCTCTAATCTATGAGAAAAGGCCAATTAGAAATTGGCAGACAGAATTTGCATGTCCCACCCCCGGACATACGGGTACAAAGGGAGGGAAATGCATCTGTTTCATTCAGGATTTTTCTGAGGAGCCGACAATAAGGTTCGGCCACAAAAGTGGCTCGGTTCAGCGACGTGGCCGGGAGGACACAACGTCTCGTTCCCTCCATCAGCGAACGGAGGTTACATCTGTAACCTAGACATTCCCCGTCTGTCGCTCACTTCAACGTTGTGTCGAAGAAGCGACACTAGGGGTCCAATTTAAATCACACCATGCGCTGAGCCGTGTATGTGTACTGCTGACACAGGAGCGGGCAGGTATTTTACATGCCAAGGCGACCAGCTGTGCCAGGCTGCACGTGCCCTTCCCCAATGCCCCATAAAATCGTCAAAGCCTTCTGGTTCTTTACCCCCGACAAGGGGGAACAAGGCGACGTGCCAAGCATGGGAGCAGGCCGCGCCAGCCACGCATTTTGTCTCTCTATCTTTCTCGCATAGAGTTATAGCGGCTGGGGCCATCTTAACGCTATCATATGCATCGGGGAAGGCGATCTTTCCCAGTTTTCCTATTCTTTCAGGGCGGAAAGACCCTAAGGAGGCCACACCTGCCCAGATTGGGGAAGGTAAAGAGTGGTGAAATACATCACATGGGCTTTCAGGTCACATGTGGAGAATGGGGCAGTGGTAGATCCTACCTCATTGGCAGGGAGGAATTGCTACAAACACGGTGACCGGGGGTCCGTGAGGCTGCCCAAGTGAGATGCGGGTCTGCCTGCAAGGGGACGTGTCGCCGAAAAGGCCGAACTGGGAGACAGGTGCGTCTAGGAAGAGTGTTTTGTCCACTTCGTGCATCTCGATCATGTTCAGCCACAGATGTCATTCCTGAACCACGAGAGTTTCCATCACCTGCCCGAGTGACCGCACTTTGACCTTTGTGGCCCTGACATCGGTCGCTGAGCACAGTTCCTGCAGGACGTTGGGATCAGGACTACCCAAGTGCAGATCTTTAAGAGCCTTGGCCTGGTGGACTTGCAGGAGGGCCATGGCATGCTGGGTGGAAGCAGCCTGTCCGGTTGTGCTGTAGGCTTTGGAGGTTAGTGAAGACGTGATCCTACATGCTTTGGAGGGGAGCACAGGACAACCCTGCCAGGTGGCAGCGTTCTCGGGCACAGGTGGATCGCAACCACTCTGTCCACCTGGGGGACTGCTGTGTACCCGTGGGCCGCTCCGCCATTGAGGATAGTGAGAGTGGATGAGCGAGAGACACAGTGACGGGTGGAGAAGGGTGTCCTCCATGAACTCATCAGGTCATCATGCACTTCCGGGAAGAAAGGAACTGGGGGGGACGCAGCTGCGAGCGGCGCGCAGACCCGAGGAACCAATCTTCCAGCCGCGAAGGCTGTGGGGAGGACGGAGGGTTCCAGTCCAGCCCCACACTGATGGCGGCACGGGCAAGCATATCGGACATCTGGGCATCAGCCTCAGACTGGGCGTGCTGGCCCGAAGGTGGCAGCCCAATCGAGTCATCCGTGTCAGACGCCGGACCACTCTCCGATGCAGCAGTGAGCTCATCCGGCTCGGGGGGCTCAAGAGGATAGGCAGGCTGGCCGTGAGGCGAGCCGCCGTTGCCTCGAGCCCAGACGGACGTCAACTAACGTGTCGGGGGCAGATGGTTTGCGGGGAAGTATCCGGTGAAACCACGCCCCCTGCCATCCCCAAATCGACTCCATCGCCAGCCGGGTCATCCTCAATCCTGTGGGAAGAAGCGACACGGGGGCGGCTGGAGTGGCATTCCTTCTGAGGAAGGAAATTCCACGACCGCAACGTTCCCATGGTCATGTTCTCGCAGTGTGAACATGAGCCATCCACAAACGCTGCCTCGGTGTGATCGCCGCCCAGACATACGAAACAGCGGAGAGCACTCTACCGCATCCAGGAACTACACAGGGGCGGAAGGGCATCTTTATAAAGACGTGTCCAGAAAAGAACGTTCAACGCCAGCTGTGTATATGCCCTTTTTGAGAAAATAACTATTTTAGAGCAATTAACTATTTTACTGCGCTGTCGAAGTGCCCAGGGGCAAAGCTGCACTGCCGTGCAGAGAAAGAGAAAGCTGCTGATATGCGCCGTAGATCCAACTGCAATTGCTCAGAGATGGGAGGAACAGTGTGTCACTCGCAGCTCGCTGCAAACACAACCAGTCGGCTCCAAAGAAAATTTCTGAATGAAACAGATGCATTTCCCTGCCTTTATACCCGTATGTCTGAGGGCGGGACATGCAAATTCTGTCTGCCAATTTCTCATTAACTTTTTCTCATAGATTAGAGATGCAAAAGGCTCTCAAGAGAGACCCCTAGTGTCGCTTCTTCGACACAACGTTGAAGTGAGAGACAGACAGGTAAATATATATATATATATATATATATCGTGAGGGAGGGAACTACACAAATTTATTCACACACATTATATATTTTCCTGGATAACGAAATACCTGACTGGTAGAGAATGGGATGGAATTTTGGGAATTTTTGATTTTTTCAAAAGTAAATCTAACAGTAATGTAATAAAATTGGGCTGTAAGTTTTCAGAAAAAAAAAAAAGCACTGATGCTTTTCTCCTAGTATTGTGTATTTATTTTTTATTTAAAACATCTTTTTGCACAGTAATGTTATGTTTTATGGGCTAATTCCATGACTGCCGTCTATTTTTTTGAATGGTGTGGAAAAGTAACTTAAATAAATAAATGGATGGATACACTGATTAAATTATTCACAAACAGTGGCCATTAATTTGTTCAATGTACATGAGATATTTGTGTTAGCACTCCTGGAAGTGTCACGTTTGCAGATTGGCTCTATATGCCATAAAAATCAATCCATAATCATGTACAATAAATTGTCTTTCAATACTGTCGTCATTATTAACACAGGCTAACGATTAGGGCAAACTCTGTCATGCGACATTCGATTTTTTGTGTTAATGTCAATTTTATCGAAATTTTTTTTTTCCAAACCAGTTTTCAAACCAGTCATTTGATGTATCGACATAGGGTTTATACTCTTGATTTAAATGGAAAAATATTGTGTCGACATTTGTGACATTTTAGCGATAATGTGTGTTTCCATCAGCTTTATTTTGATGCTCTAAAATTTTTCGCAAAAAAATCCTTGGATGGAAACGTAGTTAATGTTGTATCATACGATAAAACCCTCTTAAAGAGACAGTAACTATTTTGCCTTTGTCCTGAACATTTACATTCCAAGTAAAAGAAAAGTACAAATGTGTCTTTTTTTGTCTTTTATTTCACTCTTACATTGTACAATGGCATGTTTTTCAATTGCAACAATCACTCAACCTTCATTGTTTCACTGGACCTGTTGCTATTTTAATGATCTAAAATACAAAGGACTGACCATTTAAAGTGTGAGCCTGTTCATCATGAAAGAGTTATATACAGTTACAGTTCTACAGTGTTATTATGTGCCTATATAGTCTTTCAAATTAACATAGTTTACCCAGAAAGGAAATTTCTCTCATCATTTACTCACCCTCATTCCATCACAGATGTGTATGACTTTCTTTCTTTTGCTGAACACATCTTGAGCTTTTTAGAATAATATCTCAGCCCTGTTGGTCCTTTCAATACAAGTGAATGGTGATCAGAACTCAGAAGGTACAACAATCACACATATGCAGCATAAAAGTAATCCATACAACTCCAGTGGTTTAATCCAGTGGTTTAATCTATGTCTTCAGAAGTGATATTACTTCTACCTAGAGCTTGCAAGCTACATCCACCAAACTCAGACTGTATCTTTTCTAATTGATCGAAATTACGGTATTCCCGCAGCAGACTTTCGAACAGGCTACATTTCCCTTTGACTTCCATTCAAGGTATGAAGTATGTTTCCCGTAATAACTCCTATAGAGGATTCAAGCTACATCCTATCACTCCACCACTCGTACATTATATCTATCACTCCATCACATTCTTTTCTATCTTTCCATCACTCCACTATTTTTATTCTTTCTTTCACTCCACTTTAACACTCTATCAACGGCATACAACCTAGCAACATTAAGTGCACCCTAGCAACCTAAACCCATTGACTGCCATTAGTGATGGGATTAGCTTTGGTACAAATAGTGAAGCTATTAGCTTAACGACATTTCTGTGTAGCAAGGTGGTAGCTTCGCTAGTTTTTAAATCAAGTACCTTTTCAGTAGTGAACCTGTATTTTTGACTAGGTAGCTACATTATGCCTAGTACCCGGTGTTTACTATCATCAGTTTTGATTAAAAACAAAAGCTGTCTGATCACAAATTAATCACTTATCGGTCGGATCTCTAAAATGAATCGGTCACACATGATAGGAAAGTGGTCTGAATCGGTTAACGATTCAGTCTGAATGTCTCAGAAAGCTTTCATGTGTTACTTAATAATTTGTGCATGCTCTCACTTGCCAATAAGCTCACAGTATTTTGTTCATGTAAAATAAAAACAAAACTGGTTGCAGTGGATCTACAATCAATGGAAATGAAACCTGAAAATGCGTTCTATCGTTTGACAGTGATGAAGAAAGACTTTATAAATTTGAACACGTTTGCAGCTAGTAAATGACATCTGCAGCAAATACATTTTCCAACCAAAAAATTATCAAAACATGTATTAGCCTAAACGAAAACACATAAAAAAGTACCATGGCATTACCATGTTTATACAATGGTAGGCTAGATGAATATGGTAATCATATAGCGAAGAACCACAATAGTATATATGTATATGGCAATCATATATCAGTTTACCATGGTAGTAACATGGTATTCTTTGAAGTACTTTGAAACACCCTGCAAATACAGAATATCATTGAATATATCAAAGTACCATGGTATTACCCAGTTGCGAATTCTCAGGGCCAGCAAAGAATTCTGTGCTGGCCTAACGAGTCTAATAAATACAAAAAATTCTCATTCACCTTTTTGCCTACTTATTTTCAATCACTTTCCACACTTAATTCATCTACAAACGAATATCAAACAACGAATAGTTTATCCAATCATAATTAATTCCTTGATCCTTATAAGCGAAGCAAGATGACTGGTTTACAAATTGCATGCCCAAAGCTGAGTGCTTCCGAAGTAGCACGTGAGTCTGAGCTCCACCCCGTTAAGCCTTCAGAATTTCTACAGAATCCCTCAACAGTTCTAGTGAATAGGTATTTAATGTCAGAATAAGTAGCCAATCAGATTGATTTATTTAATCTTGGTGGATGTGGCCTTTAGGATATTTCCCAGTCCAGGCCTTCTAGCTGGCCTTGAGTGATGCAATCACGCTTTAATTGATATTTTAATTTACGTAATTTAAAACCAAAGAGCGCGAGATCTAGCCGCTGTCGCCATTGAGAAAGAGATCCTTATGGATTTAAAAACCTGACATGTAAACAGGAAAAGAGGGCTGATTTTCACTTCAAGTAAATTGGTAAGTGCTTTTTACAACTTTTTGCATGGTTGTAGCAACATTAGTGGTTTTCTAAGTGTAAATTAGGCTAACAGTGTCAGTTTAAGTTTTGAAAAGTAATCGTGTACCCTTACCAAACAAAACTTATAGCAAGCAACATTTAGACCACAAATATTATTAGATAGCTTTTTCCTAGTATTAGACCATCTTAGTTTTGGCTTTCATGCATTGACATATTTTAAAAATGTAAATTAGTATTATTATTTTGCTGCGATGTAATGTATGAAATCCATAGGCTGGATTTCGGTATTGAATAGATCAATAGTATACTGTGTGTATGCAGAGTTTTTATACAGGAATGTGCAAATAAACATATGTTTAAATGGGAATGGGTTTGTAGAGGTTGTAGTCTAAATCTGAAAAATAAAATGCAAAACTAGTAATTAGAGGTAGTATTATAAATATGAAAAATTTAATTTTAAAATAGTGATTTTAAATGTTGAACACATGGGTTTGTATAGCATGTATAAATATGTTTGTTTTTTTATGTGCACATACCATATGTATACATGTATACTATATTGCACTAAACTGTAATATACTGTACCAAAGCTTAAACAAACATTATGTGAATTAGGCTTTTAAATATCTGTTTACATTTGCATTTATTCATTTGGCAGACACTTTTATCCAAAGCAACTTACAAACGAGGAATATATCAGCAAATCATCTTAAGGAGACAGTGGTATGAAAAGTGTCATATTACAATGTCTCACTAGCATCAGAATAGAATTCAAGACAGATTAAAGTGCAAAAAAAATGTTTTTTTTATATATATATATATAATGGTATGCTCCATGCATCTGTGACTGAAGCAAGCTACTTTTGTAGTGTAAATTGCTACTTATTATAAGTGGACCTTTTAACTGAGCTTAACTAATTTTTCTGTTGAGTAGTTTGTAGCTTAGCATGCTACATTTTTTGTGTAGCAAACACTGACTGCCATTCATAATGTCTTAGATGGAAATCTCCTGACCAGAATGTCATAAAGACTTTAGCTCAGGTTTAGGTCATTACACTAAGTCCAGCAAGCAGCCTTTTTAGTATCACCCTGGCAACTGCCTAGCTACCAAATGTGTTTACTCTAGCAACCAAATTGCAAAGCCCATATCTCAGCACCGCAATAATAGAGAATTCATGTTTGGCTCATTTGACTCAGAATAGCCTTTAAATATTACAATGTAAAGTACTTAGCCATGCCCTAGCAACCATTTAGGGCACCCTAGCAACAAAACCCATACATTTCCATTAAAAATGGATTAGATGGACGCCAGTGTATATATATTTAAGCAACATCACACGAGCAAGAGTGTGATATGGCCCTACATCAGCACTGCTGTGATTCGGCCGCAGATTCGAGGACTATAACTAATTTACATATTATTAGTTAATTAACGGTTAGTTCCAGTCTTGGAATCTGATTAAATGAGAGATATTCCATGAGTACTGATGTCTCAGATCATCAGCACATGGATGCTTCACTGTTTGTATTTCTCCGCTTATGTTCTTGGCGTTCTAATCTAAAGTGTAAGAGCAGTGCAGATGTGTAAAAAGTTAGATTTGCCTTTTTACATTTATTTTTATGACATCGCAGATTTTCGCCAGCAGGCGGAAGCAAAAGACCATTTTTGTGTGTAAATGAGTCAGCTCATTTGACCTGCATCACCAGTCATTCAGTATTTTCATTCATCGGCACGCCATGAATTCTCTGACACACAACACTGCTAAAGTTGGGAAAAACAGCTTTAAACTAACAATTTCAACATTAAGGCTCATCACAGCTGAGAGACAACAGACCGATTAATTACACAAATTCAATGCACTTACAGGAGTTTCCACATTGGAGAGGACATACTGATCAAAATAGCAGAAAACATTGTGGTTTACATAGTGAATGACTCTTGTGCACAATCTAACGTGAAACAGAGAGGAATACCCCTGCTTGGACGGCTATTTTTCCACAGAGAAAACAGGATGCATTTGACAAAAATGACGTTATCTTCAGAAAGCTGACTAACACATTGCAGCATCTCTGCTTGGGAGTGACTCTCTCTCTCTCTCTCTCTCTCTCTCTCGTGCGCATGCATGAGCATTTGTTGAGCGAGTGGAGCATGGTGAGTGTGAGTGGTAACTCTCCTGTTTTTGGAGAGTTTTTTATCTTATTGTTGTATTTTCTTTGCTATCTTAGTTTATTTCTTTGGTTATTTCGTTGTATGGTTTAAGGAATATTTTTTTTCTTCGTTTGGGGGGGTTGGGGGGCATGGAGGCCGCAGGTATGCGGGGATTGAGTGCACTCACGCGTCATCACAGAGTTAAAGTGGTGGCTGCAGTGAGTGTGGAGAGTTGTTGTTTGGCTTTGGGTGAAATTGTGAGCCATGAGAATATATTGTCTGCCTCTAGAATGAACAGCGCTATAGTTGTTTTTCTAAACAAAATAGAGAAAGCTAATGAGGAAGTTCAGAGGGGAATTAGTATTGATGGTGTTTTTACCCCCGTTCTGCCACTTTCATTACCGACAAAAAGGGTCACTCTCTCCAAAGTTCCGCTGTTTATCAGTGATTAGATTCTGAAACAAACACTGTCTCGCTACGGAAAATTGGTCTCCTCAATTAAAAAGATCCCAATTGGGGGAGATTCTCCTTTGCTGAAACACGTCGTGTCTTTCAGATGTTCAGTTTACATGATTGTAAATGATGATGCTGATTTAGACCTCGCGCTGAATTTCTGAGTGGATGATTTTGATTATGTGGTCTTTATAACCACCAAATCAAATGTATCGGCTGTGTTAATGTGGGGCATTTGGTCCGCGCTTGTCCTAATAAGCCAGAAAAAGATAATCATTTAGCTGGTGCGGAGGGCACGGCTAACGAGTTTGAACACCCGGTCTATGAAGCCCTATGAAACAAAGGTTTTGATGGCTTAAGGCTGCTTTTCAAATAAAGAAGTGTATCATCTAAAGAAAATAGTGCGAAAGCTCAATATTGAGTTAAATGATGTCAGTGAGAAAGCTTAATTTAATGAACATGGATCATGGTTGTTTTTTTTTACTCTTGCTTTTAATTTTAATCATGACTGAAGTGTGTATTGCATCTTTGAATGTGAATGGTGCAAGAGATAGTAAAAAAAAGAGCTGAACTGTATGAAGTCATTAAACAGAAAACAACAGATGTTACTTTTATTCAAAAGACACAGAGTGATTTTAAAAACTCTGTGGTTTGGTGCAGGAGTGGGAGGGGACTGCTGTTCTCAGTCACAACACCACACTTAGTGGGGGTGTGGGTATCTTATTTACTAAGAATTGTTATCCAATTTCTCCTCAAGTCGATGGAATTGTGAAGGCAAAATTTTTTTTTTATTTGCGTCTATGTACCAACATTAGCAGTGGCGAGAATGGTGTTTTTATATACACTCAGTTCCACTTTACAAAGTTGCAGTACTGAGGAATATTTATTTTTAGGTGGAGATTTTAATTGTACTGAAAAATATATTGATAGAAATCATATTGAGCCTCATATGCCTTCACATGAACATCTTATTAAGATTGTTAAGATGCATGAATTATGTGATATTTGGAGGCATTTTCATGACAGACAGAGACAATATACATGGGCTCGTGATAATGTTTTATCTTTTGCTAGATTCGATAGATTTTATGCTTTTAAACATCAGTTGGGTATTTTTAAAAGTTGTGGTATCTCACTGGTTAGTATTTCTGATCATCATATGGTATTTATTTTTTATTTTTTTAAATCAAATCAAGCCCAGAGCGCCTACTGGCATTTTAATACTAACTTATTGTGCGTGTAATCATGATTTTAAGAATGTTTTTAAATTATTTTGGGAAGATTTCAAAAAAAATAAATAAATAAATAAAAATAAGTATATATATATGAGTGTGTGTATATATATATATATATATATATATATATATATATATATATATATATATACATACACACTCACCTAAAGGATTATTAGGAACACCTGTTCAATTTCTCATTAATGCAATTATCTAATCAACCAATCACATGGCAGTTGCTTCAATTTATTTAGGGGTGTGGTCCTGGTCAAGACAATCTCCTGAACTCCAAACTGAATGTCAGAATGGGAAAGAAAGGTGATTTAAGCAATTTTGAGCGTGGCATGGTTGTTGGTGCCAGACGGGCTGGTCTGAGTATTTCACAATCTGCTCAGTTACTGGGATTTTCACGCACAACCATTTCTAGGGTTTACAAAGAATGGTGTGAAAAGGGAAAAACATCCAGTATGCGGCAGTCCTGTGGGCGAAAATGCCTTGTTGATGCTAGAGGTCAGAGGAGAATGGGCCGACTGATTCAAGCTGATAGAAGAGCAACTTTTCCTGAAATAACCACTCGTTACAACCGAGGTATGCAGCAAAGCATTTGTGAAGCCACAACACGCACAACCTTGAGGCGGATGGGCTACAACAGCAGAAGACCCCACCGGGTACCACTCATCTCCACTACAAATAGGAAAATACACTACAAATAGGCTACAATTTGCAAGAGCTCACCAAAATTGGACAGTTAAAGACTGGAAAAATGTTGCCTGGTCTGATGAGTCTCGATTTCTGTTGAGACATTCAGATGGTAGAGTCAGAATTTGGCTTAAACAGAATGAGAACATGGATCCATCATGCCTTGTTACCACTGTGCAGGCTGGTGGTGGTGGTGTAATGGTGTGGGGGATGTTTTTTTTGGCACACTTTAGGCCCCTTAGTGCCAATTGGGCATCATTTAAATGCCACGGCCTACCTGAGCATTGTTTCTGACCATGTCCATCCCTTTATGGCCACCATGTACCCATCCTCTGATGGCTACGTCCAGCAGGATAATGCACCATGTCACAAAGCTCGAATCATTTCAAATTGGTTTCTTGAACATGACAATGAGTTCACTGTACTAAAATGGCCCCCACAGTCACCAGATCTCAACCCAATAGAGCATCTTTGGGATGTGGTGGAACGGGAGCTTCGTGCCCTGGATGTGCATCCCACAAATCTCCATCAACTGCAAGATGCTATCCTATCAATATGGGCCAACATTTCTAAAGAATGCTTTCAGCACCTTGTTGAATCAATGCCACGTAGAATTAAGGCAGTTCTGAAGGCGAAAGGGAGTCAAACACAGTATTAGTATGGTGTTCCTAATAATCCTTTAGGTGAGTGTGTGTATATATATATATATATATATATATATATATATATATATATATATATATATATATTGGTAAACGCTAAGGTTAAAAAGGCGCTATATAAGTGCAGAACATACATACATATATATATATATATATATATATATATATATATATATATACATACACACAGTACTATGCAAAAATCTTGAGGTCTTAAGCACATCTTAAACACATAAGATGTTTCACAAAAACATTTGTCTTAATATGGTTATTCATATCTTCAGCTTTAGTGTGTCAATATATGAAATGTAAACTTTACACTCCTTTTGCAAATAGAATAGGATAGAAGAACTGGGAGCCTTGCAACAGATGGCATGACCCCCTTAGAGCCCACCACTAAACATTGAGTCAGTCTGGGATTACATGAAGAGACAGAAGTAATTGAGACAGCCTTAATGGATAGAATAACTTTGGTGAATTCTCCAAGAAGCTTGTAACATCCTGTTAGCGAACAACCACGAAAAGATTTGTCCAGGTGTTCCTAGGAGAATTGCTGTTTTGAAGGCAAAAGTGGTTACACCAAATATTGATTTTGCTTTTATTAAATTTACTGGACTTTGTATGACGTTAATTGATCTCAACAGTCCCGGCACGCTGGACGCGGCCACAGGTCCGCCTTCAGCCCCACGACTGACCCCCGGCCGGCCGGTTCTGACGAGTCCAGAGGACGCCTGCCGGGGGCGCGGAGGAAGGTAAGTGCTTCGAGTCTTTTCTCAGCACCGAAGCCTCGGGACGCACCCTTGCCTCCCGACGGCACTTTACCTGCTCCGCCCCGCTGCGAAGTTCTGCCGGGTACGTCAAAAATACTCGTCCCCTTGGTGCCCCTAGCACGGAGATTGGATGCATGGCTTTCACTTCCCAACCCGTCACGCTGGCTGGCCCGGACCATCCGACTCGGTTACGCAATTCAGTTTGCCAGGCCCCTGCCCCCCTTCGCGGGCGTCCGCTTTACCGCAGCACACGGCGAACATGCCCAATCCCTGCGCGCAGAGATCGCTACTCTTCTACTCAAAGACGCGATTGAGCTGTCCCTCCAACCGAAATGAAGAAAGGTTTCTACAGCCCTTACTTCGTTGTACCCAAGAAAGGCGGCGGCTTACGACCAATCTTGGACCTGCGAGTTTTAAACCGAGAACTGCTCAAACTCCCGTTCAAAATGCTCACGCTAAAGTCTATCTTAACAAGCGTCCGGCACCTAGATTGGTTCGCAGCGGTAGATCTGCAGGACGCGTACTTCCACGTCTCAATTCTGCCACGACACCGACCCTTCCTACTGTTCGCGTTCGACGGCCAGGCGTTTCAGTACAAAGTCCTCCCCTTCGGCATGTCTCTGTCCCCTCGCGTCTTCACGAAAGTCGCAGAGGCAGCTCTTGCCCCGCTCCAAGAAGCCGGCATCCGCATACTCAACTACCTCGACGACTGGCTCATACTGGCCCACTCCCGAGAGTTACTATGTGTTCACAGAGACCAGGTGCTCAAACACCTCAGCCGCTTGGGGCTTCAGGTCAACCGAGAAAAGAGCAAGCTCACTCCGGTTCAGAGCATCTCCTTTCTCGGCATGGAATTAGACTCAGTCTCAATGTCCGCACGTCTCACCAACGAGCGTGCACAATCGGTGCTGAAATGCCTCGCAAAGTTCAAGCCAGGCACAACGGTCCCTCTAAAACTCTTCCAGAGGCTCCTGGGGCATATAGCATCCTCCGCCGCAGTCATGCCGCTGGGGTTGATGCATATGAGACCGTTTCAGCACTGGCTTCAGACTCGAGTCCCAAGACGAGCATGGCTCCAAGGCACGCACCGTGTGATAATCACCCCTGCATGCCGCCAAACACTCAAACCCTGGACAGACCTCTGCTTTCTACGGGCAGGAGTGCCCCTGCAGCAGGTGTCCCGACGCATCCTGGTCACTACCGACACATCCAGATCAGGTTGGGGCACCGTTTGCAACGGGCACGCAGCTGCGGGCCTTTGGAGAGGGGCCCCGCTGCGCTGGCATATCAATTGCCTAGAGTTGTTGACTGTTTTCTTTGCCCTGCGACAGTTCCTCCTGTTAATTCGAGACAAACATGTCCTAATCAGGTCAGACAGCAACACTGCGGTAGCGTACATAAATCGCCAAGGCGGCGTACGCTCCCGCCACATGTCACGACTCACCCGTCGTCTCCTCCTTTGGAGCCAGCAGCGACTCAGGCCACTCACATCCCCAGCAAACTCAATGTGGTAGCGGACGCACTGTCACGACAACGCTTGCCCAGTGGAGAGTGGAGGCTTCACCCCCAGTCGGTTCAGCTGATTTGGGAACGATTCGGCAAGGCCCAGGTAGACCTGCTTGCCTCCCGAGAGACCTCCCACTGCCCGCTCTGGTATGGCCGAACAGAGGCCCCCCTCGGGGCAGACGCGCTGGCACACAGCTGGCCCACGGGGTTGTGCAAGTACGCATTTCCCCCTGTGAGCCTTCTTGCACAGGTGCTGTGCAAGGTCAGGGAGGACAAGGAGCAAGTCACACTAGTGGCTCCATACTGGCCCACCCGGGCCTGGTTCTCGAACCTTGTACTCCTCGCTACAGCCCCTCCCTGGCGAATTCCCCTGAGGAAGGACCTTCTATCTCAGGGGCAGGGCACGCTCTGGCATCCGCATCCAGACCTCTGGAAACTCCACGTCTGGTCCCTGGATGGGACGCGGGCGATCTAGCTGGCCTACCACCCACTGTCGTAGACACGATCAACCAAGCCAGAGCCCCTTCCACCAGGCAGCTCTACGCCCTGAAGTGGCGCTTGTTCGCAAATTGGTGTTCTTCCCGGGCTGAAGACCCACAGAGGTGCGCAGTTAGGTCAGTGCTCCTATTCCTGCAGGAAAGGTTGGAGGGGAGGCTGTCCCCGTCCACCTTGAAGGTGTATGTTGCTGCTATCGCGGCCCACCACGACGCAGTAGATGACAAGTCCCTTGGTAAGCACGACTTAATCATCAGGTTTCTAAGAGGCACCCGGAGGTTAAATCCCTCCCGGCCAAGCCTGTTCCCCTCCTGGGACCTCTCGGTAGTCCTCGTGGGCCTCCAGAGACCTCCCTTTGAGCCGCTAGAATCAGTTGGACTCAGGGACCTCTCTCTTAAGACTGCCCTGCTGATCGCGCTCGCCTCCATCAAGAGGGTCGGGGACCTGCAAGCGTTCTCTGTCAGCGACACTTGCCTGGAGTTCGGTCCGGCAGACACTCATGTGATCCTAAGACTGCGACCGGGCTACGTGCACAAGGTTCCTACCACGCCTTTCAGAGACCAGGTAGTGAACCTGCAAGCGCTGCCCCAGGAGGAGGCAGACCCAGCCCCGTCGTTGCTGTGTCCGGTACGTGCTTTGCGTACCTAACTGGACCGCACGCAGAGCTTTAGACACTCTGAGCAGCTCTTTGTATGCTTTGGGGGACAGCGGAAAGGAAACGCTGTCTCCAAACAGAGGCTTTCCCACTGGGTAGTAGATGCCATTTCACTGGCTTATCACACTCAGGCCGTGCCCCCCCTTTGCGGGTCCGAGCTCACTCGACAAGGAGTGTTGCATCCTTGTGGGCACTGGCCAGGGGTACCTCCCTGGCAGACATTTGTAGAGCAGCGGGTTGGGCGACACCCAACACCTTTACGAGATACTACAAACTCAGGGTTGAGTCGGTTTCATCCCGTGTTTTCTCAGGTCCGAGCCAGTAGAACTCGGTAACACGCTGATGGGCTGACCGGGTGAATTGCTTGCATATACGCCCTTTCCCTCGCTTGAGGTAAAACTGTGCATCTTTTTTCCCAGGAGATTCCACTCAGCTCGAATCCCTGGTCGATTCCTCCCTAGCCCTCATGGGTCCGCAGTTCGGCGGAGGAACTTGCCGACCCAATCCACTGCGTGTACTCAAATCTACCCTGTACTGGAATAGGTGCTCCACAGGGCGCGGACTCCCCCTGTGTGTATTTTCTGCGATATGATCCCCTTACGAGCGGACCCGCGTTTTCCTTGGGTAAGTTTTGGCTGCCCTCCGGTCGCCGTGTGTAGCAACTGCCGTGATTTAAATTGGACCCCTAGTGTCGCTTCTCCGACACAACGTGGAGAGAGCGACAGAAGGGGAACGTCTAGGTTACGAATGTAACCTCCGTTCCCCGATAGAGGGAACCAGACATTGTGTCCTTCCCGGCCACGTCGCTGAGCTGAGCCGCTGTAGTGGCCGGACCATTTCCGGCTCCTCAGAAAAATCCTGAATGAACTCTAGTATTTGCCTCGCCTTTATACCCGTATGTCCGGGGGCGGGGTATGCAAATACTGACTGCCAACTTCTCATTGGCCTTTTTTCATAGATCAGAGGTATATTCAGTGGCTCAAGAGAGACCCCTAGTGTCGCTTCTCCGACACAATGTCTCGTTCCCTCCATCGGGGAATGGAGGTTACATTCGTAACCTAGACGTTTTTGTTGTCCACTTTTACTATTTATTGTAAAACTGTACATATGATTTTATTTCAACAGGTCTCAGTAGTAAAAACTAATAAATAACTATAAAAAGAAACAACGAAAACTGTTTAATTTTTTATTTATTTAATTGTTCAATTGTTATACATTAAATGACATTTTAATATTCTTGCAGATTGTAGTTTTCCAAAAACCTGCAGTAACATTTATAAATAAAAGTTATATATTAAGAGCATTTTAAAACAATTCATTAACAGATCCAGTCATAAGAACAATCTTAAAAATTTACAAATTCAGAAAACTCCTTTGTAGAGTGTATTTGCTCTTAGTAGCTTAATAGTTTTGCCAGCTGAAATCCAGAAACTCCTTAATGAAGGAGGATACATGAGGGTTCAGGCCAGAGTTCTTCCTTTGCACCATCTTCCCACTTCTTTTACTGACCTGGAACTTTGAGGAGCACTTGCTGTTGTCAGGGTTAATCCTCACAATGAACCTTTACATAACAGAAAAAGAAATGTTAGATCATTTGATGTGTAAAAATGTTTTAAACATTGGTTAAGACAAAAATTGAACACACATGTGCTCCAAATACTCACAACACAACCAAATACAAAAACGCACTGCAAAAGTTCACAACACAACCAAATACAGAGACGCGCTGCAAATGGCACAGAACACAACGGAAATGTTTCCAGGAGACCCCAATAAGTGACGAACCCGGACAAACTTTTGTCATCAAAAAGATGACACGTTTATGACATACAACTTTGTATACAATATACAAAATGTAAAAAGAACATGAGGGTAAGATATTACTCTATACATCAGTAACATTGTACAATTTTTTGTAATGTTAAGTTTAAATAAGTTTCATAGGTAAGAAATGTTAGGTAATGTAGGGTCCAAAGATGAGACAGCAATTTTTAAAGTTGAGACACAGATAAATAAAGCATATTATAAAAACTTTTTTGTATAAAATGTATTTATTTGCAACAGTTATTTTAACAGCAATAATAATACATGTCTGTCCTAAGAACAGCTATTCAGCTGATGGACACCATGCTGCGTTGTCATGGGAACATCCCAGGTGAAAATAATGAGGAAATTACATTGGCTACATCCGAAATCACCCCCTAAACCCTCATTCACTAATCTCTTTGTTAGTCCACTAATACAGTTCACTTGAAGGTGTGAATGAAAATGAGTAAGTGAATTTGGACAGCCGTTAATCGTACATCGGCTGTACACAGCCGGGTTCGTCACTTATTGGGGTCCCCTGAAAACTTTTCCGTTGTGTTCTGTGCCATTTGCAGCGCGTTTCTGTATTTGGTTGTGTTGTAAACTTTTGCAGTTCTGTATTTGGTTGTGTTGTGAGTATTTGGAGCACACGTGTGTTGTAAAACTGATGAAGATGTTTTCTTAATTTGCGGTTGTTTTTTCTATTTGCATGTTTTCTTAAAGGGTTAGTTCACCCAAAAATGAAAATTTTGTCAGTAATTACTGACTCTCATGTTGTTCCAACCCCGTAAGCCTTTCGTTCATCTTCGGAACACAAATTAAGATATTTTTGATGAAATCTGAGAGCTGGATCACTCCTTCATATGCTGCTAGGTAATCGATATCTGCCATCCCAGAAAAGTTAGTAAAGACATTGTTAAAATAGTCCAAGTGACTACAGTGCCTCAACCTTAAAATTAGCAAGCGACGAGAATACTTTTTGTGCGCAAAATCCCCCCAAAAATGTAAAAATTTAATTCCGTGTGGGTCTCTGAGTAAGTTCACGAGAGCAACACGACGCATGCGTGAGAACAGAAGATGACGCAGATGGGTCTCAATGTAGTGTTTAAAATGGTTCTAAATTGTGCATTTCCGGGATGTGTGAATCGTGAGAAACCAACGAGAAAACATAAAAGTGCCTTACCAATGCCACAAAATTAATGTTTTACCTTTCACACTTTCCCATCAAATGATCGTGAGTGTCATCTACTCATGCGTCGTTGCTCTAGTGAACTCATGTCAGAGGCCCACACAGAAGAAAATGAATAGTATTGTCGCTTGATAAACTTAAGGTTGAGCCACTGTAGTCACTTGGACTATTTTAAACATTGTCTTTAATAACTTTTCCTGGCCAGCAGAATGAAATTACATAGAAGCCTATGAAGGAGTGGGACAGCTCTCAGATTTCATCAAAAATATCTTAATTTGTATGTTCTTCTTTCTTCAGTGGAACACAAAAGAATGTTGGTGACCCAACACTTTCTGTTCCTGTTGACTTCCATTATATGGACACAAAAAAAACAATGGAAGTCAACAGGAAACGAAAGTGTTGGGTCACCAACATTCTTCAAAATATCTTATTTTGTGTTCTGCTGAATATGTAAGTGATGACAGAACTTGGGTGGATGATCCCTTTAATGTGTACCTAATATTATGTCATATTGCAAGATGTACTTACCTCTGAATGAACTCCAAAGTAGTGGCTGCTTCCACTTGGTACTCGATGTTAAGCACATAATAGCAACCGAAGAGAACAGCAAACGCAGAGGACAAATCTGGTAGGTCAGTGTCAGGAAAGAGAACTTTGTCTTCAATTGACAGCATCCATTTTTTGCTGTGTAAAAAAATTGTAATTCATTAATTTATAGTGTTTAACTTTGCAAAAACATTTAACATTTGGTTTTGGTGTCATTGACAATATGTAGATGGAGCTTTTCTCATTAGTCACCCTTGTTATTCAAAACTTATTTGAGGTGATGTTAAAGGGTTAGTTCACCCAAAAATTTAAATTCTGTCAGTAATTACACAACCTCACGTCGTTCCAAACCCGTAAGATCTCCGTTCATCTTCGGAACACAAATTAAGATATTTTTTATGAAATCCGAGAGCTTCATAGACAGCAACGTCATTGCAACTTACAAGGCCCAGAAAGGTAGGAAAGACTTTGTTAAAATAGTCCATGTGACTCCAGAATTTATTCAACAATTTCTTCTTGTCTGTGTCAGTCTCCTACACTGTTTAAGTTGTAAATACAGCACTTCCGGGTTCTACATCAGAACGCCGGCTCACCATTGGCTTGCTTCTGCATCAGCATCACACGCATGTGTTGTGGTGCCCAAATGAACAGCGTCGACCAATAGTGAGGCGGTGTTCTAACGTAGAACTCGGAAGTGCTGTATTTACAACGTAAACAGCGTGTGTTCCGAAGATGAACGAAGATCTTACGGGTTTTGGAACGACATGAGGGTGAGTAATTACTGACAGAATTTTCATTTTTGGGTGAACTAACCCTTTAACATCACCTCAAATAAGTTTTGAATAACAAGGGATGAATTGTTCAGTCTCCTGAATGAATGATTCAATGTCAAATAAATATTTTCATTGTCACTTGTCCCCACCTAGTGGAAAAACATAAATGCTTCATTTGAAGTGCGAAGTTACATTAAAAAGCTGATTTGCTCTATTTTGATCGCTAACTATACATTTTTTAAAAACTTTTATCCCAGTACTTATAATTTGAATATTTGTAACACTGAAATAACGATATTGAGTGGTTGAAAAGACCTATAAATGACAACTGCTTTCTCTGCTTCAGCGGCAGCACAAATGCAGATTTGAACGTTATGATTTTAGTCAAAGGTTTGATTGACTCAGGCGAATCATTGACATTTATTTATGAGATTGTGTGGGTGTCTGAATCGCGATCGCAATCTTTTAACGATTAATCTTGCAGCTCTAAACAATCTCTTAAACATTGTTAATCATGTATTAAAGGATCTTACCAAGCATGATCAGCCTTGGAGTAGAAGGAAGTGAAACCCTGGTCTCTAAATCTGTTGGAGTTGTTGTGACCTACACACACACACACACAAACACAAACACAAAGGTTTTACTAACTGTCAGTTACATCAATTTTCAAATATATAAATGGAAAATACTCACATCGGCTAAAAGGAACAGTGATTCCTCCTTTTCTTTGAAGTGGGACATCATCAACAGGACCGCTGCAAGGCCTGGGTCGACATCTCTGCCCTCTCTGTCAATGTCTTTGATGCCAAGCGATTATATAGCGGCAAAAAACAACTGACTTTAAACTAATTCACAAAAGCTTTATTTTTCGGCGAACAGTTCACATGAACACTCAACTAGAACACTCAACAAGAAAAGGAAGAAATATGAATGTTTGCACAGAGTGTTAGCACAACTCTCTAGTAAGCTCTCTCCACAGCATAAAGTGTGAGGTGACTGAGGTGGCATGACGTGCATTATGGGGTAATCAGTTAACACCAAGCGATAGCGGGAAAAAACGACTGACTTTATAGTTGAACTAATACACAAAAGATTTATTTATCGGCGAACAGTTAACATGAACACTCACCTGCTCCTGACGTGGTCAAACCCAAGGCAGAGACCCGTTAATGTCCATATATGACGGTAAAACGTTCAGAAAAGGGAAAGAAAAGGAAGAAATATGAATGTTTCAGTAAGCTCTCTCCACAGCATAAAGTGTGAGGTGACTGAGGTGGCAGCGTTTTTTTCTTTTATTGTTTTTTTTATTTAAATTGTTTTAGTTAAACCAAAAATATAAAATATGTTAAGTAAAAGCAGGAATATTTGTACACACCTTTGTATCTGACTGGTTCTTGCATCTGTGTCTTCGTTTTCTTTTTTCTCCAGGCGGGAAATTAAAGCTTTTCTGTGAATGGTCAGGTTTCACGCTCGTTTTTTTCCCCCACTGTATTTCGATTTACAGTAAATGAAAAATACTGTATTTTAGTGGCGCCAAGGGGATATTTCCCACAATACAACTTTAAACAGAAATCTCACAGAAATTTCTAACAGTGTACTTTATATACTATATATTTAAAGTTATATAAAGTGTCATCACCATACTCCCCAAGGCACTTAATCTCAGTTTGGTCCAAGGAAACTGTGCCTGGAGTGAGTGAACTATAACTTGGTTTTAAGCATCTGCTAAAATATTAAATACTGACTGTATACACAGACACACACACATCATTCTATCTTTGCTTTACCACTAGAGGAAAAAATATATGCTACCATGAAGCTACAGTAGCATTCATTGCACCATAGATCACAGGCATATTTTGGGCATTCCTCCAATCTTCCAAGAGATATCACACACACACACACACACACACACACACACACACACACACACACACACACACACACACACACACACACAGAGACAGTTGACAGTATATCCTTCCTTTTCTGGTTGGAAATCAATTGTGAAATCAATAATCCCTCATCTCTCAATGAATCTTGCCATTTCCAGAGCCTATTAGTTTAGAAGAAGTGTTTGTGTCTTTTATTTATGTGTGGTCTGCAAGCAGATAGATGGCCCTTCCACTAAGAATACAGAAAGGACAAGAAAATTCACGGGGGTGGAGAGGATCCATCAGCTCATCATCCTAGGAGTTTTTTCTTCTTTTTTAAGAACATTAAAAGGGATAGTTACATTTAAAAAAATGAACATTATGTCATTATTTTCTCACCATAATGCTGTTTAAAACCCACATTACTTGCTTTATTCCGTGAACAAGTTAATCAGAATGTGAGCCTTGTTCACCATCCACATTTATTGCACCTTTCAATATAATGAAATGAATGCTGACTATATGTCTACAATATCTCCATTTGTTTTCCATGAAAGAAAGTTTGTCATACAAGTTTGGAACAAAATGAGAGTAAATGATGACAGAATTTTAGTTTATCATGAACTATCCCTTTAAACTGCATGAAGAGTGTAGACCAAAAAGACTTCAAATACGTGTTTGAGCTCACACATTGGAATATAGTAATACCTTGAAGAAGTGGTGACCATGGGAGTGTGCATGGGCTCTGTGGGGTACACATTAAGGGTTGAGTAACATTAATTTTATCACTAATAATGTTGAGACATTTTTGGCTTTAGATCATGAAAAATCTTAATTAAAATTGCAGGCTGGGAGAAGCTGGTGGTGGACACATTTCTGAGTTTTCATTAAAAATGCTATAAATGTCAGAGCAGATTGATTTGATGATTAAATAATGTTCATTTCACAGTGAGCAGATTCTGAGTTCAAGGCTGGAGCAAAATGGTGTTACTGTCATTTTCTTGAGAAAAATCTTGCCACACTCTTGTGTAAAAGGCCAAGTATGGTTTTTGCTCTGCTAAATTTTTTTGAATAATAATACTCAATTACCTCCTTCACTTTTCCATGTACCTTTCTGTGTTTTATTTTCACATAAGTTGACAAATACGGAACATACAGTATGAGTCTTAAGTTTAAAAAAAAAAAAGTGAAACTTTTTTGAAAAAAGAAAATTGTGGGAACACATACCGATTAGTTATCTGGGTAGGTTGTATATCAACATGCAGGTACAAGCTCTTCCATACGTTGGTTCAGTTTTTGACACAGTATATTTAAGTTTACAATGTGGGGGAATACAAATACTATATGTCAATGAACATTTCAGTAATATTTGAGTGAGTGCCCTTACCGCTTTTCTCTCCCGGACGGGCGCTTGACCACACCCCCACTGCCACAAGGTACAAAAGGAGATGACGTATGTCACTCATTCAGATTTTTTCGTCCTCTCACATTTCTCCTACGCTGCTGGATTTTACGGTGTATTTCAGCAGTCACCCTCGCATGGTTGAGTGTCCTGCTACCCCAGGGTGCTTCAGCAGCTGAGTCTGCAGGTGCTAAAAGAGTATATTCATAAGAGTATATTTCCTTCTAAAAGAGCTTGCATAAACGCTTGGCATCTTTTTAAAGATGTCCTTCTTCGTTTGCGCTACTGGTTGTGGCCGTTATCTCTCCCCTCCACACAGCCATGAAATCTATCTCGAGCGCATGGGGCACCAGCATGCCGAGGCAGCTTTCGTGGAAGGGTAATGTTGTCATTGTGAGAACATGCCCATGAGAATGTTGCAGTCGTGGCTCACTTCCTTCTTCATGAAGTAAGGAGCCACCGCGGCTGCTCCTCAACTTAATCTGTCCTGGGCTGATGCTCAGCCGGTCGGGTCGGCAAGCACAGCGGGCGATCTGTATGTGGACATGGGATCGTTTCAGCTGGCTCTGCCCCCGCAGACCTCCCATCCCCCAGCACGCTTGTCCAGAAGAGCCGTCGAGCGATGCAGACGGCCCGCCTCAGGGTGGGTTTAATATGTTGTTCGCGTCTTGTGACAAGGATGAGCTTTCGGTCGCAGAGGGTGGGCTTCTGCTCTCGGAAGTGGACGAATCATCTGAGCTTCCACCCATGGGCGGTGGAGCACAGGATGAGGCAGATGCTGAGATGGCAGCTGTGCTTGCCCTGGCAGCTGCAAACATCGGGCTAAAGTGGAACACTCCACACTGCCCTGAGCATTTGCGGCTGGATGATTGGTTTCTGGGCACCAGTGCCTTTCTTCCAGGAAGTGAACGAGGAGCTTACGAAGTCATGGAAGGCACCTTTTTCTGCCCGTACACGCTTCGCCGGCTCGTCCACTCTGAATACCCTTGAGGGTGGAACGGCTAAGGGAAATGTCGAGCTTCTGCATGTAGAGCGTGCCGTAGATGGGGCATTTATGACCGCAGGGCACAGCAACCTGGCGCGACCGACCAAAGTTCCCTTCCAAGGCCTGTAAGTTTTCTACCTCTTTAATGAGAAAGATGCTTCCACCCTGCATGCCATGGCCATCTTTCTTTTCCACCAGGCCAAGGTGCTGAAAGATCTGCACAAGGGTAGGACTGATTCATGGCTGATGCAGGAACTGCATACTGTGACCAACCAGCCTTATATTTGACTAAGGTCACAGTGCAGTCCCTGGGCCAGACAATGTCCACTCTTGTGTTCCAAGAGCAGCACCTGTGGCTCAAACTTGCGGAGATGTGTGACACAAAGAAAGTCAGCTTTCTCGATGCACCCATCTCTCGAGGGGGGATTTTTGGCATCACCGTTGAGGATATCAGCCATCAGTTCTTGATGGTGAGGAAGCAGACCGAGGCGATTAAGCACATCCTGCCCTGGCATGACTCGGCCGTCTTCAGGCCTCCCAAGTCCCGCGCCCCATCTGCTTCTCGCCTTAGCCGTTCCCCTGCGGTGCCGACCATCGGAGCCTGTACGCCGGCCTCAATGAAAGAGATCCTCCCACGGGACGTCGGCTCCACCTGCCCGCCAGCTCCCAAGAACCCCAGATGGGCTTCGAGGCGGTACTGATACGGGCAGCCCAGGGATAAGGCAACTGCTTCTGACCTGTCTGGGCCGAGGGATCTCTCCAGCCCCACCATCACCCTTGGGCCAGCGCATGGTTAGTATTCCATTGGCGAGTGCCCTCTTGGCCTCGGCACCCACATGCTCAATAAAAGAGCAGTTTCCTCATTCCCTGGGCCAGCGCACTCACGATGGCCAGGAGCTGGAAGTCTTTCCGAGAGATCACCAGCAAACAGGTAAGTATGATGGTCTCTGGGGCAGCTCATCTGCCCCAGTCACCAGCCACCATTGCGGGCTTGCAGAGCTTTACATCCACTCTGGGCTGTCTTCCAGGTGGGGCGCCTGCTCTGCCTTGCTGTGAACCACCCTGCACCCAAATATTAATAATCAATCATAACTTGTTATAATTAATTATGAACATTTGGATCGGTAAATAGGATTAACACTCTGGGGTTGACGGACGTGCTGGCGCATCCTGCCGGATATTTTCGTCATTACAGCGGAAACAACTTACAGATAAGGCATACAGATAAGTGTAAGACATCATTAGAGACTATAAAGGGTCTACTTTTATTGTGTACACTGACAATAACAACAAAACCTTGTACTTTTGCAAAATAAAGAAAATAAAAAGGGTGAGCTTTCAGCAGTCTCTGTGTTCATGAGCATATTTCTGAAACACGTCATAAAAATGAACTGAAACTCTACGAAGCTGTCTAAAGAAAGCTTAAGATTTCTACTTTTAAATAAAACAATTAAAATTTAAAACAAATATTATCCTGCAATGTAATCTGTAATAAACGACAGTGAGGTTTGATGTAAACACAATTTATTCACTTTACTGCACATTTGTACAGATACACAGGTGAGAAAACTCCTGGATAATAAGGAAGAGTTAACATTTTCCTCAGAAGAAGAGCGGGACTCAATGCGATGAATGTTTGCATTTTGAAGAGAGACTTGATCCAGACGAGGATACAATTTCGGACGAGTAAGTAATTTAGTTTTCTTTAGTTGACATGCTATTTTATATAAACATGTACATATTTTACTAGTGGGACTGTTTCCAGACTTGCCAGCCAGGATTCAGAGTATTGACATTTGAAATATGTCCTAATAGGCAAGTTATATTAAATGCTGTTTTGGCTAAAGCAGGTATTTAAATTGTATGCTGTATGATATAAATATGAGATGTAATATGATATAAAATTAAAAGAATGTTTAGAATATATTTTATCTGATGTAGCTGAATTAACATTACAATCAATTTATTTGTTTGTCCAGCAAACACCCTGTATTGATCGTCTATCAATTATCAGAAAGGATAACTCTTTCTTAGCATGTAGATGAGATTGAATAATTAAGTTGACGTTGATTTACAAGCAGACCAGAATCAACTCGCAAGAATCTACACAAAAGATTATTTAACTAAAAGATGAACACATAACTAATCTAAACAAAAACATACACACAAATCACTCATACATGGGAAAGGGAAAAATAAAAATAAAAGTAAACCGGAACAGAATAGTGGAAATGAAGTAATTTAACCATCCGGGAGAACCATCGAGTTCTTAATTTAAAAAGCACCTTTTGATACAAAAAGGTTTACCTCTTATACTAAACCTAAGTTCAATTAGTTATTGGTAATACTTCTAATTTCCTTGGCTGTTGAGAGAGCCCGGATGCAGTTGCAGGAGAACGTCTTGATGGTTCCTCGAGTCGATGGTGTTCAAGTTGCTATCGATTTTATCTGTGTTGAATGAAGAAATTATGATGAACTGTTGTGTGCATTGACTCTATGGCAGAAGTAGTTACTAATGGCTTGAGGTAGTGACCTCATGGTCAGCACGACCGGGAGCAAAGGGGAGAAAGTCAGGGGAATGAGAAAGATTAAGAGGTGGGACATGTCTTTTTTGTTCTGGGCTTTGAGTCCAATTCTTATGGGGGAAAGATTGCTTTGGCATGCAGCTAACCTCCCATGCTTGGAATGTCACTGATGTCCACTAGTTGCTGGATTTTGTAAAGACAGTATAAAGGTTTGATAATGATCAGTGGGGGAGCAGATATAATGAAGTCAGCTTGGGCCTACCTGGACCTTTGCTTGTTACAGTCTTGAGACATCTGTTTGCTTATTCATTAAATAATGAATAATGTGTGTCGGATTGGTCCAGATGCTACAGGCTACAGACTCGAGTCTAGAGGTGGGTATGGCACCATGGCCATCATGCCACAGTTCTATCAGACTTTCAGCCCTTGGTCAGACCTGGCATTGCTATGGGCATGTGTTCTCCTAGAGCAGGACTCAAAGTGCATTGTGGTCAGGACAGGGCCCCGACTGGACAGGGCCCCGACTCCAATGGCACATCAACTAGTTAGTGTTGCTGCCGGTATTGCTGGCCCTAAGGAGGCTTGGGCCATTGATTCAGGGCATGTATATGTTGGTCCATACTGACAACAAGTTGACTGTAGTGTACATAAACTAACAAGGCAGTGTTTCCTCATGTTATATGTCACAACTCGCCCGCCGCCTCCTCTTTTGAGTCAGCAGACATTAAAGTCTCTGCGAGCCACTCACCTTCCGTTCATCTCTCACAGCAGGTAATGCTACGGGGGGAGTGGAGACTCCACCCCATGTTGTCCAGCTGATTTAGGAGAGATTCAGAGAGGCACAGGTAGATATGTTGGCCTCCCAGGAGTCCTTTCACTGCCCCCTTTGGTACTCTCTGTCCGAAACCCCCCTCGGCTCGGATGCCTTGGCACACAGCTAGCCTCGAGGGCTACCCAAGTATGCGTTTCCTCCTTTGAGCCTAATTTCACAGACTCTGTGTAAAGTCAGGGAGGACGAGCAGCAAGCCCTGTTCGTTGTGCCGTACTGGCCCAACTGGACTTGGTTTCATCATATGCTCCTGGAAGTAACCCCACACTGGTGCATTCCTCTGATGCTGGACCTTCTCACTCAGGGGCAGGGCACGCTCCAGAGGTGTCTGTATGACTTGAAGTGGCATCACTTCACGAACTGGTGTTCTTCTGGGCCCAGTACTTGTGGTATAACCCTTCTCAGTTGAGCCCATGTACTCCATATGTGGTGATTCCCCTCTGGGTAATTCTGTGTGACGCATTTCCATGTTCAGGTTTCCCTTCTGGTGAACGCTGTGTTTACCCTCATCAGAGCCTCGCTCTGCTTCAGCCATTGTTGAGAGGGTCCCCATGGTGGTATCATTCCATATGTGAACTTCCCCGTTGGTAAGTTCATGTGAGGTATTCTCCACATGTTAACCTCCCTCGGGTAGGATGTGGTCTCCGTATTGCCCTCCCTCCTGGAAAGGGAAGAGCACTTCCCAGTGTTCATTTAGAAGGTGTTTGGTGGGAAATTGCTTAACAGCAAATATCAGTAAAGGCCACAGCTGTAGCTTCCTTGAGTAAGTGCCCCCCCCCCCCTTAATGGGACTAGGGAGACACCTTACCTAAATTCACTGGAAGGTTGTGACATGGTCCAGCGCTCGCTGTGAGGCAAGCAGCAGCTTGCCTGTGTCCACACTTCTGTACCTCGTGACACAGTTCCGGACCTGTGGCGTTTCCTATCAGAACCCCTAGTGTAACTACATTGACACAACTTCGAGTGAGTGACAGACAGGGAACGACTGTGTGTCCCTCCATCTGGTGTAACCTCTGATGGAGGGAACAAGACGTTGTGTCCCTCCTGCCGTGGCACTGAACTGGCCACTGACATGGCCGGGACTCTCTATCGGCTCCTCAGCATAAATCTGAATGAGTGACGCCATCTCCTTTTGTACCCAGTATGTCCAGGGCAGAGAGTGGCTTGTGGATTCCATGCGCCTATTCTCATTGGCCTTTTCTATTTTAAGAAAAGGCAATTGGGGCTCTCAAGATCGAACCCCTAGTGCCACTACATCGACACAACGTCTCGTTCCCTTCATCAGGGAACAGGGGTTACACCAGTAACCCAGACGTTTAGTGACCTTAAAGGAATATTCTTGGTTCAATACAAGTAAAGATCTGTCGACAACATTTGTGGCATAATATTGATTACCACAAAAATACATTTGGACTTTTCTTTAAACAAAGCAAAAATCTGGGTTACAGTGAGGCACAACTGAACAATGGACGTGAATGGGGCCAATTTTCAAATGTTAAAATTCAAATTTTTTCAAACATATAGCCAAAAGACATAAACAATATGCTTGTATATGATTTGATTTTAGTGTGATAACATCCCTTCCTAATCTTTTCTGTGTAAAATTAGCCAATTATGCAACTTCGTTCGAACACTGTACAACCACATGAGACAACTTGGTTTAGTGGACAATGGGAGTTTCACCAACATTTCAAATGATGATCTTGATCATCTTATTATTGTGGTTCTTCAAGAAACCCCTGGCTCAGGAGAGACCTACATCACTGGTAGTGTGAGAGGAAGAGGGATCAGAGTTCAGCGATAGTGAGTATGAGAGCATTTAAGAATAGTAGATCCAGAGGGAAGAGCCTTAAGAGGATGAAGGGCTATTCAACGGAGGGTCTACAATGTCTCAAATCAACTGTGGTATCTGTTTTGTAAATTTTGCTAAATAAATAAATAAACCTTGAAGAACCTCAGTAATAAGATGATCAAGATCATAATTTGAAATGTTGGTGAAACTCCCATAGTCCACTATACCAAGTTATCTAAAATAATAATTATACAGTTCTTACTCCCTAGCTGGTCAATGAAGCAAGATTAATGTAAGGATTTAGGAGGACCAAAAGTATGCTAAATAAATAATGTAATTATAAAACATGAAGATTTATAAAATCAACATGAACATGTGAGATAATGCAACGTTTAAAAATATTATGAAATATAAACATGATGAAAGAACATCTAATAATATTGAGATTAATATAAATTAAAATACAATTTATTTCTTCATATTTGCATTGTTTTATATACTTTACTTAATTTTGACCACTTCTCTCAACAATATCTGGGGTTGTAACATTGTTATCACTAAGTAAAAATTGCCTATTTAATAGAAAATGTAAGACAACAAAGTTAAACTTTGATATACTGTACATCCAATGTGTTTTATGATAATAATAATAATAATAATAATTACAATAATTCTTATTCCAGGCATATTGACACAAACCACAAGTTAAATCCATGGGGATTTGTGTTTCATGGAGGAGTTGATGGCTATAGTCACTGTATTACCTGCCTGAGATGTTGCACAGACAACAGAGCATCAACTGCCTTGCAACATTTCCAGGGAGCTGTTGAACTATTTGGACTCCCACATGATATCAGGGGTGATGCTGGTAGTGAGAATATTGATATATTACAAACCTTGCAAGGTTTATGATTGAGAATGAAGGGGCAAACAGAGGAAGCTTTATGGTTGGACGAAGTGTTCATAATCAATTAATTGAAAATTGTGGGCAGAACTAACCAGGGTGGTGTCAGCTTACTTTAAAGACCTTTTCCTTTACATGGAAAATGTTGTCTTACTTTTTCTATCAAATAGGCAATTTTTACTTTTTGATAATAATGTTACAATCCCAGAGATTGTTGAGGGAAGTGGTCAAAATTAGGTAAAATAATATAAAACAATGTAAATATGAAGAAAGATAAATTTTTTTAAATGAATCTCAATATTATTAGATGTTCTTTCATCGTGTTTATATTTCATTAAATATTTAAAACGTTGCATTATCTCACATTTCCATGTTGATTTTACAAATATTCATGTTTTCTAATGACATTATTTATTTAGCATAGATTTGGTCCTCCTAAATCCTTACATCAATCTTGCTTCATTGACTAGCTAGGGAGTAAGAACTGTATTATTATTATTTTATTTATTTTTCCAAATGTATAAAAAACATACCACAGTTGATTTGGGACATAGACATTGTAGACCCTCCGTTGAATAGCCCTCCGTCCTCTTAAGACTCTTCCCACTGGATCTACTATTCTTAAATTCTCTCGCACTCACCATCGCTGAACTCTGATCCCTCTTCCTCTCACACTACCAGTGATGTAGGTCTCTCCTATAGCAGCACACCACAACACAGTGGACGGTAAATCCTTAGGGAAGCACAACCTGATCATCAGGTTCCTGAGAGGTGTCAGAAGGTTGAATCCCTCCAGACCGCATCTCATTCCCTCATGAGACCTCTCTGTAGTCCTTTAGGGTCAATGGGAAGCCTCTTGTGGGGCTACGACCCCATTCTACCAGGAGTGTGGCGGCCTCCTGGGCCTTGACCAGTGCCGCCTCTCTAACAGACATTTGCAGAGCAGCAGGCTGGGCAACACCTAACACCTTTGCGAGGTTCTACAATTTCCGGGTTGAGCCGGTTTGTCCCATGTCTTGGCAGGTACGAACAGGTAAGTCTGTGACAACTGGCCGGGTGTATCGCTATGCGCATAGTGCCTTTCACCTCCCCTGAGCTGAAGACGTGTGCTGTTGACTCCCAGTAGTGTTCACAAAATGTGTTCCCTGGATGAATTCCTCTTAGCCCTGTGGCAGAAGAGTTTGCAGAGAAACATACCGGCTCAGTACATGTGTTATCTAAGCCTTGTACTGGGGTAGGTGCTCTGCATGTGTTGCTTCCCCATAGGTGACCCCATGCAACGTATTTCTTCCACTAAATCATTTCCCTGTTGGTAAACTGCGTCTTCCTTGGGCAGAGGCCCCTCTGCCAAAGTCACCATGTATGTAGAAACTCCCCCCCCGTTGGGTAGGACCTTCCATAGGACTTCGCCACATGACATACTTCCGACAAGGCTTGGCATGACCATGTTCAGGAAAGCGATAGGGGTGGCTACAAACCACCTCACCCGGGGTGGTCTCAATATGGTGCTCTATAAGGTTTGTGCGATCTGGAAAGTGTGAAAACACATCTGCGATTTCTGCTTGCAACCTGGCAATGTCTGTAAGCGGTGAGAGTTGAGAGGTGGTCTTCGCAAGGGACCGGAATGAATTAATTTGGTTTGGGAGATATCTCTGGCTTGAGCTCCACCCTCTCCAGAACTACTGTCGCAAAGGCTACTTGCGGAACCTCTTGTACTGCAAACAACAGGGGTGCGAGCCACTTATTCCAATTTTTAGCATCTTTATATACAAACTTATTAATCATGTTTTTCAAGGTCTTATTAAATAATTCAACCAACCCATTGGTTTGCGGTGATAAAAACTGGTGCGATTCAACTTAATGCCTAATTATTCGTACAGTTCGCGTAGAGTACATGACATGAATGTTGTGCCTTGGTCAGTGAGGATTTCTTTTGGAATCCCCACTCGGGAGATAATTTTAAAGAGTGCCTTTGCAACATTACGTGCTGAGATGTTGCGAAGAGGCACTGCTTCCAGATATAGCATTCAATATTCCACCAGAACAAGTACAAAGCGATGCCCGCATGCATTCCACTATAATGGTCCGATGAGGTCCTTGGCAATTCTCTCGAAGGGGACCTCGATCAATGGCCGAGGGTGCAATGGCACTTTTGGAGTGGCCAGCGGATTCACCAACTGGCATTCACGGCATGGCGCACACCATTTGTGTATGTCGCCGTGAATGCCTAGCCAAAATAAATGGGCCATTATGCGGTTCAAAGTTTTTTCTTGAGCTATGTGGCTAGCCATTGGGTTATAGTGAGCCACCTGGAAAAGTGTTTCCCGACGGCTCTTTGGAACTAATACCTGAGTTGTATTTTCTTTGGTCTGAGTGTCCTGTGTCACTTGATACAACCACTCTTTAATAATAGAGAAGTACGGGTATGTGAGCATAACATTAGGCTGGAGCTGTTGACAATCAATTACTTTCACCTGGTCAAAGGCATGCTTGAAGGATTTAACCACAGCCTTGACTCACAAGACACAGGGTTTGGAGAGAGAGCAGATTGAGAAGGAAAAGAAAAGAAAAAAAACTGGATTGCTGCCTCCTGGAAATGCCGCCATTTAGTCCTCTACCAGCTGGATGGCCTCATCCAGCAACAGGCACAGGCAGTGGCACTGGACCCACTCGGACATTACTCATGGAAGCTGGGCGACGAACTGCTCCAGTGCCACCAGGACAACTACATACACGATGCGGCAGGTACCTCCGCCGGCAATCATTTCTGTCAGGCATCCTGGAGCTTCTGAGCAAAAGCGAACAGGCGGCCATGCTTCCCAAACCTCAGCGACCTCAGCTATGTTGACATAGCCATCAACATAGCTGATGGCTATGTTCAGGGCTACGAACAACCCGTTGCTGGATGGCCTTCTTCAGATGTTGATAATTGAGAAGGCTGGTGGCAGGAAGTTGTTGTGCCACCAGCTGCACCTCCCCGGAAAGTAAGAGCCATAGCCAGGCCACCCAATGGTAAGGAGGCCACTTCCAGGCCTCCACTGTCTTCTCAAAGAGGTCCAGAAAGGCCTCTGGCCTCTGGTCCAGCCCCATCTTCATTAGGGCAGCGGGTGGGGTGGGTTCCATGGAGGTTATAGTGCCAGCTCCCTCTCTGGTGATCAGGCTCCAGAGCACCTGCCTGTCCTCCACTTGTACCTGGAGCAGGACTTAGAAATGTTGTTCCTGCTCGATGCGTATGTCCATGAGTGCCTGGTGTTGAGTCTGCTGGATGCTGGCGAGGGTTTTGAAAACTTCACCCAGTGGTGAGGACTCCATAACGGCGTACTCCTCCAAAGCTGGGTTTTGGCCCCACTGTAACAAGACAGAGAAATGAATGAACTAAAGTTAAAGTTTAGAAAATATGAGTGAAATTAATCATGTTGAAGGTGACCATCAACAACAACTAAAATTAGTCCAACATAGTTACCATGTGCCTCACAAAATCTGGGCAGTGTGCAAATAAGATATTTAATTACAAAACTACCATGTGGGAATGTTTTTGAAACTCTGAAGGATAAAACAATTAAATGTAAAGTGATATTCAATAATAGGCTGACAAAACATTGTGTAAAATGATGAATAAAACTACATTTATGCTCAACTTTTTCTAGCGATGCATTCACTGATGAGGCGCGGTGTAATTAAAAATGCACATGCGTAGAATTCTATCTTCTCTAACCAAGTTCCAAGAGAACAAACATTAAGGTTTTGACCAATTGAGTTGCGGTACATGTTGATGAGTCATCCTCATTCCAAGATTGAATATGTAACGAGGCAGAATGAGGATCTATACGCATCTTTATTAAAAAAAACAAGAAAACTCAGAATAAATCAAAACACATGGAACCTAGCACAGAGCATAACAAAACATGCAAGAACTGACAAATTAACTGGGGAAACAAGGGCTTAAATACACAAGGGAAAACAAGGAACACCTGGGGAAACAATCAGCGAATGAGAAACAATCAGATGAAAACCAATCATAAAATTAACTACAAAGAACTACAAAAACCAAACAGGAAACAGGAACTAAACAAGACCTTCAACATAAAAAGCACAAAAACAAAAGACAACAGGGAATATGTGACAGAATATATGTTCTATTTTTGACCTAACAACGGTCTGATGTGCCGACCAAAAACGGAATGTTGATTCAACATTGAAAATTGATTGACTACTGATTCCGACACTTACAACTAAAAATCGACATTGAATTGCTATCTCCTTGCTATGTGCGATGTCAGTGAACTACAAATATGAGTCAGTGTATGGAGGTGAACGAGAACAATTAGTTCACTTAAAAGATTTGATCAAAAAGATAGATTTGTTCATGAACAAAACATCACTATAGGGTACCGGAACTCTTGGAAACAACATGACAAGTTTTAAGTTTTAATTTCTGTTTATAAGTTATTGTTAAAAATCAATTCCTCTATGATAATGAATGGGATTTTTACTTCTGGAATCAGACTGTTGTACTCTATTAGTTCTTGTGTATTTATTGTAAATACAGTAAATATAAAATAAATTGCAGTGTATTGACTAGTAAATGTATATTTATTGGTTGTCTCAATAACAACTAATAAGACACTATGTCTAAAAAATACCCTTGAAACCATCAACCAAAAGAAATCAACACTCACCATTTCACAGAATAATAAATAACCATGGCAAACACAAAAGTATAAATATACACAGAGGCTAATAATAACCAAGGCAGTCTATAATAACTGAGAGCTCTCCGTCAGCAGTCCCATTCATCTCAAAGGCTGTTGTTTGGCTGGTTTTTGCCTTTTGACTAGCTTTATTTCTTGTTCCTCATATCTTTGGCTGAGTTTTTGGATTCTTCAAATCTGTCTCGTTTGGAGTATTTTTGGTAGGTCTAAACTCTAGACACTAGAGTCACTGGCCATATTATTGTCTGTATTGTCTTTATGAATTAAATAAAAGCAATGCATTGGGTCCTTTCATTCTCTGATGAACTGTTTTACACATTATGAAGTTGGTTGAGCAGATTCCACCAAGTATTTTGAGTGTGAATGTAACAAACCTTTGAATTATAATCATATATAAAAAAAATAAAATAATAAAAAAAGAAAAACAATGGCTCTACTCAGAATAATAACAAGTTTGTGACAGAATATAGCACATAAATGTAATAGGCTATTACAGATGTCTGCAAACCAAGAAAAAAAGCTCATCAGAAAAAGACTTGTCATCAGATTGGCAATACATGATTTAACAGCAATAGCATATAATTAGATATCCAAACAACAGCAGCGCTGCTCAGGTGATTATTAACTGACTTTCACAGTTCAGACATCTCAGAAAGACGCTATTCTTCACAGGCGTTTGTTCAACTGAAAATGAAAGGTATCATTGTTCTTCTCCCTTACCAGAAATAACTGATTAAATTTCTATGTCCCAGAATTTCACGATTCAGTTCATTTAGACATAAGTTTTATGTCTTCAAGAAGTCAAAACAGAGGATTCTTGTTCGTCCGCTCCTGTTGCTCCACTGTGGGTATTTTCACAAGCCATGCTGCAGTGTTCACACAAAGGTGTGACACTCAGAATGTGTTAGTGTTTCACACGTCACCTTAGGCTGTGATGTGATTCAGCTCAATTTATAATTCAGCAATTCTCACCTATACAAACACTGTTTGCTTACCATGGAGCAAAAGCACTCTGAGGTGACATCTCAAAGCCTCTGTAAACATAGTTACTCATAAACACACACTCACACATTGCTTTAAGGATCTAAGATGAGTTTTGCATTCTACAGAGGCTCTATGTATGTACAGTAATACCAGTGATGGATGCTTTGCATACAACAGCTGTGTGTGTATGATGTGTGATTTGTTTGAGATTGCACTGATCTGTCCCCAACATGGAGGTGGTGTGCAAGCTGTGATCTCCCTCATGACTCTCAAATACACATGCAGACATAAAGCATGCTCACATTAGGTGGGAGTTTTAAGAGAGAGGGCATTGCTGCAGTCTAATCCTCCAAAGATGAGCTACACTGTCTGCTGTATAAATGTGTGGATCAAAGACTCACCAGAATCAGATAAGCCCTCTATTAGACTTGCCAAAATGGGACCACCTCTGTGATAGGGCCCAGAAACACTAGGATGAATACAATCTTCCCCTAGAAATTGCCCCATACAATTCTTCATTTACTCATTATACCACTCCTTCACACTTTCGCTTCTTTTTCCTCGAAGAGGCCACCAAAATTAGGATTATGCTCTTTTGGAAGGCTAACATAAACATAAACAAGCTTTGCTGGTAAGTTAATCGTGCACAGGATGGAACATTAGCTGTTTTCAAATGTTGAGAAAAGGTTGAGTGAGGTGTGATATATGCCTTACAGTTTGTTGAAGACCCTCTGTGCTTTATCAGTTCACATACCAGCTTTTATAAACGTGATATAATTGTGACTAATGATCTGCCTCATTCAGCAAATTCTCTTGCCATTGTATCTTAATAGCTCTCTTCAAACATCAATAGCTGTGCATGTATTCTCTCTTTGTTCCCTTCGGCGGGGCCTTTTTATGTATGGCCAGAGTGTTTCTTTATGTTCTCCATGCAAGGACAAAAATAATCTAAATGCCATTGGCTGTTAGCAGTGCACTGATCTGTCAGTTTAAGGTGGTTTAGAATGAATAAAACATTTCTTGAGGTATTGCTTTATGGTGATTCTTTAATGAGACCCTATTATTTACAAAGTCTACAAATAAATAAGAATTTCAGCTGTTATACATTTACTAAAATAAACATGTTCCACTCATTGAAAGGATTAATTAAACCCTTAAATTTTAATAATGTTTATAAAATGTTCCAACCACTGATATATAATATAGAACTTGAACCACTACACTGCCATATTGCTATGCCTAAACATTTCTGTGTGCCAGTCACTGGGTCTGCTCCAGCTTAACTAAAATCTTTCCTGCAGAGCTACTTTATCACCAGAAGCCTGCAGTCAGCTAATGAGAGTCTTCTTGTACAAACACAAAGAGGCACCAAATTACTTTCCCGGACCTTCGGCTTCACTGTACCTCAGTGGTGGAATGGCATTCTCTATTCCATATGTGAAGCAGGTTCCCTCTCTGTCTTCAAAAAATGACTAAAGGCACATCTTTTCAATAAACACTTGACCACACAATCAGTAAAAAAAGGGCTTCCCAAGGACCGCGGCGAGTGTGAGGGGAAGGTGGCCCAGCATCTATGCCCGTCGGCCATGACGTGTGCCCCAATTCCCCCGTCAGGCCCCGGCGTCACATCTAACTCACGCCGGGGCCTCCAAGGGTGCAGGTCCGGCATGCATCTATTCAGACGGTACACTCTCCAACTCTGCCCCTGGACCTGCAAGGATGCCAGTGTGTGGACACAAGGGAGATAGAAGCCAGCTTGCTGAGGAGAGGTGTGCGCTGTGTTTTAAATGCAGCATTGATGAGGATCTTTTAACATCATGTGTGCCTCCTCAATCGCTGCCCCAATTAGGCTCATAAAGTTGTATCTCTCCTCTCAACAGCCCACTCCCCTTGTGAGCTTGGCTGAAAGACAGCCATAAGAGGTGGGGGGATGGTGACGAGAGGGTGGGGTGGGTCTTTCTGCCACAGGTATACATTTCCAAATAAATAAATAAGCTAAAAATATAATAGATGCCACTATTAATAAAAAATCCCTGTGAGAAAATGAATTCGTGTTTTTTTCCTTTTCAACTTGTCTCCGTTATCATGCAACACATTTTCACGGGCTGTTAAGTGACATCGCTGATGGATCTTCTCCATTTTTGCCACAGATATCCAACTAAACGATAATGGAAATTGTTACAGATGATTTCCATCATCGATAATGATATAATTATATTATCTATTAATTGTTGCAGCTCTAATATGAAGACTCCATATCAGTCTTTGGTATGGTGTGTGTGAATATCAGTAAAGTCAGTCTTCTACTCTTACTGTATCTCTTTTTGTGGCTGATGAAGTACACGCAAGAGAGTATGGTTCCTTCTCACATGCCCTTTTTCTGTTCCTACCAGAAAGGAATGTGGAGCTTGTGTCTGGAACCTTGCAGTTCAATGTGTTTTCTCCACTGGCAACCAAACATTTTTGCCTTAGTGAAACACAGGAAGGGAAAGTGCTCTGCGATGCCTGTTGTAAAACTGCTGCCTTTATCTCCTCCTCCTTCCCACAGACTTTTTACTGTAGCCACAGCACGCTCTGCTTCCCCATTTGTTTGAGGGTAAATTGGACTGCTGGTATTGGGCACAGCATTGCATCACTCAACAAACTGACTGATGTGTACAGACAGACCTTGCCACCAAAGCGTCTGACAAGCTCTGGCTCTGCACTTAACTATTTCTTGGTGATCCTTATGTAGGACTTTTAGCATATCTTGTATCATCAACCTGGGGATTACAATAATTTGTCCTTTTAAGAGGAGGTGTCCTGCCAAGTACAAGTTATCTCTCTCTCTCTCTCTCTCAAACTTTATCTGCTCTATTATTTGTTTCAGCCTGGCTTCTGTTGCTAGGATGCTCTGCAGTAGGTAGTCAATGAACACTTTTACGTCTGTGTTAAGGGTAGATGTGACTGAATCGTCGTGAGCAGATGAAAGCACTCAGAAGAGGTTGGATGAGTTTGTTCAGATGGGATCTTTTTATTTGTCCCAGTTAAGGCCAGTGAAAGGCAATAAAAATTAACAAAAGAAAAACAAAAAAAATAAAAAAAATAAATAAAAAAAACACTGTTCAGTAAATAAAGTAAATTGACATGAGAGTAAAAAAAAAAACTAACAAAAAGAAAAATTTCAACAATCAAACTTTTACAGCTGTTTCAAAATTGACCTTAACACAAGTCACTATAATTAGAGCAAAGACAGACTTATGTCCTCTCACCCATGCTCCCCCTGACAGAATGACAATACTAGACTTTATAGACCTGAGTTCACCCCTGGAATTGGAACATACCAACACATGATTATGGTGCAGGGGTGGCTCAGATGACAAAGACATAAATGCTTAAAAACAGCAGAAATACTACCTCTATAAAACTAGAAAATTACAGAATATTATTTCTACAGTTTCAGCTAACAATTGGCAAGCAACAAGTCATATTTAACAGCTACAAATTAATAACTCAAACTCCGGGTCATTTCCTATTGACCCGAAGTCATAGCGTCATTTAAACCCCACAATTGCGGCACATTTCCTTTACACAAACAAACCGGAGACGCCAGTATGACCAAGATGGTATGCCAAAGCTTTGTTTCTCTTAAACTAAATAAACGGATACATACTAAAAACATGTGTTGCGTGATTATTGTAACTGATTATGACTGTAATGTAAATGACATGATTTTCTTTCAAACAGCAAGATATGTATTGATAAACGTAGCTATAGCATATAAATCACCGTAGTATTAGCTGTTAAAAGTGTGCACACAAAAGCTACGGGATAACTATGGAGTTTTGCAGTGAAAGACTAGGTTAACCGCTGATTTATAACATTATACAGATTAACAGAAGACATTAATGTGCTAGACAAACACATACAGGTCACAATTGCACTCAGTCTTTGTGTACTAGAATATGCAGCATATCGCTGCCGTGACGATAGCTATGCGCCCTGTCACACCCCCCCCCCCTTAAGAGAGAACGTCTAGGTCCATCTCATGACGTGAAAGAAAGTCAGCAATAACGTTATCCTTCCCCGCTCTATACCTCACAGTAAACCTGTATGGCTGCAAGGACAGGTGCCATCGGGTGATTCTGGAATTAAAGTCACGCATACGGTGTAGCCATTGCAAGGGCCTGTGGTCTGTCTCCAAGACAAACTCTGCCAACAAGGTAATATTTGAAAGTGTCCAGAGCCCACTTGATGGCAAGACACTCCTTTTCAATGGTGGAGTACCGAGTCTCGCGAGGGAACAGTTTGCGGCTCACAAACTGTATAGGTCTTTTGTCCTCCCCCTCACCCTGCAACAACACTGCTCCCAGTCCAATACCCGAAGTGTCGGTTTGCACCGTGAAGGGTAAGGAAAAGTCAGGACTCTGCAACACTGGTTCGTGGCACATGCTCTCCTTGAGGTCGTGGAAAGCTGCCTGACAATCCGCAGTCCAGACCACCTTATTGGGGCTGGTCTTACGAGTGAGATCTGACAAGGGAGCTGCTCGGCTTGAAAAGTTGGAAATAAAGCGCCGATACCATCCAACCAACCCCAGAAAAGATCTAACCCCCTTCTTGGTTGTAGGTGGCTGGGAGCTGCGGATGGCTTCCACCTTGCTGACCTGAGGACGTTTAGTACCGGAACCCAGGACATATCCCAAGTAGCACACTTCAGCCCGGGCAAGCTGGCATTTGCTGGCATTCACTACCAACCCGGCCTGCCGAATCCTTCGGAAGACATCACTAAGGTGTTGAAGATTTTCTTCCCACGACGAACTGTGAATGATGACATCATCAATATAAGCAGTGGCGTGGTCCTCAGCGCCCCTCAGCACTTCATCCATGAGACGCTGGAATGTTGCTGCTGCTCCATGAAGGCCAAAGGGCATGACCTTAAACTGGAACAATCCAGATGGAGCTTTGAAGGCGGTCAGTTCTCGTGCTTGGGCGTTGAGTGGCACTTGCCAGTACCCTTTACACAAGTCCAAGGTGCTGAGGAACTCAGCCTTTCCCAGGCGCTCCACCAGCTCGTCTACACGAGGCATGGGATATGGGTCAAAAGCTGAGATGGTATTCAGCTTCGAAAAATCTACACAGAAGCGAAGCCCCCCATCTTTTTTTGGCACCAGGACCACGGGACTGCACCACTCGCTGTGTGATGTCTCGATCACCCCCATTTCCAGCATCGCCTCCACCTCCTGCTTCAGCGCGAATCCTGGTGGTGGTCTGCCGAATAGGACCTGGAGAAGTCAGCCGGATGTCATGAGTGATGACGTCGGTTCGCCCTGGCTGGTCTCGGAACAGGTCTCTTGGGATGATTTTCTTTAGGTCCTCCTGCTGTTCATTTGTCAAATGGGTAACTGAGGGGTAGGTTGACTCGCTGCCCACAGTAGGAAAGTACTGCTCCAACAGCTCTTCTTCCTCTTCCACGGTCCGCGCCCACAGCTGGTCTTGGACAGAAGATGGTCGATCAATCCATTGTTTTAAGAGGTTCACTTGGAAGATCTGTTTAGAGCGACGTCTGTCTGGCGTTAAGATTTCATAGGTAACCTCACCGACCTTGCGAAGTACCTTGAAGGGCCTTGCCACTTTGCCAGCAAACTGCTTTCTGATGAAGGCAACAGCAGTAGCACTTTCTGTCCGGACACAAAGGTGCGACTACGTGCTGTCCGATCATACCACGTTTTCTGCCTCGTTTGAGCCTGAGCCAGATGTTGGTGAGCCCTGGAACTCAGCTGGTCCAGCTTCTCTCGCATTTTCAGGACATAACTCACAATGTTGGTTGGCTGATGAGGAGCGTCCCCCTCCCAACTCTCTCGGAGAATGTCAAGTGGGCCTCTCACTTCCCGCCCGAACAAGAGTTCGAAGGGGGAGAACCCGGTGGATGACTGTGGTACCTCTCTGTAGGCAAACAATAGGTAAGGAAGCCACTGGTCCCAGTCAGCTCCTGATTCCGACATGAACTTCCGCATCATCGACTTCAGGGTCTGATTGAATCTCTCAACCATACCGTCGGTCTGCGGGTGGTAAGGTGTGGTTTTAATGCCCCAAATCCCTAACAGGGAATACACCTGTCTCAATACCTTACTGGTGAAATTAGTTCCCTGATCAGTTAAGATTTCTTTGGGGACACCCACACGGGAGAAAAGTTGAATCAAACTATTGGCCACTTGCCTTGCCTTAGTATTTCTGAGGGGGAATGCTTCAGGGTAACGTGTTGCGTAATCGCAAATTACCAAGATATAGCGATGCCCTGCCCGACTCCTCTCTAAGGGCACAACTGCATCCATAGCGATGCGACTAAAAGGTGTGTCAATAATTGGGAGACTGATGAGGGGAGCTTTTAAGCCTCTTTTGGAGCGAGCAGACAACTGGCACTCTGGACAAGACCTAGAGTACTCTGCTATGTCCCTGTTAACACCTGGCCAATAAAATCTTTGCAGGATTCCCTTCTCAGTCTTCTCCCTGCCTAGATGTCCTGACCATGGAATACTATGACATAGGTGTAACACTTTGGCTCTGAGAGTCTTAGGAACCACTAACTGCTCTGTGTCTGTACTCACTCGATACAGTTTCCAATTTTTGATAACAAAACACCTGTCACCCTCCCTCATGGCATCTCTAGCCTCATCATCGGTCTTAACAGAAGAAAAGCAAGAGCTAAGTGTGGGGTCTTCCTGTTGAAGCTTCTTGAAGTCTTCAAAGACTTCAATGTCCTCTAGCTGTGGAAAGGACAGCTTTTCCTGCACCAATGTACCTGCCACCTTTGCTCTACGCTTCTCTGCCTTGGACTTTTTAGGTTTATCACCAGGATAATTCTCAAATGGTAACTCTGACCACACGTTGGAGTCTATTTTGGTATTGGCCTGTGCTCTAGTTGTAACATAAGCACTGACTGTGTTAACACTTTGCAATAGTTCTGTAAGAACTGGCACATCCTGGCCTAAAATCACTGGGTAAGGGCATTTATCCAAAATCCCTACGGTTAACAAATATTTTTGGCCATTAATATCTATGAGAACCTCACTGGTCTGGTGCTCAGACTCATCACCATGGACACAACGGACTCTCACTTTGCCCACAGGCTGGAAATCAGACCTCAAACAAGACTGAAGAACGAAAGACTGACTACTTCCTGAGTCAACTAAAGCCTGTACTATCTTTCCATTTATCTTCACAGGGACAGTAACATCAGAAAACACACAAGGTAAGTGCTTGCTAAGGCCAGGTAGGTAACATAGTCTGGAATCAGACACTTTCCTCAGTGTACAATTGGGTCTGATGTGGCCTTGTTGACCACAACCGTGACATATAGGTACTCTAGGTGTTCCAGTTGGAGTAGGGCTAACATTGGGGCTATTGGATTGTCTAAACACACGACTACTACCACCCGCAGACCTACCAGGGACTGTCTTCTCTGGCTCTCTTTGGGCTGCTTGGTAGGGTCTTCTCCAGTCCTGTTGTTGTAGACCCAGATGATAGCCTCTTCTGGATTGTCTGGCAGCCATGAAGGTCTCCACCAGATCTGCTGCTTGCACCGACGTAACCGGGGTGCGTTCTCTCACCGAAACTTGAAGCTCAGGGTACAGCATGCCCAGGAACTGCTCCAGCACAATTTGGTCGCACACTTGGTCCCTAAATTGAGTCTCTGGAACTAGCCACTTCTCCATCAGGTCCTTTAGCCGGGCTTGCAGTTCTTTCACCGTCTCACCCTCCTTGATAGACTTGGAGCGGAAACGCTGGCGGTAAGTCTCTGTACTGATGTTGAACTTGTTGAGAATGGCTTGCTTCACTTTCATGTAATCCTGGCTGTCTTCAACACACATGGCTACATAAGCAGATCTGGCCTTACCATTCAACAAGGGCACAAGGTACAATGCCCAAGTCTCCTGTGGCCACTGACTCGCTGCTGCAAGCCTTTCGAAGGTGGTCAAATAGTGTTCAATATCTTCATCGTCTTCATACGAGGACATCCTAGGAGGTTTCCACCCCTGCTGGAGGTTTAAAGGTGTGGCAAGGCCGAGAGCAGTGGAGTTGAGGGAGCTCTGCATCCCTGGTACTGGATGCTGATCTGGATGTGGCTGAGGAGTTGGTACATCCAGAAAAGGCATGTTGAGTGGATCAAAGGCTGTCGCAGGGAGCTGGGCGGTTCCATCGGTTGCAGTCTGGTAAGTGGCTGCTTCGTCGCCTGTATTAATGCTGGGTCGCCTCTCACCAGTTGCTGTAGTTGCTTGAATTGGTGCTCCATACCTTTCCATCTCCGATCTTGTCGAAACGCCTCTGCCTCTAACTGGTCCTGCTGATGCCGCTGAGACTCCACCAACGTTCTTACGATCCTCTCCAAGTGATCTGTCCTGTCTTCGACCACCGGAGTGGGATGCTTGGATGACTCTGTGGATTTAGGCCTAGTACCCATAGCTGAACCATCTCTAGGGGGTGCCGCACCTCTGCCTTGATTGTCCATCTTGACTCCCCGAGTGCTGCTCGGACACTGTTTACCCGAAAACCACTGCCACCAAATGTTAAGGGTAGATGTGACTGAATCGTCGTGAGCAGATGAAAGCACTCAGAAGAGGTTGGATGAGTTTGTTCAGATGGGATCTTTTTATTTGTCCCAGTTAAGGCCAATGAAAGGCAATAAAAATTAACAAAAGAAATAAATAAATAAATAAATAAAATAAAAAAAAAACACTGTTCAGTAAATAAAGTAAATTGACATGAGAGTCAAAAAAAAAAACTAACAAAAAGAAAAATTTCAACAATCAAACTTTTACAGCTGTTTCAAAATTGACCTTAACACAAGTCACTATAATTAGAGCAAAGACAGACTTATGTCCTCTCACCCACGCTCCCCCTGACAGAATGACAATACTAGATTTTATAGACCTGAGTTCACCCCTGGAATTGGAACATACCAACACATGATTATGGTGCAGGGGTGGCTCAGATGACAAAGACGTAAATGCTTAAAAACAGCAGAAATACTACCTCTATAAAACTAGAAAATTACAGAATATTATTTCTACAGTTTCAGCTAACAATTGGCAAGCAACAAGTCATATTTAACAGCTACAAATTAATAACTCAAACTCCGGGTCATTTCCTATTGACCCGGAAGTCATAGCGTCATTTAAACCCCACAATTGCGGCACATTTCCCTTTACACAAACAAACCGGAGACGCCAGTATGACCAAGATGGTATGCCAAAGCTTTGTTTCTCTTAAACTAAATAAACGGATACATACTAAAAACATGTGTTGCGTGATTATTGTAACTGATTATGACTGTAACGTAAATGACATGATTTTCTTTCAAACAGCAAGATATGTATTGATAAAAGTAGCTATAGCATATAAATCACCGTAGTATTAGCTGTTAAAAGTGTGCACACAAAAGCTACGGGATAACTATGGAGTTTTGCAGTGAAAGACTAGGTTAACCGCTGATTTATAACATTATACAGATTAACAGAAGACATTAATGTGCTAGACAAACACATACAGGTCACAATTGCACTCAGTCTTTGTGTACTAGAATAGGCAGCATATCGCTGCCGTGAAGATAGCTATGCGCCCCGTCACAGTCTGCCTCATGCTCTTTTTCCACTTGTGCAAGTGTGTTTTGTACAGGTGCTCTTGAAATCACATTTGCCACAATCAGCTGCTTACCAGGCATTTATATTGTGTAATAATCAAACTTCAGCAGCCTCAGTCTGAATCTTAGGACACAAGGAGGGATCTAGTCTAGTGGTTTTGTTCTCAGCAGGGATACTAGAGGCTTGTGTTAACTAAAGTGTGAACTTTAAACCCAACAGGTGTAATGAAAGCTCTTTCAATGGACAAGTGAATGAAGCAAAGTGTGGCACAAATGTCCCCAAGGAATTTGCTATAAGCATCACTCTCCTAATGTCTGACACACAGCTGGTCTTCGGCAATTCCAGCAAATAGCAAATACCCCTCACCTTGTCTGTATCAGGTATAATTACTTCTGAGGTGATGCAGTGCCCCATGAACATTATATTGTCCTTGGCAAAGATGCATTTTTTGTTCAGTCAGTCTTTCCTCTTTCAATCTGCTAAGGACCTTGTGCACTCTTTCATTGTGTTGCCGTAGGCTCATAGGGTTATGAACGTGGTCAGAAGGGAGCTTTTCATATGTCAAGGGAATCTGCCGAAACCTTGACATTGCATCATGCTATGTAAACACCTTGGCTTCTGTCAGCACAGCTAATGTGTGGTTGACTGCTGGTAATATACGTCTCTCATGGCAAACCCACTTTTTCAGGTGAGTGAGATCAACATACAGTCTTGTTTTTCCCTGTGCTTTGGGCACAACGACTATGCAGAAACTCCATGAAATCATGCCCATGGCTTCTATGCTGTCCAGTTCTGCTTTAACTTTGGCCCTCATTGGGAGAGGCACTCTCTATGGTGATGACAGGGCAAAGGGAACAGCTCCCGGGTATAACTCAATCTTGTATGACTCTTTTAGCTTTCCCAAGCCTTGGAATACTGTGGCGTAACAGGCAGTGAAATATTCCTGTTTGACCTGTACTGTGTGTAGGTGCTGAATTAACTTACATTTTAAATAACAGGAAGCCCCAGCAATAAATGCTGCACTATTGTCCAGCTTGAATGCTGTGCTTTGAAAGCGTCTTCAATGCTTTGTTCAGCTCCAGAATTATATCATGAACTGATTCAACTGACTAGCATTGTTTTGCAAAATGTCCCTTTTTGTAACATATATGGCATTCATGTGCTGTACAATCTTTCCAGTTGTGTTTCTTTCAGTGTTGGGAAAGCTACTTTGAAACTGTAGTTTGACAAGCTACAAGCTACTCATAATTTAAAGTAATTAAGCTACAGTCAAGCTACCATTTTGCAAAAGTAGCTAGCCACACTACAATTTACTGTCAAAAAAGTAGTTAGCTATATTATAGCTATTTAATGAGGCAATATTTTTTTAAATGTTACTTTCAAAAAATATTATTAATAACAACATTTACACTAACAACATTTATTAATTAATAAATGTATTAATAACATTTATTTAATGTATTTAATTAAATACATTAAATGTATTTAATTAAATACATTAAATGTATTTAATACATTTAATGAATAGTAACATTAAAAGAGTTAATAATAGACACAAGATAAAATACAACAACATAAATTAAAAACAGAAAAGATCAGACGGCAATAAAACAAAAAATGTATATTATACTTCACACTTTTCAGTCATTCTTATGTGCAACAAACTCTCCATAGGCTGATGTTTTGTGCTTGTCACATTATATTAAGTATGGATAATATGTGAATAGAGACTCAGGGCTTGTTTCTCCCCTTACCATTGTTCATGTTTTGTTTTTTGTATGTGACCTTAATTACTACTCGCAGCTATATTTATTTCTATTAGTATTCTGCCTTAAAACCGATCATGCAGATTAAACCGTAAGTCATAAAGAGCTGAAAAGTTAAGGGAACGTAGTCCAAGTACTACAGTGTATCAAAGTTTTGGCCCAATCGACCTCAAGGTGGCACTATCATAATCATGTTTACGTTTAGGCCCATAACTACTAATCATCAACATAACTGGATTCGTTGGCTCAAGACAAACAAAACGTATATCTCCGATTTCATTTCCATCATGAAAATGTTTGCGCTAATTTGCATAATTCAAAAAACCCTACTTTTTCGAACTCCTCCAGGCCGTATGTCCGATTGAAAATTGGAGTGTGTCTAATATGGTCCCTCCTTACAAAATTTTATCAAAGGAATTTTGATTCGTTGAAGTGTTGTGAAGATATAAGCCAATAAATCGGTCAATTGTCGTCCATTGTGTATGTATTGACCAATATCTACCGAATGAAAAGGCCAAATGTTACAAAACCAGATGCCATTCAAATTTCAGCAGCTTATAACAATCTGAATGGCCAACCATTACGAAACATAATATATTTTTACACAGTGTCATAATGAGGCTGTGTACCAAGTTCTATGAAAATCGACCACAAGGTGGCACTATAACAAGCACATTTATGTTTTCACTAATAACTCGTAACCTAGTCTGATCTGATAATTAAAAAAAAAAAGTCCTCTAATTTTTTGTACCAAGACCTACAAAATTTTGTATATCTTTGTTTTATTGTATTTTATCAAATGTATCCACTATTCTAATTTTCTAAAAAAGCATCTTTTCGAATTCTCCTAGGCCGTATGTCCGATTCTCTGACAAAAATTGGTGTGTGTCTACTATGAACCCTCCTGACAAAAAGCAATCAAAGGAATTCTGATTTGTCGAAGTCTTGCTAAGATATAAGCCCACAAATTGGTCAGCTGTCATCCATTTTGTACGTATTGACCAATATCTATTAAATGAAAAGGCCAGATGTTATGAAACTTGATACACATATAGAACAGCAAATTTTGAAGTCTTCATGCAAAATCACAAAAATATTTGCCTATTGGGGGCGCTACAACAAAAAAATGCTGATAACTCTGCGACTGTAGTTGATGAATGTTGAAAATTGGTATGCTTCATTTAGGCGCCAAATGCTAACATATTCTACAATATGACTCAGATAAATAAAATAAATATTTCTGCCAGCTGCCAATCAATTTTAAGCAAAATGGCAGTATAAATGGAGTCTAATGTATTGTATATTATCCAATGTTACCTAATGTTATTTAGTTATTTAAGGGTTGCATTTATCATGTGGGTTCGACCAAGTGTATCCAAAAGCTTGAAATTCCTAAAAGAAATATTTTAATTTCTAAAACCTTTTTGGAGATTGGGTGCATTGTGGCTTTATAAGAGTTATAAAGTAAAAACAAAATGACAACCATAACAATTATCTTGTTTCAGGATTTTTGAGTCATATTTAACACCAGTTTGCAAATTCAGCAACGTATAAAGTACATATACAGATACATACCTTTTTTGCATACTTTGAAGGTAAAGTATACCTTTTTTGCATACTTTAAATTGAACTTCGACAATTGCTGCTTGCAGCTATATTTATTATTATTTTTCTGCCCTAAAAGTGTCTGGACGTCAGAGACCGTAAGCCGTAGAGATTCTAAACTTGGCAGGATGGTTCCAAATCACCCCCACTACTCAGGCACCCACACACCCATCCGTCTAGACACTAGGTGGGCTATAATAAGCACCTATGCATTTGTGTTCATAACTAAGGTCTAGAATAAAAATTATAGTCAAGCCCTACAAAATGATATATTTGGATCAGAATGTCCTAGAAAACTGACAGTTTGCTTGCTTTACTTGGGTGAGCAATCAAACCTCATGTATCATAATAGAAACTACTTAGCCACATACTAGAAACCATTTAGAGAAATTACAGTTGGCTTGAAGAACATCGTAGATACTTCCAATTTCTGTCAATTCGGGAAATTTTAGTTTTATAATTAAATAAATTAATATAGTGGACGATTATATATTTGTCTATGAAACTAATTTCAAACATTTAAGCATACGGCTTCAGATAAAAAAAAAATCAGATCATGAGAAACATTTCAGTCAAGTTTTTCAAAACTTTTCTCTGATAGTGTACACAGTTTATTTACATTTACATTTATGCATTTGGCAGACACTTTTATCCAAAGCAACTTACAGTGCACTTATTACAGGGACAATCCCCCTGGAGCAACCTGGAGTTAAGTGCCTTGCTCAAGGACACAATGGTGGTGGCTGTGGGGCTTGAACCAGTGTCCTTCTGATCACCAGATTATCAGTTATGTGCTTAGACCACTACACCACCATCACTCCTATATGATGTCTATATGGACTATACACTGACTATATGTGTCACGTTCTTTTGTTTTTGTACTGTTATTTTGAAGATTAGTTTAGTTCCTGTTTCCTGTTTTGGTTTTTGTAGTCCTTTGTAGTTTATTTTATGCTGTCATGTTCCCTGTTGTCTTTTGTTTTTGTACCGTTATTTTGAAGTTTAGTTTAGTTCCTGTTTCCTGTTTGGTTTTTGTAGTCCTCTGTAGTTTCTTTGTATCATTGGTGTTCCCCTGATTGGTTATCTTTCCCTGATTGTTTCCTCCAGGTGTCTCTCATTCCCTTGTTTGTTCCCTCCTGTATTTAAACCTGGTTCTTTGTTCAGTCTTTGTCGATTGTTGTTGAATGTTGCTGTTTTGTTCATGTTCACTGCTCTTGAATCCTTCCTGGTCGTTCGAGGTTTCCTTGTCCCTGTGGATGTTTACCCAACAAGTGTTTGCCCCTCTATGTTCTCCCGTGTTTTAGTTTCCTTTGCCCATTGTGGACCTTTTATTTTGTTCCTGGGTTGTATTTTTATTGTTTGCCCGTTAATAAAGCTGCGTCTGGATCCTCACCTCTCGTCTGCCTTCTCCTGACTTCCCTTTTCGTGACAATATGCTAGATTTATTTTATTTTTTTGACTTCTGAAGGCAATAGAAAAGTAAATTAAAAATTATTTTCACATCTGAGACACTTAAAACTTTAAGCTTCAATAGAGCATCTGACTGTGAGAAAGCATGAAAAATAGAAAGGAAAATCAGAATGACAGCGTGTGCCTCTGTCATAGTCATATACACATCAGTAGTTCTGTTAAAAACTATAGTTTCCTCAGAAATGGCTCTCAAGCTGTAGAAGGTAACTGGCGCTGGGAAATGACATGTACCAAGGTGTATGCAAGGGTCAGTGCCTGCAAAAAAAATTCAAAGCAAACCATCAGTAGAATATTCGGTAACACTTTAGAATACTGTATCTTACTTAATGCATAACTAATAAGGAATTACTGCAGAACTAATAGGTCATTCTTCATTAACACTTCAGTCACTACTATTAACTACTAAGGAAGATGTGTTAACTAATCAGTATGTAATAGCATTTTATAGTTGTGTTAAGTAACAATTAGCTAATCAATAACTATTGAATTCAGTCATGCCTCCTGATGAACTGCTTTTAATTACCTACTAATTCAGCTTAAGGAGGTATAACTATTGAGTAACTACCAATGAACTGTCGATTAATTACAATTACAATAATATCATAACAATTAGCCATTACAATATTCAGGTGGTGGCCCTTTCTTCTTCCTTACTTCTAATGTTATTATTACTATGGAAATGCAATATGCATTTCTTGGAATTACTACACTCCCAAAATGAGTCATTACGGCGAATTTAGTAGTTTTGGCCTGTATGGTCAATTGCTTTGTGAGTGTGGTCTGTAACCAGAAATCAACAATGGAATGGAACCCCATCCCCACTATAAGTGACTAGCCAACTTACCTCAGGTAGCTTTATGATTTATATACAGTATTGTGTGTGTCTCTTGTTTTCCTCAACACATATCACATTACATTTGGGTAAATTATTCCTGTATGTAAGGCAGTGACTGAGGGAAGGGAACATACAGGGAATTCTTTTGTTTTTGTTTGTTTGTCCTGTGTTGAATAATTTATTTCCAATTAGTTTGACCAGAGACAAGCTGCTGAATATTCGGAAGCACACGCCAGACAATTTGTAAAACATTTTTTTAAATATTCAGACGTTCTGTGGACATTTTAGTCAGAGGGGCTGCGGTGCTGTACAAGCGCGCTAAAAGACACAAACGTGGGAAGCGAGCTGGTCACGCTCCGACAGCGTGGCTTTCAAACTGCACTGCCAAGCATCCATCTAGCGAATCTCTTCCTAACAAAATGGACAAATTATTTCTCCTGACCCGCAAAAATAAGGACATTGCAAATTCTGCTGCATTGTGCTTAACGGAAACCTGGCTGAGTGAAGCCATTCCAGACAGCGCATTACATCTGCGGGCTTCCAGCTGTTCAGAGCAGATTGCACTGCGGATTTAACGGGGAAAACGAAAGGCGCTGAAACATGTTTTTACATCAACGAATGTTGGCTTACAGATGTAACAATGATGTAACAACTGATGCTGAAGATGATGTGCTGTCCTAATTTAGAGGCATTCTTCATAAACTGTAAGCCTTTCTACTTGCTGTGGGAGTTTCCTTGTGTATTCTGGTGAGTGTCTATATTCCTCCACAAGCATGTGTGAACACAGCTGGCTTATTAGATCACAGACACACACGTATTATTGGAGATTTTAACAAGGCAAATCTTACATGTGAACTGCCCAAATACAGACAGCACATTACATGCCCCTCCAGAGACAGAAATACACTGGATCATTGCTACACAGCAATGAAGAATAAATATTGTGCAGATTTAGGACTCTCTGATCACTGTCTGGTTCATCTTCTTCTGACCTACAGGCAGAAACTAAAATCAGCTAAACCTATAGTAAAGACTGAAAAAGATGGACCAATGAAGCAGAGCTGGCACTACAAGCCTGCTTTGACTAATCGGGGAGCTGATCGAGTATCCTTTGAGATCCTGAAATCCCTATCCACAAACACACAGAAGAAAACGTCATTTTCCTGGCATGTCCGAGCCTACTAGACCGAAAATATAATTGTGCCAACATGTTAATTTATTTCATTATTAAACTTTTTGAAATTGATAACTTCGACCAAATAATGAAAAAAAAAGGATCCAATAAGTGCCCAACATAGATGGGAACTTCTTCAAAACTGTTTAAAAAGCATCCAGGGTGATACCTCAAGAAGTTGGTTGAGAAAATGTCAACAGTACATGTCTGCAAATTCTAGGCAAAGGGTGATGCAAAAAATTCTAGGCTTTGATGATGCTAAAATATATTATAGTTTTGATTTATTTTGGATTTTGTTTAGTCACAACATAATTCCCATAGTTCAATTTATGTTTTTCCGTAGTTTTGTTGACTTTTCTATTATTCTAAAATGTGAATAATAAAAAAGACAAAAATAATAATAAAGAATGAGTGTTTCAAAATTTATGACCGGTAGTGAATATATATATATATATGTAGAAAGGAAGTCCCACCTCACAGGTAAAAGAGCTAATTACATTTTGGTACAGACATGGCCTGTCAATCAACGCACATGCGCATTAGCTATAAAAGCTGGGAAAATTGCGTGTTTTAGCATGATATGAGGTAAAAAATTAAATGTATGATTCTAATATTATAACATTTTATTGCAGATTTTAAATATTTTATTTGATAGTAATCTTGACCAACCATTTTTGAGATTTCGGTGTCTCCACATCAGAGGTGGAAAGCAATGAAATACAACTACTCTCACTACAGTTCATGAGTACATTTTTCAATTTTTTCTACTTCTTTAAGTATAAATAAATAATAATAATTTTACTTTTACTTGAGTTGATTAAAAATTAAGTATTCAACTTCGCTAAAGTTATTTTTCAGCACAATTACAAAGTACAAAAAAATACATAATATTTCAGAATTTTTGGGAAGAAGAAAGTATAACAGTATAAGCGCTAAATCTGTTTATAAACTAAAACACGCTGTGCGGAAGCCCACAGGGCACAGCATCATGAGCACAGCAGCTTGCATAAACTGCCGGCGGTGTTCTCTCTTCTCTTGCTCCTTCAAAACTTTCTTCGCTGTCACTATACAAGAACTGTAATACTGTAATTTTCTGCATGCTTCATTTTATTCTGGAAATGACCTGTTCATTCAGGTACGAGGGAACCGTCTGAACATGTTTAACCACTGATCAAACTTCACTTGATTTTAGGCAATGTTTTAACTTTGTTAAACATTAACACAATGTAGTTTGGCATATATGTGGGGATATCTTGTTTAATTGCTACTATACGTCTAAAAAAATTTTTAAGTACCTTAAAAAGATACAATGTCAGTGTCAGAAATGAAGGGTGTTTTATTAATAATATCTGATATAGTTACAGTTTCATACATTGCAATCTTCTTTTGACTTTCACTGAAAAACTGTTTTTCCCACCATCCGGTTCCTCACACCATCGCGCACACAGATGGGCTCTCCACTTATCAATCCGCATCAGTTTGGTATTGTACTCCCATGTTAAATTCTGTAACCGTTCACCCCTCTTGTTCAAAATAAACTGTTCTTGCAGATAACACTCTCGCTCACGGTGCTGTGCTGTACTTATCTGCCCTGTGCTGCTGTTTATCTGTCTGAAAAGCCTCACCCACGAGAGACAAAAGTGCGTAAGTGATGGATGTCATATATAGAAGGTATGAGAAATCACAAAACATAATGTAAACAAATGCTACAATTTACTTAAAAAATAATACCTCTCTGAACACAGTGTGAAATGTTTATTTTTGCCTTATTTTATTCAGTTGACATGTAGGAGTTGATAAATGTTTGCTTAATAATCTCATTCCATATCTGGATAATTGCTGCAATATCATCAATTTCCTCCGCTATGATATTGCATTATATTAGTTTTGTACACTGTGTTATCTTAATAGCCAAAATACTTGGACAAAAGTAACTTTAATAATGTGTTTCAGTCACAATGTGCATTATGTTGTTTAGAGATGAATTAGAGACTTTGAGAATGTTACAAATGGCTATTTATATGTAAAAACATTTTGTATTCTTAAATTGTTCTGTTTGTCCATGAATCCTCTTGCAGCAATGCAACTCTTTGGCATTTAGAAGCTGCTAGTTTAGGACCTGTGAGGAGTCTGTTTCTCAAACTAGAGACTTTGATGTACTTGTCTTTTTGTTGTGCATCTGGGCCGTCCACATCCCTGTCTATCCTGGTTTGAGATATTTTTTTTTAAAAACAGTAAAGCATGGAATAGCCTTCATCTCTCTAAAACAATAGTCTTTAGGAGAAAATATAATTTAAAGAAAAATGTGTTTCTTTTTGCCTGTTTTTAAAACCAAAATTTGACTTGCAAGTGTCAACTTGTAAGAACTCAATACCTCAGCAAATGGGGGAAAACAACCCCCACTGTATTGCGATTTTCGCATGGAACCATTTTCAATTGTACTAATAATAAGAAATGTTTATTGAGTACCAAATTAGCACTTTAGAATGTTTTTATAAGGAATAGGTGACACAGTATATGTTTGCCATCATGGGTAATCTAATACTTAAGTAGTTTTTCAGCAAACTATTTATTTACACTTACTTGAGTCATAATATTTCTCTATTACTTCGTACTCAAGTTAATTATTTCTTCAGTAGCAGTACTTTTACTCAAGTAGATAGGAGCTGCTCTGGCATGACAGGCCTCCCGAGAGCATTCCAAAGAAGTCTTGCTAAAAGACTTTGGTGTGGTTGCTTTCCTGTGTGTGTGTGTGTGTGTGTGTGTTTGTGTTCATGTGTGTTTGTGTGTGTGTGTGTGTGTGTGTGTGTGTGTTTGAGTGAGTGAGTGAGTGAGTGAGTGAGTGAGTGAGTGAGTGAGTGAGTGAGTGAGTGAGTGTGTGTGTCTGTGTGTGTGTGTGTGTGTGTGTGTGTGTGTGTGTGTGTTTGGGTGGTTTACGAGGACTTTTTTTCAGGTTACAGACTGGTAATTACAAGGGTATTATGCTATAACTGTGGTTTATGGGGACATTTCTAGTATCTCCATAAATAAAATCTCTTAAAAACATACTAAACTATGTGTTTTTTGTTTTGTTTTTTTTAAATGCAGAAAGTTTGTGAGGGTTAGGTTTTGGTTTAGTGTTAGCGTATAGAATCTATAGTTCGTACAGTATAAAATTCCTCGTAAGGATAGCTGCACCAATGTGTGTGTGCATGTGTGAGGGCAGGTTTAAGTAGTTTACGAGGACCTTTTTTTGGGTTACAAACTGGTAATTATTAGGGTATTATGCTATAACTGTGGAGACATTTCTAGTGTAAAAACCATATTAAACAATGTTTTTATTTCAAATGTTTTTTGTGAGGGTTAGGTTTAGGGGCAGGGTTAGGGTTAGAATCTATGTTTCGTACAGTCTTGAAGGACAAATAATTTTTTTTCTTTATGGTAAAAATCTTTGTCACTGGACTGTCCTCATAATAATAGCTCTCTCTGTGTGTGTGTGTGTGTGTGTGTGTGTGTGTGTGTGTGTGTGTTCCTATACACTTATAGACTCTAAAGTTAATGTAAGTTCATTGTTAATTTCACTGTTCATTTATGTACATGCTAAGAAAAAGCCTTTAACATTATGTATTATGAGAAGGTTCTAATGTTATTTTCTCTCTAATCCACATGAATGCAGAGAGCTCCAATGCAATATGCAATAAGCATTCTATCAAAGGAAACTGAATTATGGATTGTCGTCAGGAAATAACTGCTCCCTGCAATTGATTGTTTGGTTCTGCAGGCTTGAGACATCGTTTGTCTTCTTGCTTCATTTCCTTGTGTTTTATTTTTTTTTATTGCTTGTTATTGGTATCAAATCATACTCTTGAAGAACTAAAATATATTGTTAATCAACTATACACCCTTCTGGGTGGATTGCACATTTAAAATTCAACTGAAGATATTATTTAATGCTTAAGGCAATACACAGTATTTCCTTCTAAGTAATGTAGCAAAGGAACAAGGGTCAAGTCCGTATCTGTAATGAAGCCTCAGGCAAGTTGGGATCCATCTGCGGTATTTATTGAAAACAGCACACAAGTCGTACAGGCAGGGTCAATGGCAGGCAAACAGAGAATGTAGAAGGCAGGCAGAAGGGTAACAAGAACAGGCAGAGATCAGGGCAGGCAGCAAACAATTGTAGAACTGGGCAGGCAAGAGATAAACAAGGCAGGCAGCAAACTAGCAGGGTCTAAACAACAGGCAGGAACGGTACACAGAATGACTAGAATGTAAACTGTAGATAAACTTGCTTGGTAGAGTCGCCGGAGCAAACAAGACTTCGCAAAGAGAGAATGAACTGAACAGTTTATATAGAGCGTGGGAAACAGGGAACAGCTGAGGAGTAATCAGACCTAGGTATGCGGGCTTATGGGAAATGTAGTCTTAGCGGTCAATACTTCGGTTAATCAGATCTCCGATGACTGGAGGGGGAGGCGCTCTCAGAGTTCGTAACAGTATGTGTACCCAGGCTATATTATCTTATTTTATTGTATTTTTTAGTTACTTACAGGAACTGTTAATCATCACTAGTGAAGCTCATGTCCTCAAAGATATACAGTATTAATATTTGAGGTATCTGAGTTGCAACATTATCCACTGCTAATACATTCCTTACACTACCAAACACCATTAATATAATCATTTAAGTATTGTAGCCTATTTGTTTGTATCAATAATCAAACCTAAATGCTAATTCAAACACAATCTGCAACAATGGTGAGTACCTTAAAAATAGCATGAATAAGATTTTAAAAGAGCAGAGGATTCAAACTAGCTGTGGTGGTTAAATTGTGACTATGACTAAAACAAAAAATTATATATAAAAAAATGTACATACATTTTCTTAATTATATTATGCTCACTTATGGGGATGGTAGGTTGACAAGAGGAGCCTCAAGCTGTTCCGGAAAGAAGCGGGTGCTTTTTAAAGTTGACATTGGCAGTGGTTTTATCATTGTGTAGCTTACAATAATGTCGAGGTGTCTCAAGACAGACACAGTGAGGTGGAGAAACACCTTAAAGAGGTTTTCATTTAAAATATTTATTTAATTGAATTTAAATTTGTTTTTTTGTTCAAATACAAATTAAAAATGGAAAGGAAGGGGCAATAGATCCAACAGACTGATCACATGATAAAATCGGCACCAAGAGTTTGAATGTTTTTTATGCTACAACTGGTTTATGCCATCTGATTTTCCAGACAACCCCTAGTGGTTGTAGCTAGAACTAGCATGTGCACCTTTGCAACTAATTTGGTTAAAGTAATTACGTTAATATACTGTTAACCCAAAACCTAAGCCTAACTCTTAAAACACAAATTGTTCTGTGATCAAAAGGGACATTTTCGAGGAATGAATATTTGCCACATGGATTAAAAACTGATTTCTCTCAAAACCACACATTTCATTTGTGCATTCTGGAATAGTTTACATTCCAGCATATTCATAAGAATGTTTTTTTGGAAATACCTATGTACATAATAACAGAGAACATCAATTTGTTTAAATGCAAAACAGGTAGTAAACTAAACAATGACATTTATTGCTCTCAAAATGATTAGACCTTTCCAACTCTCTCTCAAATGCTGCGAGAAAGTAAACACATACGTTTTAATGGTGCTTTAATAGAGCCATAATTTAGGGTGCCTATGCAGACTCTAGTAGAAGCTATTAAACTGCATCACATTCCCACAGATAAAAATAATTAAAGGTGGTCCAGTGTTACTATCTGTTACTCAGATCATACTACGTAAAGACTAGTTCACCCAAAAATGAAAATTCTCTCATCATTTACCCTGTCACCTTCTGACACACCTACCAATTTCACTCAACCGTCTCACTCTCCTGAGTACTGATCACCCACACCTGCCTCCAGTCATTGCATCAATCAACTCCTCTATATAAACATCACTCCCTTTCCATTCTCTGTCTTATCTCAATTTTGTGTACAGACTCACTTTCATGTATCTCCAGCATGAAATGCCATCACGATTCTTCTCCAGCGACCCTTCTACTTCAAACATTTCTTCTCCAGCGACCCTTCTACTTCAAACATTTCTTCTCCAGCGACCCTTCTACTTCAAACATTTCTTCTCCAGCGACCCTTCTACTTCAAACATTTCTTCTCCAGCGACCCTTCTACTTCAAACATTTCTTCTCCAGCGACCCTTCTACTTCAAACATTTCTTCTCCAGCGACTCTTCTACTTCAAACATTTCTTCTCCAGCGACTCTTCTACTTCAAACATTTCTTCTCCAGCGACTCTTCTACTTCAAACATTTCTTCTCCAGCAACTCCAGTGGCCATCTCCTCAACGCAAGCTTTGTTGTTGCAAGCTCTCCACCTCAAAGAAAGTCACCAACTCTTCATCATGTAAAATATCACCACTTCAACCCAGTACTTTCACATCACTAACCTGCTGTTTCTGTTTGTTTTTGTGTCAATAAATACCTGCTTGGGTTCAAACTTTATACTCAAGCCTGAGTATATGTTACAATGCCATCACACATTTATGACACACATTTTCCTTCTTTAGCAGAACACAAATAAAGATTTTTAGAAGAATATCTCTGCTCTGCAAGTCCATACAATGCAAGTGGATAGTGAACTATAAAGCTCCAAAAAGCACAGACAATCATGGTAAATGTAATCCATATTTAAGCCTTTTTCACTTGTTTTGAAAGCAAACCCACAAATTAAGTTGCACTTTGGGTTGTATCACGTCAGTTATTGTGTGAGCATGCCAACTCGCTTACATCACGCAAGAGGCTGCGTGAACTGATTCCCCTCATGAATGTGCATTGGGAACAATTACAGCTAAAAGGACTTAAATATTAACCCGTTTTTCACCCAAATCAATCGTATCACTTCAGAGACATTCATTTAACCACTGAAGTTGTATGGGTTACTTTTACTATGATTGTCTGTGCTTTTTGGAGCTTTAAGGTGCTGATCACCATCCACTTGCATTGTATGGACCTACAGAGCTGGCATATTCTTCTAAAAATCTTTGTGTTCTGCAGAATAAATAAATTCATACACATCTGGGATGGCATTGAGGGTGTGTAAATGATGACAGAATTTTTATTTTTTGTTGAATTATCCTACTGCTCTTATACCACAAAGAAAAACTGAACAGACCATTAGTTGGTTTAATTCATGGTAACATATTTTGTAATGGCATTGTAAATCTAGTGAATGGGATCCAATTTATGGATGTGAGTGTGTGTGTGTTATCAAGGCACAACATGAAGTGAAACAGTAGTGATTATACATTATGAACCATACAAATAAAAAATACAGTTTTATTGTAAAATGCCCATTCTGAAGCTTGGATCAGCCTCAGTGCTTGGATCAACCTCAATGCTTACAGAAAAGGGTGCTCGAAGTGACTCAAAGAATGTCATCAACATGCGCAACCATGAGTAAATTCAGGACAAAACAACCAGTGCTCTGGACAAATAAGAGTATTAATGAAGGGTCTGATTCTATTGTAACTCACACTGAAGCTCACTCAGGCTATCCATATGAGAAATTAGTTGGCTTAGGGTATCAGTCTGTCACTTCATCTGAGATCCTTTGGGCAATATGTGGCAACACACACAAGCATGCCTGGGCGTTTTGATTTTTGCACCTTGACTTTTTTTCCCTGGAGATATTAACAGGAAATTGCTTCTCTACTCAGAAGCCACTTACCTGCATTAGATGGCATTCTATACTTTGCCAGGGAGAAGACAGCCATACTCTTATTGATTGTGCCTACTGGACACAGTTGAGACTAATTCACCCTCTGAATAATTCATGTCTCCATTACAAACATTGCCCTAATTGTAATAATGTTTTGACTGGAAATTTCCAGAGAGTCATGGAAAAGTTTTTATATTGATCCACGTTAGCAGAATACACAAGTATGTGCAACAAATGGAATAAAATTTAAATAATAAACGTGGTCTAGCATACAAGGCTAATGGAGGTTATAAGGATCTCCCATTTCTTGGCACTTTTTTGGATGACTGGTTTACGGTTTGCTCTTTGCTGCCCCTGGCAAATTCATCCCTCAGTTCCTCAACCATGCAGCCCAAGGCTCGGAGAGCATGAAATATGCAAAGGAAAGTGAAGATCTGCGGTCTGATGTGGAGCTCATAGAATAAAAGGACATTCTTGATGTTTGCTGACTGCATTCACTCACAAAGTATAGAGAAACACAATTTTTGTTGCCTCTCAAAGTTGGATTAGAAATTAACTAGGCCTCAGCTAAAAATGCCACCAAAAGTGACAAAAATGCAGTGATAAATAAAATGCCCCTGTTTTGAATTACACCGTTATCTAACATTTGATAAATGTCATTGTATTCTCTTCTAGGCCTTTCTAGCAGTCACTGACCTCCCATTTAAGGCTGCTACATCCCACCTTGGTATGTGTCATAGTCGAGTACCCACTCTGCTTTACAATGTTTCCTGATTGTTGTATTCAGAGATTTTCCCTATGCCTACAACCACATGTTTGACAGACTGCTTACTCCCAGTCTGTAGCCCTTTGTTTTTCAGTTAATATGCATCCTTCATGTTCGCTGCTGATCCAATCTATGGTTTAATGAGCGATAGTATTCTCTGTATGCAAGTCTATTCAAATATGGGGTTTGGTTGTTTTTTGGTTGTTTCATTGTTTTGCATTTTGTTAATGTATCGTTTGTTTTAGGTAGGCATATTTTTATGGCTGGTGGTACCCTCCTGTGTCCATGGTTATGAGGCTGAACTCTGCACCCTGGTAGGGTTGCTATTTTGTTTCTATTATTTGTTGTTGTTGTTTCTATTGCTCATGTGTAACACAGTTAATGATGGGCAAGGAGGAGGCGAGAACCGACTTGTCAACATAAATAATATTTTAATGAGAAACTTAAACCAAAAGCACAAACATAAAAACACATAACGGACATGCCCGTAATTCTCTCTCTCTCTAACCATCGTCACCGGCCGCCTTTATCCCTCGCGTGCCTCATCAGGCCGATTGGGGACCGGGCAAGCGATATTCCAACCCGGCCCCGCCCCCCTCCGATCCACACTCCTCCCGGCGTTATCTCAGGCCGGGGTGCCACTGGCATGACGTACACGCCCCCAACCCTGGGGCGGGGTGTATCTTGCGTCCCGCGTGGTCATCCCCTCCTTCCTCGCCCTGGGAGGAGACAGGAGGGGAAAAAAACAACAACAAAATAGGCGAGGGAAAAGGCCAACACGGTGTGAAAGGGAGAGAGAGAGGAGAGAGAGAAAAAGCTCACTCACCGGTTCTCTGATGTACCGTCGCGTGGTCCTCGAACACTCCTCCACACTCAGGCGGATGACAGCCGCTCCAACCCCGGGCGTACCGGAGTGATACCGTCAACCCCGAGCGTGAAGAACGCCCCTCCGCTTTTCTGGCAGCAAATGGGGACACTTCTCCGCCCCTGACAGCGGCTCTACCGCTCTGGGCGGTCGGAGAGTTTCTTTCCTCCTCCCCTCGTAGACGGTGGTCTCCCTCGACCCCTCCGCGTCTCTGGGGATGGCAGGGCACTCCTCTGTCCCCGGCAGCGGCTCCCTCGCTCCAGGCGGTCTGGGAATACAGTCCCCACTTGCCCCGCGGACAGCGGCCATTCCCCGCATCCGGGCGGTCGGGCTACTCCGTCACCCGGCAGATGGCAGCGCCGCTCCCCTGGGTGGACGGCAGTGTCGAGGACTCTGCAACAGGCATCCCTCCTCCTTCCCGGCTTTCGGCACCAATGTAACACAGTTAATGATGGGCAAGGAGGAGGCGAGAACCGGCTTGTCAGCATAAATAATATTTTAATGAGAAACTTAAACCAAAAGCACAAACATAAAAACACATGACGGACATGCCCGTAATTCTCTCTCTCTCAAACCATCATCACCAGCCGCCTTTATCTCTCACGCGCCTCATCAGGCCGATTGGGGACCGGGCGTGCGATATTCCAACCCGGCCCCGCCCCCCTCCGCTGGGTGGAATTCCCAGTGTGGTCGACTCTTTTTCTAAATCATGTAGTGATGGTCATTGTAGTGACCATTTCAAGTAAATTATTAATTTACAGCATTTGGCATAAATTGAATTTTTTATTACAAAAAATTTGTTAGAAAGATATGCCTTTATATGGGTAAACAATGCCCCTGAAAATCTGTTCCAGTGGGGAACAAAATCATTGCTTACTAAAATGAAATACTGAATAATTATTACCAGATTTCTGGAATACTCAGTTCTGCTTGGTCAGTCAAACCTTTCAGCTGTCTTGATATTTCTGAATAATGACAGAACATCCTGGATCACATATTTCACTGTATATTGCAAGTCATCTTTCCTACTTCTTATCCTGTTAGCATTCCTGCAAAATTTGCCTAAAACGCCTAAAAAAGGCCTACCCAAATTAAATTGCATGCTGTTCTTGAACCTTTTGGAGTATATGCATGCTTTTGATCTCTTTTGAAAGGTGACACTCAGAGGTTTGCTCCTAAATAGGCAGAATCACTGTAAGTCTTACTGGTATTGAGTAATATAACTTTGAACACACTGAAAAAGGACCAAAAAAATCCGCCTAAATGTTTTTTTGTAAACAGATGCCTGCAGATAACTACAGCTGGGAGCTATTAGCTGGAAAACACAATGGGATCACAGCATGAAGCCTTACCAAACACAGTTTAAAATTTTATAACAATACCTTAGAAAATGAGTGTTTTACACATGTTTATCTAAGTGTATGTCTAGGCGCTTCTCAAAAAAGGCCACTTGGAGACTCCAAATAACCCTTTGTGACCATAGACACATAAAATGCTGCCATTCTTGAACGCTTTACTCTACAGTCATAATTTTGGGCTCTAATGAAAGGTTACACTTAGGGCTATTATATTCCTTATCCAGATTCACTGTCAATAATTGCTGACACAATGTAACTGATGCATAAACACATTATAGTGTTTTTTTTTTTTTCAATTCCTGAAACCAAACTTTCTACAAAAGAGACAAAACAAGTGCTCTGGTACTAAAACACTTTAATATTTGAACTCACACTATATATATATATATTACAAATTATTCTTTTTTTCAGAATCCAAGAAAATATCTCTTCCAGGGGCACATCTGGTACTCAAACAAAACTATGCGTGCTCTAAAACAGATTCCACCTAACATTTTTCAGAGGCTATTTGCAACCTCTCTGGGAAGGTGAAGGATGGGGCTCCTCTCCTGATGAGGTGCTGTCATTCTGTCCCTCAGTATGCTGTTTTTTCTGACAGGCTCCCAGACTTCATCCGATTCATTTTCAGATGATGGTCTGTGATATAAAACAACAACAAAGAAATAAGTAATTTACAAAACATTTACATTGTTTCTGTATTCACAAGCATATAAACAGAACAACATGCACACAAACAATCAGGTTATACGGTTCATGAGCACACACACACACACACACACACACACACACACACACACACACACACCTGTGCTTGAGCCCACATAAACAAACAATCCTGCACAAGCACACACCAAAGAAGTTAGCAGGTAACGTTACATGTAAAAAACACACACACACACATACACTCGACATAAAACACCAAACACACGACATAAGCTGACAAATACACCTCAAAACAAACACATACCTCAGTATATACAGTCAAATATGTTGTATAATATAATAAAACTTACTTGTCGAGAGTGACGTCGCCACCATCCAAAAATATATCCTCTGCTACAATGGATGAAACATCGCTCTCTTCATCAGAAATGTCATCCTCCGACTCGTCACTGTCACGGCGAGTACATTGTTCAATCATTTCTTCGAGTAAAAAGTGTGTTTTACTAGTCCTCTTTGCCATTTTACACCTGTTAGCTACTTTCTTTCGTCAACTCCTACAATGCTGTGGTTACGCACGGGCGCATGAACCACTATGGTACTTTGCGCATGAACTTCACGCATGACCTGAGGAATCGACCCACTAAATCTGCATATCAATCTTTACAGAAATTCATTGGCTATCAGAAAAGACTGTCATTTCCATTCAATATTGCAATTGAGTCGATTTACTGTCACTCAAAGAGAGGGAGGTACCATTCTTCATCATTGCTGCTCTTTGTCTATTGATACCAGGTGACCCCTGTGTCATGGACCGATTGGCTCAAATGACCTGTCTATCAAAGGTTCAGGGGTCAGTGGCCATTTTGATATCACATTTTCTTCAATGTTTACTTTTCAAATGAAACTAGATCATAGAATGCGTCGAAGTTGTGATAGCGCTGTCGGCTAACGCGAAATGCTACTACTATATTCCGTGGATGTTTATTGATATATAAATGTGTTATGGACTAAATACTTCATTGAATTGGATTGTATGGACCCTTTACAGTGTAACCAAACCATTTTTGTTGGAATGTAATGGATCAGTGGACTAACAGGAGGCTTCATGGGTGAGTTTCTTCCAGTTTGGGTTTGTTTATGTGGCTGTTGGTGGTCTGACAAAGAGACAGATTGAACCCGCTGTGTTGATTGTATCTTAAAAAGGTTTCCATCGTTCGAATCATGAGTATCTCAGCTTTCCAAATATATGTATTTTTTTGGAGTTTTATCTTTCAAAAACATAAACTTCTGAAACACACCGTGGGTCGTGGGCGAGACATCGGACCGGCAAGGCGTTATATCACTCTGCAAGCTCTACAACTAAGCTAATAAAATCATTTCAACTCAAATTAAGATTTCTTGTCCATGTATTTATTTATTTGGTAAGTCTTGAAAGAAGTGGGATAATGAGCAGAAAGACAATCGTTTTTACAAAAAAATCACACACTCAATTTTGTCATTTATTATTGACATTAATTTGTTTAAGTAATCATTTAATCAGCAGGACAATGTACAGTTTAGATGTAGTTATCACAAATAATTCCCTTAAGGGTGCTACAAGACTCTCCACTACACGTCAGTACATTATGCCTTATTCCTGTATATTATCTCTTACTTAAATGATAATTACTGATACTGTTTGTAAATTGTGATACATTGAAGGAACATGAAAAATATGTGAAATTACGAAAAACATTGATGCAATTGATGCAGATGGCATAGTGCCATATGTCTGTTTACTCTACAGGGGGAGTTTAATTGCATAGAAAGATGTATTTTTGGATTTTTCATATTTTATTTTAATCACATTTCATTATAATTATCTATTGAGAGGTGTTATTAGGATGTGAATTTTTGACATGTTTTTTTGGTTGGATTTGTGGGTTTATAGACTATCATTGTAACGTTTGGTGTCCTAGGAGTCAAGAGACACAGGAGTAGTAACTTGAAATCCTTTATTCACAAAGCTGGAGTAGAGCAAACACTGGAGTGACATCAAACATAACAATCCAAGGACTGACCACAACTAAGCAAAACTAAAGGGTGTATACATACACTTGGGACTAAACGAGGGAATGACACACAGGTGGGGATAATGATGGAGTGATTAGGGCAGTGAATTCTGGGAAATATAGTGAGGGAAAGAACTTCAAAATAAGAGTCCTTGAACATGGAGCAGGCAGACTATGACATTAATATGGCCCCCCTCTTTTAATGGGCGACTCCTGGCGCCCCAAGACAGATGACGGTAGGGAAATGCAGAAGAAAGATCCCAGGAGGATGATCGGGGCCTGGGGGCGGCTTCAGGGCTGGGAATGGATCAGAAGGCCTGGGAGGCGGCCGTAGGATAGGGACTGGTTCAGGAGGCCTGGGAGGCGGCCGCAGGACAGGGACTAGGTCTGGAGAGAGAGGGTCAGGAGGCCTGGAAGTTGGCCACAGGGCAAGGACTGGTTCTGGAGGTCTGGGAAGCGGCTGCAGGGCAGGAACTGGTTCTGGAGGCCTGGGAGGCGGCCGCAGGGACTGGATCTGGAGGCCTGGGAGTGGGCAGAGCCATGGAAGGCTCTGGGGGCGGAGCCGTGGAAGGCAGAGCCATGGAAGACTCAGGGATTAGAGCACTGGCAGAAACTGAAGAGAAGGTGCCCTCTTCCTTCTCTTTCACCTTCGGCCAGCAGGGAGCGTGGTTACGTGGACGGTCAAGGCTACAGGCGCTGGCTCTGGGACTGTCAAGGCTACAGGCGCTGGTTCGCAAACCATGGCAGGCAAGGGCTCTGGCTCACTGACCGTGGCAGGCATGGGCTCTGGCTCGCTGACCGTGGCAGGCTTTGGCTCACTGACTGTGGCCGCTACTGCTGACTGCAGCAGTGAATCGACCTCTGGAAACAGGATAGGATGAGCCCCCCAATATTATTTAGGGTTGTTGAACGGAGTGGAGTTACCTTGGAGACAGGGGCCGTGGAAGGCTTGGAGACAGGGGTCATCCTCCTGGGATCTTTCCCTACCGTCATCTGTCTTGGGGTGCCAGGAGTCGCCCATTAAAAGAGGGGGGGTAATGTCATAGTCTGTCTGCTCCACGTTCAAGGACTCTTATTTTGAAGTTCTCTCCCTCACTACATTTCCCAGAAGTCACTGCCCTAATCACTCCACCATTATCCCCACCTGTGTGTCATTCCCTCGTTTAGTCCCAAGTGTATATATACCCTTTAGTTTTGCTTAGTTGTGGTCAGTCCTGTAACGTTTGGTGTCCTAGGAGTCAAGAGACGCAGGAGTAGGAACTTTAAATCCTTTATTCACAAAGCTGGAGTAGAGCAAAAGCTGGCGTGACATCAAACATAACAATCCCAACGTAACAATCCAAGGACTGACCACAACTAAGCAAAACTAAAGGGTGTATATATACACTTGGGACTAAACGAGGGAATGACGCACAGGTGGGGATAATGGTGGAGTGATTAGGGCAGTGACTTCTGTGAAATATAGTGAGGGAGAGAACTTCAAATTAAGAGTTCTTGAACATGGAGCAGACAGACTATGATAATCATCATGCAATGCCATACATTTACCAACCTTAAAAACATAACAAATTATTAAACATAATGGCTAAACCACAAACTTTTTAATTACATGGCAGCAATAGTGTGTATGCAATTTTAAAGACTTCTTAAAAAGTGGTACAAAGCCCTGCATTGCAAATAAAATGCAATGTAATCACTTTTCATTGTAGTTTAAATATGACTTAATCTTGGAATTGTACCTCCCCAGGGGAATATTGAATTGTAAAAGCTTGAATGAATTATTTACATTTATGATTGCAGAGAGAGCATAAGCATAAATAAACAGCCTGGCTCGTTGCCCAAAAGATCCTGATTGGCCATTTGTAGATGCAGCATAACCAAGATGCAGTCTACACTGTTTCCTGCATCTTAAAGCTTGATTTGTTTTTCTTGAGACTTTAAATTATTACTCATTGTTGGAACAAAAATCATCTCTTGCAAACCATGCATAACGTTCTTTAATCTAAAGATTATAGATGTGCCTCTACTGAACTGTATATTGTTGCCACTAATAGCATGTATTTTATTGAAATTTAAAAAATAATGGTACTTTTGGATTTACAATATATGTATATAGTGCTGACATATAGATTACATTGATTTGTGTTGTGCTGCATTAGCATGCATTTGTCAGTGTTTGTCTGTATATATCTCATCTTGTGCTGTTTAATCTTTAAATTATATACATTCATCTCTGACTCACAAATAGTTTTTCTCCTTCCCTTCATCTTGTTTTGTACTTGTTTAGTTTGTTTTTTTATTTACAAGTTATATCTATTCATAATAGTGACCTCATGTAGTTCTAATTCAAGGATTTTGCTTGTGCTGCACTATTAAATGTGTTCAGTTATTTTCAGATTAACTTACTGTATGTGAATGTTTTCTTCAGTGCATATAAAAGAAAATATTTCATCATGTATTTCTCAGCCATTTATTTACAAAGCATGATGACATTTCTCCAACTCTGAGCAGAACAACTAGATCACTGAGCAGTGTAATTGTGCTTGCAAGCTTTGAGGTCCTTCCCATTAGGCTTGCTTGTTACATTTACAACACATTACCACAAATAAATAAAAAATTCTCTTGGAACAGCAGATTTCACAAGAACTGAAGGATGAAGGTTTTGGTGGAAGCTTTGAATCGTCAGCATTAGTATTAATAAAGAAAGGAATTCTTTAATGTCCTGCTTGGATGATCACATGAATGTTGTCCTGAGGCAGAATATAAATAAACTCCTGGAGAAAAAAATGCTGCCACTTTCTTTTTCACACTTGTTAGGTATTCAAGACATTGCTGTCAAGAATTGAGGGAGAAGATGAGAAAAATCAAATTTTTAAGCTCTCTGAGCAGTGGAATAAATACATCCATTCTGAGGCAGTCCTTCTGTCATCTTTACCCTCTGTTCAGATTACAATTTAACTTGACGGCTGAACTAAACAAATGGTGGACTGGGATGTTTGTGCTGACACACTTCGTGATTTAATGTTTTCTACATATCTCAATCCTGGTTTCAAACCCAACCCCCTTATATCTTGCTGAACATATCAAATGATGATGTCTTCCCAGTGCTTCTGCAGAGACTTAATTTAATTTTAATATATTAATTAATGAGGATATTCATGAAATTGTGTATGCTTCCAAAGGACAGAGGATCTTGTCAGAGATGCATGACTGTGTACAGCTGGACGTTGCCCCTTTAGGAAGATAAGATCAAAGACACTATGGGCCATCTCTTTAATTCAAGCCACTTCATCATCCACGGAAAAGAAGGCAATTTACAAAATGACAGTTGCTGTGTAAGCTGTTTTGATTTGTATATTTTGTTTGCTGTGGCAACTCGAGTTGCAAGAGCGAGTCAGAACAATAAAACACCACAGAAGAGTGGCTTGTGTTTCACTGTTAAACTTTTACCTTGTTGTGCAACAATGCAGCATTTACGCAGTGTTTTATAGGCAACTATTGTCAAGAGTAGCTGTAATGAGACGGGAGACATAGGATCTGTTTGCAGGCTTTAATAAAAATTCAAAACAACAACAAACCAGAACTGACTACGGAATGCAAAAACTAAAGGCTATTTATAAAAGCAAGAGCTAATGAGGGAATGGAAAACATGTGAGTACAATGAGGAACTGATGGCAGTGATGAGTGCAGTGCATACTGGGTGACGTAGTACGAGGGAAAAACTTCAATATAAGAGTCCTAGGAAACATGAGGGAGACAGGCTGTGACATAACCCCACCTTTAAGGTACCCCTGCCCCAAAGATGGCTAAAGAGTGCAGGAGGATACAGTTGAGGAAGGGGACCCGGAAGATGAGCAGGTTGCCAGGGAGGAGACCCCAGGGTAAGTATTGGAGGAGAAGTCTCTGGAGGAGCAGGCGGAACTGCTGGAAGAGGAGTCTTTGGAGGAGTATCGCCAGTGGAGGATTCTTCACCTCGGGCAGTGTGTTGGGAATATGACTGATCTCCTTTGTCCGGGATTTACTCTCTGCACCACACCATGCTCAACGGACTCTTCCTTCGGATCTGCTCCTGAATTCCACAGTGCATACACCATTCTACAAACAAACTCATCTTTGCCCGCTGCACGGCCACAATGTGCACACAGACTTGTTCCTCGCCTCCTACTACTGCAGCCGCTGCTGGGATTCCTATTCATCACCAGCACAGTTTATGGTGACATTTGATGTTAATAAATCCTTTGAACTGTTCTCCTGCTATTGGGTCTCTGTCTCACTCTCGCTCTGACAAATTATTCTAACCAAACATGGACCCAGTGGAGGAATCATCTCTTTGTTCCGCTCTCGCAGCAAGGAGCTCTGCTTGGGTGTCAACAGGACCAAATTTCTGCTTCTAATTGAGCATTGGAGATGATGGCATTGCAGCTTGCTGAACTCATCGTGGTGGTCCAACATCTCCACCTTTCTCCCGATCCCAGTCCATCTCCTGAAACACCTCCATCAGTCTTGGTGGTTCACCACACCCCTTGGCGCTCAGAGGCTCGCATTCTCCCTCCAGCTCCATTCTCAGGTGAGGGGGGTACCGTTAGCACCTTTCTTTCTCAATGTTCAATGTTCTTCACTCTACAGCCCTCTACGTTTGTAGAGACACATTGAAGGTTGCATGTGTTACAACTCTCCTCTCCAGAAGGGCTGGTGAATGGGGAACTGCCATGTGGTACAACAGGCATCCATGCTGCACCACTTGTGAAACTATCTCCTCTGATCTTCGCAGAGTATTTGATCGCGCATCTCATGGTCGGGAAGTTGCCGAATATGCAATTGATTTTCGCACCCTGGCTGCTTCCTGTGAGTGGAACGACCATGCTATGTGGGACCTGTTCTTGCATGGGCTTTCCAATGATGTCTACGATGAGATTCACTCTTTTTGATGACTTGGTGGTCCTGGCTATCTGAGTCGATCAACACCTGACTCTGTCACAATCACCCTCGATCACCAGCTTATCATTCCCTCGACCCACTACTTCGACTAGGTCACCTGAATCTCGCCTCGACACTGAACCCATACAAGTTGGGAGAACCCTGATGTCACATAAGGAGAAGCAGAAATCGAGACATCCACCATCCCAACGAATACCAGCCTACCCACCTAATATCCGTGTTGCACTACAAAACACAGCGCCCCCTGCCACATACCCAGCAGGCAGGTCGTTTGTTCCACATCAGTTCGGACGCACGTCCTAAGAGTGGGGTTACCCAGGGCTGCCCGCGCTCATTAGGCAGCGTTTCTGGTGGTGTTCACTTGTGCGGGACGTATGCCAGTTAATTTCTAATTGCCCCATTTGTGCAACTAACAAGACCTCCTGTAACCCCCCTGGCCGGGCTCCTCCAACCACTGTCAGTTCCTTCGAGACTTTGGTCACACTTAGCATGGATTTTGTAACTTGCCTCCCCCCTTCCAATGGCAGCACAGTTGTTTTGACTGTAGTGAACCGATTCTCGAAGGCGGCTCATTTAATTTCCTCTCCCCAAATTACCCTCAGTGAGGGAGACAGCAGTAGCAGTCAAAAACCATGCTTTCTGTATTCATGGCCTCATGGTCGATGTGGTTTTTGACAGAGGCCCTCAGTTTGTCACATTTTTGGGTATAGTTCTGTCGACAGCTGAGGGCTACAGTGGGCTTGTCTTCTGGGTTCCACCCCAGAGTAATGGGCAAGTGGAGTTGACTAATCAGGAACTGGAAAAGATCTTGCGCTGTATGGCCTCACGTAACCCGTCTTCTTGGAGCGAATATTTAGTCTGGGTCAAGTACACGCATAACTCCTTAGTGTTGTCTACGGGGTCATCGCCCTTCCAGTGTAACCTCTGTTACCAGCCCCCTCTTTTCCATGCTTAAAAGCTCAAAGTTTAGGTCCAGTCCTTACACGCTTTTTTGCAGAGGTGACAACGCACCTGGAAAGTGTCAGGAGGTCAGCAGACTGACACTGGTCTAAGCCCCCCAGCTTACATGTGCGAGCAGAAGGTGCAGTTGTCCTCCAAGGACATTCCACTCTGACTGACCTCACATAAGCTGGGTCCCAAGTTTATCGGGCCATTTCTCATGACCAACATCATTAATCCAGTTACCTCAATTTACCACCTCACCAAGCATATTCACCCTGTTTTTCACATCTCTAAATAAAATAAAAAATATTCATTCCAAATTGCACCAAACCACTCACATTCTCACTTTAGGCGGAGGGGCAGAGGGTACCAATACCTGGTCGACTGAGAGGGCTATGGACCTGAGGAGAGGTGTTGGTTCCTGGCTCAGGACATCCTGAACCGTGCCCTCATTTATCAGTTTCACCTCCAGAAAAGACATTCTGAGTGAGGGAGACTGTCACAGCTCAGGTGAGTTCACCGGTTTATTCTGAGGTTTTGCTTTTCTCTCTCCCTCATGTCCCGCAGGTGGACACACATGATCAGTGTTTCCATGAGAACGTTGAGAGTTCCCAGGGAAGCACTGATCATGCCACTGATTAATGTGCTAGCTAATCCTGTTCCACTCTGATAGCACTCCCTACTTAATCCTTGTGTGCCCTCACTGTCTTCACTAGACTATTTCTTGATGTGGTCAAACAGCTAAACTTGATCTCTTTGTCTAGTTTGTGCTGTCTCGTGTATCAGGCAGGAATATTCTCTGCCTGCATGTCGGGAAGTGTGGATAACTTCAAGTTTGCTGTAAGCCTGTCCTTGACACCCACGAATCACCAGTGGAGGATTCTTCATCTCTGCCCACATGTCAGGAATATGACTGCCCTCCTTCGTCCGGGCTTTGCTCTCTACACCACACCACATTTCAACTGACTCTACAACCCATACACCTGTCTACAAACACACTCATCCTTTGCCCACTACGCGGCCACAGTGCACACACTGACTTGTCCCTCGCCTCCTGCTACTGCAGCCACTGCTGTGATTCCTATTAATGGCCTGCACAGTTTATGTTGACATTTGTTGTTAATAAATCCTTTGAACTGTTCTTCTGTTATTGGGTGTCTGTCTCGCTCTCGCGAGAGCTCTGACAAATAGCACAAACAGTTATTTCAATTATTTTCAATTGAAAGACTGTGGTTCACAAAATTGGTCTGAACTTTTAAAGAGATTTTCATTTAATAATGACTTAAATGTCTGTCTGGTTCTCCCCCAAAGCTATATCAAATGACTTCAGATGACTTGGTAAATAGTGCATGGTAAACCAGAATTCGTGTCCCACAGGCAGGGGGCGAATTTAGGCATCTTGCCGGGGGCAGCATGGGGCAACCGCACCCTGATAAGGAAACTAATGAGGCTTTTCAGAAATTCAGCTGAATTTGGTTGATCTCATTGTACATGAACTTTCAGAAGCAAAATGTTGATTTCCTGTGTAGCCATGTGGAACAGAAAATTATTTGAGTTTGAAAAGACTTGAGGTACTGTTAATAATGAAAGAATGTTCATTACTAAGTGAACTATTCCTTAAACTTGCAAGAAAAGGAGCAGCTCCTTTCCTCCTCACATCACTCATGAGTCTTTGACTGCAATATGTAAAAGGAAAAACAGATAGCAACATATAATACTGCATCAGTTGGCAATGCCCCTATCTATTTCAAGCTCTCCCATAGGACCAGACATTTGCTCTGCCTCACAGCACCATCATTCCCTCCTCCACAAAGGTTGAGTCTGAGGGAAGACCCCTCAGTCAGGTCCAGGGCCGGAAATTGGCTTTAATCAATCCTATTTACTGTGTACTGCATTATTATTACTCGTTTGATGCAGGGAGGTCTTTGAACTATGGAAAAGACTAAAAGATCCTCTAATCTCCAGGTTGTGCTTATTATGTTCCTAAATGTATGTAAATTCTCATAAATTCTATTTGACTTTTGTGAGGGCTCATAGTTTTATAAGAGGTCATGGAGGAATATTCTTCAGCAACTTGAAGAACATAGCACCATCAAAGAGGTGTGTCAGATAAATTGTGCTTTATAATGGCCCATGCAATTATATATTTTGGATCTTACACAATTGTGCTTTTCAAGTACGAGTCCATTGACATTAAAAATGTACAACCATGTGTGAGCTTTTTTTAAGCTCTCTGAAAAGTCACTGAACACATACTGCTTTATTTCTAAAGGTCACGGTTGCTTCATATTGCAAAACAGAATATTTTAATATGATATCTGTGATCTATGACAATATACTGTACATCTGTACAGTATGTATATACAAATTATGTATTTAATATACAGTATTTAATTATTAAGGTTTTAGTGAAATCAAATAATTATTTTACTTTTTTTGTTTTGTATTATTTTTTAACTGTGACTTGAAACAATTTGAAACAGTTGAAAATACTAAAAGTATTACTGCAATTGCTTTTATTTTGAATGACGTTATTATTAAATAAAACAAAATTCATTACAAATTTGAAACATGTAGGCCTACAAGACTTTCAGAAGTTCTTGGTGTTTGGTATTTCCACCTTTTGCGTTAATAGCATCATTCTCTCAATCTGGCATGGGTAAATTTGTGCAAAACCTGATGATCCATGAAGATTTAAGCAAGACTTTAAAATGTTCCACCGAGCATCTTGTGTGCTTTAATGAAAGCAAGGAAATCTGGCTGAAACACAAGACACAGAGAAGAAGTGACAGCATCTCCAAAGGACTTTTCTGGGACGTCCTCTATGCTGATGTTTTATATGGCCGGACATTTAAAGGACAAGAGCATGGGAGTATTGTCAACAGTGAGGCCTCTTGGGATGATATGCACTTGTCTTACTCTTTGTTCCTTCTTAAGAAGAAGTGTCTCAAAAGTATTTAGATATCAAAAGGACAGGAAGTCTGGATATACACAGCATTAAGCCGGTTGATCAACATATCAAGTCTCCATTTTAATTTGTATCCTTTCAAATAGATGGAGCTTTCAGAGGGATCTTTCTACTTGTAAATCTCTCTGTGGGTTCAAAGTAACATACTACTTTCATCCAAGATCTTTGTCGAGTTCTTGCTCACTGATTAAAATCCAATCATTTTCTCCATCGAGTAGGCAATTCTGTGTATTTATTGCAGTCCAATGCCAACAAATTTAACATCAGTTCATCTTGAAATGTTTAAATTGTACTGTTTAAACTATGAAAAAACTGTAATTGCAATGAGCATGTCTGTGTACTTTGAATTCATAAACAAACCTGACCAAAATCTGTAATATTTGTTTTTCTGCACATTGTCTTGGGTGCACCCTTTGATTTTACCTCTGTATTTAATTTATTACCACTTCAAATAATTCAATTTGACTTCATGCTGTTGTTGCAGTTGATATTTAAAAATCTTATTTTTTTCTGTTTTCAAGTGTGACTTTCCCATTATAATGAAATGGAGGACTCTCCAGAATTAGCTCTGAAAGATATCTCACTATATCCTTCCAGACCACACTAATAATAACTTTTATTTATAGGCGCCTTTCAAGACTCTCAAGGACACATTACAGACATAATACATTTTACAATAAGAAAAGATAAAAACCTAAAATCACATATAAAAATGTGCATTATCATAAGAATATATACAGTCATAAATAAGAGTTATCTGTAGTAACCTAATTTAAAAAGGTGGGTTTTGTGGAGGAACTTGAAAGTGGAAAGACGATCACAATTAAGGATATCTGGCAGTAAAGTGTTCCAGAGTCGAGGAGCAGCACTGATAAAGGATCTGGACCCCCATAGAAGTCAGACGGACAGAAGGTATCACAAGAGAGAGAGAGAGGAACAGGATCTAAGAGTGCAGGTAGGAGAATGTATATGAATAAGATCTAGAAGATAGGAAGGTGCTAGGCTATGAAGAGCCTTGAAGGTCAATAACAGAATCTTGTAATCAATACGAGGTTTAACAGGGAGCCAGTGAAGTCGTTGAAGAATAGGAGTTATATGGGCAGAGTTAGAAGTTTGTGAAATAATCTGTGCAGCCGAGTTTTGTACAAGCTGTAATTTATACAGAAGTTTTTGTGGTAGACCAAATAAAAGGGAATTACAATCATCCAAGCGGGACATGACCAGAGCATGTACGAGAGTAGTAGTGCTGTGAATTGAGAGGGAGGGATGCGAAGACGATTTATGTTGCGCAAGTGGAAATAAGTAGACCGGGTAATATTATTTACATGTGCTTCAAAAGAAAGAGTGCTATCCAGAATGATACCCAGACTCTTAACTTTCAAACAGGGAAGTACAGTGGAATTGTCAATGGTCAGAGCAAAACCTTTTGATTTGGCAAGATTCGACTTAGTACCTACAAGAAGAACCTCAGTTTTATTACTATTGAGTTTGAGAGAGTTACAAGAAAACCATGATTGTATTTGAAGTAAACAGTTATGAAGGGAAGACGTGGCAGAGAAGAATTTGGTTTGGTGGAAATATAGAACTGGGTGTCATCAGCATAGCAGTGAAAGTGAATTCCAAATTTCCTAAAAATATTGGCAAGAGGTAGACGATATATTATAAATAATAAAGGTCCCAAGACAGATCCCTGTGGAACACCAGTAGTGACTGGAGAGCACTGTGAACAAAATGTTTTTCAATTTAACGAACTGAGTGTGACCAGAGAGATAAGATTTAAACCAAGCAAGAGACGTGCCGCTAATACCAATGGATGCTAATCTCTCTAAAATTATGTTGTGTGAGATAGTGACAAAGGCTGCACTTAAATCAAGAAGAATGAGTATTGACAAAAGTCCTGCATCAGCTGAAATTAACAGATCATTAGTGATTTTGACCATAGCAGTTTCAGTGCTGTGATGTGAGTAGAAACCTAACTGGAACTGTTCATAAAGGTTATTAGTTAGAGGATGTGTGTGGACCTGAGAAGCAACTATCCTTTCTAAAAATTTTGAAAGAAATGGTAAATTGGAGATAGATAGGTTGGTAATTTTCAAGGATTTGTGGGTCTGAACCAGTTTTCTTCAGTATAGGACTGATCACAGCAGTTTTAAAAGATGATGGAACACACCCAGAAATAAGACATGCATGAATAATTGTAGTTATATGTAACCCGGACACACACACACACACAAGATGAGACAGTCACAATGTTGGATGAAAACTGCTTTATTTGCAAAAAGCAGGCAACAGTACAAAAAGGGGCAAGTCAAGTGAAGAATGGTCAAGGGGGAATTGTAGGGTCAAAAGCCGGGGAATCAAAGAGAGTAAAGGGGGCAAATCCGGGAGAGTAGTCGAGGGGAGCAAGGGTCAAAGCCGGGGTAAACAGGATGTGTACAAGATGGGACTAGAGGGAGCAAAAGACAGGGGAACAAGAGGAATAGGGGGGCTGGCAAGCTACGAGGGAATCAAAGAGGAGTCAAAACTAGACGAGACTAGCGAGGGGCAAAACACAGGAATCTAAATACAATAACCAACCCCCAACAAACGAAAGGATAGTGAGTTATATAGGGGCGAGTGCAGGTGTGAACAATGACAGGTGATGAGACGAGTGCAGGTGAAACTAATGTGTGGAGATAGGAAGCGCGTGAGTGCAAGTGGTCATAATGTTCAGGCTGATGAGCGGGAAGCGAGCACGCCTCATGGAGTGCATGTGTGTCAGAGGGGAGATAGTTTACTGAGCGAGAGCTCGTAATAGATAAACCGGGCGTGGAAGCCTGAGGGAGGAAAAAGAGCGTACGAGCTCAAGGGGGCGGAGCGAGGGAGCGGGAAGCGAGCACGCTCGCGGAGTGTATGTGTGCGTGCTCGAGGAAGCGGAGATGGGGCAGAGGAAAGGGGTTTGTGACATTATAATGGGGAGCAGGGAAGGTAAACAAGCTTTAACCAAATATGTGAGGAGAGGATCTAGCAGAGAAGTAGATGATTTAGAATAACAAATAAAATTGGATATTTCGATATCTGTCGGGAGATCAAAACTCATAAGAGTAATTTGGGGAGGTTCATGAGAAATTGGGTAAACTGAACTACAAGCTACATTACTCATGGCATTCAATTGCTGCTGAATTCTAGAGATTTTATCCTTAAAAAAGGTCAAAAAAAGTGTTACAATAACCTGTAGATGGCATGTGAGCTGGAAGAGTATCAGGGGACCGAAGAAAGTTATTTGCAGTAGAGAAGAGCGATCTAGTATTGCCCTCAGCAGACCTGATTAGATTATTATAATGGTCAGATTTTGCATTAAGAAGAAATTCCTTATATATTAACATATGGTCATCATACATGCTTTTATGGATATTAAGACCAGTTTTGATATGAAGACGTTCCAAGCGACGACCAAGAGCTTTAAGTTTACGTAATTCAGAGATATACCATGGTGCAGAATGAGCAAAAGAAACAGTACGTGTTTTTATAGGTGCTAGAATGTCCAGGGTATTTAAAAGACTGTCATTGTAATGGGAGACCAGTTCATCCAGAGTAGTAACATTTTCATTAATTGATAGATTATCAAGATGATTCGAGAGCACAGACAGATCAATATTCTTAATGTTACGAAATGAAATGTCACGACATACATTCACTTTCGATACCGGTAGATCAACATTTAAAATACTAATTTGTGATCCGATATAGATACATCTGATACAGTACAGTTAGTAGGAGATACATCAGAACAGCAGACAAGGTCAAGAGAATGTCTGCTGGTGTGAGTAGGTAAATCTATAAACTGCTGGAGTCCGAAACTGTCCAGACATGATAGGAAGTCCTTGGTGAGGGCACAATTCAGATTATCCACGTGTATGTTAAAATCCCATTACTTTAGGAGACAAGGAACATAAAAAAGTTAAAAATGAAGATAATTCACTTAAGAAATTATTATCCATGTTAGGAGGACAATACACAGTGGGTAGAATATTAGGTGTTGACCCGTTTATTTGTAGAGCGATGGACTCCGTTATCGAGGATACCTTCCACTTTTCATTATATAGAATCGCAAGACTGCCTCCCCGGCCAGAGATATGAGGTTGACAACCGTAAACAAACCCAGGGGGGATCGCTTGATTCAGTTGTGAAAAATCGTTTTGTTGTTGCCATATCTCTGTTAAGCAGAAAAAATCAAACTTCTGATCAATCACAAGGTCGTATACTAAGGGTCCTTTGTTGGTAATTGAGTGGATGTTAAATAGTCCAAACGTCAGATTGTTTTTACCGGATTTGGTGCTAGCCGACCTGGCTAGGTTAGCCAGCACGCTTTGATCAACAGACCGGCGATGTTTCCTTGTGAGATGTGCAGATGACGACCAGAATGATCTCAGGGGACCCGAGTAGCTGAAAATGTAGTTTTGTCGAGACCCACGATGTACAGTATGTATTTTCGACATGCTTGGAGGAAAACATCCAGGTGAAGATGCAGAGTTGGAGGTGGTGGATAGAAACAGGCTTGTAGCTGGGAAAGTTCTGTCGCCAAGTAGTGGAGCAATGATGCCACTGGACGACATGTGTAAAAGAACATAATCCAGGTGAGCAGCCTGTGGATCCACATTGTTTTAAATTGGAGACTCTCAGATAAAAACAGCAACTAGCAGGTAAATACAGATGAATTGGCAAGTCAAAGAGTCCAGGAATAAAGCTGATAGATAAGAACATCAACTGGAAATTTAATCGGAGAGCAGCGGCAGCTAAAACGCGCCAGCGTTCACTCAGCGATGTAAGTGTGTAATATAAGTACACTACTCTGTACGACAATTCTAGATCAACTAAAAATGTATGTTACAGGACAGAAGCCTTTGTTCAGGAGTCACTTCCAAGAGGAGAAAAGGCACTCCAAGCAGCAATGAGGTATGTCAAATATAGACATATACATATAGAGATGTACTGTATACAGTATATCACACACACATATATATATATATATATATATATATATATATATATATATATATATATATATATATATATATATACTGTTTATATATAGAGTATATAGGTGTTGTTGCAAATATTAAATTGCATTGTTCTTTACTCTCCTCCCATTGAAGGAGCTATCAATGATTCCTACAGTTGGAAGAGGGTAAGGAATCTTCTTTCTTTTTTTTTTAAGAAGAAGCCAGATCTTTCTAGAGAGACCTTCACATTTCATTTTCTTTTCAAGGATGACATGGAGGTTTGTTTCCTGGATTGACATGATAAGATGAGGATAAGAGTAAATTGTTCTTTTGATGAGTTTTCAGTAATTATGTTGTATAAATTGTATAAAGTTTGAGTGTTTCTGTTAAAATGTTGTTGTCTAAATTTTTATAAACAAAAAAAGAATAGAATGAAAGCATTTAAGCTCAGGCAAAGAAAAATAAACCACTAATGAAGTAGACTGACGCAGTTAACGTACAGGACGAGTATAAACACCCGACATATAATAGTTATCATGTTTATATTGTATCTCGTCATGTTTGTTTGAGAAAAACAAGCATAACCACGTGCTCAGTAAACTATACAAATTTATACACACCAGTTTAAATGATGGAATGTCCCTTACCTCCCCTAGCATAGTCTTTCTCGGATGCCATGTTTGTTGTTTACAGAAGCGTTGCAGGGATTACATTGCTACGGTGACGCTGCTTTCTAACGAGCTGCACATATATGAGATTAAAGTGTACACTGCTTATCCAGTACATTTAAACTGGAAACCAGCTTTCTCACAGTAAGCCACATTCTCACAATAACCCGCTTTTCTGATGTCCATCTGAACGTACTGAGTGACAGAACTGTTTTCTCAACAAATGTGATCAATTGTGTCCACACTCAACAGCGCCACCCAGTGCATTCTGTTATAACTGCCAGTTTTAGTTTGAGTGTTCAGGATTTAACATGCATCTCACTGTATATATGGCCAGCAAAGCAAAACTTTGTGAAATTCGAATAGTATTTTTACTATATTAATAATTATTTCAGAGCGAATATTCGACTACTCATGCATATTCCTACCTGAAACTACTGACCTGGAGCTGCTGTCCTGAAACAGCTGTGACATATGGCTCTGCGGCTCCACAGATGGACATATCTCTGGCATTACTGTATGAATGTACCCTTCCATAACAGTCTTGTGGGAGGACAGTCGGAAAAAGATTCATTTTCTCACTATCATTTGGATTGGAAGAATCCTTTAGCAACCCTTTGAGTGGTGTCCCCTTCCCGAAGTACCCTTCAAGGGTGTAAAAATGCTGTTTGTGAAAACACTGTAAGTGAATTTATGCAGTCTGTGAGAGGAGATGGCAGAGTTCAGGCCACATTAATGTTTAGTAGGGAGCCAGTGGTGCTCTCATGAAGCCTTGATGTGTCAGTGTAAGTCAAAGATAAAACTGAGTGCACCTTTAAGAAATCTGATATTGCAACCAGGGATAGTACATATTTATGTTGTGATTCAAAGTTAATATCCCCAGTTTAAACTAGCTGGAGCCTACCCTGTTGAAAACACCAGCACAGCTGGTCATCAGCATATCTTATGTTGTGCTGAGTGCCAAAAAGGTTTCTCAAATGAATATTTCGGGTTCAATACAAGTAAAGCACAATCAACAGCTTTTGTGGCATAATGTTGATTATCACAAAAATTAAAGGGTTAGTTCACCCAGAAATGAAAATGATCTCATCAGTTACTCACCCTCATGATATCCCAGGTGTGTATGACTTATTTTTTCAGCAGAGCAAATTAAAAGAAAAATAGAATAGATCAATATTTAAGTACTTTTTAAATGTAAAGCTTTGCTTCCATCAGCAGCAGTAAGTGTAGCCTATGATGTAATCGCGTTGGCACGTGAGACACGCAAGAACTAATGCACATACTACACACCTGGAAGAGCAGCGCTGTTTACAACAGAGTAGGAGGAACGCTGTACAGCAGCTCCGTTGGTTTAGATCTGTATTTGTATCTGTTTGTTTACGCACAATGGTGCATTTGTTTGCTTATCCTGGATATCTCAACCAATAGGAGAACATGAGATTATGCCCATAACATGGCGACGCGAATACGTCACTCAAGAGACAACGTGAACTCGGAGCTCTCATGAAGCTTACCAGAAGCATTTGATTATATTTAAAAAGTACTTAAATATTGATCTTTCTCACACCAAAATCAATCCTATTGGTGATTGATTAAGTAATGTATTCATATTCAAGAAAAGAAGAAAACAGGAAAGCCCCAATTTTAGAATACCATTGCTGTCAATCCAGTGAACCAAGCCACTAATGCTAAGAGTCTCTTCTCCTGAGAGGAATTTCCATGCAGGTGGGCAGCAACAGAAAGATGAGGTGGAGTGACAGTTGAGAGACACCTGAGAGATGCATCTGAGGGAATCACACACCTGCCTGTCATGGCTTGTTATGGATTGCTGTTTAATGCTTGATTGGGAATGTTGAATGATTTACACCTTTCAGTTTTGGAGCGCCTCAGGAGACTTAGCTAATGGGAAAGATTCTTGTCGGCAAGATTGGGTTCTGAGGGCTTTTTTGAGGGACATGCTGATTTGTGAGCCTTGCTTTCTGCCAGGGAAGATAGCCAAGCAGCTTCTCCACAACACTGCCCCCTACAGGCCTGAAGATCCATATCTTCTGGAATTACAGTTAGGATACATCTCACTGGTCAATAACCTGCCATTGTCTTAAGGATGCAGGGTTTCTCTCGCTGTGTGAGTATTTAACTTGAGCTCTGATTGAATTTAATATAACATTGTATTTTTGTACACCTTTGTGCATTGTGGTCTGTGTTTGGTTGCAGCTGAACTGTGGTGTGTTTCGTTTGAGTGAGAAAGCAACCTGTACCTGAACCGCACTTGTTCAGGAAGTAAAATAACTTGCACATGTGTATTTGCCGATTTAAGCATGATGACATTATCAGTTAAACAAAAACAAACACACACATGCATCATGAGTGGCAGGGGAATGTTGTGGCACATAGAAGAGGTGAGGTCCATTTATATATGTGCATGAGTGTGAAACCAGCTGTGTCCTCAAAAAAGATTGTTTGTGAGCATCAGATATAATCACCTTATAATGGACATGTACAACTGCTGAATTACGGCACATGACATGAGGTGTGTCGCTCACTCTGGTGCGCATACAGACACCAATGTCAATGTTAAACACCATGATGTGTACGTTTATGATGATGCATGTTGATGACAGCAAAGTCAGAGTAAATATGAGTCTGAAATCAGACCAATGTCTGCTTGCTGTGGGTGCTTGGAATCGCACTCAGATTCGGACTGCACCAAGCGTCCCCAGTATAAAAACCACCAATGTTCATGCATGAAACTCTGAATGGCAAAATCTGATAGCTTCTTTGAACTTGTTATCTGTTAGGCAGTCAGCTTGCTTAAGCTGATAGGTCCTTTGATTTTCTCTGAAACTCTCCACCTCTGCAGCTCCACCTGTCTAGATCTGCTGCATGGGGATTGTATTTATGTCTTATTGTGATGCAGCATGTCTGCATGCCTGTTTTGCTAATTGCAGAATTATGTCCACATGCTTAACTCAATATGGTTCTGTATGTTCTAGCAGACATCTCCAGCATAGCAGATCTAGCCACCAAATATCCTATCAATATGTCATACCCACATTAGCATGCATCTTTCCGAGAGTTGTCATGACTGAAATAGGGTTTATTTATAGTACAACTGATCATGAGGATAATATATCCTCCATGACATGTGAACTCCATTTGAAAGTCTCAGTCCATTTGAATGGTAGATTACCTGTATGTTTGCATCTGAAAGTTTTGATGCAGTGAAAAGCAAGGAAAAAACAATTTTTATCACACAATGAGGTTGGAGGTTTCACACAACTTTAGGTCACTATCTCTGAACATGATAATCTGATTCATCTAAAATATAGCCTGTTTTGTTCCATTTAATAAAGATTCAGTTTGGTGCTATTTATTTTATATTTCAGTATGTAGTATGCACTGTTGAATTCCTGTGATGCACTTTATGAACTTAATGAATGAGATAACAAGATGACAGGTCAAATTATAGTTACTCTGTATTCCTGTGTTATTCAATACTGTAAACAAGTAACGTCTAGGTTACGTATGTAACCTCCGTTCCCTGATGGAGGGAACGAGATGTTGTGTCGAAGAAGCGACACTAGGGGTCTCTCTTGAGCGCCGAATACACCTCTGGTGGGAAAAGGCCAATGAGAAGTTGGCAGACAGAATTTGCATGTCCCACCCCTGGACATACGGGTATAAAGGCGGGGAAATGCATCTGTTTCATTCAGGATTCATTCAGGAGGACCTGGAAATGGTCCGGCCTCAACAATAGCTCGACTCAGCGACATGGCCGGGAGGACACAAAGTCTCGTTCCCTCCAACAGGGAACGGAGGTTACATACGTAACCTAGATGTTCTCCGTCTGTCGCTCACTTCGATGCTGTGTCCAAGAAGCGACACTAGGGGTCCAATTTATATCACGCCATGCGCTGAGCCGTGTATGTGTACTGCTGACACAGGAGCGGGCAGGTACTTGACGTGCCAAAACGACCAGCTGTATCAGACTGCACATACCCTTCCCCAATGCCCAATAAAGTCATCAGAACCCTTATAGTTACCCTAGACAGGGGAACAAGGCAACGCTTGCCAACCTGGGAATGGGCCGAGCCTAGCCAGGCCTCTTTTCTCTCTATGTTTCGCAAGGGCCCTTACACGCATCGTGGGAAGGGGGTCTTACCCAGTTTCCTATTCTTTCAGGGGGAAAAGACCCTGCAGAGACCACACCCGCCCAGACAGGGGGAGATAAAAGTGGTGAAATACACCACATGGGCTTTTAGGTCACATGTGGGATGTGGCATGGTGGTAGATCCCGCCTTTTCAGAGGGAGGAGTTGCTACAGATACAGCGACCGGGGGACAGTGGGAACTGCCCAAGGGAGATGTGGATCCACTAGTAAGGAGACTGTACAGTGGACAGGTCACAGGTACAGGGTAGTCCAACTGATTCTAGCGGCTCGAAGGGGGGTCTCTGAATGCCCGAGAGCACCACTGAGAGATCCCAGGAGGGGAACAGGCTTGGACGGGAGGGATTTAACCTCCAGGCACCTCTTAGGAACCTGATAATCAAGTCCTGCTTACCCAAAGACTTACCGTGTACTGCGTTGTGGTGGGCTGCGATAGCAGCTACATACACCTTCAAGGTGGATGGGGACAGCCTCCCCTCCAACCTCTCTTGCAGAAATGAGAGAACACCAATTTGCGAACAAGTGTCACTTCAGGGCGTAAAGTTGCCTGGTAGAAGGGGCTCTGGCTTGGTTGATCGTGTCTACGACAGCAGGTGGTAGATCAGCTAGATCTTCCGCATCCATCCTGGGGCCAGATGTGGAGGTTCCAGAGGTCTGGGTGCGGATGCCAGAGTGCGCCGTCCCTGAGAAAGAAGGTCTTTCCTCAGGGGAATTTGCCAGGGAAGGGCTGTGGCAAAGAGTATGAGGTACGAGAACCAAGCCTGGGTGGGCCAATAGGGAGTAACTAGAGTTGTTGTTCCTTGTCCTCCCTGACCTTGCACAGCACCTGTGCAAGAAGGCTCACTGGGGGAAATGCGTACTTGTGCAGCCCCGTGGGCCAGCTGTGTGCCAGTGCATATGCCCCGAGGGGGCCTCTTTTCGGGCATACCAGAGCGGGCAGTGGGAGGTCTCTCGGGAGGCGAACAGTCTACCTGAGCCTTGCCGAACTGTTCCCAAATCAGCTGGACCGACTGGGGGTGAAGCCTCCACTCTCCACTGGGCAAGCGTTGTTGTGATAGCGTGTCCGCCACCACATTGAGGTTGCCGGGGATGTGAGTGGTGCGCAGTGACTTGAGTCACTGCTGGCTCCAAAGGAAGAGACGACGGGCGAGTTGTGACATGTGGCGGGAGCGTACGCCGCCTTGGCGATTTATGTACGCTACCGCGGTGGTGCTGTCTGATCTGATCAAGACATGTTTGCCCTGAACCAGGAGCAGGTATTACGGCGTCGGGATCGAAGGTGTGTCCCAAGGCTCTGGTGCTGAGAAAAGACTCGAAGCACTTACTTTTCTCCGCACATCCGACAGGGGGCAGGTTAGTGACTGAGGAAGAGGTCCGGCGGAGGCGTCCTCTAGACTCATCAGAACCGGCCAGCCGGGGAACAGTCGTGGGGCTGAAGATGGGAGGTCCACGTCCAGAATACCGGGACTGTTGAGGTGTGGCGGCAGAGTGCCGTGAGAACGGCATTTGCGGGCCAGGTGACCCAGAGACAAGGGAAATCGCTCTTTTATTGAGAATGTGGGTACGGGGCTGCGGCAAATGAAATAAATTCAAATAAGGATTCTCCTCCTTGCCCTCCACCAGGGGACGGAGTGGTCTGCTCACCAGCTCCGGATCGAACATCTCGGCCTTGGTCTCGGTCGAACGTCTCAGGAGCACCTGGGAGCCTTCCGGGTCCTCGAGGGTCCGTGAGCGGGGGGCATATGCTTCCTGCGTGGTGCTCGACGCTGGGGCTGAGAGCTGGGCCTGGGTTGAGGCAGAGCACGTTTTCTAGCAGCAGGAGGACGCCCTCAGCAAGCAGATGGGGCTTGGCCCGTGGCGGCAGGGTTACGGAGGGGCAGGATGTGTGAAATGGCCTCCGTCTGCTTTTTCACCACGGAGAACTGCTGGGCGAAGTCCTCGACGGTGTCGCTGAAGAGGCCGAACTGGGAGACAGGGACGTCGAGGAAGTGTGTCTTGTCCGTCTCGCGCATCTCGACCAAGTTCAGCCACAGATGACATTCCTGAACCACAAGTGTGGCCATCGCCTGCCCGAGTGACTGTTCTGTGGCCTTTGTGGCACTTGTTTGTTTGTTTGTTTGATGGTTTGGCTGTTTGTTTCAATCAATGCTGTGCTCACAGGAACATTTGTCCTTCTGTTCTCATGTTATCCCTGCTTAGATGTGGGTGACAAAGAACAAGTTTAAAAAATACCTTCATTTCCAGACCACAAGTCATTCAATCAGAGCCAAGATCTACATTCCTGCTGGGAGCTGGTCTGCTATAAGCACAGACTGTTCTAACTTATTCCACTTTAAAGAATAGTATCTAAACACATAAGGTCTTGTGTCCCTGGGTTTTCACATGTGTAGTAATACATGTTGATATAATTGAGCATTCACTTTGTGCCTTTGCGTAAGTGGTGTATGAAGGTAGCGGAAGAAAGAAATATAACAGAGCATGAGTAATAGAGTGTAATATAATGTGTATATGTTTATAATTTATGTTTGTTTGCATAGGCGTAACTTAGCAAGATACAAGTGGTTAGTTTTTATCAAGTTAATGTACTTAAAATTTAAACCTAGCTTGAGAATTTGATTCTGGACTCAAAGCTCCCTAAATCCAGACCTTGGGCTAGAAAGGGTACCTTTCATCATTCGTCTCTAACCTTGGGAAACAACAACAGATAAATATGTCACTCTAAGCTTCTGCCAAGAGGAAAAGTCACCTGATAAAGTAGGCAATCAGTCTGCCCGAGGAGAAGAAACAGAGGATGTAAAAACCAATCTCAGCCCACTGCATTTTTCCCACTATGAACATAATCTTTTCAGCTCAGAAATGTCAGCTGCACTGATTCAAGACATGTTAGCTGGTGGCACTGCTGCCAAAACAAATTGACAAACTGATTAACATCTTTTGCCTAAAGTTACTGCACATTTTGAAAAGGGGATGTTTGGAATTCTGGCAGGTGAGGTTCCGGCTTCGGTGGTTTGCAATGTTGATAAACGTATTTGCACCAGATTGTATAGGTCTTGTCTGCACAAGTTTCACATTTGAATAGTGGATGAGATTTTAATTATTTGTTGTAGTAATTCTTTACTTTAGCAATCCAGAACCCATAAGTGCAGAGTACCCTAGGAAGAACAAATATTCATTAATAATTCACCCAAAAATGAAAATTCTGTCATTATTGGCTTTTTGTTCCAAACCAGTAATGCTGTTAAGTGGAACACCAAAGGAGAAATTTTTAAGAATCCTCATACAGCCTTTTGCAATATACTGTAACAACAATTCATAGTGACCCCGACTATCAAACTCCATTAAAATTAAAGAAGATTTGTGGGCTATATTCCAAGTTTTCAGGAGCCTTACAATAGCATTGTGTAAGGCAGTGTTTCCCAAACCGGGGGTATGTGAGGTGACAGTGGGGGTACGCAAATAACATTCTGAGATTTACCTTTCTTTCAATTTCATCAGTCTAAAATAATATTCAAACCCAGTTCATGTATTTCTCACTGGCAAACATTATTTTGTGTGCCCTCTAGTGTAGAAACACCAAAATGGTTATGTCATAAAGGTCAGAAAAATATGCTATGTGGTCTACTCATGCATTGTGCTTCACACAAGTATCTTTTTTCAGCAGCGCAGCCCAGTGCTAGGTGATGTAGCTTAGTGATAGCAAGTAAAATACTTCACTGTTTTACCAGACTCACACATGTCAGTCGTCCACGATTTTAGTTGTTTTTTTTTATTTGCAGTTTAAAACGTAACTTGAATTTAAAGTTAGACGCTTATAAGAGCAAAAGCTATGATGACAGCCAGGTGACAGACATTCAGCAGCACCAAATAATTTTCCATATTCACATGCAGTAAGTTTCAATCACATTTGCTCACACGCTAGAGACCTGTTTTTACATTGTTGCATGATGGGTTTTTTTCAGCAAATGAGCTCAACCTTGCTAAAAGTGTAAAATGTGATAAAATAAAGTACCATTTGCACAGATACTTACCCGCAATGCTCGACCTGCAATGATGCACGATTCCAGCCACAGAACTGAACGATATTCTTGCATACCACAACGCAATTAGGGGGGAGTTTTCAAGTTATGCAGTTATATCATATCTGAATTCCCATCTCAATTTGTAAGCCATTTATTCAGTATGTGTATGATTAATATAACATGTGCAAAACATGTAAAAATATAACATGGTAATATAAGGGAGTTGTTTTACAAAGTTTGTTAAACAGACATATTTTCAAATGACCTTGTGTGAATTTTCTTTATGCGTTAGAGAGTGGGTAACGCAAAAGGATGTTGAATGTTTGAAGGCGTACGCCACAGATGAAAGTTTGGGAACCACTGGTGTAAGGGATCAACTGAAAGTTAAGTCGTTATTCACTGAAAATAATGAAAAAACTGCTAATCTCCTGAATGACCAAAACCCATGTACAGTGCATTACAATAGTCAAGTCAAGGCATGATCTCCATGATCAAGGATCTCCAAATCCTAAAATGAGAACAATGGATTTCATTTAGCAATCAACCTAAATTGGAAAAAGCTGCCTATCCCCACATCACTTATTTGCTTTTTAAAATTTAGAGCTGAGTCAAAGATCACACCCAAGATTTTAGCAAAGTGGTGAACATGTAATGACTGGGTTGCTAGATTGCTAGTGAGACAGTGCTAGGGAGGCCAAACACAATAATTTCATTCTTGCTCTCATTTAGCTGGAGAAAGTTTCTTGCTGTCCAGAATTAATATCCTCAAAGCATTTAAAAATGGCAGAATATGAATCATCAGAACTAAGTGGGATCATCGTGCATAGCAATTATGTGAAATGTTACATTTCCTAAAAATGTTACCCAGGGGAAGCATATATAAAGAAAAGAAAATAGGGCCCAATATGGAACCTTAAGTTACCCCTCAAGTGAAAGGTGCAGAGGGAAAGGAAGAATTCCCAATCCTAACACTCCTAACATGAGAACTTATGGTGTTGTGGTGGCAATTTTTAATCTACATATAAATGCAAATTAAACTTGGAGGCCGAAGGAAAGATTATTAATGAAAACGAAATGCTATAGTACTGCTTCAGAAGACTTGGAATAAAGCGCACAAGTCATATTTACCACTTTTATGATACTTTTATGTTGTTTTTATTAGTAGTATAAAATAATATTTTATCTTAACCCTTGTGCATCCTTGTGGACATTTTTGGCTTTTTCAGTTTTGGTTTTTTGATAACTTTGTCTGTGTTAATGCTAACTGCATAAAATTTTCCACAGGTGTGAATTTTTATTGGAATTTTAATATTTCACCCTATTTCCTTTAAAAAAAATATTTTTTGCACTAGTTACACAAAATATTCCCTCTTAGCGTCGTTTTGGACAAAAATGCCCCATTGAAACCCATTAAAACTGCGATTTTTAATCCCAGTGCCATTTAACTATAAAATTACGCAATCTTGTTTAACATGCTTTCATTATGTTGGCAAGGCTTCAAAATTTACATTTTAAATATTTTTTACCAGATCGTGCCATTTTTTCAGGTTTGGCATATCATCGATTTTGTTGTTGTTTTCTGCTGTTTTTGGCTTATGCATATTATAGAGCCAATTAGATACATTATGAATATATAATTGTGTGAGTGTGTTGGTATGGATTTCAGAGTGTGGTTTGTATGTGTCTGAGGCTCTAATAATAAAAATAAAAAAAATTCTGTTTAGCATTTATTAAATTGAAAATAATTATAATTATTATATTTTTTATAAAAAACAACAGTGGCATTATGTAAACAAACCGGCGTTTAAAGTGTTAAAATTCTGAAAATAAATGAATGTTTGGTAATTATGATTAGAACTGATGCTGGTTAAAATATAAGTCAGTGAAAGTAGAAAAAATATTATTCTATAATATTTTTTTACACTTTTTGACATGGCCATTTTGTCCATTATGGACCTGAGTGGTAGCTTTTTTTAAATCTGATACTGCATAAAAAATATGAAAGCATCAAAATGAATGTTGTTGTTAATCATTGACATATCCGAGGCTCTAATAATCAAAGAAAAAAAATCTGCTTAGCATCTATTAAATTGAAAATAATTACTATTTTTCATTTTTTCCTAAAAAACAACAGTGGCATTATGTAAACAAACCAGCGTTTAAAGGGTTAAAATTCTAAAAATGAATGAATGTTTGGTCATTATGATTAGAGCTGATGCTGGTTAAAAAAATTATGTCAGTGAAAGTGGAAAAAAATATAAATCTATAATATTTTTATGACAGTTTTTGGACATGGACATTTTTGTCCATAATGAACCTATGTGTAACTTTTTTTAATTGATGCACAAGGGTTAAATGACCTGGTCTCTGTGAACAGACATTGTATGGAGAAGTCCAGAAATATTATTAAAGATTTCATCATACGGGTTTGGAATGACATGAGGACGAGAAAATAATGACAAAGTTCATTATCACAGTGAACAATTAAACTTCATTACACAAATATATCAAGTGTATTTAAAAAAATAATAATGTTTTACCCCAATTTGGAATGCCCAATTCCCACTACTTAGTAGGTCCTTGTGGTGGCGCGGTTAATCACCTCAATCTGGGTGGCGGAGGACAAGTCTCTGTTGCCTCCGCTTCTGAGACAGTCAATCCGTGCATCTCATCACATGGCTTGTTGTGCATTAAACCGCAGAGACTCCGCATGTGGAGGCTTATGCTACTCTACGTGATCCACGCACAACTTACCACGTGCCCCACTGAGAGAGAGAACCACTAATTGTGACCAATTGGAGGTAACAGCATCGGACCAGGCCAATTTGGTTGCTTAGGAGACACTCAGCACACCCTGGATTGTGTGACTCCAGGGGTGGTAGTCTGCGTCAATACTCGCTGAGCTACCCAGGCCCCTATAACAAGTGTATTTCAATTCAAATCTTTAGTGACAGCAAATGCCTTTATAATAAACAAGATCATATACGAACACAGCGAGCTTCATGAAAAAAAAATCATTTAAATAGCCTGTCCATGTACGTATGTAAGAGGCAGATCAGCGCAGGCTGGCCCTGGATTCTTTTTTTCCCTAATCAGTTGTAGAGTGAGAGACAGGTGGCAGCTGCCCAGGTCCAGACCTTTGGCTGATGGATGCGGCAGCAGTGAGGAAGGCACTGAACTGTGTCATAGAAAACAAACATGTATACTCGAACACCTGAGCTAACGTATTTAAACATGAGGCTGAGGAGCTGAGAAGGTGAATCAGTCAGTTGCGAATCATGTTTTGGCCATTGAAAGAAGGTTTGAGCTGCATTTCAGTGTGAAATACTTGTGTTTAACCTGTATTCTTCAGTGACCCTGTTCCTCCTTTCAGTCTCCCCTACATTCGGAATCAAAGTCCAGGTATAAAGGTAAAAATTCAACTAACTAGACATTTAGCTCATTCAGTGTGAATCTAAAAAACATAAAACCTAATGCTTTTGAATTGATTTGGGGTTATTCTGTATACTGTATGCCAACTCTAGAAAAATCACATCTTTATCTGTGAGATGTGAGAAAATCTCATTGGAGAGCTCTGAGAGCTACACTGCTTGAGATCAAATAAATTAAAAGCATACATTATTTTACAGTGTTTTCCATCTCCGAGTGAATGTATTGAACAAAAGCTGAATATAGCACAGTCATTAATTTTATTCTTTATGTTGCATAAACCCAAGCATATATGCATACACCCAGCAGAGTAGGGGATCAATGCACTATTCCATTGCATTACAGAGCAGTAAATATGAAAAATATCATTCATGCTGCAGGGACATCTACAAAAGCAACAAGAGTTTACTTAAGTTATTGCATTTAAAATTATGGTAAGCTAAAAAGATGAAAATATTCTCCAGCAAACTCTTTTAAGTGCTTCACTCCTTATTTACTGTGCTGTAAACTTTTATGCCATGCAAATGTGAGTGGGTCCAATATGGCAGCAAACCAATTGAGGAAATATGTTACGTTTTATCAGAGCACGGGGTTAGACAGCTCATTTGAAGTGAAGTATTATCAAATTCAGGTATTAGAAAAGATCTTTCACATGCTCATTTTGAAATTATTATTTACACAGGATGGATTGCTTAAGTAGAGAATGTATAGTGCTTATACAATAACATGCCCATTTGAGGTAACTGTATTTCACCTCTTCATTCATTAGATGAACAAGCTTTGCATGCAAAAGCCTCTGTTCCAGCCCTCTTGATTCAGATCGTTCATCATCACTTTTCTCATTGCACACCGGCAGACAGCCCAACTCAAAGCTCATTGCAATTCCTTGACTTTACTTCAAACCCAATGACCCTCTGTACACAGGCTAATTCATATTTTATCATAAAACCTAAGGTTTTATTGCTCATTAATCTCACATTTGGGTTGTAAATAGGCTGTGAATTATAGTATGATGTTGGAAGTGTGAACTGTGTCACACGTTTAAAATAAATTTTAAATAATCTTTTATCTATTCACACAAAAAGTACATGTGCGATAGAAAATTACAAAATGTCCATATGGAGATAACCTAGGCCATAATAAAAGTATTACACAACTAACACAAAACATCCTTGTAACAATAGTGTTTTATTTATTTTTTACCAACTCCTAACATTCTTTGAAAGAAATAATGTTCTTTTTAGGATTACATTTTTTCATAACCATAAGCAAACCATTCCAGTTTTTCTATTCAGAATGGAATGATTCATACAATTCCATTTGAGTTTTTTCCATTTTTCCATTATAATTTAACAAAAATTCACGTTAAAATTTGTTTATGAATTTCTTCCCTTTACTGTTCACACTTGCAATAATATTATAGCTGTAATGGCGATTGTACCACAAAAACCCACTTGAGGGAATTTGAAGTCATTCTCCAACGCGTAATGGTGCAAGAAAGTGGGTCTACCATGGCGTTCGATCAACACTTTATTTGTATTAAAATTACTTACAAATCACTGCTTGCATTTCTGATGTGAAAAACAGACATGATAAAATCCACCACGAACATCCACGCATATACACATGTACGGTTGAAAAACTGTGTGGCATCTCCAGATCGTAATTCCCTCTCGCTATTCCCCTGTGACTTCCTTATGTAGCCAACGTAACTACTGTGACTCCATGCCTATGCCCCCTGGTGTGCAGGTGGAAGAGCGTCACCCCTCACAACTTACCACCAACAAAAAACATATAACACATATCAAAATTGGCTACAACACACCGGCCCCTAATTGTTACTCCATAATAACATAACAATTAAACACCATACAAACAATGGAGCCAATAAAATATCCATCATGCACATGTGTGCTTTCAGTTCATAATGTCCATGTATACAGTACATACATATGTCTAATACCCCAGTCTTTATCCAGCTTCTTGCAGAAGACAAATCTTTGTGACTGGTCTCTCCAGAATGTTGCATTTGGTCTGGACTTTAACAGACCGCACAAGTCCTCGTGAGTCAGGAAAGGTCTGCAGTACCTTCCCTAACAACCAGGATCCGCGCGGGCAGTAGAGTCCACCACAATGACTATGTCTCCAATGATGAAGCTTCTCTTGTCCTTGGACCACCATTGTCGTTCCTGTAACAGAGGTAAGTACTCCCGGATCCATCTGTACCAGAAGAGATCCGATAAGAACTGAACTTGCCTCCAACGTCGTTTCGTGTATAAATCACTCTTCTCGAAAAGCCCAGGTGGGAATGCAGGTTTGCCTTTCAACAGGAGGATGTGATTTGGGGTCAAGGGTTCCAGATCGTTAGGATCATTTGACACTTTGGTGATGGGACGGTCATTTAATATGGCTTCCACCTTACATAGAAGAGTTTGTAACCCCTCATCATCCACACTTTGCTGATGAAGGACTGAGTTCAGCACCTGTCTGACCATGCGAATGATTCGTTCCCATGTTCCGCCATGATGTGAAGCAGCAGGAGTGTTGAAGCTCCATTTCACTCCTGACTGAAGTAATGCATTTTGAATTTTTTGGAGATTAAGAGCAGATAGAGCCTCTCTCAGCTCACGTTCTGTTCCTACAAAATTAGTTCCGTTGTCTGATCTGATGTGCGATACCTGGCCTCTTCTGGATATAAATCTGCGCAATGCATTGATGCAAGAACTGGTATCTAATGAATATGCCATTTCCAAATGCACTGCCCTGCTGGCCATGCAGGTGAAAATAATACCATAGCGTTTTATAAAGCTGCGGCCTCTCTTCACTTCAAAAGGCCCGAAGTAATCAACACCCACATTCGTGAATGGAGGGAGGTCAGGTTGAAGTCTGTCTTTCGGCAAATCTGCCATCTTTTGTTCACCCAGCTTTCCTCTAAAACGTCTACAAATAACGCAGGATGAAATGATCTTTCTAGCAGCAGCATTTGCACTGGTGATCCAATACCACTGACGAAGTCTAGAAAGCAGGTGATTTCTTCCACAATGTCCTAACTGCTCATGAATGTGGCGAAGAATGAGAGTGGAGATATGTTGGTCTTTAGCCAAAATGACTGGATGTTTCATGCTTTACTGAGCCTTCCGCCCACTTTCAAGAGCCCTTTTTCAAACACTGGATCAAGTTTGTAAATATGGTTGCTTTTCTTCACTCCAGATGTTCCCCCTTTCAAAACAGTTATTTCATCATTGGACTTGTCTTGTTGACAATATTGAATGATGGCACTTTCAGCGGTTTCAAGATTTTCCGGGGACATGGTTTGACCAGTCAGTGTGGTTCTGAATCTTTGCATCTCCTTTTCCACTTTGTTCTTTTGTTGAGTTATGTCAAGTCCACTGCTGGAAACAGAAGCTTGTATTTCTTTTATCTTCTGACTCATCAGCTGCAACATCTTCCTCACCTGTAGAAAGCAAGCAACTGAGATCTTTAGCCTTTTCCATGAAGAGAAATAAGTTATCAACTGGCTTGTTGCATTCTGCGTATCTGTGTTGACAGTGTTTGTTACATTTAGGACATCTTTAATGACTACAGCATTTACTGTAGCCTCTCCTTTGACCTCTGGGTCATCACTGCTAATAGAGACAGAATCCACAATGTTAACAGGCCATTCCCTTTCATTCTTGAGAAGAAAATCTGGGCCATGGATCCATCTGCTGCTTGTGAGCAGGTACTCAATTTTCACCCCACGTGAAGCCTCATCAGCACGATTCTGCTTTGTATTGACGTAACTCCATGGTGAGACAGCAGTGGCTTCTCTTATTGTGGAGATCCTATTGGCCACAAAGGTATGAAAACGCGTTGTTTCATTCCTAATGTACTTTAGCACAGTTGTGCTGTCACTCCAAAAGGTTGAATTTTCCAACTCCAGCTGCAATTCTGTTTTCAACATCCGATCAATTTGAACTGGAAGCACAGCAGCGGTTAGTTCCATTCTTGGGATTGTCACTTTCTTTAACGGAGCAACTCTTGCTTTTCCTAGAATGAAGGCAAGATGAATTTTCTTCTTGTCATTCTGCATCCTCAGGTACGATACTGTGCCATAACCGTCCTCGCTGGCATCAGAGAAGTGATGTAGTTGGGCACTTGTAAGCGGTCCAAAATCTTTGGGCTTGATGCATCTTGGTACGCTAAATGTGCTGAGCTTTCTTAGATCCTCCAGCCACCCCACCCACTGTAGTTGGTCGTTTGGGGAAATGTGATCATCCCAATCACAGCTCAACCTACAGAGATTTTGCAACATCAACTTGGCAGGTAAGGTAAAGGATGCTAAAAATCCAATGGGATCATACACTGAGCTTATTACAGACAAGATACCTCGTCTTGTCAGTGGTCTTTCCTGAACTGCCATTTTGAACTTGAAGGTGTCAGTTTCTGCACACCATTGCAGTCCAAGTGTTCTCTCGACAGGGAGATTGTCTCTGTCGAGATTCAATTCTTTCACTTCCTTAGCTCTTTTTTCCATATCAATAGATTCCAACACTGACCTGCTGTTGCTAATCCATTTCACCAGCTGAAACCCCCCCAACTGGCATACAGTTATCAGGTCTCTCACCAGGGCCTTAGCCTCTGCTTCTGAAGGCAGGGACTTCAAGCAGTCATCCACGTAGAAATTGTGCTTGATTGTATCTGTCACGTGTGCTGGAAACTTTGCCCTGTTGTCCTCAGCAGTTTTCCTTAGGGCGAAACTGGCACAGCTGGGTGATGATATTGCACCGAATAGATGAACAATCATTCTGTATTCAGTGAGATGTTGTGTTAATTCACCATTTTGCCACCACAGGAAGCGAAGAAAATCTACATCCTGTTTGGTCACTTTAACTTGATGATACATCGCCTGAATATCAGCCATTACTGATCCTTGTCAGAACCCCAAGCAATGAATTCATCAAATCAGGTCCCTGAAGTAGCTGACTGTTGAGCGACATCCCCTTGAAGCTTGCACCGCAGTCAAATACTACCCTTAAGGTTCCCTTTTTTGTATGGTACACACCATGATGCGGGATGTACCAGACTTTTCCTTCTTTTCCTTTCAGTTGACTTTCTGGCACCTTTTCTGCATATCCTTTATTTATGACATCACTGAGAAAGTGAATGTATTCTTCTTTAAAGGTAGCATTTTTCTTAAATTTCCTTTTCAAACAGAGGGCCCTTTGTTCAGCAACATGACGGTTGTTAGGCATAGTAACATTTTCCTCCCTAAAAGGTAATCTCATGCAGTAATGACCGTTGCTAAATTCAGCTGAACTGTTCATGACATTTCTAGCTTTTCCTTGGTTGATTTCTCATTAAAATCGTAGTTGTATTGCTTCACCAACAGTTCCTCTATGTTAGCAATAGATATTCGGTTGACTGTAATGGTAGGATAGCTGCTCCCAGTCTCATTGCCTCCTCTCAGTGGTCCATTGATAACCCATCCCAATAGGGTTCTGACAGCATAAGGTCCTCCATCCTTGCTGTTTACCACTTCCCATGGTTCCATTACTCTTGAAACGTTGGTTCCAATCAATAGCTCCACATCAGCATTGATGACAGGAATTTCCACTGAGTGTAAATGTGGCCAGGCACTTAACTCTTCTTGTCGTGGAATGTTATCACGAGTCACAGGTATCTCATATTGTGTAAATACATCAGGCAATTCAAAGAAAGTGTTACTATTGAGTGCAGATACCTCCAGTCCTGAGATAACATGACTGTTGACAAACTTTTCTTGGCTCATGGTTCTCAACAGGATCTTGGTGTTTTTTCCTCTCACCTTTAGTTCTCTCATGAGTCGCTCTGAGCAGAAGGTGGCTGTACTCACGGAATCTAAAAATGCATACGTTTTTAACATCTTACTGCCTTTCACAGCCTTGATTTGTACAGGCACAATTGGCAAGACACAGTCTTGCACACCGGCCTCAATATGGCCACAAGTCTTAGGAGAAACTGCATGACTTATTTCTTGGTGTGTATCCTCTGATTTGATTTCCTTTTGCTTTGAATAGATGTGGAGGCAGGTAGGATGTTTCAGGTTACACAACTTGCAAGACAGACGTCTATGACAGTCTTTGCTCATGTGTCCAACAGTTAGACACCCAAAACAAACACCCTTCACCTTTAGAAAGTCAATTTTCTCTCTGTGCAGCTTCTTCTCCATTCTGGGGCACAACTCCAATCTGTGACCCTCCTCACACAGCAGACACGACACCTTAGTTGACTTATCAGTTACATTTGTCTCTTTTTGCACTTGATGCGTGTTTCCAGTATTAACAGCTTCCACGGAGGTAGCAAAACTGCTTCCCCTTCCCTTGAAGCGAACTTGTGAGACTTTGGCTCCAACATTACATTTTGGTGGTAAGGTGGATGTGTCCTGAATGTTTCCAAAGAGTGGATCAGAGGCAATAGATACTTGCCTCTCAATAAAACTGACAATGTCACTGAAACCTGCTTGACGACAGTGCCTCTCCTGCAACTCATAAGCAGTGTTTCTCCACCTTTCCCTCAGTTTATATGGTAGCTTCAAGACTATAGCACGCATGTTGGATGGCATATTCATCTCTGTCATGTAGCTAATGTCCTCCATTGCGTTACAACAAAGCCGTAGAAACAAAACGAAGGCTTGCAAGCCCTTGACATCTTCTGCTTTCATTGGTGACCATCCCAGCGCTTTCTCCATATAAGCTGTGGCTATTCGTTGTTCATTTCCAAAGCATTTTTGAAGAAGTGTCTTAGCTCTTTGATAACCCCTTTCAGGTGGCATGTGTTGACAGCTCTTGACCAGCTCCTTAGGTTGTCCTTTGGTGTACTGCTCTAAAAAGTACAAACAATCTACACTGCTAGCAGCCTTTCCTTCCACTCCATTTTCAAATGCTCTGATGAATGTGCTATACTCGAGAGGGTCTCCATCAAAGGTTGGTATATCCCTTGGGGGTAATGATAGTGAAGACTGCTGCTGCACTAGTAAAGCAGTTATGTCGTTTTGCCTTTGCATAATAGTGAGAATATTTTGATTTTCTTGTTCCACATTGGTTTGCACTATATCATCACGCTGTATGGACCTCTGCGTGGAAAGCATGGCCATTTCCTGTGGGTGACATGTGCTGTGGTTGGTTTGCTGAGATTGTTGAGGCATGCTTGGTTTGTGATCCAGATGAGCTTTGGTTCCACCTTGTTGTAAACTGATTTCCTTAGGTCGTGTCCCCATTGACACGGTGGCTTTGCTGCCTCCTTTTGGTGAATGATTGAAATGATGGCTTGAACTTTGTGGAACAAATTCCATAGCAGAGGATCTAAGAGAGGATTTGTACTTTGACCTTTTCAGATATGAATTCATTCCATCAGAATGTGCACTGGAGCTTTGCACATCAGAACCTCTGTACCTAAGCACCGTAATCTTCGCTGTGTGAGCAGCAATTTGACTTTGCATTTCAAGCACCTCCTTCTTTTGTCTAATTTGTTCCTCCTCTGCCTCCAGTTCATGCTTTTCTTTTAGGGTAGCTGCCATGGCCAGAAGAGCGGCCCTTTCAGCCTCTGCTTTGAGGTATGCAGAGGAGGTTGATGACTTTAAAGACCTGTGGCTAGAACAGGAAGCTGATGTGCACCTTTTACCACCAACATTAGAAACACTGTCATTTGGACCAATATCATCAGTGATCACAGTCATGGCTAGCGCAGCATTGTTAACTTCATCATCATCATCATCATCCTTGCATTGCTCCTTAGTGTCAAGCAACCACTTTTTAAACCTTTTAATTATTTATGTATTGCTGTTCATTTCTGTTTCAAACCATTTATTTTGTTTTAACATTTACTTCTTTGGTATCAATGGTTTCAATGATTCATGCAACTCTGTTGTTTCCACACTCAATTTTAAAAAAGTATCATATTTGATCTGTACATCGGACACATTTTTGTTTGAAAGCATCAGTTGCTCGACTTCCTTTCTTAGTTTGTAAAGTTTCTTTATCCTAAGGTTCCTTTCCTTTTGATGTGATAATATTTTTTCTTCCAAAGCTTTAACCGTGAGTTTAACTGGTCTTTTACCAAGTTCATTCTCCGTTTCACTTTGATTGACAGGTGCATTCAAGTCCACCTTACTCATTTTGATAATGATTTAGACAAGCTGCCGAAGGCTTTATTTTAGAATTAAAGCAGGATTTACCTATATCCTGATTCTGAGAAGTCCAATCTCTTCCACACAGCTGTAGCGAATCAGCTCTATATTCTTCCACCATTAGGTAGCGAATCAGCTCTATGAAATATTAATAATCAATCATAACTTGTTATAATCGATCATGAATATTTGGATCAGTTAATCGGGTTAACTTGATGTAGCTACATTAACATTACAACCAAATACTCGGTTCATCCCGTGAACACTCAATATTGGTTATTAATTAATTAATTAATAGAAAGGTACATTTCAGGGGCATGGGAAATGTCTTTCTTACTAAGTATTAAGAGCAAGTAGTCAAAATCTATGATTAGTGACTTTAGATATGAGCTTGAGACACAGACAACTTTACATGTGACATGAACAAGACTTTATTAACTAGACTAAACATTTAAACTACTCTAACATACATATACATACATTCATACAGTTTACCAAGGGAAAGAGGGCTGTAGCAGAATACAGGAAGGCAAGAAGTTATAGCATTGTTTGAAGTTCAGCAGATCAACAGCCTGAGCAAACCATCATATTAGTTCTGACACGCCCTTTTTAGAAAGGGGTGAGGATACTTAATGTATCAAATAATGAGACTAAGTTTGATACTTGCATGTCCCATTTGAATTAAACTGTCCTGATGCAATTTGTTGAGGCTCCAGTTGATCTTTGATGATGTTGTCTTGATGAGAGAGAACCAGTGAGAGTCAGAGACAAGGCCGTAGCCTGGCACACGCTTGGGAGTCCTTGGGGCCGTCTAGTTTGGCATCATTCAGCGAGAGAGTGAGAGAGCACAAGGCTCAGAGGGCAAGAGAGGCAGGAAGCCAGAGGAGCATAAGAGAGCGAAGAGACGAGAAGGGCTAAGAGGGGGCTAAGAGGGAGCGAGGAAGTGGGCGCAGCAATTTTATACCCTCAGGAAACAGGTCCCACCTCTCATTGGCTCCGACCAATAAGAAGGGTTTGAGTTCTAGGCGGAATTTGGTTTATTGCTCTTTGTTGTAAAATTGCCCATTGCATGTGCAAGAAAGAAAATAGGAAATATACTTGTAATACTAATATGTTGTTGTTATCGACATATCATGTACACAGTCATTTCAATCTTCAAAATACCAAGTTATAGAGACCAAATATGCCACACATATGATTTTGGTTAATCATAGTATGCAAAGTCTGAAACATTAACCCATTAGTTTGCAAGAAAACATAGATCAAGCACATTTAAGGGAAAATGTGAGATGGCACATTAGATACATGTCAATATTTATCACATGGATATATAGAATATATATATAGGATTAACAGGGTTCATTTCTCTTTCTCAGTAAGAGAATGAAGTGAGGGTCAGCACTTCTCTGAACATTCCTTTGGAGGTCGTAAAAGTCTCCCTTACTCTGGGCATGAGAGAGTTCCTTTGTCAAAGCTCATTTGCATGTTTATGACAGTAAGAGATTTTGGGCTGAATGACTCAAAAGATGGCAAAACATAACGTAATATCATTCTACGAAGATCTTATATTCGAATTTAGCTAGGCCAAATCGTAAGGTTTAATTTGATACCAAGAAAAGTATATTTAGTACACTTAAAAAGGGAATATACACTGAGGCTATTAAATATGAGGCCTCAGAGTTTAAAACACACAACGAAACAGTTCTAACGAGTTTGATATACCTCAGAAATACACAACATACAGGGATTACACGTATTTCATTAGCAATATGCAGTTCTGTGTTTAACTGAAAAACACACACACACACATTTTTACGTTCAAAGTTTCCCCTTCCTGTCCACACGATAAGCACGTGGTGAGCATCGCGGATGTCACATGCGGTTCTCTGTCAATAGTTCATTGTCTCTTTGTCAATACATTTATTGTGCTTGTGGAGACTGGTTGGCGCTATTTCAGTAATTAGGGGAGTTTTTAACAGTAAGTTCTTGTTTGTTCGTGAATCTGTTAAGGCCACTGATCCTCCGCCATACCTTACACAGCTTATAACAATTCCAAAACAATCCTACCTTTATTCTTCGGTGTTGCTTTAGCCCACTTTCATTTATCAGCGTCCAATTTCTCCTGTCGGCGTTCACTGATTGGAATCAGCTGGAGCGATGCGCTTCTACCTTCCCAACATCGCCCGATCCGTCCCTTGAAGTGTAGTTTTTCAACTTAATGTAATGGCGATCGTACCACAAAAAACCACTTGAGGGAATTTGAAGTCATCTCCAACGCGTAATGGTGCAAGAAAGTGGGTCTACCATGGCGTTCGATCAACACTTTATTTGTATTAAAATTACTTACAAAACACTGCTTGCATTTCTGATGTGAAAAACAGACATGATAAAATCCACCACAAACATCCACGCATACACACATATACGGTTGAAAAA